>NC_139219.1:70285362-70965362 GCF_055691185.1 Crinia signifera | reverse complement strand
TATATATATATATATATATATATATATATATATATATATATATATTCACACTTAACCATGGTTAAATACACTTAGCAGTACTTCGGATATAAAGTAAATTGATGCCAAGAAAGTCGCAGTTTATAAAGGAAGGGTTCGCTAACATATCCATATAGGTAATGCAGTTTATAAATGGTGAAGTACCCTGAAGGTAAATATCTCCTTGCAGCTTAGTGCAGTCATGCTTTATGGTAGTTCTGTATAGTCACCGATGTCTGAGCCCAATGGCTGGAAGTAGAATTCTCTTCTGCTTAGTGCAGCCCCACTGTGTCCTAGCTCTGTATGGTCTCCCATTGGGAGGAGATGAAGTAGAGTGTAATAGCCAGGATCCTCCAGTTGACTCTTGTTTTGTAAATCAGGATACAATCCTACATTATTATAACCAGTGGCTAGGCATCACTTGGAGCAGGGGGAAGCCTAGTCACTGAGTAGACCATTACAATACGAGTAATGTGTGTATGGTTATGATGTATTTTTTATTTGCTTGTGTTTCAGTGAGGTTTCCATATTTTATTGATCTGAAGAGGCCACAAGATCAAGGGTTAAACCACACATGCAATTTCTACTTGCAGCCAGAGGAGGATGCATCTATTGGCGTATGGTAAGATGTGCTTATGGTGTGTCTCATGTCTGTGTAAGCTACGGGGATTTGCTCTTGAAATTTACAGTACTTATAAGATTTATTTAAACACCTAAGGCATAACTGGATTCCAGACATAGAAGAATCACACAACCATAGGCTTGAAGAGGTAAAGTTACAGCAAATAGTATAGCGTTCACCAGTCACATGATCTGTACATTACTCTGAATTACTTGTATGGATTGAAAACAGCTTTTCTTGCTGTCTTTAGGGTAACAGTGTTTTTCAAGCACTGTGCTGTCGCTCACTAGTGTGCCTTGAGCTGTTCTCCCCCAGTGTGCCCCCAGATCTAGAGATGCCCAAACCAGTTTACAGCCACCACCAGTTCAACTGTTATTTACTGGTATCTTCTTTTCATGTAAAGGGCCAATGTATTTCATTTTTGTTACCTGTGGGGACCAGTGTGATTTTCGTTTTCTAATATGGAAGCCAATAGGTTTTTTTTTTGTTTTTTGCCCCGTGGGTATCTCAGGGCGTACCTTGGCAATTGTTAAAATCTTATTTAGTGTGCCGCAAGGTAAAAAGGTTGAAAATCACTGGGGTAATTTGCATTCATTGCATGATTTTAGTAGTAAACCCTTTAAACTGAACACAAGGATGCATAAATCATTGTTTTAGTGTATGCTCACTCCTGCATAGATGCGGTGTCAATCCGCTTGTGTTTCAGTTCTCCAAATACATTTATTTTTGTAACCGGATGGGTTATGGGGAAAGCTAGGAGCACTGAGGTAGCTCATAATGAAACCAATAACACATGAGTATGGAAGTTTAGTAATGTTCTCATTACCATTAAATGCTTAACTGCTCCTAACCAGAGTTTTAGATTTATATTTACATTTTTTTTTTTGCTTGGCCAAAACGAAATCCTGAAATGCCAGCATGGCACCAACCATCTACAGCGTGGTAAAAGCAGGACATAATTACAGATGAGCATTAAAGCAGTCAAGGTTATCACAGAAATCCCTAGATCTCAGAGTAACAATTACATAGCGTTATTATCTGCCTTTGTATGCTGAACTTTTCAGCGTGGATCTTTATCCCATTGTATCGTTTTGCTGCAGGCAGAAAATCCGTTTGTCAGATGTGTTTGAATTAGTATCATGGGCTATAAAACGAATGAGACATCAAGCAGATAAACTGGGGTTATAGCAATGAACCTTCCAATAAATGCCTGTGTTTTCGATCTTATTTTTATAGTTCTTGATGACTGCCATTTGGCTTATTGTATGTGGATTTAGTTGTCTTTTTATCTCGTTTATATTGAGACAAGTTAACGCCCAGCAATTATTATTATTCTGTGCAATTAATATTAATAGTGTGCATTAGTTTAAGGCAGCGGTTCTCAAACTGTGGGTCCTGACCTTCTCAGCATGGGGTCGCGACTCCATGTTGCTGACCATCAGGCTGATGACTTTTCTAATCTCAGTCAGTGAATCAAGGAGTCTGAAATATAAGCAGAATTGTCTGTTATTTTAGACTCCTCCCCTAATTTACTGCCATGTTTGTGCTGTCTGCTGACTACACATGATGTGATGACCTTCTGCAGTCACTTGCTGGGATCCTGTAATTATTTTTATTGTCCGGTGGGGTCCCACAGCAAAATAGTGTGAGGACCCCTGGTTTAAGGGATTGTTTTTGTCATTGAAAGCTTACCAATGATCCTAAAGTTACTAGTCATGGTGTGACAGCTTGCTGCCATGTTTGCCATTTTTATTACTGGAAAGCGACCGGACAAGGGATGGCCGCCTGTCTTTGGGTTAGTCTTCTTGGTCCCCATTATTTCCTGAGAAGTGGATTTATGTATTGTAGGAAATCCTTACCAGCATGGTGCTTTGGCAGCTGCCCATCCCTTGATCTACATGGAACGTAACGGGTGGGAGAGGTGTAAGACAGGAATCCTAGTGACTATAAATGTATTTCTATACATATTTATACATTGTTTGCATAGCATATTCAATTTTAACCCGGTACATGAAATCTTCAATATAATTCAGTTGGCTCGGATGGGTTAATTCTACATTTGACAACTTCCAGAATGGACCGCTGGCTGACAGGTTCTGATGGGAGTTGCACTCCATAGATATTTGAGCACAATTTGAACTATACTTGATGATGATATTATTATTATTATTATTATTCATTGAACCATATGTGACAATATTGGATACCTACAGCTTTTAGATTATTAAAATGCCTGGTGCACTGTATTGTAAATGTGTGTAATGTGTGATTCCAGGCACACCCTCCCCGCAGTCCTGTGGAAGGATGCTCAGGAAAAGGACCAAGCGTGGTACGAGGAAGTGATGTCTACAAACTATCCTGTCATCCTTTACTTACATGGGAATGCAGGAACTCGGTGAGCACTTCTTCTTGTGGAAATCCTATTTAATTTTTCATTTCCAGGTTTTTGTTTCCTTTTAATCCGCTGAAAACCTCAGGGTTCAGGTTAATATGTTTCTTTCTGCTTCTTAACTGATTAATTCTATATTAGTTATGTGAAAATAGTTCTCCAGGAACAGGCATTTGAAGATTGTTGCCCTGAGTCCAGAGCCCTTCCTCCCTGCACTCACCCCATGCTGCTTTCTGGGTCAATAGCACTGGAGAGCTCTGCCAATGTTTTGGCAACCCTGCTGGTGGCAGTATTCTGTACAGTGCTATTTCCCGGCCATGCTGCCCATCCTCACACCTGGTAATCAGAGGTGTGACCCACTCTGTTTTGCCAGGCAGCTAATGTGTCCCTGAAATGTAATGTAACTGGTAGGGAGTTCTGTTACCAAGCAACTGTATTTAGTTGGCTGACCTGTTTATGTAATATACCCCTCCCTTAGCAATACTACTCCCACCTGGACATCCGGCCTTCAGACCTTTTGTAGCATAGTATACAGATGGAGCCCTCCTCATTTAGCCCTTTAATAGGATTACGTGAGTAATAGGATTACTCTGCTAATCCCTACTGTATTGTTCTATGTATTGTATTGCTTGGTGGGCTACTACCTAAGTAACAAAGTTGAGAGGGGCTCCAACTGTATTATCTTATTAATAACCTCACTACAGAGCACAGTATGAGGCAAATTCTTGTGTGTGGTATATCTGTATCTACATGTCATTAAATTAAGTACGTATTTGAGTTTTGTCATTCCAACTCCATATGCATCTAGTGATTCATAGCAAGAATCAGACATATCTCAAACATATCCCCACTTGCAGCTGAGTGGGTGTAATATTTGGGCTCCTTGGCGTGTTTGGTATTCAGGAGTTGGAGCGCTCGGGCGGGTGTTTTAGCATGTTTTGTGAGTTTGGGCGCTCAGGTGTTCCGGTGCATTCGACCGTGTTTACGCTCTCAGGATTTTGGACGCTCATTAATTCGGGTGTTCCTGGGTATTCGTGCACTTGGGCACTCATGGATTTTTGTATGTTTGGGCGTGTTCACACACTCAGGCACTCATGGATTCAAGTGTTCATCCACGTTCCAATGCTCCGATATCCGAGCACGTGTTTTCATGGTTGGCTATTTGGGAGCTGGTGCACTCGGGCGCATCCACATGCTCAAGTGTTCGGGCGAGTTTGGGAGCTCAGATGTTCTGCTGTGTTTACATGGGCGCATTAGGGCAAGTCTTGGCGCTCAGGGATTCATGTGTTCGCGTGTGTTCACGGGATTGTTCGGACATGCACGGGCACTCTTGGATTTTGCTGTTTGGGTGCATTCAGGCGCTTGGATATTTGTGACGCGCTCAATTGTTCGGGTGCGTTCGCACGCTCATGGGTTCTGGTGCCTTTGGGCAAGTTTGGGCTTTCAGGGACTCTGGTGTTCAGGAGAGTTTGGGCTCTCATGGATTCGGGTGTTCAGCGCAATCCAGTGTTTGGGTGAGTTCGCATGCCCAGTAGAGTTCAGGGGCAGTCTGGTATTTGGGAGGTGTATGAGCAATCTTTGGTATTCGTTTGGGTATTTGGCAGATTGGGCTCCCTATAATCCATCTGTTTACATTTTAAATAGTAATAGTTGGTTTTTGAGGCTGAGATTGGGCAGTAATGGACTGTGCCGACAGGTTTGATATGCAACTATGAAGCGACTTTGTGAAAGCTTCAGCCGTGCACGTTTTGAGTTTTAATTTGGACTCTAAGGACATTCTTTAATTGCATATAAGAGATGTGTTTTCCTCTGGGCAGACTGCGATTGACTGCTTAATGTAATCTTTGGTGCCCTTTCTATAGAAGTCTCCTAGGGAATTGGCTGTTTAGAAATGTTGATTGGGTACTGATAACAATGCTGGTTAGTATTAATGTGGGCTGTGGACCATGCTTTGCCTTACAAGCAGATCTCATCACTGGGGTTTAGTTTGGACCCTTTGAAGACTGTCCTGGATTGCAAATATAACCACGTCTAGCAAACTGTAGCTAATTGCTTTAATCTGTGAAACTTTACCTGGTCATTTTGTGTCTTTTTTTTGCCAAATTCTTGTCGCTGTATAAATGTTAAATCATTAAACTGCTGTGCAATTTTGTGAGTTTTTTGCTCTGTTATGTTGACATTCACCAAGTCAAAATATTTATTTGATCAATTTTCAACCTATGGACACTGAAATGCCTATATGGGTGTTATTATTATTATTATTATTATTATTGTTTATTTATATGGCACCACAAAGATTCCGCAGCATCTAACAATACACAAATGATCAAAAAACAAATAACGTATTACAGTAGAAGCCCATTTAGGACAAGTACATGGTAAATAAGGATAGCTGCATCAGGGGACTGAACATTGAAGCAATTATCAGGGTGACATATTCTGAGAAAAGCACATGAGGAGAGAGGGCCCTGTTCGTGTGAGCAAACATTCTAACAGGGTGGGCAGACAGAATGGGGGTTACACCGAAATACCTTATATAGGATGAGATTTCAACTTTTGCAATTTTTATTAAAAAAACAGGCCGATTTGCATGATTTTAGGAAATCTCTATTTTAATAGGGTCCGATTTGCGGTGAAAAATTCACTTTTTGCCACAAAAAAACCCAAAAAAAAAAGCACATTCTGACCTGTCTTTTTTTTTTTTTTCTCACACTTTAATTTGCGTCCATATGTTTTCCCATTAAAAAGTATACAACTAACAAATTTAATAGTATTTGATTTTTTTGGGAAAATGTTACCAAAAATCGCAAAACAAATAGACCCAGTTCAGCATGTCAAGTTTTTTAGAAACCTGCACAGACCATTGTGATCTGTGTATGGTTCTGTCCCAAAAAATGTGTAAATATATATTTTTTTAAACCAGCGTGGGGTCCCCCCTCCTGCGCATAACCAGCCCCAGGCTCAAAGTACCGGTCCTGGTTTTAGAAATTCAGAGGTCAAAAAATATAGGGGATCCCCAGGGAGTAGGGCCGAGTCTGAGGTCGGACGTGCAGGCAGGTCCGCCCTCCGGTCCAATACACACAGGAGCGCACATTGGATCATATGTGATGTCAAACACATACAATTTGGGCCGATTTCTCGGCCCAATCTGTCGGAATCGGGTGAAAACATCCCAAAACACGTAGGTATATGGGGGGCCTTTAGATTGATAAAAGAATCATATATTTCTCCAATGTCACCAGGAGGTTTTCATAAAAACAGATTTGTTCATTAATAGTGTGTATGTTTATTTCCACAGAGGAGGTGATCACAGAGTACAGTTATATAAGGTATTTGTTGTATTTATCTATTCTACTATATTCTTTTTTCATTTGATTTGGGATATTTTGTTGAGATTTATTCCATTTCCTTGTAGTAACTGACTTTAGTAATAATGAAAGCCTGAAGGGGAACAGCAGTGTGTGTGTGTGTGTGTGTGTGGTTGGGGGGGGGAGAGGCAAATGCCATTAAAGCAGTGTCGGGTAACCAGCGTGCCCCCTATGCACTCTGCAGCAGCTGCTTCTATGTAACAGTATGCAGGGCTGACTTCAGGTGTATACTCCGTAAGTCCTCATAATTCCTGCCAGTCCTGCAAAGATGGGAGTGAATTATATTCCATTTTTTTCCCATGAATCTTTGTTTATTCTTCCTGAACTAAAGACTACTTTTTTGCTTTCAAAGCTGCTTTGCCTTTGGTAGTGAATTAGTAGTGTGACACTAACAGGGTGTTTTTTACTTTTGTGGTTGAAAGATTAGATCAGGATAAAAAAAGGGGCAGACTAGATGGGCCAAATGGTTCTCATCTGCCGTCAAATTCTGTTTCTAACATCTGGAGGGCCACAGTTTGGACATGCCTGAATTAGATCTACTTACTCCCGATGTTCTCTGCACAATAAATGTTGCCATATATAAAACGTCTCAAGGGGAGATGTATGAAGTCTTGGCGAGAGATACAGTGCAGAAGTTGCCCTAAGCGATCAGCTTCTATCAGTTCAAACCCTTTTCTAGATAAATGACAGGCGTTGGTCGGCTGCTCACCAAGGCCTGATACACCTCCCTTTCAGTACTCAACACAAGTGTCATTAGTGCCCAATCTCCTTTCTTTCAGCACGGTCTCCTAAACCTTTCTAATTAAAGTAATTGCTTTAATAATGGTGTCCTGCCGATACTTTACAAATATTATATAAACACCAGGTACCTTTGTGCAATAATACGGAGTTGATAATGAACTATTCAGAGAAGCACATCAGTCATTCCGACCGCAAATTTGTTACATAAGTACTGCTGTTCCGCGCAGTCTGAGGCTGACCATCAGCCGCAGTCGTGTCTTCTGCACTTTGACACAGGTGGAATAGAAAGGTTTAGGAATGATCAATTCAATGTCTAATGTAAATATGCCTCTTATGGATAGAACATTATTTTGTGATCAAATGTGCAGAACGTCTACTTGCAGAAGCCTAAATAAACAAGTTATTTTAGGAGTGAGTGGGCTGTAAAATATGAATTGATGATAGCCATAACACCAGTTTATTATAAGCCAGTTGGTAAACTGCAAAACTAATCTATAGTGCATACACTAGTGAAGCCCCGTGCACATTATGCGATAAAGGATATATACACAATTGCGATATCGTTAACCATGTTGTTGTGCATATCGGTTAGTGTACTAACGATGAACGCTCCCCGGGTGGTTATCAAAATCCTTTGTCTGTACATGCAAATACTCTTTTCATAAAACAAGACGGGCAGTGGTAAAGCAAACAATGTATTTACTGTTTGAACTCGTTCAGAGTATATGCTCTATAATTTTGGAGCTCCACGGAGTTCAAGGGAAATAGTTATCAATATCGTTGTCTACCTCTATCACTTAGTGTGTACGTGGCCTTAAGTGCGAGGGAGCTTAATACTGAATTCTGGAGTTCATCCGATATATTTAAAATATGTATACAAACTGTAGCTCCGTACAACGTTACACAGGCTCTTGTTTACAGAGCAATGCGATTTTATAGACTTTTCTGTTTAGGAAATACTTGTAGCATTTACACAGGGCAGGATGTATGCTAGGTGCATAAGGGTTATAGATATAGGTTTTTATGTATAGATAGGTTTTTATGTAATAATATGTGGGAACTAATTACAACATCCCTTTTGTTAGGTCCTCAGCTCAATGGGCTATCATGTCATCTCATTCGACTACAGAGGTGAGTGACTTTAACATTCCATTTTCGACTATTTTCTGCTAACGATGAAAAAAAATCCCGATCCGCCCGTATACGGTCCCACCGTACCAAACAGAATAACCCCCAATGTCCCTTGCCTCGGAATACTAAGGCACTGTGGTTAAGCAGAGTTTAGAACTTGTGCGTAAAATAGAAATGTCTTGTGATCAGCAAGTGTAGAAATCTCTAGCACGTGCTTCCGCTTTTGTTCTGAGTAGCTGATTGTGCCTTTTTGTTAAGGACATGCAAACACGTGCTAGACTATTTTTACCATATAATGTCTAATAGAACCCTACCAGTAAATGACCAGTCTTCCGCCAGGACATTTTCAGAACAAGGTGCTTTCCAAATATTTATGTCTTGGTTGTTGAATACCGTTTTGAATAGGTTTTTCCATAAATAATAATGGTGCATTGTCTTTATGAATGCTGCTGCTGTTGGGAGCACAGTACATGCAGGTGGTTTACTTTTATGCTAAAATAATTTTGTTTTGCCACAATTTCAGTTTTAGATGATAACCTATCATCCCATTAATTTGCCTAACAGTACAGAAGACGGACATGTTAGTCATTATTATTAGTGCAGGCTTAATGAATAATATACATGGTGTTGAACTTATGCCACGGGCATCATTTATAATAGTTGTATTAGAATCTATTTCCTGCCAAGTTACTTTATGTTCCGACTATACTTTCTCATTTACTCGCTTTCATATCTGTGCATTCCTAAATAAACCTAAAAGACATTCTGCAGGGAGCAAGTGGTATTTTCCACAGCTCTTTGTACCTTAGGCACTTGGAAAAGCTTTGCATTTCACATGATAGATCAGGAGATAAAACAATTGAAGTGTCATTGTGTGGGAAGACAGCTGGCACCTCAGACTGCGTTGTTCTATTTTGTTTCCTGTTTCTGATAGCCTGCATTGGCAGTGCCCTGTAGTGTGACCTTGATCGGTAGCCAGGGAGGTTAACCAGGATGATGCTACAGTACATTCACTTCCTTTTTTTTTTTTTTACATTTTATTCTGATAGATGTCCTGTGTGTTCTACCCCACAATGCTTATTTTGGCCCCTGCTCTGGGAGAGCTCTATGCTGTACATTCATTCTGGAACCATATTACTGGCTGTATTGCCTAAACGGGAGGTACATTCCCCCTTTCTTGTTACTATACTGTGTATTTTTGGCTTGGGCCTCCAAGAGGGTAAACCATGCAGCTGATGCACTTAATGCTCTAACTTTGGCCAAGTTTGTTCCACTTGCACTTGGTTAGCCTCTAAAAGGCCCTCCAATTTTGCTGTTTTGGGGCATGGACGGCTCCTTTTATTCTAAACCACTTGCTCACGGTACTCAAGTATAAATATTGGTACCACTATGGTTTATGGAATGGCAACCAGTGATGTGACATGGGGCCAGATGTATCAAGCCTCAAAAGTGATCAAATGGAGAGCGATAGCCAGCCAATCGGCTCCTCCTGTCATTTTTCAAACCCAGCCTGTAACAATACACGTAGGAGCTGATTGGCTGACTGTTTATCGCTCTCTATTTTATCACTTTTGAAGCTTGATACATCTCGCCCCTGGGTGAGATTTGCAGATTTATGTTGGTCATTGTACTTCCTGTTTGCAGGGATGATTACTTTTTATATAGTTGGAACTTGCCTCTCTAATGTATTGTCCTTCAAACGTTTACATCACTGATCTATGCTCTTGATTTAGGATTGATACACACTAGAACAATTTGCCGGCCAAATTGGAACAACGTATCAGTGTGTACCCACAATTGTGTCCTTCCCCAGGTGACATGCAATATCTTCTGTGCAAGTGTGTATGCACTTGGTAATGCAGGGTCCTGTCAGTCATCTGATCAGCTGGGTACGCATCATTCCAACCTTAGGCTGACTACACATCAGAACTACCGGCAATCGGGCCGATGGGTTGGGTGATTAATCTTTACCCCAGACCATGCCAGATTACCTGTACACACTGAGAAGATGTAATGAACGATGGACCGATCACTGTTCTGTCCTTCATTACACTGCATCGGATCACATGTTATAACTTCGGGTTGGCCGCGCAGCAGGGCTGGTCAGATGCGGGAGTGTGCAGGAGTGCACATAATCTGCACAATCTGTTATGCCAATGCTGAGTATCCTGCCAATATCACTCTGGGGTATATTCACTTTGTGGACCTTTAGTTTCCTGTCTGGTTTTTGATTAGTTATTCTCTTGAAAAATAATTTAAAAAGATTGATTTAAATTAATAAATACATAAATTAATGTTTTTATTAGATTTCCTTTGCCTGATGCCCTAAAATGAACAACAATTGGTATGAGAGGTTACCGAACCATGCCAGCAAGATCTGGATTTGTAGATAACCAGGGACTATTTTAGGTACTTCCTCATCTTGGCAGCCACAGCTTACACCATTTACGTTAGCCGATTTCAGAATAGCACCATTGTTCGTTCGCCACATTTCGGGCTCGGTGGCTCGCTTCGCTCACCACAACTTTACTAAAGGTAATAGATGGTGGGGTGGCGAGGACCCAGGGTGATGCGAGTTACGCTACGTAAGTTCCAGAGTGTAAGCTGTGGCCGCAGAGCTGATTTGATCATTCTGAAAATGTCTTTTAATACAGAACATAAAGGATTCATGCGCTCTACATGTAATTGACCCTTATAGCTAGGTACTCCAGGTTGGTTTAGGCTCTTTCAAGGAGCCACCACCAAAGGAGATTATTGTGTGGTGCCAGTTTTTGGTGAGATATAAAATCAAGGTCCAAATTATCATACCTAGTAGAAAAGCTGTTGGATGGAGGAAGGCAGCGTACTTGCTCCTTTGTGAACGCTAATACATTTCTGGCTTGCTCAGGTTTGGCGAGTTACAGACATCCCTCGGGCATACACCTTTTGCATCGCTAATTTGTTTGTTGCAATCTATTGTATGGTACATTTTGGAAGTCGCAACCTTTCTGCTACCATTGTTACACCCAAACGACTGTCTGTGTTCAAACACTTGTACTCTTTGTCCACATTTTGCCAATTTCAGCTTTTTGAAGGTCGTCTAGGGTGTGGTTTGTCCTTAAGGTCTTCTATGCCCTCCGTGAAGAATTTTAAACCAGCATTTAACTTGTGCCTTGGACAAGGATTCCTCCCCGGAGTCCATTTTGAAGCTTGGCAAGCGTCTTGGTACCCGATTTTCCTGAGTTTAATGCAAAACGGGATTACCGTACATATAATTGCTCGATGTGCAACACATCGACTGAAGACAATAGAATGTTTAGACCCTAATAAAATTTTTGTGATTCTTGCTTTTGTATAATAGGAACAAAAGCTTGCTATTTATTTCAACTGTGCACAGTGTCATGTAGATTACAGTAACAAGTAGTAACTAGGAGAATTCACCCTCTGTGTGGGCATGACCGAGAATAAAGCCTGTGAGCCTTATGGTAATTACTGATGAGACAAGAGAGCCGACCGGATGACTGGAAACCTGCTAATCACTTGGTCTAGTATTTGATTGCATACTTCAGTGTTGCCATTGCTAATCTTTCCGCACAGTTCTGCATTGGCTGCAGTGCTGATTTAGCAAGAAACCTTTCTCTAGAGAGAATGTGATCCGGGTGCATGACTACTGAGTGACTGAAAACAATCTGGATAAAAATAATCTGCTCATTGTGACCTTTTTTTCTCATGTGGTTGAAGGAAAGCTGATCTTTCAAGATGCACCAATTATAGAATGCTAGGCTGGAGACTATTAAGTAAAATAGAAGATGCTCAGCTTGGTTTGTGTTTTTTGTATTTTTTTTTTTTTTAAGAAATCTGCAGTTACTGCTCTTTTACAAAGAGCTAGGAGTGAATTCAGCTAGAACGTTCAGTGTTACACCTTGCAAAACCATGTTGCACTGCAGTGAGGTGGCAGAGGGAGTAGGAGTGAAGGGTAGGGGGACATCCTAAATGAACTCCAAATCAGTGTAAAAAATAAAGCTGCCCAGTACTTGTGTGCTGCATGGGAAAAGAAAATCACACTCGCACCCCTCAAATCTTAACATGGATTTGCTTTGTGCATTCTGATCAGAATCTTTGAGCTGCTGAGCTGGTTTGTTTGAAGAGGGCATTCTGGGAAAAGAGGAGTATCCTATATTTTCCATGTTTTATAATCCATGCTTCCATTCTAACCATTGTTACATTGTAAACTGAGTTGACAACCCCAGCACAAATGACCTAAACATGCTGCATGGCTGCACTACACTTCCTCCACAGCCTGCATCTCTCTGCACTCAAATCTAAATTCACGGACTTGATGATTTGTATTAATAGTTTTGTAGCTGCTGCAGGTTTGTTTGACTTCCACAGCCTGATGTCCGTGCATGCACCATGTATCCCTCATTTACCACTTAAGGTTATGCCTTCCTGTCTATTCCTCCCCACCCCTACACTTGCTCCAATGTATGTCCCTCCTTTCTTGTAAAAAGCTAATAGTTTCCTAAAGCAATAATACTTGGCTGCTCTCATAAATTTTCAGAGAATTGTCCCGAATTCTCCCTGGAGCCCAGAATGTGATGACCTGATTTGCTGAGAATCACATCTTATGAATTGCTGCATTCTGACGTGGCAGGGATGCAATTTGCAGCTTTGCACGCCTGCTCCCCCCCTTGGATCTCCATGTAGTCCATACATTGTGTTTTGACACATTTGTACAGGTTTATTGTGAATATTTGATGAATATTTAGACTTTATTGTATGCACTATGAAGTTTAGAGGGTTTGTAAGGGATGACTGGACTTGTATATGATGATGATCTATAGTAAGTTACCCAAAGGCTACAAGTTCTATCTCTTTGTTTTTTTGCCCTGCAGGATGGGGTGACTCTGTTGGCTCACCATCTGAGACTGGTATGACCTATGATGCCCTTCATGTCTTCGATTGGATAAAGGCCAGAAGTGGAGACAATCCAGTCTACATCTGGGGACACTCTTTGGGCACAGGGTAAAATATAAACCCTTGCCTTGATCAGAAATGTAAAGACCTTGCTGTGTTCCATAATTGCATGGCTTCTTAAACTTGGTCCTCGAGACCCCACACAGATCAAGTTTTCCAGATCACCCGGCAGGTGCACAGGTGCCTTCCTTACCCGTTGACACATTTTAAAAGATCTACAAGTGGAGCTAATTATTTCACTTGTAATTCTGCGAGGAGACCTGCAAAACATGCACTGTGTGGGGTCCTGAGGACTGAGTTTGAGAACCTGTGCATTATTGAGTTGCAAATACCCTTTTCTCTTTTTGGTAGAATATTTTGTTTTATGGTATCTTTTTACTCATGTGTTTATCTCAGAAGATGACGTCACTCCGCCAGGTGTTCATAAAGTGTTATCAATAATAGAATAGAGGGTGGTTACTGATCTGAGTGGGATTATGCCATCACCACCAGGGATTTCAGTTTTTTAACTGGATGTTAGTGACATCACCTACTGCATATTGGGCTGGCTGCTACTACCAAGCTCCTACATCGGCACCTGGAACCGCTCGTTCCACGTAGGCACTGATGCTGCATCACATCATGGGTAGTGTTTCTGAAATCCAATTTGCTATGGACCAGGCACAGGATATGTCTTTACAAAGACACATAATCCAAAGTGGAAACATGTCACTAAAGAACACTCCTCCCTGCTCAATGCTCAGATGGCGAATTGCTTTCAGCGTGATTTTCGCCATGTGTGACCGTTTAGCAATCGCCATCTTTTTAAGGTGAACTGGACATGTGCTTGCTGTACATGAATATCTATCTTAATTTAAAATATATATATATATATATATATATATATATATATTTTTTTTTTTTTACACAGACACCAGCAGGGGGCAGGGAGCTGCTCATTAATATTCACTGCAAACTTGTCCCGCTTATTACATATGCATGAGCAGGACCAGTGCAGCGGCTCCCTAACCGCGTCCCCTGACAGCTCACACACACACCCCCCCCCCCCCCCCCCCACACACACACACACACACACATTCCGGCGCAGGCAGGGAGGTTAAACTGTTTATTTCCTTAACACCTTATTAGAGAACTTCTTAATAGATAATTATCCCCAGGAGTGCATTGATTCTATTCAAAGATTTTATTTTTTCAGTTAACACGAAAACTTTTGCTATGCCAGGATAATTTCTAAATCACTTGCAATGTCACAGAACAAGGTGATTCACAAAAATGGGAACTCTTCAAGTCACAGCTGTGTGACTGCGCAAACACTTGGCTTCTGTGGACTGTTTAGACTGCAGCCCGTAGAAGCCGTATAGGGCTGCGCTCTAAAGCAGGGAGTGGCCTACAGGAAGCCAGCTTTCTGCTTATCGCAATCGGGACTGGCAGTCTTGGAGGTAGCAAATCCCTCCCAATGAGACTGGTGTAATGTCTGTGACTGAAAGGTAGATTTTTTTTTTTAATAGGAAGTCACTGCCAGTCACAGTGAAGTCTCATGCACTGCATCTGGCTTCACTGACACTGGGCTTGGTGGTGGATTTTACCTTGGCTGATATATTTACAGTCTCCAAAGAAGCACATATGAGGCTAACACTCTTAGCATCACAGCTGCCAGATTGTTTGTCACTGTAGTGTATGTTTTAACAAACAGTAAAAAATACATGATTATATATACATTTACAGTACACGGCATCTAGTGCCAATATTCCATATTAAATTGGCACTGCAGCACCATGGATTAACCCCCTTCGTGCCATGGCTGTCATTAGCCACAAGTGTTGCGTTTCTGGCCACAATTGCTAATCCCAGCATTACAAAGATGGGCTCACTGACTGGCTGTGTTTTTATTTTATTACTCTAGGGTTGCTACAAATTTAGTGAGGAGGCTGTGTGAAAGAGGTATGTGCGTTTCTTTTATTCAAGATTTGGTGTTTCTTGTGATTATGAACTTGACTTCTTTTTTGTATTTTTTATTTCTTTAATTTTTAATTTTATTTTTTTTTATCAAAATACCCTTTTCTGTGCAAAGTGGACTTGTTGATTAGTAAACCAGTTGTTAAGCTATGGCATACATTCTGTATTGCATTATTTTAATAGTGTTGCACCAATTCTGAATATTTAAGTATTTTTGTATTCTCCCTTATTAATAATGATTGGAAACTGTATTGATTGTGATGAGCATAGAGCCCAATAGTGAGCATATCATCAACACATCCTTAGATGCTGCAAGAGGTTATATAAAGAAATACATACTCTGACCAACTCCACCATTAATCTCCTGTTTGGGAATGGGTCATCATTGACCTTTTACTTTCCAATAGATGTATATCTGATTACATAAAGTGCACCCTCATGCAGAAGATGAGAAGGGAGGTTGTCTTTTTTTTTTTTTTTTTGATCCTTACTGGATAATAGAAAAGGGTTCATTTTGTTTCTGTGTCTCTACTACCTGCAGTGATATAACTACTGGTCTTATGCCTCTGGTACAGATATTGGGCCTTTCTCTAGGATCACAGATGCAGACAATTCAGAGGGAATTTATTGCTTAACTAGAACCTATTATATAGACATATAGATATATATCTGTGGATGAAACTGTACATAAACATTTTCTGTTTTCAGAAACACCGCCTGATTCTCTAATACTGGAGTCCCCATTTACAAACATTCGCGAAGAGGCAAAAAGTCATCCATTTTCTGTGGCAAGTACAAACTTTCTTATTGGTGGAAAATCAGAAATTACAGGGGAAATTTACTAAGATGTGTATTCTACTTCACATGTGCTTTTGCTATGGGCAACCAATCAGATCCTGTCTACTATCTTCCAGAGGGTGCTAAATAAATAAGAATTAGGTTCTGATTGGTTGCCCATAGCAACATCACATATGAAGTAGAATACACATCTTAGTAAATTTCCCCCTACATGTCAGAAAACAGACCTGGTAAATTTACTAATGCTTCTAAAAGTAACAGACGATGTTGCCCAGAGCAACCAATCAGATTCGTTCTTTCGCTTTCCTATTGCATCCTGGAAAATGATAGATGGAATCTGGTTGTTAGGAGCAACATCACCTCTTTTCCTTTTTAGAAGCTTTAATAGATTTGCCACTTAGTGGTTAGCAGTGTTGTATAATAGAGTTCCATGTCAGCAGCCTTAAATATATGATTAAGTGGCGACAGGGGTTATATAAGCATCGCTGCTAAGAGAAAGAACAATGCAACTGGCTGCTGTCCAATCAAGATGAACACCCTTGACCGTGGAGTTTATGTATTTATTTATTTATTAACAGTTTCTTATATAGCGCAGCATATTCCGTTGCGCTTTACAATAGCAGACAGTGATACAACAAAACAGGGTATTTACAGACAGTCAAAATGTAGGAGGGCCCTATTTCTATAGGGAAATAGGCATTGATACATAAGGATAGATACTGTATTCTTTATTGCATCGATTCCACCAGAACGCAAGGTTCTATGACTGGTTCTGGAATTTGATAAGCTTGCCTGAAGAGATGAGTCTTCAGGGAACGCTTATAGGTTTGGAGACTGGAGGAGAGTCTTATTGTGCTTGGGAGGGCATTCCACAGAGTGGGTGCAGCCCGAAGAAAGTCCTGCAGTCGGCAATGGGAGCGGGTAATGAGTGTGGATGAGAGACGCAGATCTTGGGAGGAGCGTAGAGGTCGTGTTGGATGATATTTTGAGATAAGAGAAGATATGTATGTTGGTGTAGTTTGGTTTATGGCTTTGTGTGTAAGTAAAAGAATTTTGTATTGAATACGGTAGAATACAGGTAACCAATGAAGTGACTGACAGAGTAGCTTTGCAGACGATGAACGTCTGGCTAGGAAGATTAGCCTTGCAGCTGCATTCATAATGGACTGTAGTGGTGAGAGTCTGTATTGGGGAAGGCCAATAAGGAGAGTATTGCAATAATCAATGCGTGAGATGATGAGAGCATGGATTAGAGTTTTTGCAGTGTCTTGTGTAAGGTAAGGGCGAATTTTAAATATGTTTTTTAGGTGCATGTGGCATGATTTTGAGACAGATTGAATGTGGGGTACAAAGGAAAGTTCTGAGTCAAGGATAACACCTAGGCAGCGAGCTTGAGAGGTAGGAGTGATTGTCATCTTCTCAACAGCGATAGAGATATCAGGTTGGTAACTACTATTTATTGGCGGAAATATAATTAATTCTGTTTTTTAGATATTAAGTTTAAGGTGGCGAGATGACATCCGGGATGAAACAGCAGAAAGGCATTCAGAGACATGGCTCAATACAGATGGGGACAGGTCCGGGGAGGATAGGTAGAGCTGAGTATCATCCGCATACAGATGATACTGAAATCCAAAGGAGCTGATTAGTTTGCCAAGAGATGAGGTATAGATTGAGAAAAGCAGGGGACCTAAAACTGAACCCTGAGTTACTCCAACTGAAAGAGGTAGCGAAGAGGAGGTAGAATCAGAGAAACGAACACTAAAGGAGCGGTTAGAGAGGTAGGATGAGAACCAAGAGAGGGCTGTGTCTTTAAGGGGGTATTCAATGTGGGGTCACGGCTGTCGAGCTGGCTCGATAGCCGTGACCCTGTCCCATTCTCGGTCTGCTCGACCGAGAAATCGCAGACAGGATTCAATTTCCCGCCTGCAGCGGGACAAGAGGGGGGCGTGGCTGCCATCTGCGGCCGGGAAGAGGCGAGCTGCAGCCGGTAGCTCGTTTTATTCCCGGCCATTCTCGGCAGAACAAGCCCGATGGCTTGTGAAGTCGGGCTCGTTCTGCGAGATCCCCTGTTCAATGCCATCGGAAGATGGCTGCGGGTGATTGAAGACCAGTGTATTCATATCAGATTTATGTAGAAGTGTGAGGGAGACAAACAAAGTTAGGGTAGAGAAAGGTGGGTGCTAACATAATTTGTGTGTTTTTATGTAGATTTATAGGTATTTCCCTGGCTTTGACTGGTTAGGGTAGAGAAAGGTGGGTGCTAACATAATTTGTGTGTTTTATGTAGATTTATAGGTATTTCCCTGGCTTTGACTGGTTCTTCCTTGATCCCATCACAGCAAGTGGTATAAAGTTTGCCAATGATGAAAAGTAAGTTGTACACTTGTACCGATCCTATATAACATTACTGAAATGTTATGTATTGTTGACGGGCTGGTACAGTACATAGTACACTATAATGTATCTAGCCCAGCAGCAACCTTGCAAACATAATGCTCAATTGTGTGATGTTAACTTTTATACCGACATGATTACTAGAATACCCCTGGCAGAAGTATTACGATTTTTTTTTGTTCTTTTTTAATTTGCACCACAAAAATGATTGTTTTATTTTTAATCCTTTTATTTTTGCAGTTTCACATAAGCATCTAGAAACACAAACCATGGCATTACGGGTTGGGATCGTTTGGTCGAATGCATTATGGTCGAATGTCATTACATCGAATCCATTAGGTCGAATTGCTAAAAGGTCGACATGATTCTATGTCGACATGGGAAAAGGTCGAAAAGATTCTAGGTCGAAAGGTCATTAGTTCGACAGGTCATTAGGTCGACAAGGTCATTAGGTCGACATTGTCTAGGTCGACATTCACAAAGTCGACATGGGGTTTTTCACTGTTTTTTTACCTGAATGTCAACACAGTCGACATGGACACAGTTCATCGCTCGCTGCGCTCGCAATGCGTCGGGCACGGTGCCTCGCTACGCTCGGCACACTATTTAATTCTCCCACCACGCCCTAGTGGATGGTAGGGCATGAAATACCGCCTGTCAGCACGTGTCGGCTCAAAAAACAGTGAAAAACCCCATGTCGACTTTGTGAATGTCGACCTAGACAATGTCGACCTAATGACCTGTCGAACTAATGACCTTTCGACCTAGAATCATTTCGACCTTTTCCCATGTCGACCTAGAATCATGTCGACCTTTTAGCAATTCGACCTAATGGATTCGATGTAATGACATTCGACCATAATGCATTCGACCAAATGACCGCATCCCGGCATTACATATGAATATAGTGTTCATTCTATCTTTGAAGTCCCATGCAATTCCTCTTCCCTGCCTGAGGTGTCGCTGTCTGCTGTGGTGTTGAAATAGAAAGAATTGGGGTTGATACACTGCGCTCACTTTTATGTAGGTGTTCTATTTCAGGCGCTGCTAGGCTCTCAAGGGTTTCCCGGTACCTTGTTTCTTGAAGTATTGTTTTGCTAGGGCTTTGGCGCAGCCTATCTACTGTGTTATTTTTTTGTTGTGTGGGTGTATGAATAAGAAGAAGGATTTCGTTTGTGTATAAAATGTAGATATTTATTGATTAAGTAAATTGTGCTGGAGGTGTTAGGTAGGGTTTTATAATTTTATGATTTGCTTTACTTGGTGCTTGGTGGAGAATTGCACCTATATGGGGTCCCCTCTCACTGGAAATTCCACTGCAGTGTCACAAATTGAGATTCCCGGCAGGGATTCAGGTGAATATCTTCTGAAGAACTGCCGTAAGCCATCACTGGCCCCTTTCCACTTTGCCAACAACGACACCACACCCATTATAATTCCACGGCACATCACAATTGAGACCGTAGATCATGTAACAACAGACCTACGGAGGTTTAAAGGTGCCTTAATAAGGATCACCTGAATCCCTGTGGTGTTGAAATGTCTGTTCCTATATGTAGTGTGTTTTCTGTACATATAAGGGGGTAGCACAATTTAAATGTGATGTAGAGATTTATGATGCACTTATTGCTGATACATACAGTAGCCCAACATGTCACAGTGCACCTCCTATGGTACATAAAATCAGCAATGCTGCAATTCCACCATTGCAAACATTCCCATGATGCTTTTCATATTGAATTGAATCTCAGCCCCACCCTCCACCCCACCCCTTAGAATGAAACCCTCTCTCAATTGTTTGTTATATCAAATGAGGACTAATAGTAATATGTACAGGTCCATGATAGTGGGGAATCCAATCTGGTAGGGCAGTAAATGCAGAGCTGTTAGGGCTGTGCGCCCATCCCTCAGCTGCCTGCTATATGAAGCTGACCCTCGCCCAGCCCCAGGCTTGGCATAAATGCCTCTACGAATTCCAATTCTTTTAAACACCTGCGTTGTGATTATTCTGTAATAAAAAAATATGCTACTTCTATTTAGTACTGTACTAACCATTTCTTATGGTGTTCCAGTGTGAAATACATTTCCTGCCCGTTGCTCATTCTACATGCAGAAGATGACCCTGTGATCCCATTCCATCTAGGACGGAAGGTACAGTACCTATTAACATTTACTTATATAGCGTTAGCATATTACTTTCACTCTAGGTTTTAAATGTATTCAGTATAATATTATTCAGAAATTAATTTCAAATAGCCTTATTTATGTTTTATGTAGTATTTATCTTATATATAGGTGCAGGTCATGTCAAACTGTCATTGTACAAGGTTATGTTATACCGCTTTCAGACCGCACTGTGAACACGGGTTATTGCCGTGTTCGCGGGGCTTAAACACGGGTAAAGGTGCGGTATGAAAGCGCCACACTCAGAAAACCAGTGTTGAGCAACACTGCTTTTCAACCCTTGTCTTTACCAGGGTTGTTTGTGTGTGGTCAGAAAGGCCCCAACCCGTGTCATCCGACACTACTGTTTCTGAAATGCCGCTATTGGTGGATTCCTGTGAGGTCAGCAGTCTGACCCCGAAACCAACAAGCAGCACACTGGAGCTGCGGACCACGGGACACAGGCACCATCCCAGCCTGCGCTCCGCACTTTAACAGCCTGCTGTTCCCCACTTTGGAAGCCTATTGCTCCACACTGCTACAGCCTGCAATCCACACTTGTCCAGTGTGTATTCCACACTTCTACAGCCTGCAATCCAGTGTGTATTCCACACTTATACAGCCTGCTTTACAGCAATATGTCCTCTCTCTGGACAGGTGAGGAGGCGAGGGAATTGCTCAACATTAGTGGTGCTGCTGCTGCAATGCTGTGAACAATCTCCACATCTCACTTTTATTTCCTTTGTGACATGATTATTGTGAGCCATGAAAAAAGTAAATTTTTAATGACACATAGGTTTTGCAGGCCGGACACAGGTTCAGTGTGTAAGCACCAATCCTAAGAAAACCCGGGTTGAAGTGCAGTGTGAAAGGGGTATTTTAAGAGTCTGACACGGCTCTTCACAAGGACAAACCCGTGTTCAAAATGCAGGGTTGGACACGGGTTTGCGGTCTGAAAGTAGTATTACTGATCTACTTTCCAGAAATATGCAGATTTGTGCATCAGATGTCTGTCCAGATTTATCAGTTAGCACGTGAGAACAGATGGTAGGAAACGCACCCCCCACCCCACCGCCACCCAGTACAGTACAATCTTTATCTATTTCTTGCACCTTTCCTTTTATATAATGTGCCTGCAGACAAGCATGCCTTATGAAACCTTTCTATGGATAAAATTGGTCATTACTGGTATAAATATGACCTTGTTCTTTGGCCAACTGATAACTATTCAAAAACACGGAAAATGTCTGTCAGAAAATTCATCTAAAAAATTACTTTTTATTTTAAAACAGAGAATGGCATGTGCTGTACAATAACAATGTTAATGTTAAACAGTACACCAACCGTGCTGCCCTTTAATAATGATCCAATATAGAAAATCGATATCCAGTACAGAATGTAACAGCAGTCCCTTCCTCTCCTCTATGTAACTATACACTTATACAGAACTGTATACAGTACCACATATACATAGCGCATCACATCTTCTGTATAGCATTTAGTGCAGATTTGTAAATGGCCCTTTTATATTATAATAGTGTTTGTGTCTTATGTGATTCTATCATGGGGTGAATAATAAAATGCTGTATAGCGCTGAGAAGTTCCCCCTTATATATAAGTAGGAACTTCTCAGCGCTATACAGCATTTTATTATTCACCCCATGGTCTCTTGTTTCTTAGGTGGTTTTAGAATAACACCTGTAATTTGCTGACAGCTGCTTTTAAGTATATGTTTGCGCATTTTATCACCCAGTCACACTTTTTTTCACTGTTCACTTAATGTGATTCTATGGGCGGTATTCAATGAGCCTGATTCGCCAGGTTTTTATGGCGATTTTGTGCTGTTTGGCGAATTTCTGTCAAAAACGGTGAATCACTCTATTCAATGACCACATGGCGAATACATTTGAAGGTTTTTTTCGCCATGATTCACCGAGTAGCAATCGCTATCTTTTTATGGTGAAGTGGAATGTGAACTTTTAAAATAAAGTGTTTTGTTTTTTACATTTGGTGTCAAAAAATCAGGAATTTTATTCTGAGGAGGGGCATGCTATTTTTATTCATGTGCTGTAAGCACATGAATATATATTTAATTTTAAAAATAATATTTATTTATTTATTTTTTACACAGCAGCCAGCAGGTGGCGCCAGAGCGGAGCCGCTCATTACATATTCATATATTCACTGCACGATCATTACGATCCTGTGTAGTGAATATACGCTTGCCTGCTGGCACCCCCGGGGGGGCAGCCTGTGCTGCCTGGCACCCGGGGAGCAGACCTAACCCCCCACAAAGGTCTGGGCTTGGCAGAGAGACTACCATCTCTCTGCCTGGCACCGTCCTGAGGCTCCCTGCGGCAATCGCCGCAGGAGCTCATGTTCGCCAGTCAGGGGCTCGCTGCCCCTGACTCGTTGAATACCGGAGCCCGCCGGCTCCGGAACGTGTCGAATGTGCAGCGAATCCAAAAAAGGATTCGCTGCACCTCGCAGGTATTCACATTGAATACCGCCCTATGTCTATTAAGAGTCAGAATCATTGTAGCTGATATTTGAGGCTGAGCACAATTAGTCCAGGACTTAAATGCCGGCTCCTATGAAACTATAATCTACTATTCAATAAGAAATATGTCATGCAGTTTCTTATAAGCCTATTTAATATTGGCAGAACCTATACTGATAATATAATGGGTAAGGTTTACTGCGCTAAATAGATTGGGGAAGCAGCTCAATAATAAAATAGTAATAAAATGCAAGATGAGCGCTAAAGTATGTACCTTAAAGAAAAAGGTGAGAAATGACAGGAAACACAGAAAAGAAAACAAAAAGCACTGGTAAGGAAAAAATGGGTTAAAAATGTTTACGCTCCTTAATAGGAGTATTTGCATTGTCTGTGGGGAGTACTGGCACTGTCCCTACATCTATTGTAGTGCTGAGATTGGTGTTGGGAGCTGGCGGCAGCTGGTATAGGCAAGCTGATATAGACGCGGCTCCCAACACCAATCACAGCACTACAATAGAGGTAGGGACAGTGCCAGTACTCCCCACGGACTTTGCAAATACTCCTATTAAGGAGCGTAAACATTTTTAACCCCTTTTTTCCCTACATGTGCTATTTGTTTTCTTTTCTGTCTTTCCGGTCATTTCTCACCTTTTTCTTTAAGGTACATACTATGCTGATAATGGTGGCAGCGGTGTGTGACCGAGGTAAGTCCACGCGTTGAATGGCTTAACCAGTAATTGGTTTATTAAACCAGTAGAACAACAGGGTGTACGATAATACAGGGTTAATGCAGCATAACTTCGGTATATACAGTTTGATGTAGATCCAGCCTGCAGCTGGTTAACTTGACCACTGGGGCTTTCCATAGTAAATGTAGTGATACTTGTAGTTCGATTAGAAGTGGTGTCACATTGGTAAGCGGTGTAGGTTCCTTGAAACACAGGTACACACGTGTGCACATCCTAGTCCTACAGAAGACAGAGGATGAAAAAGTGCAGATTAGCTTTTTCACTTTATGTATCTTTGCTACTGGCACACCTAACAAACCCTCGTGGCACGTCAGGTCGAGTGAGAATCTTCTAGCATCCAGCTTTGTTTTCTATCTTTAAAAGATGTCTTAAGGCCCCCATACACTGGGCCGATTCTGACAGATCGGGCCGTGAAATTGGCCCAAAATGGCTGTATGTGACATGCCGCCAGGTCCGATGCACGGTGTCATGTGCATCGGACTCGGACCCTGCGGTCGCACCGGCGGGACATCAGATGTCTGGCCGGACGCTGATTGAGAGAATTCTCACAGCCAATCAGGTGGGAAGCTGCTGATTGGCTGAGAGACTTTTCTCTTGGCCAATAACCAGCTGGCCAGTCTTTTAAAAATATTTTTTCAAATTCAGTAGCCGCTGTCCGCCCCCCGCGCTGATACGATTGCATATAAAATGGCACATCAATTGCCAAATCTTAAGAGAGCTTCCGGCTCTCAGGACAAACTGGTCTGAATTGTCAGTCAGCCCGCCCAGTGAATGGGGGCCTTTAGTCCCAAAGCAATATGACTAGGACGCACAAGGAGAATGTGCTGATAATTTAATATGACCATTTTATATGCCTGTGTGACGGAGTCCCTGAATCTGCATACGAAGTGCCATAATGTAACAGCCGCAATTTTTTTCCAATACAAGTTCTGTTTTGCTTCTTATAGGGACTTGGTCACACACAGTATACAAGTGTCATATTAAATTAATCAGCAGTGTCCTTCTTATGATGTGACTAAGATGCATTTTTGGCAAAAAAAGATGCCTCATGTTAGCAGAGCTGCACGGGACCTGACAGCTCACTCACACCAGGCATCTTGTGTTGCGTGGCATATTAAGCCATGTTCAGTACTCCTCAACCTATTACTTTAATATGCTACATTTATTTGCCTTTGTTTTTTAAACAAAGTGTTATTTCTCTGATTGCCACAGCTGTACAACATAGCCGCCCCAGCACGAAGCTTCCGTGATTTTAAAGTGCAGTTTGTCCCTTTCCATAAAGACCTTGGCTATAGGCACAAGTACATATATCGGAGCCCAGAACTGCGACAGATACTGAGGTAAGTGGGTGTTCTGGATTTTGCAGCATCTTATAGTCATTGCCTACTTTGCTTCTCATCTACATGCGTACATTTTATGAAATTTCCCTCAGACTAGTCCGATTTGGCCAATTTTGACCTCATTCCGAATCTGATGTGTTTGATATCTGATCCGATGTGGGTTTAGGGTGCCATTGCACTAGGTACCCTGGGGGACGTGCTGCCATTGCACTTGGGAATCCTGAGGGTTGGGGTGCCATTGCACTTGGGAATCCCGAGGGTTGGGATGCCATTGCACTTGGAAATCCCGAGGGTTGGGGTGCCATTGCACTTGGAAATCCCGAGGGTTGGGGTGCCATTGCACTTGGAAATCCCGAGGGTTGGGGTGCCATTGCACTTGGGAATCCCGAGGGTTGGGGTGCCATTGCACTTGGGAATCCTGAGGGTTGGGGTGCCATTGCACTTGGGAATCCTGAGGGTTGGGGTGCCATTGCACTTGGGAATCCTGAGGGTTGGGGTGCCATTGCACTTGGGAATCCTGAGGGTTGGGGTGCCATTGCACTTGGACTTTTCTCCTGGCCTCGAGTCAAGATCCATTGGCTTGGCTCAGCTTCCACAGCCCCACTGGGGCTGTACCCTCTGGGTACCCGATAGGTGTGGTCACAATACTTTGTAAACCTGTTTGGCCGGATCCCACATCACTGCACAAATGAATTTTCTCACCAATGCCACCTAGCTTTGTTTTACCGCTATATGTATATAAAGAGAGAAAAGCATACAGTATATATGACAAAATCCCACACATTCTTTTTAACTTCCCTTACACTTTCTGTTGATGTTGGTTTCTAATGGTGGTCTGTCATGCTCAGACATTTTTTAACTTGACACATTGGGTATACATGTATCTATAACTAAGACTGGGTTCCTTTATGAAACTAAACCTATGGAAACCACTAACTTTTTTTGAATTTTTTATTCTTATTATTTCTCATATTGCTATGGATTGTGAACTATTCTTCGTTCCTGTCTTGGTCCAGAAGCTAATACTGATAATCATTTCTCTTTCCCTCTTGTAGAGACTTCTTTGGCAACACAGAGCAGCAATAGAACCACGACAGGCTGTGAATGTGAATGTTCCTGCGCGGTGTTGGGGCCCAGCAATATGATCCTTGTGTTTCCCAGAAGAAGAAGGTGTTTGAGCGTTACTGTGTCAGTGCTTACCCGCACTTTCACACAGGATTTAATCCATTCCAGAGCCACTGGGTAAAACGATCAGACAAGCGTGACTTTTGTTTTATTTAACTTTGTCTCTAAGTTTTGCCTGCAGTCGTCAGACTGTGCTGGGATGTATACTGTATGTCACGAGCTGCTAACGCATAACCAGAAAACCTGACGCAGAAATACCCAAAAGGCCAAATGGGCAGAACGTGGGTGGGCTGTTATCTTAAACCCCAGAGGTCCCACTGCGGCAGAACTTGAACGTACTGGAGTTGCTGTTCATGAGCGAGTTTGTTGTCTTACTTGTTAATTAGGAGAGCTGCTGTTTCTTACTAGGGAAGTTGGGTTCAGCAGGCGCGATCAACGCAATAAGTTTAGAGGTTCTGCATGTTACTGTGATTTTATAATGTAAATGCCCAGACTCCTCCTATCTATTTGCTATCCGTAAGTACTTCCTCTGACCAGATAGTGCGTTGAGAATATAGGGGCTGTGTTGTATACTGCCTGCTGCTTGCACAGTATGCATTTATCCAGGCTGAGAATAATAGACTGCACATTACGTTCTAAAGCCTTGTACACATGGGCGTTACCATTAGGCATTAAAGCCTTGTACACCTGGGCGTTACCATTAGGCATTAAAGCCTTGTACACATGGGATGTTACCATTCGGAGTCCAAGCCTGATTTAAAGCCTTTTACAATAAAGAGAATGGTCTAGAAAGAATAATGCAGCAGTGCACCCAAATGCTGTTGGTTTACACCTGTATGAGGCATTAAATGACACACTCAAATGGAAAATTCCGAAAACAGTCGCACACTACACCAGGGGTGTGTAAAGGTACAATGTGAGCATACACCGATCCTCTCCCATAGTCTCCTTCGTATGACTTGCTAGAAGATGACCAAGCCCACCATTCTGTTTTATGAGCATACTGTATACAGATCACACTGCCCACTCGGATAGGAGATTGTTCAATATACTTTTGTTCTTTTGACCTTAATACTCCGGGCTATTGAATAACCTATACTGTACATCATATACATACTATGTATTGCACCACAAGAGGGTCTGGCAATAATTGTGGTAGAATTAGGCAGATGCCATAGATTGGTTGGCATCAAAACCACAAGCTTGTTATTTCATCAAATATATCAGAACATTTATAAATCTTAATTTTTTAAAGATCATTATTTGCTCCCGTATATCCAACAGTACTAGAAATGAAATATTTAAGATGAATGTGTATTATGGCTTTTCATGAAAAATGTGCAGTCTGCATTATTTGTGGAATATGAAAATTGGTTCCTCTAGATATGATTTTTTTTATTTTTTTATTATTCCATGTGCATTTAACCAAGTTTACAAAAAAAAAAAACAGTTTTTTTCATGCCATAGTTTGCACTGTATCAATCGTGCATGAGGAACAGCTTTTGGGATGTATGTGGTCCTTGGTGATGCTACTACTTAGAACAGGGCTTCTTAAACTCCTGTTCTAGTCATTGGGACAGGACAGCAGATGAATAGGGGAGAGGGGAACACCAGTGCACGGGTATACTGTTTATGGTAAGGACAAAGAATTGGTACGAAAATCCACAATTATTCATAACAAGGTGATATATTTATCACATAGGGTAATTAGTGTGGAGGTGCACCCATGACAGTAAAAAGGTACTCAGTTGATGGAGAAAAAAGAGTTCTTTGTTTCTATTACATGATAAATTGTATTTGACTGTAGTCGTAGCTATAGTCTCGGCAAAAGATATATGGAGCAGAGGGGCTTTGGAAAGCCCCTCTGAGCTCTGACTGCACTGTGGCATACTAGACATCCTTTTCCTCCATCTACCAACAGTCTGAAATGGGGATCATTTTTGCAAGAACAGCGAAGATGCTTGCTTACTTACTGTAAAAGGTACTTCAGATATTTTAAGAAAAATACATGTCTTCTATGTTATATTACGGCTTTAATCTATGATGTACCAATAACTTCTTTCATATCACGTCTTAAGTACATTATTTTGAAATCCTGTTGATTCAGAATAAATGTAGCCAACAATAGAACAATTCAAAAAGGGATTTATTTTATATTCGTAAAAACTGTGTGTAAACTTAGGTTAGATAAGTATGTGTGGACTTATATAAAATAACCCCTGTGATGTAATCTAGGCTTCTGTATACAACATATGCAGTGTATATTGTGTACAGTTCCTCCACCAAGAAGAAACCTGTACCTGTCATCATTTCCAGCATTTAGTGAAATGACCCCAATCATTGTACCGTGTAGTCCATTGCATGCTGTGACCTTATATTCATGGGCATGTTTGATTTATGGGATTTGCTTTTAGCTTCGTAAACATATCTTCAGCAATGGCAAAAAAAAATGGGGTTCATGCGTTACTACATAAGCGTTAAGTGTCCATGAAATAAGAACAATGCCATGCTTTTGCAATGTATTATGGAATGCAATAACCCTGTGATCCGCGCTGGATAGAATTGTTCGAACATTAATATGTAGAACAGGGACAGTGTCCATTTTTAGAATGTCAAACCTGTTGGTAAAGCCTTTTTGGGGACACTGTTAAAATGCTGCATTATCAGCCGGTCCTCATTATGGCTATTATTATTTATTAACAGTTTCTTATATAGCGCACACATATTCCGCAGTGCTTTACAGAGTATAGTTGAACATTCACATCAGTCTCTGTCCCAGTGGAGCTTACAATCTCTATATTCCCTACCACATGTATACACACACACACACACACAGATATACTGGTAGGCTAATTGGCTCCCAACAAATTAACCCTAGAATATTTTTGGATTGTGGGAGAAAACCCACGCAAGTAAGGGGAGAATATACAAACTCCGCACAATTAGAGCCATGGTGCGAATTGAACCCATGACCTCAGCGCTGTAAGGCAGTAATGCTAACCATTACACCCCCCGTACCGGCTATAACCTAACCCTGTTCCCGTTTTGAATGTCGCCGGTTTGATGGTCGCTCTGAACGGCAAACCTCTGCGACCTCTATGGTGCACCTTGCCTGTCTCCTGCTTCCATTTTGTTTCATTTGTATTTGCAAGGTTTTTTTATGCCAGACTATACAGTTTTGTCTCTTGTAGGGGTATATTCTGCCATCTGGTAAACCAATTCCATATTTCCATAGTTGTGCATTGTATAAAGCATTATTTTAGCTTTAGAATGCTAATTGCATGGGTTACTATCTACTGTATATAAATTAAACCATTATGGGGCATATGTACTTAGCCATGGAGATAATGTACTGTACCAGTCAATCAGCTCCTAACATGTCGTTTTTCTAACACCATCTATAACATGGCAGATAGTAGCTAAATAGCTGGTACTTTATCTCAGTCTACTTTATCTCTTGCCAAGGCTTATTCTAGTGGTAGTGTTTCCCTACATTGAGGCCATTGCAGTAGTCTGGAATGTACTGAAGGTCTGAGGATATGTGTAGTACAGCATCATTAGGGTGCGCTAACTTCCCATAAATCTTAGTGCCGGATGCATCATTGGATGTCAGAATGGTTTTGCACTAGTGTTTCCTGACTTCGGTCCTTAAAGCACACAAACAGTCCAGGTTTTAAGGATATTCCAATGCTCATACCGCCCAACTTTCTCAATAGTGAAAGAGGGACATCTGTGGAATTTGGCCTAAAAGTGCATCATCCCGTGAGGTCACACCCTCATTTTGCTGCTGCGGGGGCATGGACCAGAGGCTCTGTGAGCTTCTAGCCATGCCCCCAGCCTCTCTAGCTGCGTGAATAGATGCTGTACGCATTCACCGCTGCTAATCCGGTGACGGGGGGCTCCCAACTGCCCCACCCCACCTGATCACAGATCCGTAAAATCAAAATAACTGGGGTACTATTTAAGTCACCTGTGTTCAAGCATGGATATCCTTAAGGCACATTGACACTCTAGGTTTTGAGTACAGAGGTTAAGAAACACTGATCTAGGACGAGGATTATTATCCGGTGGTTTGAGACCCACAAATAGTTCTGCATGGCCTTTGTTAGGTCGCCCTGATCCTCCTTTACAATACTACTGTGTGCAATAAATGAATATCAAAATTATTCAACATTGCTTAAAACAGTTTTTCGTGAGTACCGAATATCTGAATATTTTTTATAAATAATATATTTTGCAGTAGTAAATTAATAAAAACATTCTGGAGTTAATTGTAAACTGAAATTTGTCCTAGATGTGATTTTACTATTTTTATCTAAGTGATGACCTAAAGTGTCATTTAGCACATCTGAGAGAAGGCCGCATCACCGGTATGTGCAGGCGTTATCGACTTCAATGCTTTCTGCAAACCTGGGAGAATATTGCGGAGGGTGCGGTATATTTAGGAAACTTTGCGGTGCACCTGAAATTGACCACCCTCTAACACTGCACCAGTAACCACAGCTTCCATTAGGCATACATCATTGGTTAGATGTGCAATGCGGTATATGCCTGTTCGAGTTACAGAGATTTATAAAGTGCCTCATTTTATCATGTATTCCCTTCCAATATGCACCAGAGAGGCTGTTCTCTGTGTGTGTGTGTGTGTGTGTGTGTGTGTGTGTGTGTGTTCTGACCTTAGATATTACGGGACAGTTTGCAGCACACAGAACACTGCTTTTTGCCTGACCAGAGGCAAGTGAAGAAACAAGACCGCAAGAAACCCCCATTCAATATGGATTTACACACACACAATGTACGCTGCCTGCACTATCTCACACATACGCACACACACCATGTACTCTGCCTGCACTATCACACACACACGTACGCTGCCTGCATTATCTCTCACACACACACACACACACCATGTACGCTGCCTGCATTATCTCTCAGACACACACCATGTATGCTGCCTGCACTATCTCACACACACCCACACACACACCATGTACGCTGCCTGCATTATCTCTCAGACACACACCATGTATGCTGCCTGGACACTCACTCACACACACACACACACACACACACACACACACCTTGTATGCTGCCTGGACACTCACTCACACACACACACACCTTGTATGCTGCCTGCACTCACACCCACACACCATGTACACATTGTACTGCACGTGTCAAATGCGATAACCGGAAGTTACAGCTTATTACGATTTTCAGGATATCCGTAAAGGCAAACCGATAATAAAGCGACATACAGTACTTATTAGTACATTTATATTACAGTGGAATTGTATTTCATAATTCGTGAATTTTGGTGACCTTTTATTAGCGTCTAGTAACATTGCATTGCGACTGATGGAGGAAATAAGTGTCCTGTCAGCATCACATAAATGCTTTGGCCATAGGTAGCAAATTAAGGTATATGTATTAAAGCTTCTAAAACAGCAAGGTGTTGCCCATATCAACCAATGGGATTGTGTCCATCATTTTCTAGAATGTAACTAATGATAGAATCTGATTGGGTGCTATGAGCAACACCACCAATTGTCTATTTATTTTAATTGTCACATAATACTAAAAAGGGGAAAACAACAAGACCTACAAGAGCACATAGAGAGAGGTGATACATACAATAAACATGCTGCAGTGTCACATCTAGAAAATCCCCCCCCCCCCCCCCTTTAAAAGGAAAAATAGAAATACAATACTGTTATTTGAGATATACATATCCTTTGTAACACTTAAGGCCCTCACACACTGGACGATCCCATCGGCGACAGCTGGGACCCAGCACCAGCAAGTGCATACACACTTGCCAATGTGTGCTGTGAACTGCAGGGCCAGAGGAGAGCATAAGTGATGTCCCGCGGTAGCACGCATCAGATGTCATGTACAGCGTACATACTGGGCGTTATTGTTTATTTTATCGCCCAATGTGTATGGAGCTTAAAGAGTATCTAATACAGGCAGTATCTAATACAGGCATGTCCAAACTATGGCCCTCCAGCTATTGTGAAACTACAAGTCCCATCATACCTTGCCACAGTTTTGCTATTAGAGAACGCTAAAACTATGGCAAGGTATGATGGGATTTGTAGTTTCACAATAGTCGGAGGGCCACAGTTTTGGACTTCTGTAATATATAAAACTATTCACAAGAAAGAAAGCAAGGCCTGGAGTTCAGGGCCCGAGAACAGCTGTCCATGCACGTGCCATTTATCTTCACCAATGACTACTGATATTAGGCACTATGTTCTTAATTTATAGCCAGACTTCTTCAGCCAAAACCCCCCCCCCCCCCCCCTGCTAAGGCATGCTTGAGGTATTGATAGATATAAAATATGTATGGGGAGTTTGATCGTCGGTACGTATCTGGAACAACTTTGATGGCACTATACTGGTCTTTTGCTCAAAGTGGACACCCCTCTACCCAGGGATGTAATCAGAATTTGGTGGGCTTCATAGCGGTATATTAAAGGGGCTGCTGTCCCAATGCTTCTAGAGATATACCTCTCCAAAGCGGTTGTTATTATTATTTCCCTTTTGAATAGTACCTTTAGTTAATTTACTGATCTGTAGTAGTGCCCTAATTAATGTTATGCCCTGTACTAGTTCCCTATTTTATATTGTCACATTGTTTAGCTGCTAGTACACATTATGCCACACAGTAGCCCCAATTCACATGACGAGTGTCCCCAGTTCATATTATGGCCAATGAGTTTGATACTGTGCCACTTTAGACTGCCCCCAAGTTCAACTTATGCTATGTTAGTGCCTCAGTTCATAATATGATACACTATAAAGTGCCTCCATTGTAATCGTGCCACATCATAGTGCCCTAGATCTTATTTAACATTATAGTGCCCTCCACATTACAACAAGCAGATCAGGTTGATACATTACAGTGCCCTCCTCTTTATATTGTGCCACCTTACCATTAGAACGTCCACTGCACTCCCCTCACTAAAAATGTAATGTCACAAATTCATGCTGGTCACAATTCCTTAACAGGCAAATGTGGGAAATTGATATACGACTTTCTGCCGTGGCTCCAGGCCCCCCTTAGCAATGACACAACTTGCACCCGGTTACTCCCATTTCTCTACCACCCCTTCGCACTTTAGCCTGAATGGAGGATAATTCCACCAGCAGCCTAGCATTCCATAGGGGTGTCAGGGTCTATTCCTTGAAGTGACCTGTACCCATAGCTGCAAGTTTAACAGTTAAATTGCATAGTAACAAAATTGAACAGGAGGGAGAGCTGTCTTAGATCTGATTTTGCTGAATGAGTTTGACGATCCGCCCTTCACCTTTCCAAAGTAGCGGGTGATTGGTGGAAAACATACAATAGCTTAGGTTGGACCACCATATTGGCCAAGTGAACAGATTTCTCTGTTTAAGAAGCTTTAGTAAATCTATGAATTGGTCTAATTTATCAGCCGCCTTGCCATGGTATAGGAAGAAACAAAGGCAGTCAACCTTCTGCCCACTTAATGACCACTAGGAACCACTGCCCTTAATTAGGCATGAGGATGAGGCGCAAGGTTACTGGATCCAAGTGAATTATTTTTGAATATTAAATGGATACATTTTAAATGCTCGTTTTGGTGATTTTTATCCTGGTGATTTATAACCCTTCTAGTATAGAAGGCAGTAACTTGTCTGATAGCTGAGCAATCCTTATTTATATATCACACATTGTGTTGCTATTTACATATTTCTTTCTCCAGTGTCATTATGTCGGGTTGTTATACAGAATCCTACTATCCAGCTTTATTTACAAGTTCTAGGAGTATATTAACTAAAGTGCAGGTTTTAGAGAAGTGGTGATGTTGCCCATAGCAACCAACCAGATTCAAACGATTTATTCTAGTAGATAATAACTAGAATCCCATTGGGTGATATATTCAACATCTCCACTTCTGTAAACCCGCAGTTTACTGAAGTCTGTAACTGTGACTAGAGTCTGTCATTTATATTTGACCAACCAAAGCCTTTTTTCTGATTTTGCATTCGGTATGTTTATTTATGGTGCATGTATTCTCAACCTGTCCTTAAAGAATTAGCAATGGGCCCGGAACATCGGAACATGAGCATATAATCCACAAACATCGGTCTGGTCTGATCTGAATGTTTAATGTTGCTGTAAATAGAGGATGTGGCAGTTACTATATAGTAAAATAATGCACCAGGTTTACGTACCCTGCATTAGACATTAGTAACTGAGGGGTACTGTAGATGTATGAAGCAGTGATAAGGGAGAAGTGATAAAGTGCCTGGTACATTATCACTGGCCAATCAGCTCCTGACTGTTAAGGCACTTTATCACTTCTCCTCCCTTATCACTGCTTCATGCATCTACACCTGAGAACCTTGTGTGTTCCCCTCACCCTGCCTGTTCATTCCTCTCCCTCTTGTTTTTCTGTACCCCACATTTGCAACTGAAACTTTAATTAATACTATTGACAAACAACTTTATTTTTAGTGGAATTATAAATGAACCCTTTTATGTAGACATTCTTATGTTATTTGTTCCATCCCTGATCTGGATCATTGGATTACAATGCTACATACTAATATGCTTTCATGGTCTGATGAAGACGTGTAACATATCCCAAGCAGGCATGTTGTGTATTTTATTGGAAAACTCACAATCCCATAAGCACTCCATGTAATATTATTATTATTATTCCTGTGAACTTTAGATATTCTAACATTTATTTTACATTCCATGTGTGCTGCTATCTAAAACTAAGAATACAGTTTAGAAAAGTATTTACTATTTTTGATGTCCGGATTCGGAGAAGCATGAACAGTTTTTGCGGATTTTTTTGATACATTTATCTGTTTTAGAGATCAAATTTATAAAGCTCAAATGTTCTGCGTACAAATAAACTCCTCTGCCTATCAAATGCTCATTTCTTGTCTTTTTCTTAATCTGTAGTTGTATGTCACATGGAAGACTGCACTGGTATGGTCTTAAGGAGCATGGTCAGCCACCAGAGGGGCTATGGCCAGCCTGCACAGATTATTTAGTAAAACATCAGGTGAATCAAGTGAACCAAGCACCCATGTGTATCATTGGTCTGGCTCTACCTGGTGTAGTGCAGTGTGGAACCTGACTGCCTACAGGATGCAGGTGGGCCCACTGTACCCCTGGGTGCCATTTTACACCCAGGAAATTCCTAGGATCATCAAGTTGGCAATCACCTGGTACAGAAGAGTCGTCTACCCTGGAATTCAGCATTGGTAGAACCCCAGCAGAGATTTATCACCAATGGCAGTGCAGCCTGCCATCATCCTGGTAGTTCCTTCACCAGCCCCAAGGTGCCACCTCATTGCAGAGAGCTGAACAAGCAGCTGGTCATGCTCATATAGCTGCAGTGACACAGACTATAGGCATTCCACATATCATTTTAATCAACAAAAACTGCTTGTGCACACAGAGCTGTAACAGGTCTTATAGTCCATGGATTATATCTGTATATGTGTCTTTTTTTTTTTTTTCTCCTATAAATGCCCATGTCTTTTTTTTTTTCCCCTCTTCTATCTTGGTCCATGTGTTCATTTTATATCCTACACTGATGAAAAGGGGGTTGCATTAAGGACATACCCCCTTTTGATTGACCATGTCCACTTTTATGGCACCCATGAGCAATAGTACACCCTGGAGTGGACGCTGCATACATTTAACACCCCTACTTCAAAATTCCTAGTCCGACCGGTGTGTGTGTGTGTGTGTGTGTGTGTGTGTGATGCAGTCGATAGGTTGACCATTAGTGGTCATATTGACTGTCAACCCTATGAACAAATAATACCCTGTATGTGTGTGTGTGTGTGTATATATATATATCTATCAGAGTCTACATCTTTTCACAGTTAAATCAAACACATTACAGGCCGACGTTTAGGGGTGCATAGACCACCTTGTGAAGGTGCAAAAACTGACGTTTAACAGCCAGACTCAGTGTCGCTGTATTCTCCTGTGGACATCTATGAATACATGATTACACAGAAGGCACTGTACAAGTGCCGCCTCCCACACACACTGACGTGCCCGGTGCTGCACCTCGTGGGTGGCAACCAGGTACGGCCCTGCACCGCCCCTTGTGATATCTTCACTTAATAACCTCTGTCTTTCAGCATGTTGGGCGATGAAAGTAACAGGGATTCCCCAACTGCACTATGAATAGAAGAAGCTAGTTTATCTTGATATGGGCCTTTCATCTTGCATCCTGTGCGTGTTTGTATGACTCAGAACAGTAGAAGTGGTAGCTTCGGAATATTTGGCACTATTCTATAGCTGACATTAGGATACAGTGGGTGTATGATTTGACCACTGGCACAATTTATACTTTGCTATAATTTGCATGCTGGCAGTTAGAATACCAACACTGGCATTTGCCAAGCAGCAAGAAGACCAGTGCCCGAATGCCGACATTGATGAGGAATGCTGACACCAGAATCTCAACTGCCACCTTCCTGGTTGGAAGTTTTTGGGCTGGTTTAGCATTAGGCCATGAGGGTTAGGTTTAGACACTTGACAGGGACTCGGGAATTAAGCTGCAGGGAGAGAGCGAGGGGGTAGGGGGGGGTTAGGTGGTTGGGTGCCCCATACGAGAACCATTAGGATATGACTGAAACATGGCTCAGTTTATGTTTGTAATGTACTAATACATTTTTAAAACATTTCACTTTTTCATAAGAAGTATGATTTAAAATAAAAAAACTGCTAAATTAGTATAACTTTGTTGAGTAGATATTTTACTTCACTTTGGCATAAAAAGAAAGCTGGATGGAACATTTATGTCCTTAATAAACATGAGGTCATGGATGTCCTGTGTGGGAGTCCGAATTTGAAGGGAGTGAGTGAAGAGGAACAAAGAACAGAGATGAACGTTTCCGTCGGCAGAGTGTACTTCGTGTTTTCTTGCTTTATGGTAAATACAGATTGATTGGGGGGGGGGGAGTGCTTGGGTTGCTGACACACTTCTGTCCCAAGTGTCTGTCTGCCTCTACAGTCTAAGCCAGGCATGTCCATACTGTGGCCCTCCAGCTGTTGTGAAACTACACATCCCAGCATGCCTTGCCACCGTTTTAGCATTCCCTAATAGCAAAACTGACAGGGCATGAAGGCAACAGCTGGAGGGCCATATTTTGCACATTACTGGTCTAAGCTGTGCCATTTCCAGTTACAATATAAGTTCTCTCACAAGCTGGACCATGCCCCACTTTTTGATGTCTGGTGAATATATTCGGTCTACCATGTATTTCCCTGATTTCCTCATTGTCTGCCACTCTTGGGAACGGTGGCACCTTGTGGAGAAACAATATGAATATTTATAGATAAACTTATATCCATTCTTATATGGAAATGTGCCACCCAACATTATCCAGTCTTATTCTACACCTCCTAGCAGGGAGCAGATTGTGCCTCAGGCTGGGTATGCACTGTGTGATATATTATTTGTACAGCCGATGAACGCCATCTTGTCCCAACCATCTGCTCGTGTGTACAGCCAATATGTCTGTGAATGGCTTTATTTTTGTAGACACTCCCTGTTACCTCCCCCCAAAGACTTTCTTCATGTCAATCAGTTGGCGTGTTTCCTTTCTGTGAGCGGCATTGTAAAGGTACCTTGGCCACAACATATGTACCGATAATCACTGCCGCGTCTCCATCAAAGTTGCAAATGCATCTGAATCAGGCTCCGGTATATGTAATGTAAATCACATTACTTTGTAACAGTACAAATAGACGCTAAACATTGGGTGAATTAGTTGTAATTAAGCTTGTGCAAGACAATATGTGAGAGGAAGGAACCACTGTTTGTATATGGGCACAGAGATTCTCATCTGTATATATTACCACCAGTATTCCCTATACAGAATAACATCCGGAAGCTGTCAGTAGGTACTAGTTTTATTAAAGGATGAGTCCCACAAGCGTGAAGGTTGACTTAACGTGCAAATCTTTAGTTAGAAATACAGTACTTTGGAATCACACACACAAATGCTAAAACAACATCGTCTTTACATAAGACAACACATGAAATACAATGCGTCACACAAAGCTTGCTCATCCTCTGAGGTTGTGCGGTGGACACGGATATGAATGATGCATTCTGACGGATGGACCACTGCACCATTGGAAACATTGCATTCTGACACCTAATACTAAGCTGCAACTAGAGCAAACCTTTAGTAATTGCTACCATTACTGTTTTGCAGACTCTGTTCTCAACACAGGGGTGAGGACGGTGTATCTCACTCACACAGTGCAAGGTTAGCTATCCTCTGTGCTTTTGGGCCTAATTATATTATCCTAGGTGTGAGTACACAGCACCAATTGTGGTAAAGCGATGTACTAGTCTAAACCCTCCCTGACACCAATGACATTTCCGAGACACAGTGTTCATATACTAAAACTCGTTAAAAAAATAAAACCAGTTACTACTATCAGACCAAAGTGTTCTAGTGAAACCGTATAACCGTGATTAGATGAGATGCAGTCGGAGAGTTCCACCTGTGCGTCCTACACATGTATTTGGTCATACAAGACTCTAAAACCGGTTACATAGATATCTAAGTGTACATATAAGTACAGATACTAAGATCTATGTAATTGTTACTTAGTGAATTAAAATTATTTTGTTCATTTATTAATTATTTTGCTAATTCACCTTAATCCAGCAATAAGAAGTGACTTATTCTGCGTTACCTATAAAATAAAATTTGGGATTGCTACTGCTCCATTATTTCCTACTATATAGAAACAAGGCAGACAAGTCAAAGGATCCTTTGCTTATTACTGTAAGGACACTGGCCTGGGGATGTGGCCGGTTCTAGTGTAGATTACATAGCAGGGTATAATGATGAGAGTATAACTGCAGAGTTGGTGTAGGACAACACAATCAGGATATTTCCCCCAAAGACAAGACTATGCTCCGATGGGAAAGCTGCTATCACAACTGGTGGACAAAGCACTAGTCCTGAGCGGGAAGGACGTAGAGCACATGCATCTCCTCGCATCTATTCCCTGGGTATATTCGGGGGAGGAATCTTCACGGCTGAGGGTTCCACCCCCCAGATCTCAGTGGCATATTCACTAATTGTCCTGTCGCTGGAGAACTTGCCAGAGCAAGCAATGTTCTTGATCACCTTCTTGGTCCACGCCCTGAGGTTCTGCAATAGATATACCAGTACATACGTTACACAATATGTTCTGATATATACAGACTACACTGACGTTCACAAGATATTTCTAGCTATAACTTACCATGTATAATTGGTCCACCTTTGCTTGGCATTTAATATAGTCTTCATAGTCTGCAAACACCTTAAATCTGTATAAAGATAATATATGTAGGTGAAAGCACAGCCTGGGAAATAGCACACAGTTTAAATGAATCATCTATAAATGCAATGAGTGAATTGTATAAAAGGAAGTAACATTTGCTCTTGTTAACATCACTCGGCCGTATTCAGAGCTGACCGCAGATCACGCAGCTGCTGTGTCTGTGTATGAGGAGGATGTGTTATAATATGCTAATGCTGCAGGCATCTAGTGCAAACAGACCCCTCCCACAAACAGACCCCTCCCACGGGCTTCGCTGATTTGCTGCTGCGTTTGAGTATGCAGCAAGAGATCACCTAAAACATAATTATTATTTATTAATTACAAATAATAGCTGTGTACTTCATACTCTGAGCAAAATATTTAAAAAGATAAAAATGTAAAAATAATTTTCCAAAGATGCTGAATTGAATTATATTATAATCAAGAAGGAGAATGTATGATATGAGTTGGGGAATATGCACCTTATAGTACATATTTGTCTGCCATGGTTGAAAATATCAACAGTAATGGGCCTATTTATCATCAAACAGTTCCTCCATTTCCGACCAGCAGCCACTGTTTCTATGGGGGCTGCTGTACTGCCGGGTTTACCAAGCTTCCTAATGTGAAGCAGTCCAGTGACAACATCATATTCATATGGAGTTACTCTATAGTAGCCTATGGGCTACGGAGGGGGATATTCAATTACACGCAGTCATTTGCAGAGAGGGGCAGGGGTCTATCTAATTAGCCCTTATTAACCAATGTGTGTCACCGCTTATATGGGATTTTGTTTCACCTGCTCAGGCAGGCTAAACAAAATCCCTGAAGGCTGACACCTTTTTGTGTGTTTTCAGAAGAATTTTTTTGTTTTTTTTTACAGATTTTGTTTCTCCAAATTGGTTAGCTGGTAAAAAATGTATTGGTGAAACATTGACATTTTTCACAGCTGATGTTTTACCATGGGAACTTCGATACCTCCTAAGTTTCTGATTTCTTTTCAGCTCCGTCACTGCCTGACCCTCCTGATGCTAGCTGCCGGGGTTCTGAACCAGGAAGTGTTACGGAAATCACTCTACACCGGGACGGTGGGGGGTTTAAAATATTTATCACATCCACAATAAAAATGTGTATTTTGTTAAGTATGCCCCTAGCAATGTCATACAGTATATAAGTGTATCAATGCAGCTTTTGTGATATCATTGTGCAAAACAATTGTGTTGTTTCACTGCTGAATACTTGCTATTAAAATAAAGATATAAATAACAAAATGAGCGATTTGTTACGGTATAGAGCTACACAAGTCAGGTGTGGGTGTAAGTAAGCCTGTCACCCAAAAGTGATCCTGACTGATATAGATAATGTCTCTTATCCTTCCACACAAGTATAAGATGGAGGAGATGCACTTGTTCTCAAACATAAAGAGATACATGATATATTCAAATGTCCATGAAGTAACTCATGGTCCAATAGTAATTTAGATTGCGATTAGTAATCACATATACACTGCAGGATGAATACAGTAGCGATAGTCAACTCTATGCAAAGCTATTTTATTCAGGGATTCATAGGAACTGGCATTTAGTTGCATATGGTAAATGTAACCAGTTGCACAAGAATGGTGCGCAGAACTTAAGATTTCATAGAATAACATAATTATTACACACATAGCGCCATCTAGTGCCAACAGAGCATAATACACTTGAATTTCCCCCACAGAGGTGAGGAGCAGTACTCAGCTTTTCTTATACAGCGCTCAGGTGCAGATTTATTAAGCTCGGTGAAGTGATAAAGTTTCTGTTTTTTTTATCCCTGGCCAATCAGCTCCTAACTGAAGTTACAGCCTGGTTTGAAAAATGACAGGTAGGAGCTGATTGGCCGGTGATAAAAACAAGACACTTTATCACTCCACTGAGCTTAATCATACCGCTTTCAGACCGCACTCCGAACACGGCTTATTGCCGTGTTCGCAGGGCCTAAACACGGGTCACGATGCGGTCTGAAAAGGCCACCACGGGTCGAGCAACACGGGTGTTTAACCCTGGTAATGACCAGGGTTGAACACGGCTATGACCCGTGTCAAGTGCAGTGTGAACAGGTGCCTGGGTCGAGCGACCTGTGTCCCGTTCACAGTATGGAGGAGGCAGCACTGTCAGCTCCAAGTACTGCCTTCTCCCGAGCCCCCGATGACGCGCCGCCGCCCAGCACCGCCCCATGTGACGTCACCGACTCGGCAATATGCCGTGTCGGTGTCGGAACTTTCAGACCGCATTGCTGTGTTGCTCTGGGGATGGGACCCGTGTCCTAATCCCGTGTGCGACACGGCATTTGCGGTCTGAAAGTAGTATAACTCTGCCCCATTTTACCTTAACTGGAAAAAAAAAAAAAGCATAACAGAAGATTTTAAAACTATCCATAATGATTTCTGACTAGGACACAAGTAGTTTCTGGTTTTCTTTATACAGCTCATGTTTGTGCAGCAGCATCTCCTGGTACTGTGTGAGTATAGTATACCCTTCGTACTGGAGGAGGCACTAAGTCCCCCCTTCCTTCTTACCGGTCATGGTTCATCAGCATATTCACAACATCCTTAAACTGGTCTGGTTCTCTGGGAGAAAAACGTCCGTCTCTGATCTGATCAATCGCTTCCCGCAACTCTGGGATCTTATCGTAGTATTCTTTAGCATTGTACCTATGAAGAAGAATATACAGTCATTGCTTACATTAACACTGCAATATCAAGATGGGCCGAATGTACTAGAACCCGTATAGACAATCAGGGAGGGACAGAGAGGAGAAACAGTGGCGTCCAGACAGCCACTAGTGGTGCAGTGGTGTGATGTCATGATGATGATGATGTCATGTAATACACGTGCGAAAATGGACCAGCCTAGCAAAAGAGTGTGGGCTGAGCTGGGGAGGATGATGGGCTTAGCTGAGAGACACAGAGGGGGATGTTGAGAGAGGCAGAGCTGACACAGAGGGGGATGTTGAGAGAGGCAGAGCTGACACAGAGGGGGATAACAAAGGAGGCTGAGATACACATTGGTGGAGGCTGTCACAAAGCAAACCCCTGAGAGACAGAGGTGGAAGCTGACAAAGAGGGGAAAGGTCATAGGTGGTGAGATAAACAGAGGGGGACGTGAGTCGGTTTATCTGTTTATACGGAGAGACAATGAACATTGGGCCTGATTAATGTTTCTACACATATGCATTGGTAATTGCGATATTGTAGGCTTCTGAACTACTAATCAACCAATAAAGCTGTCACTCACAAAGCAAACTCATTCACAGCTGCATATACATACACAGATGCAAGGACAGACTGCTAGGGTTACTCTATGGTCACACTGACTGGCTGTCACAGTACACACCCTAAGAACAGCCATGACATGCCTGTGTATTGGTTGCCACTCCCTGTTACCTCCCCCAAATGGTACCTTCCTGTCAATCAAATCTCAGTGCCAGAGTGATCGCAAAAGCCCCCGGACACATGCACAGAGCGAACGCTGCGCAGTCTGCAAATAATCTCTCACGTGCATGAACATCGGTGATGGTGTACAAAACTGAATTAAGCCCATTGCCAACAAGCTGTGAGATATATAATTTCAATCGAGATGTCACCAACATGAGTAATGGCAGCCTTAAAGTGCACACATTGCCCACAGGGTGAAAGCACCATTGTGCAGGCTTCATCAACACCCCGTAGAGGCAGCCTTCTAAAGTGTATGTGCCTTAGTGACTGCAGTGCCTCCTGCTTTATTTTGGATATTGGTTCAGGCCACAAAGTAGCTTCTCTATGATAGGTGGTGGACCATAAAGCTGGAATACACACCCTTTCTTGTCAAGAGCTTCCACATCCTCCACTCTCATTCCAAAGATAAACAGATTTTCCTCTCCTGCCTCCTCTGCCATTTCCACATTGGCCCCATCCATTGTACCAATGGTAAGAGCACCATTCAGCATAAACTTCATGTTCCCAGTGCCAGAAGCCTCAGTGCCAGCGGTGGAGATCTGCTGAGATAGGTCAGCTGCGGGGATCACTGCAAGACACAAGTGTAACTCATGGTGGGATCGCTAAGATTAGTCACAAATGTATACACAACCTTTTATTGAGCAAAAAAACTGATGCAAACAAAGAAATGGCAGCCATTGTCAGGTCTGCAGAGCTGGCACAGACTGCAGTATACACAGAGGCCCTTATTCAGATCTGATCGCAGTACAAATTTTTTCTCAAAATGGGCAAAACCATGTGTGCTGCAGGTGGGGCAGATGTAACATTTAGGTTCATGTAATCCAGAACTCCTCACAAAAATGCAAGCAAATTACTTAGCTCCACCACTGAGTCTTTTCAAATGTGTCACCTGTGCACCTGCCGGGTGACCTGGGAAATGTGAACGCTTTGTGGTCCTTAGGACCAAGTTTGAGAACCAATGATCTAGAGTTTGGATACATCCAACAATAAGAAGCAGCCAACCTACCTTTCTCTGCTAGAGACACACGATAGTTCTCCAGGTATATAACCTTTAGTCTGTCCCCAACTACTGGATCATTGTTCACAATATTTGCAACAGATGTAATTAATTTGATTATCATTTTCGCCATATGATAGCCGGGAGCTGCCTGCAAAGCAATAGACAATGGTTTAATCACAATACTGGATTAATGCAACCATTGCCTAAACTGGGAAGAACAGAAATGTTTGCTTTTAAGGTTTCAATTACTTTTGATGCTTCGTATAACTTCATACATTTCCCCACAGAGTGCATATTGATGACTGAAAAGAATAAATGCATAAATTACCTTTCCTCCAATCATAACTGTTCTTGGCACAAATGTTCTGGAAGGATCTTTTTTGATCCCTGAAAAAATGGCAGGGTGTTAAAAAAAAAAAGAACAGACACATAAACACACACACATACACTTACAATAACAACACATATAGTAGAGTCAGGTTGATACATACCCTATATTGGCCAATGTGGTATTATTATTTTTACTATGGTTTTAACTAATAATTAGTTAAACAATGAAATCATTGAAAAACAGAAAGATGACATGCTATTGGGAAACTATAAGTCCCATCATGCTTCACCAGCTCATCTGTAAGAGGTTATACAAGGACTTGCAGGTTTCCCAACAAAGGGAGAGCCACAGGATAGCCAGGTCTGGAATCAGTTATTGAGACCCGTAGGTACCATGCTACCAGGTGTTCACTGTTACATCAGAGCATCATATAAGAGGTGACATCTTCACATAAGGAGGCAGCCATTCTATAGGCTCAAGCAGTATGCAGCTCAAAAAATGGCTGCTTCCATTGTGTATATGAGACACATTGTGATTGCCACCTTTATGTGATACTTGAGGACACTGACAATGATCCCCAGTGCTGTGCCAATCTCAGCACATCGCCACACAGTTTATGGAAACAGTGTTTGTGCCTGCACACAGCACAGATCCAAGTACGGGAACGTGGGTATAAGGCCTTCTGCATATGAAATGGCAAAGCTGGGGGTTTTGTCCAGAGAATGGCGGATGCCAAGTTTTCTTTTAGCAGAATATAAATATTCACAGTCAATGTGGTTCTCAATGACCTGCGGGAGCGCGCATTATTTGCCATTTGCTGTGTACACACTGGGCGATAATTAGAACGATATCCTTCAGAAAGGCCACAATGAGCTATATCTGTTAATATATCGTTTCTATATCACAATTGTAGATCTTTCACTAGGGCGAGTGTGCCACAATGCCGTGCTATGGACGTTAGACAAACCCCACGGCTTCTCACCAATAGGTAAATGTTGTCTCATCCTGCCAGTGTAATGGGATCTAGGTGATAGGTCAGCAATGTATATGATGTAACCAATACGATCGTCATGCACCGGGTCCACAGTGACAAAATGTCAACGTGCACTAGATCTACACAAGTAAATGGTCAACACATGAAAAGGTCGACATGAGTTTTTCATGTTTTCCCATTTTTTAACTTTTTCATAATATAATATCCACACGGACTCCGACTGGGAATGCTAAAGTGACCCAAGGAATGGCAAGGGTACATGCAACACTAATAAGGGGTCCATTTGCTGGTTACGGTATATTACATCTACAATGTATAGGTCTACAGTCAAAAGGTCGACCCCTATTGGTCGACAGGGTCAAATCGTCGACAGTCACAAGGTTGACATGGTCAAAAGGCTGACAGGGTCAAAAGGTCGACAGTCGCAAGGTTGACATGGTCAAAAGGTCAACATGGTCACAAGGTTGGCATTTAAAAGGTTAACATGACTCTTTCAGATTTTTTTGGGGTGTCTATGTCAACATAGGTCGGTATGGACACAGTCTAATTGTACCGAGTCCCCTATGCTTCGGATGGTAGGGTATGAAATACCGCCTGTCGACACATGTTGGCTCAAAAAAAAACTCATGTTGACCTTTTTCATGTCAAACATTTTCCATGTCAACCTTTTGACCATCTCGACATTCTGACCATGTTAACCTTTTGGCTGACTACTTTTTGACCGTGTCGACATTTTGACTGTCGACCAATAGTTGTCGACCTTTTGACTGTCCATCTAGACACTGTAGATCGAATTACTGCATTGATTCACAATACACTCAGTTAATCTGATCTGTAGGAGCATTTGTAATTCTTCTTATGTTAACTATAGCCAAGAATGGGCCAGATAGTCAGTGCTGGAGGATAGTATCAGATAGCCAGTGCTGGAGGATAGTATCAGATAGCCAGTGCTGGAGGATAGTATCAGATAGTCAGTGCTGGCGGATAGTATCAGATAGCCAGTGCTGGAGGATAGTATCAGATAGCCAGTGCTGGCGGATAGTATCAGATAGCCAGTGCTGGCGGATAGTATCAGATAGCCAGTGCTGGCGGATAGTATCAGATAGCCAGTGCTAGCGGATAGTATCAGATAGCCAGTGCTGGCGGATAGTATCAGATAGTCAGTGCTGGCGGATAGTATCAGATAGCCAGTGCTGGCGGATAGTATCAGATAGCCAGTGCTGGCGGATAGTATCAGATAGCCAGTGCTGGCGGATAGTATCAGATAGCCAGTGCTGGCAGATAGTATCAGATAGCCAGTGCTGGCGGATAGTATCAGATAGTCAGTGCTGGCGGATAGTATCAGATAGTCAGTGCTGGCGGATAGTATCAGATAGCCAGTGCTGGCGGATAGTATCAGATAGTCAGTGCTGGCGGATAGTATCAGATAGTCAGTGCTGGCGGATAGTATCAGATAGTCAGTGCTGGCGGATAGTATCAGATAGTCAGTGCTGGCGGATAGTATCAGATAGCCAGTGCTGGCGGATAGTATCAGGTAGTCAGTGCTGGCGGATAGTATCAGATAGTCAGTGCTGGCGGATAGTATCAGATAGTCAGTGCTGGCGGATAGCAGGATACTTACGGTTGTACAAGTTAATGATGTGTAAACAATTTAGGATTTGCCTTTTATATTCATGGATTCTTTTCACTTGTAAGTCAAACAAGGAAGATGGGTTGATTTTAACTTTGTATTCCTTCTCCAAGTAAGCAGCGAACTTCAGCTTGTTCTCCTGGCATGGACAAAGAAACGGTATTAGAGGACAAACACCACTTCAAAGGCAAACAAACAAGATACTTATACCACTTTTACACCAAAATCCCTGGTCAGACTCTGGTCTTCGAACACGGGAGTATCCAGGGTCGGACCCAGCTTCATACCCAGCTTCATACCCCATTTACACAGCACTTCGACCCAGGTCTGTGCTGTTTACACTGAACCTGGGACAGCCCTGCTTTTCTCTATGGATGCCAGGGATTCCATGCTCGTTGCCAGGGAGATTACATGCCCATTACCATAGGGTGCTAATGGGCCACAAAAGTGTACATTTTATTCCCCCTTCCCACAGGGTGCTGAGTATCCTCAAGCCAATACACCAATTGTAATATACTGGGGAAAGACGTGGTTAATGTCCAATATCAGTCAAGCAATAAAACAGTGACTGCTGCAGGGATAACACTGAGAGGAAAGGGGGGGCTGCTGCAAATCTGGGGGTGTCAATAGTTTTCCCCCGTAGTTTAGGGGGAACACTATGTATGCAGGTACAGTGACACGGTGCCTGGCCAGTGGGGAAAGTGCACAGCGCAGAGCATGGGGGGAGGGGGGGGGAATGGGTGCTGCAGGAGCGTGCACTTGGTAGCCGGCCCCCAAGAACTGACAGCTGCTTTTTACAGCGTGGTCAGCTCTTCCAGGTCCCCCACCCACTACGCTGAATCGCCGTTTAGGCTTAGAAGCGTGTCAGGCTGTCAGCACTGCGGGGGGCAGCTCTCCAGAGCAGATGGGAGCAAAGAACCTGTGCCCCACTCCTTACTTACAGCGTACGGCTGGAGTTGGCTGGCTGTGTTCAGTGGCTGCCCAGCGCTGTCTCCCTGCTCTGCCGCCAGCCTCCACCAGGGACCACAAGGCCTCCCGCCTCTGATATCACTTCTAACTGTCACTGCAAGTACCTCCCCCTGCCCCCTGATTGGGCAGCGGCTACTCGGCTGCAGCCCCCCTGACTGCCCGTTCTGCTTGTATGTCCCAACCCGTACAGGGACCATTTACACCGGCCTCTACAAGGGTCCTAACCGTGTTCTACCCAGGTCAGGACCTGGGTAGAGGACCCGTGTAAATGGACACAGGTTGACCCCATTTACACCGCCACTGATCCGGGTCTGACCCACTGCTGACCCGTATTTTTCGGGGTTGTAAAAGGGGTATTATTTACTTGTGACAGAGCATAAAACAAATGCACTCTTCTTGCTGTTAAGGTGCGTACACACTAGACAATATTGTAAGCGATATGTGCAACAACAACATGTAGTAAGGACATCTTCATGTATATTGTCCAGTGTGTACGCAACACTCTGGGGACAGAGGGGGTTATTCTAATTGCTTCGGTCCTCTGTGCAGGACCGATGTTGCGCGTTTGCGCATTTCTGCGCATGTGCAGGGTGCGTGCACCCACAGCGAACTTTCAGTTTGCCGGGTGCACGCACCCTAGATGGTGTGAAGGGGGTGGTGAAGGGCAGGGGGCGCTGGGCTGCCCTATTACCATATGGGAACACCCAGCGTTCCATGGGCATTCCCATGAGAACGCTGGGCGTTTTCGGGCTAATGAGGCCGTGACAGGCATATGGGGGGGGGAGGCAGCTGACATCACCGGATGTCAGCTGTCCGCCCTGTCCTTGCACAGGTCACTCTGAACTGCGTGCATGGGAGAAATCATTCAATGGGCGGCGACCATCGAATGATTTCTCCCCGCCTGCGAATGGATGGGGGGGGGGGGCTGATGGACTTGCAAATCTGTGAATTTCGCAGCCTTGCGAGCCAATCAGAATAAGGCCCAGAGTCCATTCCTCATATGATCATATGCAGCCCATAAACCCAAGTAATGTCATTTCTTTTACCATCATCCCTGTGGTATTCCGTCGTTAGGTCGACAGCACTAAGGTTGACATGCATTGGGTTGACCAGTGAAGTTCAACATGAGCCAAGGTCGACACTTGGGTAGGTCGACACAAGCATTAGTTCAAAACATCGACATGGGGTTTTTCTTTTTTTTCTGAGCCAACATGTGCCGTCTGGTGGTATTTCATGCACTACCAACCACTAGGGAATGGTAGGAGAATAAAATAGTGCAGCAAGCCATGCGAGGGGACTTATACGGTGTCCATGTCGACATTCCACCAAAAAAAAGAGTGAAAACCCCCATGTCGGCCATTTGACTGTCGGCAGAATGCTTTTGTCGACAGCATGTCGAACTAAGCCCATGACTACCTTCCCATGTGTCAACTTGGCTCATGTCGTCCTTCAGTGGTTGATCCAATGCATGTCGACCTTAGTGCTGTCCACCCTTTGACCCCTACCCTACCTAGTGATGCCTGTGAATACACCAGTGCTTACTGCTCTTCCCCAGCACCTAGATCAGTAGTAAACCTGCTGTATTTCTCTGTGCCGTTCCTGCACTTTTGTGATACTTCTCTGCAAAGGAAATAAGGAAATAATGGCCACTTATAAGACAGCTGAAAATGCCATATTGTCCCCCACCGTGGAGCATTTGTCTCTGGTTGCATAATCATGACTGTACTGTCATAGACAGACGCGAGTCAGTTATAGCTCTGTAAACCCAACCTCCTTGTGCTGCAATAGAGGTGACTGACCCCTCAGGCATACCCTCTGCATCCAAACATCATACCGTACACCTGGTATGGTGTGTCCAGAGCACAGTTACCTGCTTGACTTTAGCGATATCATGCACAAAGCTCTCATCATCTACAAAGTCCAACAGTTTCTTCAGCTGGCTCAAGTCAGTGACAAAGTCCTCACCAATTTTCTGTAAAGAGAACAAAACACTCAGCTACAGGATAGGCAGACATACTTCTTGCTGCATCTCCACTTTACAGTTGACATCATTGTGCTTGTATATAAATACATTACTCTAGCAAATATATGTGTAGTTTGAGAATTATGAAGCCTATTAAAACCATTACAGCCTCATGTTTATGTGAATTACTTTGTCTTTTAGTTTTTATTCATAGTCTCACCACTAGGGGGCTGCATGACAGCATTTTACCTCAGCAATAATATCAGCTAGGCCTGGGTTGCACAGCATCAGCCATCGCCTTGGAGTGATGCCATTTGTCTTGTTCTGAAATTTATTTGGCTCTTGGTCGTAGAAATCCTTAAATCTGTAACACAACACATTTTATAATGAAAGACTTGTCAGCAGGAATTCCTGATTGAAGCGCCAATGTGAGGAAAAATAGATTATAACAAAATAAAAGATTCAAGCGAGTTACATGAGAAAATCAGTATTAACAACCGGGCATGTTCAGTCTCTCTGGGTTATGGTTTGGTCATATTACTCAGAAACATCTTATATTACATATAGAACACCAACATTATTATCATGGTGTAGCTGCCATCTACCTACACATGGTGGAAGTACTGTTATAGATACAGAGGCTGAGTATCCTGCCTACCTACACATGGTGGAAGTACTGTAATAGATATACAGGCTGAGTATGCTACCTACCCACACATGGTGGAAGTACTGTAATAGATATAGACGCTGAGGGTGCTGCCTACCTACACATGGTGGAAGTACTGTAATAGATATACAGGCTGAGTATGCTACCTACCTACAAACAATGGAAGTACCGTAATAGATATAGACGCTGAGGGTGCTGCCTACCTACACATGTTTGAAGTACTGTACTAGATATACAGGCTGAGGATGCATCCTACCTACACACGTTGGAAGTACTGTAAAAGATATACAGGCTGAGGATACTGCCTCCCTACACAAGATGGAATTACTGTAATACATATACAGGCTAAGGATGCTGTATATCCACACAAGGTGGAAGCACTGTAATGGATATACAGGCTGAGGATGCTGCCTACCTACACATGGTGGAAGCACTGTAATAGATATACAGGCTGAGGATGCTGCATATCCACACAAGGTAGAAGTACTGTCATAGATATACAGGCTGAGGATACTGCCTACCTACACATGGTGAAAGTACTGTAATAGATGTACAGGCTGAGGATACTGCCTACCTATACAAGGTCTAAATGCTGAAATGAATATGCAGGCTGATTATATAGCATACCTCCACACGGTGGTAGTACTGTAATAGATATACAGGCTGAGGATGCTGCCTACCTACTGTGGAAGTCTAGGTACACACACGCCATTTTGTGATAGTATGGCCGCCATTTTGGTTCGCAGAGTTGCGCAAATAAAGTTTCCATACCCGAGTATGCGTGACAATGTGGACCGGAAGAGTAGACATACTATCACATATAAATTCATAATAAACACACTTACACGAAATGAAATATAGTTAAAAGGTTTAGAACGCCACACATAGCTTAGTTAGCCCTGCACACACCTGTCTATATCGTGTTTAGTACCGTTCCGTTCAGCTCATTATGCGAAGTATTCCGGTCATTGCGAATATTTCGCAATGTACACTGCCCGATAGTTATGGACATATTCCATATTCCAGAGACAGTTTCTGTTGAAAGTAGTTAACAAAGGAAACTAGATAAAACCGGTTCTTATCCTTGCTGACGCCGAAACCACCAAACAAAGGACTCTTAAAGTTCACTCCCCTGCACCTGGTCAGACCAGGTACAACGTCTAACCCCCAATCACAGTGGACCGGACATATGATCTCTGGCCAATGAGAATGGCCTTTGACCTCCCCCTTCTGACCCTATAAGATAGGCGACCCAGAGCAGCCAGGGTCTCTTCGGCACAACTACCTTCCCTGGACCTTCCTACCGGACTATCGCTCATTCCTGAACGATAGTGAGCTCTGACCGGACTGCGCTTCGCATACTAGATGACCACGGTAAACGGTTGCATTTTCACGGTATTTTAAAGTATTGTTGGCTGGTTGTGTTTTGTGTTATTGCCTTCTTTCCCCTTAGCAGAGTTTGTTAGTTATTCATTGTTAGTATATTGTATCACTTGTTATACCTGTTTATTCTTATTTCTGTAACCCCCTTTTTGTCCATTAGGGACTTTAATACAACCTTTTATATGGAGTTCTAACCTCCTTACTTCTATTCAGTGGTCGTGTCTGGTTATTCGCATAATAGCGATAAGGTACATTGCGGACTCTGTCCTTTAAAGTATATTCGCAGAAGTAGAGACAAAGTCCTGCGAAGGGATCTCTTATCAAGGTATTAGTTCTTAAGTGTATAACATACAATTAAAAGGTACGCTACGCTGCGCTACGTTTTGTTCGCACGTAGCTAGGTATAAAGGGTAAGCAGGTTACGGACACATTACGTAGCCTGCGCTTTCCACTTATTGTCTCCCTGGTCATATCATATCAGCATTAACAATTGGGGGCATCGTCCGGTCGTTTCACATTCCAGAACTCAGTACCAGGCGTGCGGCCCGACCTATACCAGCAAAAGGGTGGAGGTATTATCCATTGCTGGATAGGCCAGGTCCGCGGCGGTGCGGGGCTCGGGAAGTGCTAGCGTTGAAACCCGGGGCACAATAAGTGAAAGCCACGTGTTTAAAAGCATATATTAAGTGTGTAGTAAACTGTACTTCTGCCTGCCACAAGTAGTTTAACGGGGTATAGTGTCTTGAGTTGCTTGTTCATTACAGTATATGTACCACGTGCGATAAGGTTCGCACACGTGGAATCTGTGTTTATTATAGTACATAGAGGATCCCCTCTGTGCAAAACTATAATTGTTTATTGTTAGTTACCGCAAAAACAGGGACTCCGCCACGTGGCGACAAGTCCTGGGCCTTTTGCAGTAACGTAAAGCGTCTATTGTGTATTACGCAAGGTGCGCGCGCACGTGCCCACATCGGGAAAGTTTCGCATCTTTGTACGTGATTTACGGATTAAGTGCGGGATTTATTTCGCATCTTGGTACGTAAATCTCGGACAGAGTTAAGGGACTTATTCCACATTTAGACGCAATTACTGCGTATAGCGAAACCCGAGCGCAACCTTGCAAATACACTATAGAACACGTGGGTGGCCGATTCATCGGCGGCCTGTGAACAAACACACGTACACACGTGGATGTTCATTGGTACTGCACACGCAGCACACATAGGAATTAAGAAGTGAACAGTATTAAACCACTAGCTTTATTTAAACAGTATAGTAATATACTGCGAATGAAGCGGTGATTAATAAAAGAAAATAAGTTTTTCTTTTTGTTCATTTTCTCATAAGCAAGCAACTCAAGCATTATTTTAATAGATTCCTATAGCTTATTATAAGGGATTTATACCTGCATAAGAATCTAGTGAAAAGCTACCGGCCTGGGAAAATTTTCTGTACAGAAATATTTCAAAAATAAGCATAAGACCTAGGTGTAACTAGCGCCCAGTGTGAAAAATAACTGAGGCGAACGGGTGTGTGACGGCACGACTCAGCGCAGTGTAGTCCAGTGTAGGACAGTCCAGTTAGGACCCGGGTTCACGTGACGACGTGCCCATAGGAACTGCCCCTTCAGTGGAATTAATTCCGCTAGGAGGGTACAAGAAGATATATCGGAACGCACTTGTTTCCGATTAGCTACTTTAGAAATCCGATTTTTGGGGGTATAGGAAAGCAAGTTTGTTATACCCTGAAAAAAATTGTGCCGCATCAAGCAAGTTGGCTAGAAGTTCGCTGCTAGTTGAAAGACTTGGTGATTGAGTAACATTACCTCGCATTGTGGGCTCTTCGCTTGATTGCGTTGAAGTGTCGCTGTGTGGAGAAGTGAGTGGTTGGGGAGCTCTCAGATAAGTAATCACCCACCGATTATCTATTAAGCTGTGAACGTTTATTCCTGTAACTATGGGTAATAACGGGTCACGCTGTGATAACGTGCAGGATAGGGAGGAAGCAAGCCGGCCAAGAGGATCGGCTGCTTTTATTATGTGCAGGAAGCACGGTGAACTCGCAGTTGTTTACCAAAATAAATGGAGAAAAATGACACAAGGCAGCAAGCTAGAATTTCCCAGTGTTGGTAGCTTCGATCCAGAAATCTTATCGGCAGTAAAAGATGAAATATGCCTACTCTCCAGTCGTAAGGAGAGAGTGAAGCATATAAATATTCTTAAATTGTGGCAGAAGGAAGGACAGGAACAATGGGGAACCAGAGGTCTGGCAATACCTGATGCAATCAGCCACAATAAAAATGCAAATGCAACCGCTGCCACACTAGAATCAGCTCCCCCACCCCCATATGTGCCGAAGGGGTTAATGTCTCATAAGAAAGACCTAAGTAATCATGTACCTGTTACTAACTTGTACCCTGTTTTATCCCCTTACAAGGAAACCCGAGAGGAAAACGAGCAGCTGTTGGCACTGGCCGTCTCTCATGCAATTAATATGATTGAGGGAAAAGCTCAACCCGCTGTTGAGGCCCCAGCACAGGAGGAGGAGACGGCTGATGCCAACAGCATAGTATTGGACTCAGGTAATGATGCACCACACAGCACAGACACAAATGACTCCCAAGCAGGTCCCAGTAATGCGGATGTGGTACAAACATACCCTGTACGCACACTGGAGGTTCCCTATGGTAAGGCAGACAGAGAGGGTGTGATACCTACCAGAAAGATGACCATGCTGAACCCATGGACACGGTTAGAGCTGCGGTCCATCATTACAGATTTCCCTGATCCTAGGAAAAATCTGGCTCTGTGCCGGAAATTTGTAAGGGATCTGGGAAACTCTGATGAGCCCACCAACAAGGATTGGAGAATCATGTTGAGGGCCTGTCTCCCCACTCACATTGACATCCCGAAATTCATTCAGGATAGTGGATTGAAAGTGGACAAGGAGATAAATGATGAGATCAACCAGGAAAATATACGCCTGATTAACGTACAGTTAGGAGTGTATTTTCCTGCAGCAGTGGAATATAGCAAGATATTCACTATCAAACAACAAGATGGTGAAGTAGCTAGCGAATATTTCAACCGGGGTTTGATGGCGGTATCAAAGTACACTGGTGTCTCCGAGCCTAAGGACGACCCCCACCTGAGGGAGCTGATTGTCTCTGTGCTGGTGGAAGGGCTTAGCGAAAACCTGAGAACCAGAGTCCAAACTTCTTTCCCAAATTGGCGGGGAATGACAGTGGATGCCCTACGGGAATCTGCTGTGGACCACGACCGCAACATTAAAAAGCGCAAGGAACTGCAAACTGAGAAACTGATGATGGTTAGCATCCAAGCCCTTACTAATGCCCCAAACAAAGTTGCATACCAACAACGAAACACCAGGGACACAGGCAGAAAGCCCATTATTTGCTACAACTGCAATAAGGAGGGACATATGGCAGCACAATGTAGGTCAGGAAACCCAAGGAGTTACCAAACACATAGGCGAGAATGGGAATCTCACAAAGGTGAGACACGGAGATACCCAGCCCCTAGACAATGGGAGGAGACAGACAGGTCACGCAACATGCCTCCTCCCCATCTGATGGCTGACACTGTGCTAAGGGCAACCCAGGTCAGATCATAGGAAACAGGTCATACCTGTATCCTACAGCCAGTTAGACTAACACAACACCTTGGAGAGGAACCTCAGGTGAAGGTTGATATAGCTGGAGTAAGACAAACCTTTTTGGTTGATACAGGGGCGGCCAGATCTGTTCTCAACACTCCTCTTCACTTGGGTTTCACTAACCAATCAGTAGCGGCAATTGGGGTAACAGGAAAAATACAACATTACCCACTGACGAAACCAGCGGAGATTACAATCGGGCCTCTGCATACCAAACACTCTTTTCTGTTGGCTGCAGCGGCCCCGACTAACCTCCTGGGTAGAGATTTACTTTGCAAAATGGGATGTGTCATCTATTGCACCCCCGATGGGGTATTTCTGGACACTCCTAGAAATCTTACACAAGAAGTGCAAGATATGCTGGATAGTCCTCAGAGGCTAATGTTGTATTCCACTGTTGTAGAATCAAATCCATCTAGGGTAGCTGAAATTACAGCACAAATACCGAGTTCCCTTTGGACTAAAGATGGACAGGATGCTGGGCTGATGGCAAATGTAGCTCCAGTAGAAATCCGCTTAAAAGAAGGCAGGATAGCCCCAAAAATACCGCAATACCCTTTAAAACCTGAAGTTGAGCTAGGAATATTTCCAGTGATCCAACGATTGCTCCAACAGGAAATCCTAGTTAGAACTTCCAGCACGGCCAATAGTCCCATTTTTCCTGTGAAAAAGAGCGGGGGGAGGGGCTACAGACTAGTGCAGGATTTGAGAGGGGTAAACAAGGTAGTTGAGAGCCAATTCCCCGTAGTGCCAAACCCAGCTGTCATCCTCATGCAAATCCCACCTCACTGTACCCATTTCACAGTCATTGACTTGTGTTCAGCATTTTTCTCCGTCCCTTTGCATCCTGACAGCCAGTATCTGTTCGCCTTTACTTACAGAGGAGTACAGTATACCTGGACACGACTCCCCCAAGGGTTCATAGACAGCCCCAGCATCTTCTCCCAGGCCTTGCATGATTGTCTGCAATCCTTTAAACCCATGAGCGGTTCGATACTGATACAATATGTCGACGACTTATTGTTGTGTTCTGAGTCACTGGAGTCATCAGTGGATGACACTAGACACCTACTGATGCATCTCTCAGAGACAGGACATAAAGTATCAAAGGATAAGCTGCAATTATGCCAGACCAGGGTTAAGTATCTGGGTCACTGCCTTACCCAAGGGCTGAGACACCTCACCGACGACAGAATCCAAGCGATTCAGAACATGGTACTGCCACAGACCCAACATCAGATCCGTACGTTCTTAGGCATGTGTGGATACTGTCGCAATTGGATCCCAGGATTCTCTATTCTGGCATTACCACTGCAAGAGATGGTTTCCTCAACTAAGCCTGATCGGGTCTCTCATACTGAGGAATCTGAGCTGGCTTTCGAGGAACTAAAGGTGAGCCTAACAAAGGCCCCAGCACTGGGAATGCCAGATTATGGGAAACCCTTTGAACTGTACGGAACTGAATCAGGTGGGTGTGCGGCAGGAGTGCTTGTACAAAAACATGGTGATGCCAACCGACCAATAGCGTACTACAGTGGCCAGCTGGACACAGTAGCACGCTCACTCCCAACTTGCTTACGAAGTGTGGCTGCAATAGCACAACTAGTAAGTAAGAGTGAGGACGTAGTGCTGGGACACGATTTAACTGTTCATGCTCCCCATGCTGTCTCTGCTCTCCTAAATTCTGCCCAAACACGTCATGTGTCCTCAGCACGGTTCACTAAGTGGGAACTGGCGCTGATGGCCCCAGTAAATATTACCATCAAAAGATGCAACACACTAAACCCAGCCACATTTCTTCCTCATGTGCCCTCCAAGGCACAAAGGGTGGAGGGTGATGGAAATGTTGCTGAATATGGTAAAGCAGAGCTTAGTGAGAGTGAGGACAAACATGATTGCATGACCTACCTGAATCAGACCTTCACAGCACGTCCTGACATAAGCGACAGCCCATTAAGTGAGGTAGACATAACCTTATTCACAGATGGTAGCTGTCATAGACAGACGGAGACAGGAGAGCTTTGCACAGGCTACGCGGTAGTAGATGGAGAAGGTATTGTGGAAGCTGAACCCTTAGGACCACCTCACTCAGCGCAAGTAGCGGAACTGGTGGCACTGACCAGAGCATGTGAACTGGCTAAAGGGAAATCAGTGAACATATATACCGACTCCAGATATGCTTTCGGAGTAGTCCATGATTTTGGAGCCCTATGGCGCCTCCGAAATTTCATGACGGCGGCTGGCACACCAGTGGCGCATGCGACGTACATTAGGAGACTTCTGGGAGCTATCCAGCTTCCAGACAGAGTGGCTGTTATCAAGTGCAAAGCTCACACATCAGAGAAAGACCCGGTGTCACTTGGTAACAGCCGCGCTGATGAGGCGGCGAAAAGGGCCGCATGCCCTGTAAATATTTTCACCCATCCCACCAACCTTTGTACACTGAACATGGTATCCACATCCAAACTGATAGACATGCAGAATTTGTGTTCCCCACAGGAAAGAGCAGTATGGAAGTCGAAGGGATGTGGCCAAGAGTCCACCGGACTTTGGAGAGATGGACAGGGGAAACCAGTGGCCCCCAGAGCATACCTTCCTAGTCTAGCCGAGGCGGCCCATGGGCTGACACATCTTGGGAAGGAAGGTATGTGCAAGCTGGTAAAGGCCTACTGGTGTGCACCAGGGTTCGCTTCTCAAGCAGGTAGAGTGGCAATGTCATGCCTCACCTGTTTGAGGAAGAACGTTGGAAAAGCCATCCCAACAGAGCCATCCCACATCCCTCCTACAGAAGGCCCTTTCCAGGTAATACAAATCGACTTCATACAGTTACCACCCTGTAGAAATTTGAAATATGTATTGGTTTGTGTTGACATGTTTTCCAGCTGGGTGGAGGCTTTTCCCGCTGCCTCCAACACTGCTACCTTTACAGCAAAGAAAATATGTCAGGAGTTTGTCTGTAGATATGGTATCCCAAAGGTCATTGAGAGTGACAGAGGCACTCATTTCACAGGAGAGGTCTTCCAAATCATGTGTAAACTCCTGGGGATTAATAGTAAACTTCATACTCCATATCGTCCCCAAGCGAGCGCCAAAGTTGAGAGAATGAATGGTACTATTAAGAACAAATTGGGTAAAGTTATGGCTGAAACAGGGTTGTTATGGCCAGAGGCACTGCCTATTGTGTTGTATAGCATTAGGACCACTCCCAGGACTCCGCTCAACCTGTCCCCCTTCGAGATACTGTTTGGTCGGCAGCCACACATCATGATAGACCCACAGGATGATCTAAAATGTAATAATGAGCTAACTGTACAGTATATCCTAAAGCTAAACAAACAGCTAAGGGAGCAACAAAAGCAGCTGAATTTTCTGAACCCTGATATGCCTACCGAGAATTGTCATAATCTTAAACCAGGAGACTTTGTTATGATCCGAAATTTCTTACGCTCAGGTTGTTTGATAGACCGTTGGGAAGGACCGTACCAAGTTTTGTTGACCAGCACTACATCGATTAAAGTCGCAGAGAGAGAGACTTGGATACATTCGTCCCACTGCAAGAAAGCCAGTAACCCAGAATCCCAGTGTGCAGAGAGCGAGAGAGAAGAAGTGTCGCTAGAAGCATTGTTTCGGGAACACTGAGAAGCAGCCAAGGTCGAGCAACCTGAGCGAACAAAGGTCTAAGAGCAGAGCAAAATAAAAGTCTCCTGGGTAGAGATGATGGAAGGACTCCAAGCAAAAGGTTCACAGTTATGCATATATGTCTTTGTTTTCTTTCTGTGTTCTTTCTTTCATCCAAAAATACTTGGTGGCTGCCACATTCTAGAGCGATCGGAGCGGAGTCCTGACAGTGTAATAATGGACCCAGATATGGGTGAGGTAGAATCCCTAAACCAGCTTGACACTTTGCCCATGACAGGAGAAGGTAAAAGGTATGAGGAAAACGTAGTTCAAGGGCTATGTGATGATTTATTGTCTGGTGAGTACTGTGTCTGTAGGTATTGTCAACCTAAAATGGAAGAAGGATGCATCCAGCGATGTCAGTCGACCAGTAAGGCAACTACCGGCCAACATCCTTTGAGTGATTACCACTCATTAGTGGGTAAGGTTTTAAACCAAACAGAATGCTGGGTGTGTTCTCAAGTATTACATAAAAGGAGTAGTGTAGGCCTAGTCCCATACCCGCTTAATATTTCAGAGATAAGCGTATTAAATAAGGGGAGGCCATTGGATAAGAGATACCTGTATACCAGGTCCCCTAGTCTTAGATTACACCCATACCAAGTGGATAAATCCCTGGTATGTATGAACTTCTCAAGTTCCAGAACAATTGGTACTTGGGAAGTGACATGGCAAAACCAGACAATAACTTACTCCCAGCGTCCAGATGGAGAGCCCATAGATAAAGAATTATTGTTAAAAATCCGAACCAGTGGAAGACACTATAAATATGTTTACACGGTGAAGAAAAGTAAAATGATGGCCGGCAGAGTATCAGCCGGCTACTGTAATATGACCCTACAGCCAGAAACATGTGAGGAACGAGTCAGGGAGCAGGGGACGGGGATGTTCTTATGGATAATGTGTGACAAGATAATGAAATACTCTGTCCCTTATTTTCTCCCTGACGATGTTTATTATATTTGTGGTAGAAGGGCGTACAAATGGCTCTCCATGAACTACGTTGGTATTTGTTATCTAGGCAGAGTGTTACCGGAAGTGATGACCCTCACACACGATGAGATGATGAACGTACACAGAGGTATTTCTCCTCCTTACACTCATACCCATTATGACCAAATCCATAAAAGGGATTTAACAATAAGAAAAGAACCCCTAGCTTCTGAAATGATACACGAGTCGTTCGGTATCCAATTCCTCATTGCATTAGATATCACCCATACCGCCAGAGGAGTTATCAATTTTAAGTATATACAAGCATTAGCAAGCTTGATAGATAACATCACTGAGATTTATGATGACACCTTTAGATACACTGGGAAGGAGTTACAAGCGTATAAAAGAGAGCTAGTTCAACATCGAATGGTGTTGAACTATCTGACAGCGATGACAGGAGGATATTGTGTCACCCTCTCTACACAGTTTGGGGTGAAATGTTGTACATACATCACCAACAATACTGAAGACCCAGAAGAAATCATCGATCACCGGATGGATGAGATTCTTCAGCTTAAATGGGAATTTAGAAGGGAACATAATATCAGCCTGGCAGAAATAGGTAACAAAGTTAGCGAATGGACCTCCTGGTTGAATCCAATGCACTGGTTCTCTGGTTTAGGAGAATGGGCGCAGGGGATCATAGCTAGCATAGGAAAACTCCTTCTCTGTATCGGTGGTGCCATCATAGTCTTTGTGCTATTGTTCAAATGTTTAAAGGTGGTGACCCGGGGAAAGGCAAAACGTACCGAAATCATGAGTGTAAGAACGAGAGATACAGAGGAAGACCAGGGTTTGGTATATGACCCTAAAATCGAAACCACCTCCCTTTAAAGAAACCATATTTGTAAACGTGTATATGTTGTAACCGCCCCTGTTTTTATTTTTATCCCAAAATTGTACATTATCCTTCGTGACCCTGAGTAGATTGTTCGATAAATGCGGCCCATCGTTTATCCATGATCCTGGATCGGCCGAGAGCAGATGGTTTACTCCCCTTATATGTTTATTTCATGTATCCCAATTTCTCTGTTTGGATTATGAATTTCTGTATTGTCGTGTGAAATGTTTTGTAATGTAACAGTTTTATATTTACTGTTAAAGGGTGGACTGTGGAAGTCTAGGTACACACACGCCATTTTGTGATAGTATGGCCGCCATTTTGGTTCGCAGAGTTGCGCAAATAAAGTTTCCATACCCGAGTATGCGTGACAATGTGGACCGGAAGAGTAGACATACTATCACATATAAATTCATAATAAACACACTTACACGAAATGAAATATAGTTAAAAGGTTTAGAACGCCACACATAGCTTAGTTAGCCCTGCACACACCTGTCTATATCGTGTTTAGTACCGTTCCGTTCAGCTCATTATGCGAAGTATTCCGGTCATTGCGAATATTTCGCAATGTACACTGCCCGATAGTTATGGACATATTCCATATTCCAGAGACAGTTTCTGTTGAAAGTAGTTAACAAAGGAAACTAGATAAAACCGGTTCTTATCCTTGCTGACGCCGAAACCACCAAACAAAGGACTCTTAAAGTTCACTCCCCTGCACCTGGTCAGACCAGGTACAACGTCTAACCCCCAATCACAGTGGACCGGACATATGATCTCTGGCCAATGAGAATGGCCTTTGACCTCCCCCTTCTGACCCTATAAGATAGGCGACCCAGAGCAGCCAGGGTCTCTTCGGCACAACTACCTTCCCTGGACCTTCCTACCGGACTATCGCTCATTCCTGAACGATAGTGAGCTCTGACCGGACTGCGCTTCGCATACTAGATGACCACGGTAAACGGTTGCATTTTCACGGTATTTTAAAGTATTGTTGGCTGGTTGTGTTTTGTGTTATTGCCTTCTTTCCCCTTAGCAGAGTTTGTTAGTTATTCATTGTTAGTATATTGTATCACTTGTTATACCTGTTTATTCTTATTTCTGTAACCCCCTTTTTGTCCATTAGGGACTTTAATACAACCTTTTATATGGAGTTCTAACCTCCTTACTTCTATTCAGTGGTCGTGTCTGGTTATTCGCATAATAGCGATAAGGTACATTGCGGACTCTGTCCTTTAAAGTATATTCGCAGAAGTAGAGACAAAGTCCTGCGAAGGGATCTCTTATCAAGGTATTAGTTCTTAAGTGTATAACATACAATTAAAAGGTACGCTACGCTGCGCTACGTTTTGTTCGCACGTAGCTAGGTATAAAGGGTAAGCAGGTTACGGACACATTACGTAGCCTGCGCTTTCCACTTATTGTCTCCCTGGTCATATCATATCAGCATTAACACTACACATGGTGGAAGTAGTGTAATAGATAAACAGGCTGAGGATGCTGCCTATCTACACTTGGTGGAAGTACTGTAATAGATATACAGGCTGATTATATTGCCTACCTACACATGGTGGAAGTACTGTAATAGATATACAGGCTGAGGATGCTGCCTACCTACACATGGTGGAACTACTGTAATAGATATACAGGCTGATTATATTGCCACCTACATATGGTGGAAGTACTGTAATAGGTTGGTGTAATGGTTAGCAGTATTACCTCACAGCACTGAGGTCATGGTTTGATCCCACCATGCCTTTAACTGTGTGGAGTTGTATATTCTTCCCGTACCTGTGTGGGTTTCTTCCGGGTACTCCGATTTCCTCCCACAATCCAACTACTGGTAGGCTTATTGGGTCCCAAAAAAATTAACCCTAGAATGTCTCTGTGTGCATATATATGTGGTAGGGGTTATAGATTGTAAGCTCCACTGGGGCAAAGACTGATATGAATGATCAAATATTCTCTCTGTAAAGCACTGCGGAATATGTGTGCGCTATATAAGAAACTGTGAATTAATTAATTAATCAATAAATAGATATACAGGCTGAGGATGATGCCCACCCTACACATGGTGGAAGTGCTGTAATAGATATACAGGCTGATTATATTGCCACCTACACATGGTGGAGGTACTGTAATAGATATACAGGCTGAGGATGCTGCCTACCTACACACGGTGGAAGTACTGTAATGGATATACAGGCTGAGGATGCTGCCTACCTACACACGGTGGAAGTACTGTAATAGATATACAGGCTGAGGATGCTGCCTACCTACACATGGTGGAGGTACTGTAATAGATATACAGGCTGAGGATGCTGCCTACCTACACATGGTGGAGGTACTGTAATAGATATACAGGCTGAGGATGCTGCCTACCTACACATGGTGGAAGTACTGTAATAGATATACAGGCTGAGGATGCTGCCTGACTACACATGGTGGAGGTACTGTAATAGATATACAGGCTGAGGATGATGCCCACCCTACACATGGTGGAAGTACTGTAATAGATATACAGGCTGAGGATGCTGCCTGACTACACATGGTGGAGGTACTGTAATAGATATACAGGCTGAGGATGATGCCCACCCTACACATGGTGGAAGTGCTGTAATAGATATACAGGCTGATTATATTGCCACCTACACATGGTGGAGGTACTGTAATAGATATACAGGCTGAGGATGCTGCCTACCTACACACGGTGGAAGTACTGTAATGGATATACAGGCTGAGGATGCTGCCTACCTACACACGGTGGAAGTACTCTAATAGATATACAGGCTGAGGATGCTGCCTACCTACACACGGTGGAGGTACTGTAATAGATATACAGGCTGAGGATGCTGCCTACCTACACATGGTGGAGGTACTGTAATAGATATACAGGCTGAGGATGCTGCCTACCTACACATGGTGGAAGTACTGTAATAGATATACAGGCTGAGGATGCTGCCTGACTACACATGGTGGAGGTACTGTAATAGATATACAGGCTGATTATATTGCCTACCTACACACGGTGGAGGTACTGTAATAGATATACAGGCTGAGGATGCTGCCTACCTACACATGGTAGAGGTACTGTAATAGATATACAGGCTGAGGATGCTGCCTACCTACACATGGTGGAAGTACTGTAATAGATATACAGGCTGAGGATGCTGCCTGACTACACATGGTGGAGGTACTGTAATAGATATACAGGCTGAGGATGCTGCCTACCTACACACGGTGGAAGTACTGTAATAGATATACAGGCTGAGGATGCTGCCTACCTACACACGGTGGATGTACTGTAATAGATATACAGGCTGAGGATGTTGCCTGACTACACATGGTGGAAGCACTGTAATAGATATACAGGCTGAGGATGCTGCCTACCTACACATGGTGGAGGTACTGTAATAGATATACAGACTGAGGATGCTGCCTACCTACACACGGTGGAGGTACTGTAATAGATATACAGGCTGAGGATGCTGCCTACCTACACACGGTGGAGGTACTGTAATAGATATACAGGCTGAGGATGCTGCCTACCTACACACGGTGGAAGTACTGTAATAGATATACAGGCTGAGGATGCTGCCTACCTACACATGGTGGAAGTACTGTAATAGATATACAGGCTGAGGATGCTGCCTACCTACATATGAGTGTACAGCCATCATGGCAGTGTTATAAGCTGTGGATAGCCCACTATTGACCTATATAATTAATGGGTTATACACTTATTAAGAGGGCTGACCATGTTTAAAAAATATTAATACTCCAAATGGTGAGGCATCTGCTCATCTCACAAGTACTCACACTGAATTCTTCACAATCTCTGAGTGGATCCTCGCCACGCCATTGACAGCATGAGATCCAATCACACACAGATGAGCCATATTTATCCTTTTACAATCCCCTTCCTCAATGACGGACATCCTGCGCAGACGATCCATATCACCAGGATACATGGCTGCCACTTCCTGTAAATGCCCAGGGAGATGTACAGTTATATACACAGGTCTGGTGTTAGACACACTGACACGGTTCTCAGATGGGCCACCACCCAGGACATGCCACTTGCTCAGCTGCCGGGTGACTATATATTCACTGCCAGGCTCCAACAGAGCAGTGTTCTTCTGCAACCCAGCCCGTGACCTTCCACACAGCATGGCTCATTGGTCATGCAAGTCGTCTTGCCGCCCAGTGCTGCTTATACCTGTCCTCCTCCCTGCCGCCTCGCAGGGCTCACGTGCTGAGGAGAAAACTTCTTACTCACTTACACAGGTTGTGGCCAGTGCTCCTTTTATTTAGTTCAGTTCTGTGTGGTAGAATTACTATGGGAAATTACATGTTCCATTACTATGGGGATTACAAAGTGTATGGTGGAATATTGGTGGGGGGGGGCAATGTGTAGAAATGACTATGGGAGCAGTGTGTGTTGGAATTACTGGGGGGGGGGGCAATGTGTGATATTACTATGGGGGATAGTGTGTACAGCTTGGCACAGCACTAAGCAGGGACAGGCATCCATGGCATATCAACCATGTCCAGCAAACTCATGCTGTATCAGCCACATACCAGCTGTATGCGCTCTCACGTGTACTTTCCACTTTTATTTTACACAAAGTAAGAACCCAAGCTAAATAAAGGAAATACAGTGTGATTTTTATAGAACAAAAAAGTATTCATATCTGTAGTTCCTACTAATAGCATCCCCCTTCCATACATGTATATAATATGAGCTCTTACGTCTAGATGTTTCTGATTGATTGCATAGATAATCTCCAGATGACGAGGCAGCAGCTTCTCAAACAGGTGAACTGGCCAGCGCTCCAGAGCCTCAGGTAGCACCGTGTGGTTGGTATACGCACAGGTCCTCTTTGTTACGTCCCAGGCCTGAAGGGATGAGCACAGATTATGGTTACATTCAATAAAACTGAAGAACTGGTACATTGTATCCTGGTGACAATAACTGCTGCTGTCTTGGAATATACTGTATATATATTGTACTTGATACAGATGTGTCCATGTACATCTTGCGTTAAACAGCATCTACTTCCTGCTGTGCCCACAGTGATTGCACTCACCCAGTATCAGTACCGGTTCAGTGTTCTTCATTTCCCGGAAATACAGATTCTTCAGGGGTTCACAAACTTTCTCCATAAAATAGACTACATTAAGGGCCTGATTTTGATTTGCACACAGATCTGATCATTGGGCCTAACTAAGACTTTGCCTGCGATCAAAAAGTCACTACCCACACAGAAAGAATAACCGCCCCACGCATTTGCAGATCCATTCACAAAACCTGAACCATCTCTATCTTTGTAAATCTAGGGATCCACTAATCTGATAAAGAAACATGCTGGAAGTGGTCATCGCTGACATCAGCGCCCCCCCCCCCCCCCCCCCCCCCACACACACACACACCTGCATTTCCCCAAACACACCTTGAAATGCCATCTTTCTGCCCTAAACGCTGGATTCTTGTCAATCAAAACTGGTGACTTCTAAGCGACTGCTATGCTACGGATATTTATTTGCGAATATCAGCCGTGCATGTGCAGTCGTTCCATAATCAAACAGATTGCAAACTCTCTAACTAGCGATCCACGCTGACCAGATCTAGGGTAATTTGCCCATCTTTCTCTGTTCCTGAAATATGTTTCTGAGTATTAACTAGGCGGCCACAAAGCAAACAGATGCAAGAGAACCATCTTGCAGGAGTGTGGAGGATATGTAGCCAGAGTTACAGCCTATTCAGAGATGTGCCTGTGTCACACAGATCTCTATGGGGTAGGTGTAAGTACCAATAGTACCTGACTCTTACTGTATAAACATATTCAGGGTAGAACAGTCTCTCTTGTACTGTCTGGTGACATACCTTGTCCCATTCCATCGATTCCACATCTACTAGAATCCTCATAAGCTCAGGAATGGCCAGTGCGGGATGAGTGTCATTTAGCTGGATGGCAACCTGCGGGTACAGAGGTAAATCAGACAGGTTGTAGTTTTGGGAACTATATGAAATATGTAGTCAAATTTGCTGACATTCTTAATGTCGACACGGTAATGCTGATTTTGTCTAAATGCCGACATTCATAATGTCAACTTGACGCATTACTATAGAATGAACTGATCAGCTTTATGGCAAGGCTGCGGTTAGGATTACAAAGAATTGCCAACGTTTGCACTGTATACATGCATAATGTTGATGTGTTGAACATGTCATCATGTCAATATTGATCAGGTGATGTTGACATGGCAACTGTCGACTTTTAATGCCTATTGACAATCCTCATGAATGTCAATCTGGTGTACTAAATCCATATAAAATATTTCTTAGGCCAGGTACACACTAGCGCAATGTTGGCACGACAGATCACCTACATCAGGCCGTGTGTACCAGTGATCTGCGTGTTCCTGCGGGTCGCTAGGGGCATCTTCCGGTCAGCCCTGAAGGAACACCTCTTGCGACCTAGTGCTTTGTCCTTCTGATGTATATGACCAGTCTCCGCTGGTCTGTATAGGCGGGCAGGAGTTCATACGGACAGGCGGCGCTTAAAGCATACGCAAAGCTGCGAATTTCACAGCTTTGCATGTGGACCACAATGACCTCCTTAATCCAACTACTTAAGCTAGGAAAAACGAATGGGCCCAATCTTCTGTACTGTCCGGCACTAATTTACCTTATCTGGGAATGTGTCGAAGCAGGTTCTAACTGGGTCCCGGCATCCAAACTTGGAAGACTTGAATCGCCTGATGATGTCTTGCAGGGTGGCAGCTACAACAAAGTACTCCTGCTTCAGCCGCAACTCCTTACCTTCAAAGAACTGTGGTGAGGACGCGGGGAGAGAGAAGAGATGCCTTTTATTATTCTATATACATTTCCAGGTCAGATTAGCACCAGTCCTGCCCTGAGTAAAGTCAGAAGTTACAGCTCGTAGAACATTCCCTGTGTGGGATTTCTATGATGGTGCTAAGACTTACATTATCATTGGGGTACAGAACTCGGGAGATATTTTCAGCCAGATTTCTATCCAGTACAGCTTCTATGTAATCACCAACATTAACTGTAACAGAGAGAGGCAGACGCCATTGAGGGGAGATATATCATTTATGATGGGGTTTCACAATACTTTCCATTATATATTTCATTATATCTATTATGATTGGGAGTTATTTTATCCACGGAAGGGCAACGAGGGTTATTCAGACCTGATCGCTGTTGCGCCAATTTGCACAGTGACCAATTATAGCATACATATTTATCACAGTACACATGTGCAATGCAAAACAGCAACAAAAATCATTGTTTTTTTTTTAATCACAGGATTGCCAGTGTTTTACTGACAGGGAGCCGGCATTTGGGGGAGATAACCGGCTAGTTTACGTGTCAAGGAAAATGCAGGCGTGCCCAGGCATATTCAGGGAGGGTGTGACATCAGCTCCGGCCTTGATCAGCCTGTTTCTATCGCACAGGCAGAGTAGGTTCTGGGTTACGCACTGACTGGGAAAATCATTGGATGGCGAGTGAGTTGCGCATGGATTTGAAGCTTGCCGCTATTGTGTGTTTTTTGCAAGCCAATCACATACTTGCACATGGCGGGTGGTGACTATCTGATCGCAGGGCTCTGCAATTTCTCTGTTGAGTAACTACTTGACAATGTTGTGCAGAGAGGGTCCTTGGTAGATGTGATCATAATGAAAGGATTAGAAGAGGGATAATATCATGCATTATCCTGATAATAATGTATACATTCTCTCCACATACTTCGTAAACGGTATTGCCAATTCCACTGAGGTAAGTGAGCGCTGGGCATTTATTTACATCCCAATGTCAGTCGGTGATTTGTAGAGGAAGCCTTGTCTGAGGCTTTACCTCAGATGGGTGGTTCTGTGTCATTTTAAAAATGTAGTTCCGCGGTAGCCTAAATGGTCTCATAAGCTTAGACGTGAGAAAAAGGTTATTCTTTTAAAAATATTGATTCAAAATCTAATTTCAGTTTAAATAACGTTCATTAAGGATTGCAAGTCAAATAAAACTACAGTAAAATACAATTGATTTGCAATAAAAAATGTGTCAGTCGAACTGCATTCATTGCATTCATTACGCTAATGAGCCACACACATTTTCAGTCACTAATTCCCCTCTTGCATGCGCAGTGCACATGGTACACATCCGCAGTCATTCGATATTCACTCGATCTAGAAATTCTGTAATTAGCGATTCCTGCAGAATTAGGCCCAGTGCCCATAGTTTAAGGTTAGAATTAGAGGCAGCCTCATACAGTATTTCCCAGGGCATTTTTTCCTTAGTAATCTGTAATTTACAATGACTAATTGCCAGCGCACAGACAGTTTATGCACGTACATAAACAGGAATACTAGGAACAGGGCCGGCTCTACCATTAGGCAGCTTTAGGCATCTGCCTAGGGCGCCGGGATCTGGGGGGGCGGCACCAAGTATGCAAATAAAAAAATCAAGGATGTCTATGAGGATCCTTGTTTTGCTTACTGCAGGTGGCGACTGTGGAACTTCTAAGACCTCACCTCCATACTTTCCCTTGAGACATACTTTCCTACTTTGCTTCCCCCCTTTCTTGTACTCAGTTGTGGGTGGCAAAAGGGAGGGTGCAGAGGGCCTCCAGGGAAAGCAGGGGTCTTTCCCACCTTCCAGGGGGGGGCTGTGAGGACCAGATGATTTTTTTTTTATTTTTTTACATTTTATTTTTTATTTTTTTTGGAAGGGGGGGGGGGGAGTAGATTGAAGTTCTGCCTAGGGTGCTGAGAAACCTTACACCGGCCCTGACTAGGAATTGGATCTTGGAACCTGTTTTACTGCCTTTTCACCCAGAAACCACCAGGAGGCTGCTGTACGGTCTGAGTCACCCTATATTATACATTTTTCATTCTTTGTTTCAAAAACAATGGGAGCCCTAAATCAATATAACAGATTGTAAGGAGCTGAGATGTCATCTTGTGCTTATTGTATGGGTTTTAAATCTGAAGTAAGTTTTATCAGTGCTAATATTTACGCTCAGAACCAATTTCTCTTTGAAGAAGTCTTTTGATTGAGGTTGAAACATGTTAAAGGTTTCTTCCAGACTCACCTACTAACCTGCTTTATAAGGCCTTACTTAAGGAGATGTTGGGCACTGGCCACTCTCCCCACTGGCTTATAATTCTCGCACTTTTTGCCCACCACAGGGTACATCTGCCTCCCAATGGCACTGACACAGTTTGTCACTTGGGGGACCTAGGTGTAAATAACTTTATTTGCACATAGAGTCAGTGCATCATATATCCATCCTGGCACTTACGGTTCAAAATGGCTGATTCTTTAACTTGATATTGCAAGTCTCATATATTATTATATGAATGCAATCCATTAAGATTAGTGTTTTACTATAGCACTGATGTAGTTATTTTTCATATGACTACAGATAATATTGTATATCCTGATTGTGTTTTGGCTTAACTTCCATAACTGTGGCCTAACTGCGCTGCTATATTGGAAAAGGTATTAGATGTAATATTTATATTACGCCATACTTATTGCACGTGTATTGATTTAACTACAGTTTGTCTATATAACATGTCACCTGCAGCGACGTGTGTGAGCTGGAACCTGTGCAAAGGAAGTGTTGCACAGATGAGATCATGGCCCATCCCTTCCCCCTAGTAACCTTTCACCCTCTGTTTATCTACCTTGTACAAAAGGGCCCTTATTCAGATCTGATTGCAGTACAAATTTGTTCTCAAAATGGGCAAAACAATGTGCACTGCAGGTGGGGCAGAGATAACATGTGCAGAGAGTTAAATTTGGGTGGGGTGTGTTGAAACTAAATTGCTGTGTAAAAATAATGCAGCCAGTATTTACCATGCACAGAAACAAAATAACTCACACAAATCTAACTTTCTCTGCACATGTTACATCTGCCCCACCTGCAGTGCACATGGTTTTTCCCATTTTGAGAACAAATTTGTACTGCGATCAGATCTGAATAAGGGCCAAGATCTGTGAAGCTCCAAAACGGTGATTCCATTGACTATTTCTATTTCTACGTACAAGGTTGATAGTTGTTAATGTGTGGTATAATACAACTCATAATAATGCAAATTGGGTACTTGTTTCCTATCTGGGCGCCCACGATTTTAATCGCGGGCATCGGGGGTAAAATCGGGGCCATCGCGGGCATCGCGGCCGATAAAAAATCGGGTGCGATGTGCCAGACGCGATGCCCGCGATTTTCCCATAGAGAACAATGTTAAATGCCTCAATTTACCCGCGATGACCGCGATTTACCATAGGAAACAATGTTAAATGGATCAATTTCCCCAAATTATCATAGGGAACAATGGGAAATGGGGCAAAAACACCCCTGAACATAAAAATGTCCCCCCAAAAGTAGTTGACGCCACCCCGCCATCAACGTGAACCCGAAGCGTGGCGAGCGCAGCGAGCCCGTGAGGGGCGGCGGTACGCGTCCTCCGACCTTTTCATGCCCTACTATCCACTAGGGCGTGGAGTGAGAATAGAATAGTGTGGTGAGCGCAGCGAGCCACCGAGCCCGAAGCGTGGCGAGCGCAGCGAGCCCCGCGAGGGGACGCGGATACCTTCACAGTTATACGCGTCCCCTCGCGGGCTTCCCAGGTGTCCATGGCGACGCGGACACCTGGGAAGCCCGCGAAGGGACGCGTTTACCTGTGAAGGTATCCGCTGCGCTCGCCACGCTTCGGGCTCGGTGGCTCGCTGCGCTCGCCACACTATTCTATTCTCACTCCACGCCCTAGTGGATAGTAGGGCATGAAAAGGTCGGAGGACGCGTACCGCCGCCCCTCGCGGGCTCGCTGCGCTCGCCACGCTTCGGGTTGGCGTGGATCGTGGGGTGGCGTTAAAAATTTGGGGGGACATTTAAGGGTTACTTGTGCCTATTTGGGCTCTGTAGCCCATTTAACATTGATTCCTATGGCCACATCGGGTCCATTGAGGCATTTAACAGTAAAATCGCGTCGGTCGGGCCATTTAACATTGATTCCTATGGGAAATCGGGTGCATCGCGTCGCGGGCATCGCGGGTACATTTATGGCCGGCCGCGACGCGACCAACGCGATTTCCATGTTTAACATGGGTTTCAATGGGAAATCGCGGGCATCGTGTCGGTCGCGTCGCGGCCAGACATAAATGTACCCGCGATCACCACGACGGGCGCCCAGATAAGAAACAAGTACCGCAAATTGATAACCACTCCAGAGATTGCCATTAATAGCAATAGCCTGGAGCATGCACCTTATATAGCCATTGTGAACGTGTCACAGGAACTGCAGTGATTATCACAAGAGCCCGTTGCTGTAATACTCTGTAGTGGGGAACCTGCTGACTGATGCCTCTATCTACGTGGCCATTTCAAGGCAGCCGTGGGAGATAGGCAGCACCCAGAGAGGGAATATGACCAAAATAGAGGCCTGCTGATGGGAAAGTCGCTGCCTACTAGGTGCAGAATCCAGACCTGGAATGCTCTGAATGTCTTTGCTTTCTATGCCCTCTACAATAGATAGAATGGACAGCTCGCATATACTGTACAATGGAATCGGTACATCTGTCAGAATGAACTTAGGTCTACAGTCATTAGGTCGACCCCATTAGGTCGACTGGCAGGAAGGTCGACCTGATTTAAGGTCGACATGGGCCAAGGTCGACATGACTTAAGGTTGAATTTGCATAAAGGTCGACATGAGGAAGGTCGACTGGTCATAAGGTCGACATGGGTTTTTCACTGTTTTTTGAGCGGAATGTCGACACAGTCGACATGGACACAGTTGGCAATGAGAATCGGACCCTCGCATCGCTCGCAATGCATCGGGCAAGGTGGCTCGCTTCGCTCGCCACAGCTTTAATAACCTCCTCCACGCCATAGTGGATGGTAGGGCATGAAATACCGCCTGATGGCACATGTCGGCTCAAAAAACAGTGAAAAACCCCATGTCGACCTTATGACCAGTCGACCTTCCTCATGTCGACCTTTGTGCAAATTCGACCTTAAGTCATGTCGACCTTGGCCCATGTCGACCTTAAGTCAGGTCGACCTTCCTGCCAGTCGACCTAGTGGGGTCGACCTAATGACTGTAGACCTAAGTTCATTCTAATAGATGACCGCTTCCCCTGTACAATGATGGGTTGTTTTTTTGTTTATCTGTAACAAAGATTCATTCAGCAAATGCCATCATCCAAATCTGCCACTAGATTGAATTCTTTTACAATTTTTCATGACAGATTTCAACTATGTCAATTGCGACAACCCTAGAGAGTAAACGCAGCATTTAAAGTCTGTATTTTCTTGTTTCTTATAATCTATGGGACCGATTATGAGATGTGTGCAGATCTGTACACAGCGGCTGTACAAACATATGTGTAAGCTGCATATGGTACTTGTTTCCTATCTGGGCGCCCACTAAGTTAATTGCGCACCATGCTATTCTCCGTAGAGAAATCGGATCGCATCGCATCGTACACATACACGATATTGAACGATGCGATTCGATGCGATGCGATCCGATTCGATTTCCCATAGGAAACAATGTTAAATGGCTCAATTTAGCCAAATTCTCATAGGAACAATAGTAAATGGGCCAAAAACACCCCTGAACATTGAAATGTCCCCCCAAAAGTAGTTGACGCCACCCCGCCATCAACGTGAACCCGAAGCGTGGCGAGCGCAGCGAGCCCGCGAGGGGCGGCGGTACGCGTCCTCCGACCTTTTCATGCCCTACTATCCACGTCGGCGTGGAGTGAGAATAGAATAGTGTGGCGAGCGCAGCGAGCCACCGAGCCCGAAGCGTGGCGAGCGCAGCGAGCCCCTCGAGGGGACGCGGATACCTTCACAGGTAAACGCGTCCCTTCGCGGGCTTCCCAGGTGTTTGCGTCGCCATGGACACCTGGGAAGCCCGCGAGGGGACGCGTATAACTGTGAAGGTATCCGCGTCCCCTCGCGGGGCTCGCTGCGCTCGCCACGCTTCGGGCTCGGTGGCTCGCTGCGCTCGCCACACTATTCTATTCTCACTCCACGCCGACGTGGATAGTAGGGCATGAAAAGGTCGGAGGACGCGTACCGCCGCCCCTCGCGGGCTCGCTGCGCTCGCCACGCTTCGGGTTCACGTTGATGGCGGGGTGGCGTCAACTACTTTTGGGGGGACATTTCAATGTTCAGGGGTGTTTTTGGCCCATTTACTATTGTTCCTATGAGAACTTGGCTAAATTGAGCCATTTCACATTGTTTCCTATGGGAAATCGAATCGCATCGCATCGCATCGTTCAATATAGTGTATGTGTACGATGCGATGCGATCCGATTTCATTACGGTGCCGTACGTAGAAAACCTGGGCGCCCAGATAGGAAACAAGTACCCTGCATATTTTGGGATTTGTATCGATATGCTCCCTGGAGGCATTTCTGAGTCGCCACTTGAGTAAAGGTGCAACCATCAAATGCACATCAGAAAAACACAAACCCTCTGCATAATCCAGGGTTGCCGACTTTTGAAGTCGCCTCTCTGGGAGAAGCCCGGAGTGGAGACTTTCAGCATGACTTCGGTGGACGGGGCTTGAGTGTGATGTCATTAAGCCCCGCCCCGTATGGGAAATTCCCCCGTTTTGCCTACCTCCGTAGAGGGGGTCACTTCACTCCAGGAGCCGGCCAGGGAGGTGTGCGGACGGCCGGGCGATGACATCATCGTGCTGTGCGCCCAGAACAGGGCTGCACAGCTGCTTGGTCTGTGCAGCGTGACCTCTGGCCTCGTCACGCTACGCAGAGCCACAATGCCGGGACGGGAGTAGCCGGGCAGATCTGAGCACTTGCTCAGACGCTGCCCAGCATTAGACTGCGCATGCGCAGTCTAATCCCGAAATTGGAAACTCCAATCCCGGGATTGAAATCCCGTCGTTTTAGGGGCCAAATCCCGGGATCCCGCCGATCCCGGGATTGGCCACCCTAGCTCCACTGCATACAAAATCTACATTGTGCATGTGTGGCTCTAGGTCAGGGCTGGGCAATTGCGGCCCTCCAGATGTTGAGGAACTACACATCCCAGGATGCTTTGCATTAGTTTTGCTATGTGGCCATGCTGAAACTGATGCAAGGCATGCTGGGATGTGTAGTTTCTCAACATCTGGAGGGCCGCAATTGCCCAGCCCTGCTCTAGGTGTATGATTACTTCTGCATTGATATCATCGTAATACTGTTATCATGTATACATAAATTTATTTATTATGTTAGGTGCAGTAATCTCAGGCTGTGGCACTCACCTGCCACTGGCTTCAGCGAGCCCAGAAAACTGGGCCGTAATAGCCGTTTTCTGGAATAATGCCTGTGTGGATGCCCACAAATGCCAGCAGCAAGGTAACCATGCTGTGGAGTTTGGGGCACTTCGAGTGACATTGCAGCCCCAAATCTATACTGTGCACTGCAGCTTCTGTGCATGCACAAATCTAAAGATTTTGGAGAAGTTGCCGAATATCAATACATGTCAAAGTCTGGTTGGGCGGGTATAAGCTTAGAAGCGAGATGTCATCTCCAGTTATCTTACACTCCTGCAGGTTGAAGTCATTGGGTGCCTTTGCTGACCAGAGCCGCATGGTGTTCACAGTGTTGTTCTTATAGCCAGGAACTGGAGTGTCATAGGGCATTGCCAGTACTATCTGTAGAGGGACAAACAGAGAGCATCTCATCACCAGGTTCTCTGGGCACTCCTGCCGTTATGTCACGCGGCACCGCAATCTATGCATTTCATGCATGTGATTAATCCACAGGACAAATGTACAGAACAACAAACACATTCATTTAAATGACGGTGCAACAAACATTATAGAAAGATTTCTCTAATGCAGTGGTTCTCAAACTGCGGGTCCTGACCCCAAAAGTGGGTCGCGACCATCTCAACATGGGGGCACGATTCTATGTTGCGGACTGTCAGGCTAATGACTTCTCTAATACCTCAGTCAGTAATCCAATCATCATAGCCGCTGATTTTGCTACCTACTTTTCAACCAAAATCTCCTCTCTCAGGACTGCCATCACTGCTGCCATGACCTCACCCTCTCCCTCCTCCCCTCCTACATCTCCACTCCCCTCCTTCCAACCCCTGTCCTCATTTTACCCCACCACTGCTGCTGAAGTCCACTCTATCCTTCAATCCGCTTCTCCCTCCACCTGCCCGCTCGATCCTATCCCCTCCAATATTATCCGTCGTCTCAGTCCGTCAGTCTGCTCTCACCTGGCTCACCTCTTTAATCTTTCCCTATCCTCTGGGATCTTCCCTTCCTCCTTCAAACACGCTCTTGTCTCCCCAATTCTCAAAAAAACTAATCTGGACCCCAACTCTCCATCCAACTACAGGCCCATCTCCCTCCTCCCTTTTGCCTCCAAGCTCCTAGAACGTCTGACCTATAATCGTCTCCTAAGCCACCTTACTGCTAACTCCATTCTAGACCCCCTCCAATCCGGGTTCCGCCCTTTACATTCCACTGAAACTGCCCTGACCAAAGTCACTAACGATTTACTATCGGCTAAATCCAAAGGCCTCTTCTCTATCCTTATCCAGCTTGATCTGTCGGCTGCCTTTGACACTGTTGACCACCCTCTCTTGCTCAACACCCTCCGCTCCTTTGGCATCAATGGCACGGTCTTCTCCTGGTTCACCTCATACCTCTCCGATCGCTCCTTCTCCGTCTCCACTCCGAGCTCCTCCTCTCCTACTACCCCGCAGCCAGTCGGTGTTCCCCAAGGGTCAGTCCTTGGCCCTCTCCTCTTCTCCCTCTACACCACCTCTCTGGGCACCCTCATCAGCTCCTATGGTTTTCATTACCACCTTTATGCTGATGATACTCTAATCTATCTCTCCTCCCCCGACCTATCCCCATCACTCCTGTCCAAGGTCTCCGAATGCCTCACGGCCATCTCAGCCTGGATGACCCAACGCTTCCTGAAACTAAACATGGCTAAAACTGAACTTCTAATCTTCCATCCCCCGAACATCCCCTCTTCTCCCACTTTCTCCATCAGCATTGGTGAAACCGAGATCACCTCCACCGACCAAACGCTGCCTCGGTGTCATCATTGACTCCTCCCTCTCTTTCACCCCCCACATTCGTGCTCTCTCACAGTCTTGCCGCTTTCACCTACGCAACATCTCACGCATCAGACCATTCCTCTCCACTGACGCGACCAAAATTCTCATTTACTCTCTTGTCATCTCCCGCCTTGACTACTGCAACATCCTTCTCTCTGGGCTACCTCTCACCCGCCTCGCACCTCTCCAAACCATTCTTAACGCTGCCGCTAGGCTCATCTTCCTCTCCCGCCGCTCTATCTCCGCCTCCCCCCTCTGTCTATCTCTTCACTGGCTCCCCATTCCTTTCCGAGTTCTCTTTAAACTCCTCACCACCACCTACAAGGCTCTCTCCTCCTCCACCGCTCCTTACCTCTCTTCACTGATCTCTATCCACACTCCCTCCCGTCCTCTTCGCTCCATCGCTGACCGCCGACTGACCTCTCACCTAATCACCTCCTCCCACTCCCGTGTCCAAGACTTCTCTCGCGCTGCCCCCCTGCACTGGAACAACCTCCCGCCACCCCCATCAGGCTTTCTGATTCCCTTACCTCCTTCAAGCGCTCCCTCAAAACCCACTTTTTTCGACTAGCCTATACCTCCTCCTAGCCTCTTTTGATCCTCCTATCCTGCCTCCGTTCCCTTCCGTTCCTACTTATCCTGTTGTTTTTCGTTCGTCCACCCACCTATTTTTAGTATGTTAACTCTTATGAGTAGGGTCCTCCTGCCTCACGTACTCACCCTACCTCTTTACCTCCTGTCCTCCTGTCCTGTTCTTCCCTTCCTCTACTTCTTCTTCAGTCTCCTCGACAATTTTGACACCTACTTCTAAACTGATGCTGATTTTATTTCTACCAGCTATACCCCTATTTATACTGTATTTTTCAACACACCATGTACGTTACCTTGTCATTTGTTTTTTGTTTGCTATGTACGGCGCTGCGGACACTTTGCTGCGCCTTATAAATAAACGTACTACTACTACTAATCCAAGGTGTCAAATCAGTTTAATTGTCTGTAACTTTAACCTCTTCCCGTCACTGATTTTTAGAGATCTCTGGAGTCATCAGATAGCACTGCCACCACCGAGTGCTCAGTGTCTCCTGTCTCACAGCAGCAGCAGGGGAGCATGAGTGGAAGGATGGGTGCACTGAGATCAGACATTGGGGCAGATGTATTAAGCTTTGCGAAGAGATAAACTTGAGATAAAGTGGAGATAAATTGGAAAGAGATAACGCACCAGCCAATCAACTTCCAACTGTCATATTTCAAACACAGCTGATTGGCTGGTGCGTTATCTCCTTCCAATTTATCTCCACTTTATCTCAAGTTTATCTCTTCGCCAGGCTTAATACATCTGCCCCTTTATGAGATATGTCTGTGGATAGTAGAAACAGGGGAACACACAGTGTAGGATGTGGAGGGGGGCAATATAAAATTAATTAAACACCCACTGCCTCTCCCTAGTTACCTCCCTCTTCCATCCTCCATAACCCAGTGCCATCCTGACACTCTCTGCTATCTCCTGTTACCCACTGCCATCCCGTCACCCACTTCCATCCCCCAGACAAACTATGCCTCCCCCTGTCACCCTCTATCTAGTAATTTTCTGTGATCCTTCTGTCACTCTGTCTTTCTCGTCCCCAGTTGCCATCCAAGTCACCCTCTACCTCTCCCTGTAACCCTCTGCATCTCTGAGCAGCCACTGCCTAAACCTCTCTCCTACTGCCATCCTCTGCAACACCCTAACAGCCACTGCCACCCCGTGTCAATCTCCCCCAGCCCCATCACCCACTGCTTCCCCATTGCACCCTTTGCCTCTCCATCATCCTATGCCTCCCTCTTTCTCTTCCTAGTCACCCACTGTCTCTCCTAAACCACCCTTTGTCTCCCTTTGCCGTCATCCCTCTCACTCTCTACCACCCCATCACTCACTGCCTATCTCTGGTCACACAATGCCTCATGCTATGGTCTGCCTCACCACACACATGTGGCCACCATTCTTGCTGGGGTCCGGTAATATTTTTTATTGTCTGACAGGGTCCCAGAGCAAAATAGTTTGAGAAGTAATGTCTACATATTTAGGCTCTTATTCTGGTTCATTCACTCAAACCCCACCTTGCGAATGGTTAGCCTGCACCTCCCATTTGCACGCCAAATTAGTTCGCAAGGCTTGCGTACGGATGTTTTACATGAACATCTATTCGCATGCCAGTGGCAACCTCCCCCCATCTTTTGATGGTCGCTGACCATTGAATGATGGAGAAGGTGCCTGCATATGTAAGGGTGGCCCAGACCACTCGTACATATGAGTGAAGAGATGCAGGGAATTGGGCAAGCAGCTGACATCCGGCTATGTCAGCTGCCCTCCCCCTCACGTGCGTCATGAACGCATTAGCATATGTACGCCCAGCGTATTAATGGGAACACCCATGAAACGCAGGGCGTACACATATGCTAATGCCCCAGCCCAGCACCTCACGTCCCTCGCCACTCTCTGCTCACATGGCTGGGAGCGTGCACTCAGCGACCAGACTTCTTGCCAAATTCGCACGCACCCAGCGTATACACATGCGCAGAAATGCTGCTGCACATGCACATATGCAAAACATTGGTCCCTGTGTGAATTTGCATCCATGCAAATGAACCAGAATAAGGGCCTTAATTTGTCACACACAAAAACCTCTAATCACAAGCAATTATAAATCAAAGCACCAGAAGGAAAAGCTGAAACAAATCATATTAAGACTGAGTTATCCTGCAGGCTGTGGCTGAGAGAAGCAGATGGCAGAAGATCCTCAAGAGGAGTGTGCTCTGTCCTGAACGCCTAATGTACAGAAATCGGGCCTGTTATCAGCACACCGAGGGCCACTGTTTTTATTGGCTACACCATATATCATATATATACAGTATATATATATATACAGTATCATGTGTGCAGAGTGACAGGTTGAAACCGGTGATAATTGTAAGCGTAAAAAAGACGACTGAAACCTCTTAGAGCAACTGAAACACGTAGAAATGAAATGCCCTCAATGCAATTTTTGCTGGCATCGATCAGCGCCTTACCTGGATGTCCCAAAGCCCCATGCTGGCCATGCACCCTGAGCTTATGACATCATGCTAAAGGGGCGGTGTCACCAACCGGAATTACGGCAATGCTCAGAGCATCCTCCGGATGCGCCAGCGGACTGAAAGAAACTGTGCACATCTGCTTCATCCTAGCAGCACTACAAGCAGCACTACTGCAGAGATTCTGGCTGAAGGGTTCCGCTCCAGGCACCCTGCTAGCCATATGCATGGACCAAGGGCATCAGCGGTGACGTCCACAGAGCCTGTGCTTAGTTACATCCCTGCCATTTATGGTGTAAGAAGGAAAATGCATTGATACAAACCTGAGTATCCACCCACTTAGCACCTTCAGCTGTGTGTTCCACTTTTCCATAGAAATGCACTGGGAGCATGTACTCAGGTCGCGCCTTCTCCCAAGGGTTACCATATCTTAGCCAATCATCTGCCTCCTCAACCTGTGACAACAAAAGAGAAAAACTTAAAAAAAATTTTTTACACAACACCAGTAATTAAAGGAACGAGAATGTGTAACATTTACAAACATAGATTTGGGAACCCCCAAAACAATAAATAATGTATTCCAGTATTATAATACAACCCATTGTAATCACACATTTTACATACACATAACATGGCAGAATCTGACACTGAATTTTACATGGTACCCCTTTTCCCCTGCTGCTAAATCCCAGGTCTCTGCCATGAAAACCCAGTTCATAGCTCAGTGAAAAAGTCTCTTAAAAATAAAAAAAACATGTCCGGGTAGCCATGATTGGTTTCGGGAAGGACACGAGTAAAACTAATGCTGCCCATACACTAGAGCGATTGTATGCAATATCGCGCTGCAATTTCCCTTGAAGCTCCCGTGTGATAAATCGCATCTGAAGTGCTTTTTTTCCATTCGATGTGCATACAATAATGCGATAAATCCCATGTCACTTGTAACCTGAAATCAGGTGATGGAATGAAGGCTGAGCTATCTGGGGGTGAAGAAACTGGCAGATGGCACATTGCATTGCAATAAATCGCACTTGTTTAAAAACCACATGGGATGCGATAAATATTATGTACCGCACATAATATCTTGAGATGCAAGATTCGACCAGCGTGTCCGCACATTGCGTTGGGTTATATATGTGATTGGCTTGGGACCCTTACAATTTGTTTGATTTATCAATCTCGCATGACTGTACACAAGATCTCACAAGTGTATGGGCATCATTAGAATAGGCAATGTGAATGGCATGGATCCAAGAATAACCTTGGTAGGGGCTGCAGTGTTCCAAATCCCAGACCTGGGATTTTGCTATAAAAGGGCTATTAGCCAGACTTGCGACAGCATTCTAATAGCCACAGGAAAGCATTCTCACAGCACAATAATAACTTATCTGCAATATGCGCACTCAATAGAATTTTTGGAAATAAGCTGCATTGGTGGTAACTGTATTATCACAGACAGATTGGTTCCCGTTACGACACTTCACTATATGACAATCCAAATCCAAATGATTGCAAAATGCATAATTAATGAATGTACTAACTAATTATATATTTTTTTACAGAGTGCTGCCATCTACCAGAACACTGAGCAGAGTATAGGGCTTTCCAACAATTACATTTTTTTTTACATGTACACAACAATAAGACAGTAGGAAAGAGAACTAGGTTTAAAGTGCTTATAATCTAAAGGAAAGAGATAAAGAGAGCATATAAATTGCTGGCTAGGGCAGTGATTTTCAACCTTTTTTTTTTAATTTAGTCTTTATTTATATTTTCCATCATACGACATATATACAAAAAGATTACATATATTTTCATTGGATTTTTCACATACATATTTATAGCATTACAAAACACAACAATACATAACAAACACGTTCCTGCGTTTACCCCCCCCGCCCCCCCACCCCCGCTCCGTCGCCCCACATTAGTAAAACTACCTGTTGCCCAATGCTAGCACTCTTTCTGCACCCTATGCTTATATACAGAGATAAGCCTTTTATTTTATTTTAATGAATCGGAAGGGAGACCAAAAAAAGAGAAAAGGAGAAAGAGAGAAAAAAAAAAAAAAAAAAAACGCTAAGCTAAGAGTGAGACATATATCGTCCCACATTTGTGTGCCATATCAATCTGTGCAGTATATCTCCACTTGTGTCATTATAATATATAGACCATATCACGTAACATTGTGGGCCCAACCCATTCCCCCCTGCCCCAAAGAACCCCATCCCACCCTCTCCCCTCCAACCCTTCCCACACACCCCCTAAAAAAATACAAATAACCAAAGAGAATAAAAATCAATTTTTTCCCTACCCCCTTTTCTTCCCTTATTTTTATTCTCCTACTATACCTTGCTCTTTAGTGCACTTCCAAACTGTATAACTCCCATATTTTAAACACATGTAAAACCTAAACAAATAATAACTCTATCCGCTTGATTGCTCCTTCAGTATATTATTACACACATCGTGATTCACACTATATTGTTATTTTATACATTTCTCCTTACTCTCTCCCTTCTGTCCCTCTCCACTCTGACATATTCTGCCCCTAACTCCTATTTTTTTTTTTTTTTTTTTTTTGTTAATTGCCTTTTGTTACTTTATAGTGTATTGAACTTTGCCAGTGTCCCCATACTTTTTGAAATTTCTGACGAATCCCACGCGATGCATATATAAATTTTTCATGATCATGAGTGGAGTTTACCAAATTCACCCATTCAACCACCTCTGGACCGTTGACTGCCATCCAATGTCTGGCTACAATAACTTTAGCTAAGGCGGCTAAATTCCTGACCATTTGCGTCATATCTCGTGACATTGCGCCCTCCCTCCAGACCCCTAGGAGTAGGTTCACTTCATTTAGTTGGCTTCTAGGGATGCCTAACTGAACCATAATTTGAATTACCTTGTCCCAAAAGCTGGCGACCCTTTGACACCTCCATAGTAGGTGCCAGAAAGCCGCCTCACCCTCCCCACATTTGGGGCAGTTATCGGTTTTTGTCCCATTAAATCTTTTTAATTTCACAGGGGTAATATATATCCGATGGATTATGTTAAACTGTACCTGCCGTACCCTTATAGAATTAGTAGCTGATTTAATGGCAGAAAGAGCCCCTTTCCAACTTTGCTCCTCCAACCGTGGCATATCCCCAATCCATTTATCCCGTACCCCCTCCAATTCTTCCATTTGGGCAAATGAATGTAAAAACTTGTACAGTTTGGATAGTCGCTTACCGGGTCCTAGTAGTTTAATAAATTTTTTACCTGGCGACTCCGCAATATACACCCTTATGCCACTACTAAATTGGTTCAGGGCACTCCTAAGTTGTAAAAACCTAAAAAACATTTCTCTAGGGATCTCATATTCAGTTTGTAGCTGAGCAAAAGACTTCAAAGTTCCCTCAGAATAGAGCTGTCCCAAATTTTCTATCCCATATTCACTCCATACCCTTCTTCCTTGTTGTTCTTGTATGGCCTTAACTGTCTGTATAGATAACACTGGCGTGTCAGGATCAAATCCTTCCGCCTTACTTATTTTACCCACCCACTTCCAGACTTTAATGGCCTGTATAATTATTGGAGGAGTTTTGCGGGGAAGCCCCTTCACCATTAATCTCTGCAGGGGTGTGAAACCTGGGTCCACAGTTTCAATAAGGTGTAACAATTCCTTTGAGGCTTCAGCATTCTAATAGCCACAGGAAAGCATTCTCAAAGCACAATAATAACTTATCTGCAATATGCGCACTCAATAGAATTTTTGGAAATAAGCTGCATTGGTGGTAACTGTATTATCACAGACAGATTGGTTCCCGTTACGACACTTCACTATATGACAATCCAAATCCAAATGATTGCAAAATGCATAATTAATGAATGTACTAACTAATTATATATTTTTTTACAGAGTGCTGCCATCTACCAGAACACTGAGCAGAGTATAGGGCTTTCCAACAATTACATTTTTTTTTACATGTACACAACAATAAGACAGTAGGAAAGAGAACTAGGTTTAAAGTGCTTATAATCTAAAGGAAAGAGATAAAGAGAGCATATAAATTGCTGGCTAGGGCAGTGATTTTCAACCTTTTTACCTTGCGGCACACTAAATATGATTTTAAAATTGGCAAGGCACACCATGAGATCCCCACATGGCAAAGTACATTGGCCCCCACAGGAAAAAAACAAACCTATTGGCCCCCATATAAAAAACAATCACACTGGTCCCCACAGGTAACAAAAATAAAATACATTGGCCCTTTACATGAAAAGAAGAGACCAGTAAATAACAGTTGAACTGGTGGTGGTTGTAAACTAGTTTGGGCATCTCTAGATCTGGGGGCACACTTGAGAACAGCTCAAGGCACACTAGTGTGGCCATGGCACAGTGGTTGGAAAACACTGGGCTAGGGTATTGCATATGAGATTGTTGTGTGTTATTATTAATGTCATTAGACATCATGTAGGAATTTATTGAAGGACAGCAGTACGTAAAAGAAGGTTACTTTGTCTATATTATTGGAGTGTATACTCAGCATGTCACAACAAGACATTACAGACAATTACAATTGTAGTCAAATGTCAGATTTACCTGCCAGCCATTTATAATCCTTTGGTTGAATATCCCAAATTCATATCGGATCCCATAGCCATACGCTGCTAGGCCGAGAGTAGCCATAGAGTCAAGGAAACAAGCTAGAACGAAAGGCGAATACATCACAATGAGGTCCCAGGAAATATATATTTTGCACAAATCAAAATGCTGAAATCTTAGTTATGAATACATGCTATAAAATACACAGTGTAGACTGATAATACTGTAGCTTCCAAGTGCTAACAGTGTCTCCATAGTAGAAAGATGGTTCAAGGAAAAACTCTAAATAAGTCAATGATGACGAAATAGTTAAATATCACTATACAACTTCAGTAGGCGCTAAGCCAGCAGACTTAAGAGGAACTACTGACTGACAAAGTCCAGCTCTAATGTTACCACTGGTCAGAGAAAGTTACAGACATATTATTCTGTGCGTACAAATGTTTCATTACTAACATTTTCCCCAATTTTACCTCAGCTTATGCCAAAAAAATTTCCCTCAATTTTTTTTTTTTTTGTATTTTTTTTTTTAGTAATACCTAAAACGAAACGGAGGGAAATGTTTTCAGTATAGCATAGACAGAGGAAATATTGGTGAAAATTTTAGTAATTATATTTATAAGCACAGAATAATATGTATGTAGCTTTCTTTGACCCCCTTTTTTGTCTTAAACTTTTTTTTTTATTGAAGTTTCTGCATCGAAATAAACCAGGCATTTCATTAAACATATCACATAGACACATTGACGCCCGTGTTGCGTCAATAACACTACTGAGGTTCTAGCAATACCTAAATTACAGTCTACGGCAGGCATGCCCAAACTATGGACCTCCAGCTGTTGTGAAACTACACATTCCAGCATGCCTTGCCAAAGTTTTTGCTTTCCGTAATAGCATTGAACTAAACCGAAAAATACATATTCCTCTCTTGATGATAAAAGCTGTACAGATCATATAGAATTGAGAGGAGAGGAGGTAACATGAAAATGCGATAAACATAAGGGTGCCGGATGGGGTCCCGACAGTCGGGATACCGACAGTCATTAACCCGACGTCAGGATCCCTGATAATGATGACTTTCGGTGGCTAATTGAATAGCCTCCAGGGGATTAATTGGATGTGGTAATTTACCACATGTATTGAAAAAAGGGAGCTAGGGCCATTTAATGTAAACTAATTTACCCAGAAAGCCTTGTAACCTGCATTATGTGTCAATATGCGGCTGCCACGCCAGAAGTAATTGCAAGAGGAAATCGTTGCTCATTTTTGCTTGCTCCCTTAAGGAGTTTGAGCAAAGGCAAGTGATACTGCTGGGAGAACATGCGCCATAAAAGCCCAGCTTATTGGAACGCTCCCTATAATGTTGTTCCTAGTGAAATGAGAGAAGTAGAAAGCATACCTGCTAAGCGTCCAAGTCCGCCATTACCAAGCCCCGCGTCCTCTTCTATCTCTTCCAGCTCCTCCATGTCTAGTCCCAGCTGTGTTAAAATAAAAGTGCAAATAATAAATATATTTTCAATACAAGTGGAATAACCCACTGAAGTACAATTAACCTCTGCTCACTGTCTGTAATTACGGCTACAAGCCGTTTTCTCACGTACAGCCATGCATCTGAATAAGCAAGGACTGATATGTACAACATGGCTGCTTTATCGAAACTTGCAACCATCCCATGCTAGTAGGTACTTATTGGCCATCAGAGTTTAGCCTCCAATCTGAGTAATACGGACAATTTCTGTAGCAACCTGTCATCTGCCAGTCACCACCCAGGAATGACCTCGGACTCTGGATGCATGCTCAGTGTGACTTTTAGGACAATTGTGTTTATTTTCTATACAAATATAGGCACTTATTCTATGCCTATAACACAGACTTCTTATACCATCCAGAACCTTTTATCATTCGCTTTGGATATTAATACCCCTTTTTCACTAATATATAACTTGGGTTATTGCCATGGCAACCAGGTTTGAGGTTCGGAGGGAATGGCTCATAGAAAAATGACCCAGAACCATCCTGGGTAGCCTGCTGGGTGATCATGTGACTCAGGACATCCAACCTGATCGCCAGCGCTTGGAGATGATGTCACCTGCAATTGCTGGCAGAGGAAAGAGCCGGTAATAACCCAGGTCCAGCCTGCGGTGTGAATGGGATTTCAAATTGCTGTAACACGGCTTGAAATAGTGTTCAATTACCCAGGTGGGTCCCAGGGTTTTAAGGTTTTTTTGGTGGAAGAGGAGTATTAGACTGCTGTTAAAAGTTACAAATAACACTTTCCATTTGTATATATAATGCGCAAATGATTTGTCTGAACTATAAAATTAATATGCATTTGATCAACTCAAATCATTTGAATTGATCTGCCAATTAGGAAAGTGGAACATTAAAGAATAGCAGTTACATCTGTTCAATTGTTTTCTAATCGTTCAACCAACTTGTATATGTATTGTGGTTAATAATTGAGTGTTTATTTATGAAAAGTCCTGACAAATCTGAGGTACGGTACCAATGTTGATTAATTTTAACAAAATGTACAAAATGTGCAACAGCATATTTTATTGGATAATAACATTACCATTACCTGGGAATGAAACCGTAACGGGTAGGGGGTCATGCAGACCCTTGGAGGGGGCTCTGCAGCTGCATCCTTTGGAAAGCGTTTATTCTTCCATAAATAAAACCATTTTGCCCTGGTTCTCAAAACTTTTGGCTTTTAATGCTGCCACTTATATTGAATATGTGAAACACTTTTTAAAAAGCAAATATATAATAACTAATCTACAATAAAAGACAACAGTATGTTTCTGATTCAGCCAGTCTCTAGCATACTTGCCTACTCTCCTGAAAATTGCAGGAGGCTCATGATTTTTTGGGTAGTCTCCTGCACCCCTGGAAGAAAAAGCAGATCTCCCACTTCCTAGTAAAGTGGGCAGGATGGAGAGATGATCACATCATTTGTGTGCCTGCAGTGAAGCATTAGAGTTAAAATGACATGATTCACACCCTTTTAGCTCCACCCCCTCCCACAATCCAGGGCTGGATTATCCAAGGGGTGACAGGGGCGGTCGTCCCGGGGCCCACACACATTAGGGGCCCCCACAGACTGCTTTATAAATTTGAGCAGTCTCTTAAAAAGCAGTCTGTGAGGGCCCCCCAGGGACAGGCAGCACACTCTCAGAGGGACCAAAAGGTAAATAGTTTTTTTAATTTAATTTATATATTTTTCAAATGTCAACAAACAATTTTAATGGTGGGGGCCCCCACACATTTGTTGCCCGGGGCCCCACCAGCCTTAATTCAGCCCTGCCGCAAACCCACAAATCTCAACATTTCCCTGCAGAAGTCGGTCGGTATGGTCTTCAGTCCTATTATCACATCAAAATTAACAATGTCTTGTAGTAACAATGGGCCCGATGCAGGAGCTTCTCATGTTGCAAAGTACCGGTGTTTGGTACATCGCGCATGTCCAGTACCGGTCCTGCGATCCGTGGCAGGCTGTCAGTGAGTCTCAGTCACAGGCCTCCTTTTCCCCAAACTGGGGCATGGAGCATTGTTTTGGGGAAGTGCCGAGGCTAGAATCTCCGTCAAAAGCCAGACATTTCTTGACCTCTTTTGTAGGAACTGCATTTGCCGGTTTGCACAACCCCATGAGTCACACAGTTGGCAGATGGTGTTTAAGGCGATCCAATGCTGCGTCCTAGAACACAGCATGGATCACTAATGTAAGCAAAAGGCATCTACTAATATCAGACTTCTCCTGTTACATTGCGATATCTGTGCACGCAATGCATGAAGTGAATTGTGCTTAGCTTACACAGTGTCATGTGATAACCATGACAACCACAGTTACATGGCAAAGGATTCAGTAAACAGTCAGGCATTGGAACACCAATCTGAGCAGTGTACTCTTAAAAGTTCCCAAATCTTATCAACCCTCTTCTATTACATGATATTCCCAAGGGAGATGTTGAAAAAGACAAAATGGTTTGTAGATGAACAGCTAAAAAGAAACAAATGTGTGCTTAAAAGGTGATTAACAATCAATGTAAAGAGCGAACAATTGAAGAAATTGCCCATAACATCCAATCAGCTTTGAGGTAGTTTGTGCCAAGTACATTTAAAAAAATATATAGGTATTAGCTGATTGGTTGCAATGCGAGACGTATGCACTTCCCTTGCTGTGCTTGAACATTCACTTGAAGGAGAATATGGAGAAGCAGACAATGGTCAGTAAATTCCTTATGTCATTTTGATACAAGAGATTAAAGCCAACCTTGAGGTAACCTGATCCACACAATTCACAATGGCATGACTGTGAACGTGCAGCTTGGTCTGTGCTCACCCAGGAAAGAGGAGAGCAGCACTGACAGATCCCAGATGCAGCCTGCACAATGCTCTCTGATCATGCATTTTTAAGAAACAACTTGCTATATTTGGAACTTTCTCTCGTTGACCCTTAATGTGCTGGGAATAACCTAGCACCGCAGAGCTGCCGCATATCAATCTGCAATAATAAAACAAAAATGCAGAAAACTTAACCCAGTTTGCAATATGCTGTTCCCGCTGGCAGCTAGGAGATTACTGGTGCTTAGAAAAGTCCACTTTGAATATTTAATGTCTGCTTTAGATACTGGCTGCGTGCATTGTTAGGACTGAAGTTCTACGCAGGATCTCAAATGGAACCTATTTTACAGTTGTAATAAAAGCAGAAACGTCAAATGACAACCAGTGTTATCACCTAATTCAATCAGTACTACTCAGTGATATGTCAGCCCGATGCTGATGAGAACAACACCTCAGTGATATGTCAGCCCGATGCTGATGAGAACAACACCTCCATAATAGGCCAATATGGAGTATTAGGGTATTAGGATAGAAGAGAGTTTTGCGCTAGATTTGAGCTACATTCATTATGGACGGGATGTATTAACATACATGCGGCTAGCATCGCAGTGTGGAGACGGAGGCCCCCCACGATACCTGTGATGTGGTGTGCGGGGGGGGGGGGGGGAACCCTTCACCTCCTGGGCTCTGGGGCAGTCCCCGGCGTCTCCTCCTCCCCCCTGCAGCCAGAAGGACATCCCCGGCTGTGACATGCTGCTGGGGGAGGAGAATCAGCACTGAGGACAGGGAAGGGGGGTAGAAGCCGCATTTTCATCTTAGTACATCCCGCCCTATGGCACACATACCGTTTTAGCAGGTCCTGTTCAGTGGAACCTGCTTGGCCGGAATGAGACTGTAATATATCGTTCTGGAATATATGTGAATGGCCGTGATGGAGACTGTCTCCCACGTGGCCATCCACACATATGCGGCAGGGCCTTAATCGCTGGGTCCTTTACAAGCATGCTGTGGTTTGATGGGATGGTGGGATGAACGGATTTGAATGTGTTCTCAAAGTGCGGCTATAGCGCACTGTGTTGTACTAGGAATCCGGTTTGCAGTGGGAAAAGGGGTGGAACTTATGTCGTTGGCCTGGGCCCCAGAAGCGGTGGTGGTCCTAGTCCCTCAGCAGTGGCTGTCCAGGCCCCCCATCATTGGCGGTGATGGTCCAGGTCCCCTTGTGGCGTAGAGAGGCAACTTTTTTTTATTCACAATAGCCACGGACACCCAATCACAGCTTGTCGCGTCATCACCTAGCCACCTTGAGCTGGCTATATTAGCCAGCGTGAGACAGGGGGCAGGCAGTCTGATAGCAGAGGAGAAGTGGAGAAGAGTAGTAGTTGAGGAAAAATAGCATGGGAATTGTGCTGGACATATGGCTACATGACGCAGAAAGGATCCATTTTGAGCATTCATGTAGAACAAAGCAAGCATAAGGGAGGTAAAATGGCCTCTGTGCATATACCGTACAGTTAGCACCATAAATTTGTTTTATGAGAGCATAAAATATATATATATATTAATTCCTACAATACCTCTCTTATAATTAAATTTCTATTTAGTTTTTCATTATTACTTATGCTAAGTTTGTCAGAAATGTAATAAGCTGGCTTTTCCCTTTCCAGTTGCAATGGAAGGGTTAAAGCTGGCAGATTCCTTCTTACAAGCAGAGGAGAATGGTAAGCTGGAAAGATATAGCAAAACAATAACTAACTTCTAGTCGTCCTGCTTGAAAATCTAGTCACAGCTAAAAGCACAAGAAACTTGGCAGCAGAAAGTGATTTCCTTCCAGGCCCAAAAATATCATAACAAAGACGAACAAAACCCCACAGGCTGCAACAGGACAGTACTAAACATAGGGACACTGGGACAATGTTTTGTGGTTATCACCCACACATTTATTTATTCACTTATTTATTTACAGTTTATTCTATAGCACAGCATATTCTGTTGCGCTTTACAATTGGAAACAGTGATAAAAACAAACTGGGAAGTAACAAACATAGAGGTAGAAGGGTCCTGCTCGACAAGCTTACACATACTGTAGTGAGAAGAAGTGTCAGGGGGTTTCTAAACTGTTACCATAAACCAAGAGGTAACTGTCTCTAAATCAGGGCCAGCGCTACCTGCTCAGAGGCGCTCTCCCTGCTCTACATCCCCTGCTGTCCTCTGCAGCTGCCGGCTGCTGCTGTGCCTGTCACACTGCATGAAAGGCAGCAGTTGGCAGAACAAAGCTCCCGCCCAGCTCCTAAACACCTGGTCATAGGCAGGGACCGAAAAGAGGAGGGGCTATGCAGATAGGGGGCAGGCTACGCGGGACAGAAGGCGGAGCTACAGCGGATGAAAAAGGAAGCCAGAGGCGATGAGCTGCCAGCCTGATCTAGGTGAGTAAAGTGTGAACATACTGCTGTCGGCAACTGGTGTGGGCATATGTGTAGGCAGCACTACTACTACTGTCGGCAACTGGTGTGGGCATATGTATAGGCAGCGCTACTAATGTCGACAACTGGTGTGGGCATGTATAGGCAGTGCTACTACTGTCGGCAACTGGGCATATGTATAGGCAGAGCTACTGCTGTCAGCATATGTATAGGCAGCGCTATTAATGTCGGCATATGTATAAGCAGCGCTACTACTGTCGGTAACTGTGGGCATTATACATATAAGCAGCTCTGTTACTGGTAACTGTGGGCATTATACATATAAGCAGAGCTACTACTGTCAGCAACTTTGGGCATTATACATATAGGCAGCGCTACTACTGTTGGCAACTGGTGTGGGCGTTATGTAAAGGCAGCGTTACTACTGTCGGCAACTTATGTGGGCATTATATATAAGCAGAGCGCATACAGAAACACTGGACGTGCCCCTAAGAATGCAGGCATGCCCATGCCTGGTCGAGGCGGGCGACTGACGTCACATGACATAAGCACCCGCCCCCCAATTTGTCAGAAACCGGACATTTGAAAAGTAAGTATAGACTTACTTTTCATACCAAAGGGTGGAAAAATCATGATTTTTTCCTCTGTGTGACCGGATGCGAGCGGATGTGTAAGCATACACATCCACTCGCATGTTAGTGCGGGGATTCAGGCGGTGGGGCGGGCATGCATTCAGCGGGGCAGCGTTTACCTGCTTGCTAGGCAGCAAATATATGCAGCCTAGTGAGCAGGTCTGAATCGGGCCAAAAGTTTTTCCCTCCCCCTCAGGCTAAGGTCCATCCTGTTCACTTGCTACCTGTGATGAGCTGGATGCATGAGCAGCACTACTGACAGCCTTGGCAGGTCCCTCACACAGGTACAGGAGACAGACCAGACCCCTGCTCATGCCGCTCCTTACTTTGGGGCAGAAGTATTAAGTCTGGGGAAGTGATAAAGTGAAATGTGATAATGCAACAGCCAATCAGCTTCAAACTGTGAAGTTACAGGCTGTGCTTGGAAAATGACAGGGGGGGGGGGCGGCGTGTTCCCTTTCTGTCAACGGTGAAAACCCCTTCTGGGTGATACTGTTATACGGCCTACACACATGCGGATATTAAGGCATTTTCTAAGCGACTTTGCTTAGTTTGTCAAAGTCGCTTAGAAAATACCCCATACATCGGTGTGTGTAGAGGCTACAGCGACAGCAATGCGCGTCACTGTCGCTGGCCGAGATTGATGGACAGTGTCCATCAATCTCGGCATCGCCAGGGTTCTCTCACCGGAGGACACTGGCGCTGTCCACTCCCTCAGCACACAGAGCTGACAGCTCGCTCTGTGTGAGGGCTGTCAGCTCTGTGTGCTGAGCGACAAAGGAGCAGAACGGCCCAACCCAGCTTAGCTAGGTCGCCCTACACACATCGGCATGTGTCTAGGGCCCATTACATCGCAACAAGTCTCCCATCACTATCTGGACAGTGGACCATGCACGTAGAGATTTTTGGCTATTTTCTAAGTTTGGATTGCTCTGTGTGTGCAAGCCAAAATGATAGTGATGTGTGGTCACCTGACTAGCCTTTGATCTCATGCAGTCAAAATCTAGTCAAACTGCCAGTGTTCTCCCCAGTGATCAGCACACATCGCTGGTGCATCGCATGTGTGTCTGCTGAGCGATCTGTGCTTAAGCACATCCCTCAGCACAGGGATCACGTCACTCTGTGTGTGTGGGGGGCGTAAAGGATACGTAGATGTCAGACTGACCTGGGTGAGCATGACCAGTCTGACATACTCCTATTATGTTTCATAATAGCAGCATTTGTCTTCTGACATCCAGAAAATAAAAACTATACTTTGAACGTACAAGAGGCTGATCTTTGCTTGGGAATGAGTTAGAAATACAACAGAGCTCAGCTCAGGTTATTATTATGTAAGCTGGTTTCTGCTGAATCATTTATAATACTGGCATCTAATCTTGAAAAGCTTTTACAGCCCTGATGGGCACAAATGTACTGCGGTTATACTTCTCTATTGAGCTGAGCCATTTAACGATGAAAGACTAAAGCACCAGTGACCATGATTTCTTTTTTAAGAACAATATTGTACTAAAATAATAGTTATTGCCTAGATAAAACAAGTAAATGTCCTATCTGAATGTTTGTGACTAGAGCAGCGGTGGCTCCATACTGTATCTGATGGAGAGAGAATAGAGGGAGGCAGGGAGAGAGAGAGAGAGAGAGAGAGAGAGAGATGAAATACAGGGTAAGAGTGAGAGAGTGAGAAAGAGGGGAAGGCAGGAGAGAGAGAGAGAGAGAGAGAGAGAGAGAGAGAATGTTGGGAAGAGAGAGAATGGATGGCGTGGAATAGAAAGAGATACACTGTGGAAGAGGAGAGAGAATGAGTGGAAGAGAGGTGGAGAGAGGGAGAATGAGGGAAGGACAGAAGAGAGAGACAGAGCAGAGAATGACGGAAAGAGAGAGGGGGAGCTAAAATAAGGAAACAGGGAGAAAGAGTGATGGAGAATAGAGCAAGATACTATAGAAGGGGAAAGGCAGAGAGAGGGGAGTGGAAGAGAGGTGGGGAGAGAAACAGCAAGACAGAGGGCAGTATTCAATGAGAAAAGTTCTCCGTGTTTTGTGGAGAACTTGTGCTTTGTTCGCCTTGGACGGAGCATTTTGCTCTCCAAAAGCGAGCAACCCTATTCAATGTGAAATGTTCTCCGTCTTTCTAAGTGACTTTCTCCGTGTCTCTCCGTGTAGCAATTCTCCATCTTTTGATGGAGAGCTGGAATGTGAACTTTTAAACTAAAAGGTTTTTTTAAGAAATTTTGGTGTCAAAAAATCAGTTTTTTTTTTCTGTGAAGGGGCATGTTATTTTTATTCATGTGCTTATAGCACATGAATATATATTTAATTAAAAAAAAAAAAAAAAAAAAAATTATTATTTTTTTTACACAGTGCAGCCAGCAGGGGGCCGGAGCGCTCGAGCCGCTCATTAGATATTCATATATTCACTGCACCCGAACGTAACTATGCACAAACGGGTGCAGTGAATACTGGGTCCCCCGCTGGCTATAGGGGGGTGCAGCCTGGGTCCTGGAGAGCCCCCCTCCCCTCCACAGTCCTCTGGAGCAGCCAGGGAGACTTTAATCTCTCTGGCTGCTTCCGGCTCCCTGAAAGCTCCCTGCTCCCTGCAGGGGTTAAGACTCTCCGCGAGTGGCGGAGAGCATCAGCCACATTGAATAGAGGGAGCAGGAGTGGCAGAGAGCCCTCCGGAACACGGAGAGTGCATGGAGAGCGAAATAAAACGCTCTCCATGCACGGAGAACTTTTTCATTGAATACTGCCCAGAGAGAGAGAGAATGACAGAAAGAGAGAGGGAGACAATTATATAGAAAGAGTAAGCAGTGGGCGATAAAGAACATGTGGGGAAGAATGAGAGAGACAGATGTATATATATATATATATATATATACATATAGAGAGAGAGAGAGAGAGAGAGATAGGAACAGAAAGAGAATGAGATGCAAGTATGAAGGAAGAGCGTGGAAACAGACAGAGATACTGAGGGCAACAGAGAGAGAGAGAGAGAGATAGGAACAGAAAGAGAATGAGATGCAAGTATGAAGGAAGAGCGTGGAAACTGACAGAGATACTGAGGGCAACAGAGAGAGAGAGAGAATGACAGAAAGAGAGAGAGGAAGAAAACAATGATATAGAAAGAGTAAGCAGTAGGCGATAAAAAACATGTGGGTAAGAATGAGAGAGACTGAATGAGGAGGATAGAGACAGATGTATATATATATATATATAGAGAGAGAGAGAGATAGGAACAGAAAGAAAATGAGGTGCAAGTATGAAGGAAGAGCGTGGAAACTGACAGAGATACTGAGGGCAACAGAGAGAGAGAGAGAGAGAGAGTAAAACATAGAAACAGAATTTGATGGCAGATAAGAACCACTTGGCCCATCACACTACTAGATAATATCATCTATGAATGACAAAAGTAATGATTTTGCTTGAACTTGTTATAGTGCATATCGTTACAGTTTAGCGATATCGTTCAGTGACATCATTCTTTTTCCTGCTACATACATGCAGTCGTTGATACAGTATAGACAAAATTGAGCTTTGTTTATGTTTAATAACATTACAAACGATATTGTTAAGGGACAAAATGAGAGATCTCATTTGTAATGTCTCTTAGGCCCTCTTTCTGATTGCTTCGGAACGTGCCAAATTTTGCCCCGTTCCGATGTTTGTGGCTATGCACATGCGCTATTATGCATATATATGCTCTATTCTTTTATTGGCATCCCCATGGCTATGTGGGTGGGTCGATGCCTGCCGTGGTCGGACAGCTGGCACTCACCCCATCTATGGGCAGGCACACGCAAGTAAAAGTCAGTTCAGACTAACTTTTATTTGCAAAGGGAGGAGAAACCATTCGATGGTCGGCGACCATCGAATGGTTTCTCCTGCTACGGAAGCATGCGAGGGGATGTGTTTTTGTTACTCATCTCCTCGCATGGTACAGAGGGGAACAGTTGCAGCTTACCGAACCAACAAGAATCACCCCCTTACTGTGTTTCCAACTTCAGCTTGCTAAAACTCATTAAAGGGCACTTGCCCTAGGACCACTTTGTACACAGAGTCAGCTACAGATACTTTGTACAGATACTAGCTACATATAAACAATCCAAAATACACACTCCATGCCATGCTGAGATGGATTATATTACTGTGTGCTTCCCATGTTAGAGAGAAAATATGTCACTCATTTCTAGGAAGTGCTCTGTGAGGCATTTGCTTACTCAGCTGGTTACATTGCCAACACAGGATCTCAGCTTCTGTTCTTACTTTACTAATTCTTGCTAACTGCACATATGCATTACAGCAGCTCACATCAAATACCTGATATACGGCTTCATCACAGGCATGCTGGAGGCCTAAGTTCAGCATTGTATTCTGCAAGGTCCGGCCCATGTAGAATTCCAGTGAGAGGTAATAGATGCGCTGTAGGGATACAAAAATAATATGTGGTAAAGCAACATATAAAGTACTTTTCATGTACTACAGGAGAAGGGGCAGTAGTACGCAGCCCACAGTGTGCTAATCACTCACTAGTTTGCCTAATCTATATATAATATATACACATACAACATACCCTCCAACATGACCCATTCCATTAGGTACAAAATGCTCTGTTCTTGGACTTACCTGGCTCCAGCACAGACCAAAATTCAAATAGGGGAGCCACATATACTGCCACCCCAAACATCATTGTCTTGGACTCACTGGCAGTTGATGTGACCCCCCTCTTTGAATTTTGTGCTGGACTCCTACCTCTGCAACTGCCACTGGCAGGGAAGTCCAGGAACAGAGCATTTTGTACCTAATGGAATGGGTCATGTTGGATGGTATGATAAAATATGGCAAAAATATTGCTTGGTAAAGCCTAGGAATGACAATAATTTTTTGTCAAATTGGCTACACAGAGCCAACCTTATATAGCAAACATCTCTCTGACATGTGATCATATTTGGGTAACACTGAATAGAGGTGTATCATACACATATACATTTCTCTGATTAAATACTTTATTCTATACAGTAAATATATTCGCACTTAAATCATTGTGTACACATTTAAAACAAAACAATTGTTAATATATTATACATAGAGAGTACAGATCCTTGAAGAAATGGGAGATTAGGAGGTACACACCCTGATGTTGGAGGATGGTAAAGTGGTGAGAATGGGCTATAGATTTGTATAGATTTCCGGGTCCCATTTACACAAATGGAGGAGCCCATACCTCCTGACTGCAGAGTCTGGTCAGTCCGGAGGTTGTACTATGCAGTCAGCAGTGGAGCTAAGGAGGAGATGAATGGATTGCAACATCCATTCATTTCATGGACGGAGGCTGGAGGCGCACGGAGGATGGGGGCAACCCAGCAGATTTCCCAGGTGCTGGGCTCGCACCCCGCATGCCGATTGGCGTTGTGGGGGTCCCGGCTGGCGGATTTCCCGGCGCTTGGAGATGATGTCCAAGTACCAGCTCAGTACCCGCCTCCATTGACATCACCCACCGGCAGTTTGCCCGGAAGGCGGCAGAAGGCAGTGGGAGCTGGGACAGGGGCAGGGTGAGCTGCTCTCACCCAATGCGGCGGGTGAGTATGGGAGGCAGCAGGAGGGTACGGGAGGAGGCGGACAGGAGAACAGCGCTGTGTGAGCTGCGGCTCACCCGACGCCGTCCTCCCTGCCTCAATCCGACATCCTTTCATGTCGGATTTAGATTGCCGGAAACATGGCCAAAACCTTTCGTTTTTTTCTGTATTTCTGTCAAAAGTAGGTTGATTGGCAGCTATTCCATCAATCCACCTGGTTTTTGCCAGGTTGGAACATTTCGACCTGCCGGAAAAAAACCCCAGCTAGCATTGAATAGATCGACCCCCCTTCCAATCTACCCATGTCGAAAACTGCTGTCTTTGCCGTAAGACGGCAGTTTCAACATCAATTGAACATTTCATTATAGTATCTCTCTGTCCTGGAACCAATACTTAAGGGGTGTACACATAGACACAGGCAATTTTAACTAAGCCGAATTTTGGCTAAGCCCATGGGCGACTTTGACTAGGCCGATTTGGCCATAAGCCAAATACACGGCTTATTCAAAACTGCCTAACCTGCACTGTCTATCCTGCCTGGTGACAGCAGCACAGGGGGTCACGCAACGCTAATGCCAACAGTGAACACCCGCTGAGATTCTGGCTAACTTGCAAGGCGATCTATTAAAAATCATCTGGCCAAATCTCACCGTGTGTACACGGCTTTACTTCCTAGTTAGAAATAAAATACACAATCTGGGGTTAAAATAACTACACAAAATATTTTGTTAGTATCTGACAAAGGTTTATCCCTGCTTAACGCACTTTGAGCCTGCTGTGCCCCTCAACAGCTAGGACCACAGTACACATACAGTACGTGACTGCATACATGAAATCTGCAGATAAGTTTTTTTAATGACGGTGAACATTAAATTGTAAACGGTTTCATTATTATCATCAACATGGTGAACTATGTAAGTAACAGACAGCAGTACAGAGACATGGTGCTGAGGGTGTTCATTGGAGAGCATACTGCCAGTGCAGATTGCAGATCTCATTATCTTAAGAATGTTTGGCAAAGCCTTTGTCCTGGTAAACGAAAGAAATGAAGGATAATTATCTCTGATAAACATAATGTGCCTATATGTGCGTTACCATCTTTTGATTAATGGAGGCAAACGATTTGCTGCTATGGGGGGCAGTGGCGTAACTAGATATCCATAGGCCCCATAGCAAAAGTTTGTAAGGGCCCCCTATTTAGCAACTGATTGTGACAAATGTATGTAAATGATATTACTTAGACAGTAAAGAAGGGCCCCCTTCAGCTCTGGGCCCCATAGCAGCTGCACCCCTTGCACCTATGGTAGTTACACCCTTGATGCGGGGTATTCAATCTGTGTAACATTTCTGCATCAGTGGGATAGGGACACTACTCTGTGTTATTGGAGAGCCTGGTATGGTCACTGTCAGTCTCAGCTTTCTTCTTGTCACCACCCCAATGATTGGTTTATATCGCCTCTCCTGTCACAGGCAGCCCTGTCCTCACTAACATAATCATACAAGAGGATGGGTCCCAGCCATACACAAGATCAGCACAATCATCTCCTGCTGCCATGACCATCCGATGACCTGATTAGCTGGGCTGTGAACATTCTGTTCATCTGGCTAATAAACAGGATACACATAGCCGAGCAGAAGGTGAAGATTTAATACAATAAGGTGCTCAGACCTAGCTAATAAACCTTAAATGAGATGCAGATATCCATTATTGTGTTGTAGGAGATTAGATCTCACCTTATTTTAATCAGTAATCCAATGAATATATATATATATCCTATCCAAACCCCTTGTTCACGCTTAATCAAAACAAGTATACAGGTTATTGAGTACAAGGCAGCCTTCTCCACAAACTCCCCTGTTGGCAAGGGAATAAACATAGAATATATATATATATATATATATATATATATATATATATATATATATATATAGGCAATTGTGGGGTGGTGCCCTGGGTATTACAAAACCCTTCAGACAACTCGGTACTTGTTTCCTAGCACGGCACCCCCGATGTCCATCTTACGGCATATGATCGTTTCGCATGCCATATAGCCGCATACGATGCATGTGATGCGATGTGTTTTTTAATTGTTCAAGCACCCTAATGGGTGCTTAAATGCACCCCCACTATCAACGCAAAGGTGAAGCGCAAGCCCGAAGCATGGCGAGCGCAGCGAGCCAGCGAGGGGCGGCGGTACGCGTCCTCCGACTTTTTCATACCCCCACTATCCACGTCGGCGTGGAGTTGACTTTAGATAGTGTGGCGAGCGCAGCGAGCCCGAAGCATGGCGAGTGCAGCGAGCCCCGCGAGATGACGCGTATCACTTTACATGTGTTCTGCGTCCCCTCACGGGTCACGCTGCGCTCGCCACGCTTCGGGCTCGGTGGCTCGCTGCGCTCACCACACTATGTAAATTCGACTCCACGCCTACGTGGATAGTGGGGGTATGAAAAGGTGGAGGACACGTACCACCGCCCCTCATGGGCTTGCTGCGCCGCCACGCTTCAGGTTGGCGTTGATCCTGGGGGTGGCGTTGACTATTTTTTTTTTTTTACATTCTTTTTATTGCATTTTTAAAATATACACATAGTACAGACGTCAGATAACACACAATAAAAATATACATTAGACAAACAAACAGTCAAGTCCAGCAAGATTACCTAAGATAAATGCATTTCTTCTAGAATTAATGGCAATAAAGGTGGCAAAGAAGAAAGATTTATAATTTATGTTGGAGTAATATACAACGTTTATTATTGATTTTGATGTTTGGCTACTATCGTGATCCTTTGTAGTATGGTTTCCTGTATAATTGGCATATCTCAATATATAGTTAAGTTCTCCTCACTGATATATCCATTGGCAAACATAGAGAATTAATTGGTCGATAAACCGTGCATCATAGTTTTTATTTAATAAACTTACACTCTATATATTAATTTACGTATATATGTGGTATATTTAAAGCTAACACTATTACCATATTATCGTGTATTTATATCAGATTGCAATGAGAATATAAATATGTTATATAAAAAAAATGTGTTTGTGATGCTTAAATCATTAAACATTTATTCAGTGCAAGATTTTTTTTTTTCCCTTCCATATAGTATTGTGCTTCTCTATTAAACAGCAGTGACTCCCTTGTAGTACTGTTTGTATTTTTATTATTTATTTACAGTGTTCCTAGAGCTCCAGTATAACAAAGCTTTCCATCTACTCCATATTGTGTTGTGTTTACTGATACTGCTTTCACATTGCAGAAATGGGTAATGACACGGTATTCTTAAATGGGACTTTAAAACGGGTCTGAGCCTTGAGACCTTTCACATTGCAGGTGAAAACCGTTTTAAAAATCATTTAATACCATTCAAACATTCAACCCGTTTAACCCCCAAGGGACACGTTTCAAGCCATTGAAATAGAGCTGTTCAAACTGCCAAAAAAACGGCTTTAAAACGTGTAGGACTCTGCTTTTTACCGTGTTGAAATACCGGATAACTTTAACCGGTAAATCAACTCTGGCACTTTCACATTGCAGCCTTAAACGTTTTAAAATGGAAAAAAAACGGCAATATACCGTTTTAAAAGTGCGATGTGAAAGGGGTATCAGTGTATTTCTGCCAATGGATAAATACTTCTCTTGCTCAGCTGTATAGTTAACCAATGCTATCCATTCTTCAATTACCTGTCCAGTTTCCGCCATCCAGTATCTAGAAATGATCACCTTAGCTAAGGAGCATAAACATAGTACATACATTTTTAAACCCCATTTAATTCTACTATCTTCATAGATGTTCAATAAACAGCATTTCCGCGACAATAGTTGTCTCTTTACCCCAGTATCAACCATTATACATATCACTTTTTCCCAGAATTTGGACACAGATTGGCATTACAAGAGCAAGTGAAAAAATGTGCCCGGGAGTTCTTTACACCTAGTACAATATATTGAGGACACTGCTCCATATTTAATCAATCTAGAGGATGACATGTAGGCTCTATGTACAATGAACAATTGTATTTGTTGTTCTCTTAGCGCATTTGTGGCTTTAGTGATGGTTGATAAAGCAATTTTCCAATCCTCCTCTAGTAGTGGACCCAAGTTTTCTTCCCATTTAACCCTTAATTTCACTAAATAATCGCTTGCAGTCTCTCTAATTATAGTTTTATAGATCCTAGATACCTTTTTACTATTGCCTGACTTAATAATCTTTTTAATCAGGGATTCTTCGAAATTTGCAGGAGAGCTAAAAAATTGATGGTCCAGTACACTCTTCAATTGTAAATAGCGGAAAAAATAGGCCTTTGGTAGTCCAGATTCGCTACACAATTGAGCAAATTACTTAAACCGGGCTTCTTGATATAGCTGGCTGATACAGTTAACCTGGAATGAACTCCATACCTCGTTCAGTTGTAACTCTTTTAAATCTCCCAACATCCACTTATCCTCAATTGGATGTTGTGGGTCTATGTCTTTAAAGCCAATTGCTTTATTTGCTTCATTCCACACCTTGATAGCCTGGACTACCAAAGGAGGATCTTTCAAAACTATGGGTGGCCATTTAACATTGTAAGGACCCATCAGGGTGCTTGTACAATCTAAAATCGTATACGATCACATCGTATGCCATTGTATGGCATACGATGCAATGCAATATTTTATTGTACAATGTCGCATCGCATACCATTGTATACCTTATTTTGCAAAATGGTATACGATGCGATGGGCGCCGTGCTAGGAAACAAGTACCGACAACTCTATTAGTGTCACAAATAATACTTGACACAGAAGTCCATATCGATGGTTTTCTCTTTATTAAAAGTATTTTTCAATTGAATAAAAGTGTTCATGATGTTTCTGTTGTACATTCATAAAAACGTGTTGCATCACCCAACGCGTTTCGTCCCTTAAGGTACTTCTTCAGAGGGTAAGCTAAAACATTCAGAAAACCTTGGCCAAGTAGAATTGATCTGAATAGCCAAGCCTTATATAAGGGTACAGAAAAAAACACAAATAGCAGCGCTTTACGGTGCTAGTGATGCAGTGAAAGGCATGTGGACAACCTTTCTCTCATATGTTAACAGGCTCTGGCTTATATTCTGTAAAGGATCTATACAATGAAAAATAGATGAGTGATGCGTAAAGCTCAGCCAATTACTTCTATAAGGTCATCCAGTCAAGGTCACTTTGTTATGTTACAGTCTCATACAATGAAAAACAGAACAACCATTAATCCAATAAGGAACTTAGCACTATAAAGCCTGAAACCTTGCAGTAATTCAGATAATTCAGCTTGAAGGGTCCTTTACCTATTGATGTTATAAAATATCATTTATTATTTTAAACATAAAACATGTAAACAAGAATGGCAATATAATGGTGTGTACACACGGTGAGATGTGCCGTGCGATGCGATCCCCGATGCGATCAGATCGCATCGCATGGCGCATGTGATCTGTATACAATTTTGATCTGCACTATATAGTCAAGGCAGCCAAGAACTTCTGCCTTGCAATACGGGAGCGCGCATCGGGATCGCAAGGGTTAAAACTCTTGCGATCTGCATGTGATGCCGACACAATGTTGACTATATCGTCAACATCGGGAGGCAAATTGTTCCGTGTGTACACACTATAAGACATTGGTTCCAACAAATCCATACTGACCAGCTATTACATAGAGTAGGCACCACCATGTGTTCTTACATGGAGTTTCAGATGCATGCAGAGCACAGGTGAGGTACGTAAATCCAAAGACTCCATATAAAGTAGGCACACTGTACATAAGGTCGAAAAACAGAATGGGGTCAATTTACTAAGATGGGAGTTCGATTTCAAATGGGATGTTGCTGTTGGCAACCAAACAGCGATCCCACTGGTGAACACTGGCCCTGACCGGCGATCTCACTTGATTTATCCTGCATGCTGAATAATAATTGCCAGGCAATAGTAGCTCACGAGGCCGCAAATTAATATTGCTATGGCCCTTACACATGAAGCGCAGGCCACAGGGTGACAGAGTCAATTGCTGTGATAGAGCGCAGGCTGCAGGAGCGCGTCAGTATGATATAGTGCAGAAGGCAGGGTGAGAGAGTGCATCAGTGTGATAGAGCTGAAAGAGCTCAGGCCACAGGGTGAGTAAGTGCAGCGTGAGTAAGCGCGTCAATGCGATAGAGCGCAGGGTGAGGGAGCACGTCGGTGTGGTAGAAGGCAGGCCGCAGTGTGACGGAGTGCTTCGGTGTGATAGAGCGCAGGCTGCAGATTGAGGAAGTGCGTCAATGTGATTGAGCTCAGGTGACGGGTGAGAGAGCGCAGGGTGAGGGTGCGAATCGGTGCAATATCGCTCAGGTGGCAGGGTGAGGGGTGTGTCAGTGTGCTAGAGCTCAGGTCACGTGCTGAGAGAGCGCAGGGTGAGGGTGCGCGTCAATGCGACAGAGTGCAGGTGAGGGAGCACATTGGTGTGATAAAACACAGGCCGCAGGGTGAGGAAGTGCGTCGGTGTGATAGAGCGCAGGTCGTGGGATGAAGGAGTGTGTCAGTTTATGTTCCAGCATGGGAGGGGGTAGGTACTATTTGATAGGGTTGGGGGCCTCAGAGATCAAAGTGTATGGGGCCCTAAGGTTTCTGTTGCTGGCCCTGCATCTCCCCCACCTGCAGTGCACATGGTTTTGCCCATTAAAGGAGTTTCCGAGTGAACCAGAATCAGGTATGATTTGCAGATTCACTAATGCTCATTTTGAGTCTAAAATCCAACAAATTGCATTGATTAAAATGTATGGGAAATGATACATCTCTAAATATTTCCTTTTGAAGGGTAGCAATGTTTTGATACCCATAGTAAGTTGCCACAGAAATTGGCAGTGTTATGCAAAACATCATAATCTATGAAAACCTGAAATACAAGCAGTACATTAGACAGAATATGCATCTAATGAGCTTTTGAATACAGGCAATTAACAGAGATCTTGTATTTTTCTCACTGTAGGTAAAAATACTCCACACACAGCTGAATCATCACACCAAATATAGGCAGAAGCAGTCAGGCTGTGGGAGAGGAGCTCACGCAACTGTGCAACACCAGCTACTGGGCGAAATAACCATTGTGTGGGAAGAAAAGTACAAATTGTAACAAATTTGCATGGAAGTTGTTGCTTCTAAAATGTAGTGTGAACCTTGAGCTTTCCAGGGAGAGGGAAAGCATTCAAATTGTTAGCCAAAGACTACTGCCATTTGTGGTCAGTGTCCACCAACAAGAACAAATACAATATGAAAGGATCCTACTCAACATAAGACCTGCGCACCTCTGCCCACAGAAGCTTGTGTTGATGGATAACCCCAGTTATTGGCTTGCAGCCTGATTGAGGGTACAGGGCGGTCCAGCTGGCACCTTCACAATTGTAGGGAAATTATATTCTACTCCTAAGTAAGTAGAAAAGCTGCCCATACACGGAGCCGTTCGCCGGCATCCGTTCTGTACTATGCGATGCGCGCTCCCGCGCATCACATAGTACGGTACAAAAAGTATGTGCTGCACATACTTTTTGTACTAGGTACACATCGTATCGGATCGCAGTGCATGCACACTGCATGCACTAGGGATGCGATCCGATCCATTGTGTGCTGTTTAAGTCCCAAATGGATCCGTTAAACGGACCGTGTATGGGAAGCTTAACTCACTTTCCACGGATACCGGATAAACTCCTGACAGTCGGAATTTTGCCGGCCAGTATACCAACATCGGAATCCCAACTGTTAAATCCCGGTCACAATTTAAAGGGGCTATTCTCCCCCGTGTGGGCCAAATTGCAGCCATAAAATTAAGTAAAAAAGCAACAATTGCATGTATCTGTACATTGCAAATTGGACAAGTTGCGAGCACCTCTACACCAGTAGCATATGTGTCAGCCAAATGTCACACAAATTGTTTAATACTGTAGAAATACCTCCTGTGTCCATATAAAAAAAAAAAAAACATACACGCACATAATTTATGCACAAAGCATGAAGTAAGCACCAGTTCTGAAAATGGAAAGCAGTTTGGTATTTATTGCATAAGGATAGTGTATTTCCACCAGACTTCAAACGATGGGCCATAGACAGCTGTATATGCGTCGGCTATGCGTCAGCAATTGCAAAAATACCTATTACCTCCCCACCCAACTTCAAAAACAAAAATTGTCTTGCATCAGGGCTTGACAAACCCTGGGGGCCAAGTCGCCATGGCGACCAGATTTTTATTTTGTATAGAGGGAGGAAGCAGAATCTGGCCATGTGCATAGCCAGGGAGATGGAAGCAGGGTCAGCTACCACCGAGAAGACAGAGACTACAGGGGCAGCTGTCGCTGGGTGCTGGGGAGATGGAAGCAGGGGTGGCTGCCGCTGGGGAGATGGAGAGCCCGCCATCAGTGAATGAGAGGCCCGCTGGTAAGAACGACAGCTGCCTCCACTCCCCACCCTCACCTCTTCCACCTCAACCCCCCCCCCCCCCCTGCCCACCTGTCAACTCTCCTTCTGTAGATTTACACCCTCTTGCTCCTGTCATTCAGTCACCTGGCCCCCTCTCACATCACCCTCAGTCACCTCACCCCCTTTTGCCACCTGTCACCTCACCCCTGTCCCTCTGTCATCTCACCCCTCTCACACACCCAGTCACCTAACCTCCTCTCACCCTGGTAACCTTCCACCATCACCTGAACCCCTCTTGCCCCCATCGTCACCCCTCTCTTCCCCAAACCCTATTTCCTCTGTTTTCACTCTCTCCATTGATGTCTCTTTTATTCTCTACCCCCTCTATTTATCTCTGTCTGCACCTAGACTATCCAACCCCCCCCCCCTCTCCCCCTTCTTTTTTTTTGGGGGGGGGGGTGAGTTATAGTGCCCATACCGTGCAAGGTGATGCACGGCACAATACAAAAAGTATGTGCAGCAGGTACTTTTTGAACTAGATCGCATCGCATCTAGTTCAAAATGCACGCTGCTGTAACGCATTGCTGCATTTTGAACTAAGGGTAGTAGCATATCTATAGCGCCGCAGTCCCTGCGTCGGCGGGGGGAGCGCTGACTAAGTGTGGGCTCCTACATTTTAACGGCGGGGGTGCATCAATTGTCATTACACGCGGGTATGAGCAGGGCCATCTGAGCGACTGTCACGCCAGAGCACGCCGCCCAGAGGAAGCCCCGCTGCCGCCGCCCGGAAGCCCCGCTGCCGCCGCCCGGAGGCCCCGCTGCCGCCGCCTGGAGGTCCCGCTGCCGCCGCCTGGAGGCCCCGCTGCTGCTGCCTGGCTGTCCTGCTGAAGACAGATGCTTCATGGACCTGACGCGCCCACCCTCTGCAGTCCGAAGGAAACTGCAGTGAGAGGAGGCGATGCTTAAAGACTCCGGAGTTGGTAAGTATTTTTTTTTTTACACTGTGCCACCAACGGTTGAGGGAGAGGGGGATGCCACACTATACCACCAATGATTAAACTTGTCAGCAAATGTATTTTATTACGTTTATTTAGGACATTTTACTGTCTATACCATTTAAAATTATTTTTGTGACGAAGTGCAGTTTTTACGTCACTTTCTGTGTGACAGTTGAGACAGATTTGAAATCTCCCATGCTGAATCTCCCATTATGAATCTCTGACACAAATCTCTCTGTATGTGGCTAATTATCTGAGAGAGTGAAATCTCTTGTGCTGAATCTCCCGTTATGAATCTCTGGCACAAATCTCTGTGTATGTAGGGCCCTTAACTCTCTCTGCACATGTTACATCAGCCCCACCTGCAATGCGCATGGTTTTGTCCATATGAAAGTGATTTTGCCTTTACGAATGAACCATAATAACCCCCTAAATGAGATGCAATCTAAATCAAAACGCATGGTGTGCATCACACCATATATGGGGACACTTCGTTTTTTCTGGCTCCTACATTTTCATCCTGGCTCCTAGACTTTTAAAAAATTGTCAAGCCCTATATTATATGCTGCAATGATGTATTCACTGAATGGCATGTTATGATAAAACCTGAAGAACACAAATTGCCTAAACTTGTGGTGCCCAAACAAGGTACAATCTGGAGTGCCACTGGGGAATTTACAAGGGTGCCATGGATTGGTGGTCAATCCAATGAAATAATTTATGTTAAATATAAAAAAAAAAAAAAAAAAAAACAGTGCTGGCGACTGGCAACCTTAATACTATTTGGTGGAGGATTCAATTAGATGTGATAATCTAAAGTTGCCCACTTATGGATAGATTTAATGTGCAATCCAGTGTCACACAGAACAACTGAGCATGTATCTATGCATCTATTTCATGTAAATGCATATTTATTGCTATTGTTATCAGTGAGGTTAAAGAGTTTACATAAAGGACCTATATATAGTTCATACATAATGCACATGCTCAATGCAACACTATTACTATGCGTAGATTTAATAAGGGTAGTGTGAGGATACATCTATAGTACCTTCATAAGGAGCTGTGCGGCTCAGCAAAATATGTCTCCCCTTTTTTATATACATGTATCTGTTTTCTGTACATGTTTCCTGTGTGATAACTGTACTGTCGCTGCTTATATTGTTACCTACCTGACTGCTGCAATAAGCATTGGCGCCACTGATGGCTGCCTAGGCGCAGTGCAGCTCCGCAGATATGTGTTCCCTGTATGATAACTGTACTGCCTCTGCTTATATTGTTACCTACCTGACTGCTGCAACGACCAATGCGCCGCTGATGGCTGTCCAGGCGCTGCGCAGCTCGGCGGGTATGTGTTCCCTGTATGATAACTGTACTGTCTCTGCTTATATTGTTACCTACCTAACTGCTGCAAAGAGCATTGGCACCACTGATGGCTGCCGAGGCGCTGTGCAGCTCAGTGGGTATGTGTTCCCTGTATGATAACTGTACTGTCTCTGCTTATATTGTTACCTACCTAACTGCTGCAACGACCAATGCGCCGCTGATGGCTGCCCAGGCGCTGCGCAGCTCGGCGGGTATGTGTTCCCTGTATGATAACTGTACTGTCTCTGCTTATATTGTTACCTACCTAACTGCTGCAATGAGCTTTGGTGCCACTGATGGCTGCCTAGGCGCTGTGCAGCTCGGTGGGTATGTGTTCCCTGTGTGATAACTGTACTATCTCTGTTTGTATTGTTACCTACCTGGCTGTTGCGGCGGCCAGTGGCGCCGCTGATGGCTGCCTAAGCGCTGTGCAGCTTGGCGGGTATGTGTTCCCTGTGTGATAACTGTACTGTCTCGGTTTGTATTGTTGCCTGCCTGGCTGCTGCAACGACCTGTGGCACCCCTGATGGCTGCCTAGGCGCTGTGCAGCTCGGCGGGTATGTGTTCCCTGTGTGATAACTGTACTGTCTCTGTTTATATTGTTACCTACCTGACTGCTGCAATGAGCATTGGCGCCACTGATCTAGGCGCTGTGCAGCTCGGCGGGTATGTGTTCCCTGTATGATAACTGTACTGTCTCTGCTTATATTGTTACCTACCTGGCTGCTGCAATGTGCATTGGCGCCACTGATGGCTGCCTAGGCGCTGTGCAGCTCGGTGGGTATGTGTTCCCTGTGTGATAACTGTACTGTCTCTGTTTGTATTGTTGCCTGCCTGGCTGCTGCAATGACCAGTGGCACCGCTGATGGCTGCCTAGGCGCTGTGCAGCTCGGTGGGTATGTGTTCCCTGTGTGATAACTGTCTCTATTTGTATTGTTACATACCTGGCTGTTACGGCGGCCAGTGGCGCCGCTGATGGCTGCCTAAGCGCTGTGCAGCTTGGCGGGTATGTGTTCCCTGTGTGATAACTGTACTGTCTCTGTTTGTATTGTTGCCTGCCTGGCTGTTGCGGCGGCCAGTGGCGCCGCTGATGGCTGCCTAAGCGCTGTGCAGCTTGGCGGGTATGTGTTCCCTGTGTGATAACTGTACTGTCTCTGTTTGTATTGTTGCCTGCCTGGCTGCTGCAACGACCAGTGGCACCCCTGATGGCTGCCTAAGCGCTGTGCAGCTTGGCGGGTATGTGTTCCCTGTGTGATAACTGTACTGTCTCTGTTTGTATTGTTGCCTGCCTGGCTGCTGCAATGACCAGTGGCACCCCTGATGGCTGCCCAGGCGCTGTGCAGCTCGGCGGGTATGTGTTCCCTGTGTGATAACTGTACTGTCTCTGTTTATATTGTTACCAACCTGACTGCTGCAATGAGCTTTGGTGCCACTGATGGCTGCCTAGGCGCTGTGCAGCTCGGTGGGTATGTGTTCCCTGTGTGATAACTGTACTGTCTCTGTTTGTATTGTTACCTACCTGGCTGTTGTGGCGGCCAGTGGCGCCGCTGATGGCTGCCTAAGCGCTGTGCAGCTTGGCGGGTATGTGTTCCCTGTGTGATAACTGTACTGTCTCTGTTTGTATTGTTGCCTGCCTGGCTGCTGCAACAACCAGTGGCACCCCTGATGGCTGCCTAGGCGCTGTGCAGCTCGGCGGGTATGTGTTCCCTGTGTGATAACTGTACTGTCTCTGTTTGTATTGTTGCCTGCCTGGCTGCTGCAATGACCAGTGGCACCGCTGATGGCTGCCTAGGCGCTGTGCAGCTCGGTGGGTATGTGTTCCCTGTGTGATAACTGTACTGTCTCTGTTTGTATTGTTGCCTGCCTGGCTGCTGCAATGACCAGTGGCACCGCTGATGGCTGCCTAGGCGCTGTGCAGCTCGGTGGGTATGTGTTCCCTGTGTGATAACTGTCTCTATTTGTATTGTTACATACCTGGCTGTTACGGCGGCCAGTGGCGCCGCTGATGGCTGCCTAAGCGCTGTGCAGCTTGGCGGGTATGTGTTCCCTGTGTGATAACTGTACTGTCTCTGTTTGTATTGTTGCCTGCCTGGCTGTTGCGGCGGCCAGTGGCGCCGCTGATGGCTGCCTAAGCGCTGTGCAGCTTGGCGGGTATGTGTTCCCTGTGTGATAACTGTACTGTCTCTGTTTGTATTGTTGCCTGCCTGGCTGCTGCAACGACCAGTGGCACCCCTGATGGCTGCCTAAGCGCTGTGCAGCTTGGCGGGTATGTGTTCCCTGTGTGATAACTGTACTGTCTCTGTTTGTATTGTTGCCTGCCTGGCTGCTGCAATGACCAGTGGCACCCCTGATGGCTGCCCAGGCGCTGTGCAGCTCGGCGGGTATGTGTTCCCTGTGTGATAACTGTACTGTCTCTGTTTATATTGTTACCAACCTGACTGCTGCAATGAGCTTTGGTGCCACTGATGGCTGCCTAGGCGCTGTGCAGCTCGGTGGGTATGTGTTCCCTGTGTGATAACTGTACTGTCTCTGTTTGTATTGTTACCTACCTGGCTGTTGTGGCGGCCAGTGGCGCCGCTGATGGCTGCCTAAGCGCTGTGCAGCTTGGCGGGTATGTGTTCCCTGTGTGATAACTGTACTGTCTCTGTTTGTATTGTTGCCTGCCTGGCTGCTGCAACAACCAGTGGCACCCCTGATGGCTGCCTAGGCGCTGTGCAGCTCGGCGGGTATGTGTTCCCTGTGTGATAACTGTACTGTCTCTGTTTATATTGTTACCTACCTGACTGCTGCAATGAGCATTGGCGCCACTGATCTAGGCGCTGTGCAGCTCGGCGGGTATGTGTTCCCTGTATGATAACTGTACTGTCTCTGCTTATATTGTTACCTACCTGGCTGCTGCAATGTGCATTGGTGCCACTGATCTAGGCGCTGTGCAGCTCGGTGGGTATGTGTTCCCTGTGTGATAACTGTACTGTCTCTGTTTGTATTGTTGCCTGCCTGGCTGCTGCAATGACCAGTGGCACCGCTGATGGCTGCCTAGGCGCTGTGCAGCTCGGTGGGTATGTGTTCCCTGTGTGATAACTGTCTCTATTTGTATTGTTACATACCTGGCTGTTACGGCGGCCAGTGGCGCCGCTGATGGCTGCCTAAGCGCTGTGCAGCTCGGCGGGTATGTGTTCCCTGTATGATAAATGTACTGTCTCTGTTTGTATTGTTGCCTGCCTGGCTGCTGCAACGACCAGTGGCACCGCTGATGGCTGCCTAAGCGCTGTGCAGCTCGGTGGGTATGTGTTCCCTGTGTGATAACTGTACTGTCTCTGTTTGTATTGTTACCTACCTGGCTGTTGCGGCGGCCAGTGGCGCCGCTGATGGCTGCCTAAGCGCTGTGCAGCTTGGCGGGTATGTGTTCCCTGTGTGATAACTGTACTGTCTCGGTTTGTATTGTTGCCTGCCTGGCTGCTGCAACGACCATTGGCACCCCTGATGGCTGCCTAGGCGCTGTGCAGCTCGGCGGGTATGTGTTCCCTGTGTGATAACTGTACTGTCTCTGTTTATATTGTTACCTACCTGACTGCTGCAATGAGCATTGGCGCCACTGATCTAGGCGCTGTGCAGCTCGGCGGGTATGTGTTCCCTGTATGATAACTGTACTGTCTCTGCTTATATTGTTACCTACCTGGCTGCTGCAATGTGCATTGGCGCCACTGATGGCTGCCTAGGCGCTGTGCAGCTCGGTGGGTATGTGTTCCCTGTGTGATAACTGTACTGTCTCTGTTTGTATTGTTGCCTGCCTGGCTGCTGCAATGACCAGTGGCACCGCTGATGGCTGCCTAGGCGCTGTGCAGCTCGGTGGGTATGTGTTCCCTGTGTGATAACTGTCTCTATTTGTATTGTTACATACCTGGCTGTTACGGCGGCCAGTGGCGCCGCTGATGGCTGCCTAAGCGCTGTGCAGCTTGGCGGGTATGTGTTCCCTGTGTGATAACTGTACTGTCTCTGTTTGTATTGTTGCCTGCCTGGCTGTTGCGGCGGCCAGTGGCGCCGCTGATGGCTGCCTAAGCGCTGTGCAGCTTGGCGGGTATGTGTTCCCTGTGTGATAACTGTACTGTCTCTGTTTGTATTGTTGCCTGCCTGGCTGCTGCAACGACCAGTGGCACCCCTGATGGCTGCCTAAGCGCTGTGCAGCTTGGCGGGTATGTGTTCCCTGTGTGATAACTGTACTGTCTCTGTTTGTATTGTTGCCTGCCTGGCTGCTGCAATGACCAGTGGCACCCCTGATGGCTGCCCAGGCGCTGTGCAGCTCGGCGGGTATGTGTTCCCTGTGTGATAACTGTACTGTCTCTGTTTATATTGTTACCTACCTGACTGCTGCAATGAGCTTTGGTGCCACTGATGGCTGCCTAGGCGCTGTGCAGCTCGGTGGGTATGTGTTCCCTGTGTGATAACTGTACTGTCTCTGTTTGTATTGTTACCTACCTGGCTGTTGTGGCGGCCAGTGGCGCCGCTGATGGCTGCCTAAGCGCTGTGCAGCTTGGCGGGTATGTGTTCCCTGTGTGATAACTGTACTGTCTCTGTTTGTATTGTTGCCTGCCTGGCTGCTGCAACAACCAGTGGCACCCCTGATGGCTGCCTAGGCGCTGTGCAGCTCGGCGGGTATGTGTTCCCTGTGTGATAACTGTACTGTCTCTGTTTATATTGTTACCTACCTGACTGCTGCAATGAGCATTGGCGCCACTGATCTAGGCGCTGTGCAGCTCGGCGGGTATGTGTTCCCTGTATGATAACTGTACTGTCTCTGCTTATATTGTTACCTACCTGGCTGCTGCAATGTGCATTGGCGCCACTGATGGCTGCCTAGGCGCTGTGCAGCTCGGTGGGTATGTGTTCCCTGTGTGATAACTGTACTGTCTCTGTTTGTATTGTTGCCTGCCTGGCTGCTGCAATGACCAGTGGCACCGCTGATGGCTGCCTAGGCGCTGTGCAGCTCGGTGGGTATGTGTTCCCTGTGTGATAACTGTCTCTATTTGTATTGTTACATACCTGGCTGTTACGGCGGCCAGTGGCGCCGCTGATGGCTGCCTAAGCGCTGTGCAGCTTGGCGGGTATGTGTTCCCTGTGTGATAACTGTACTGTCTCTGTTTGTATTGTTGCCTGCCTGGCTGTTGCGGCGGCCAGTGGCGCCGCTGATGGCTGCCTAAGCGCTGTGCAGCTTGGCGGGTATGTGTTCCCTGTGTGATAACTGTACTGTCTCTGTTTGTATTGTTGCCTGCCTGGCTGCTGCAACGACCAGTGGCACCCCTGATGGCTGCCTAAGCGCTGTGCAGCTTGGCGGGTATGTGTTCCCTGTGTGATAACTGTACTGTCTCTGTTTGTATTGTTGCCTGCCTGGCTGCTGCAATGACCAGTGGCACCCCTGATGGCTGCCCAGGCGCTGTGCAGCTCGGCGGGTATGTGTTCCCTGTGTGATAACTGTACTGTCTCTGTTTATATTGTTACCTACCTGACTGCTGCAATGAGCTTTGGTGCCACTGATGGCTGCCTAGGCGCTGTGCAGCTCGGTGGGTATGTGTTCCCTGTGTGATAACTGTACTGTCTCTGTTTGTATTGTTACCTACCTGGCTGTTGTGGCGGCCAGTGGCGCCGCTGATGGCTGCCTAAGCGCTGTGCAGCTTGGCGGGTATGTGTTCCCTGTGTGATAACTGTACTGTCTCTGTTTGTATTGTTGCCTGCCTGGCTGCTGCAACAACCAGTGGCACCCCTGATGGCTGCCTAGGCGCTGTGCAGCTCGGCGGGTATGTGTTCCCTGTGTGATAACTGTACTGTCTCTGTTTATATTGTTACCTACCTGACTGCTGCAATGAGCATTGGCGCCACTGATCTAGGCGCTGTGCAGCTCGGCGGGTATGTGTTCCCTGTGTGATAACTGTACTGTCTCTGTTTGTATTGTTGCCTGCCTGGCTGCTGCAATGACCAGTGGCACCGCTGATGGCTGCCTAGGCGCTGTGCAGCTCGGTGGGTATGTGTTCCCTGTGTGATAACTGTCTCTATTTGTATTGTTACATACCTGGCTGTTACGGCGGCCAGTGGCGCCGCTGATGGCTGCCTAAGCGCTGTGCAGCTCGGCGGGTATGTGTTCCCTGTATGATAAATGTACTGTCTCTGTTTGTATTGTTGCCTGCCTGGCTGCTGCAACGACCAGTGGCACCGCTGATGGCTGCCTAAGCGCTGTGCAGCTCGGTGGGTATGTGTTCCCTGTGTGATAACTGTACTGCCTCTGTTTGTATTGTTGACTGCCTGGCTGCTGCAATGACCAGTGCACCGCTGATGGCTGCCTGGGCATTGTGCAGCTCGGCGGACATGTGTTCCCTGTATGATAACTGTACTGTCTCTGCTTATATTGTTACCTACCTGGCTGTTGCGGCGACCAGTGGCACCGCTTATTGCTGCCTAGGTACTGTGCTGCTCAGTGAATATATGTCCCCTGTGCTTTTTATCCCCAAGGCACATCTTGCCTATATCTGTATGTGTTATGTATATTTGTACTGTCACTGTTGAACTGTACCTAATCCGGCTATTGCACAGCAATCCAAATCAACTTCCTAGTATACGCAAGTATAGCTGGCCAATAAAGCTGATTCTGATAATGTACTTTATTACTACAGTACTAACAGCATTAAAGGGGGACCACAATCTCATTATCTATTGATGGAACTACTATTTCCTCTAGCCCCAAGTGTCATCATGGACTCATGCTTGACTCCTCCCTCTCCTTCAAACCACATGTTCAGCACACCTCACAAACCTACCATTTTCATCTCCAAAATATTCCAGGATCAGACCTTTTCTCACCCAGGTTTATTCCAAGACCTCCAGACTGGACTACTGTAATCTAGTTTTATGTGAAGTCCCTGACAAATTTCTCTCCGCTCCAGTCTATTCTCAATGCTGTAGCCTGGCACATCTTCCCAACCAAACGCACTACATTTACCTCCCTCCCACTACAAGGCCTTCACTAGCTTCCCTTCCCTTTCAGCATCCAATCAAACTTCACACTCACTTACAAAGCTCTCACCCACTCCTCTTCCATTTACATCTCTGACCCCATCTCCCTTTACACTCCTGCCTATGCTCTTTGCATTGCTAATGCACACCAACTCTCCCACCTACTGATTAATGATCCTCCCACTCATACCTCCAAGAATGTCAAATGCTGCTCCCTACCTCTGGAATTCTCTACCCCTCGCCCTCAGATTGTCCAACTCTCTACACAACTTTAAACAGGCTCTCAAGACCCACTTCTTCACCAAACCCAGCCAACCCTCACCTTAACTTACTTTTCCATGCTCACTGTCTACTCCACCTGTTTGTCTGCCCCTCCCCTTTAGAATGTAAGCTCTCATGAACAGGGCCCTCTTCCCTCATGTGCTTTTCCTTCTCTAATGCTGCATTCTCATTGCCACCCTTGCATATTCCTGGGTTTTTCTTGCTGGATTTTTGGCGGGGCACAGAGCTTTTCAACTCAACAGACCACCTTCATACTGCACCTCGAACCCGGGAATTTCCTGTGTCTGCCCTTTTCACACTGCTTTCCATGGTCTGCCTTCCAACAAGTGTGTGGAAAGTAATTGCAGCTTTGATTGGGTGTTGGGAAATTTGTATAAATTGCTGTGATTGGCTGTTAAAAACAGCTTCTATTGGCTGGCTGTAACATATCACATGATTACATCCCCCAATGAGCTTGTTTTTTGGCATCATGTATGAAAAACACGAGTCTGTGCTGTTCACACTGCCGTACACCCGTGTATTACCCAGAAAAAAACCCTGCAAAAAACCCGTGTGTAATTCCCGGGGCATAACACCCGGGAATTTCACAAAGACCCTTTCACACAGAGACGCGACACAGGAATTTTCCGCTTGCCCCGGAAAATACCCGGGTTTTTGCGTCAGTGAGAACGGGGTATTACTTAACCATTCTTGATGGCACCAAATGCTGCGGTTTTCTGCCAACCTGATACTTATTCCAGTTTCCTTTCCTTTTGCAGCTTTGTTTATGTAGCCTGTATTCAACTGCAATGGTTTGTCCACACGGGCCGATCCGGCGGCTGACAATATCGATTCAGTATCGCCAGGTGCTGGCATCAGCTGGCAGGGAGAAAGGTATGGGGCAGAGGGGGGAACAGGGATAGGAACAAGATTGTAGAAATAGACTGTGCTGCACAGTTTCATTGTGATTGAATCGAGTGCTGCATAGCACGATTTGATTTGCTCTATGTGTTTTGCGATTTTGACTTTATAGTGTCGACACACCATAAATCACTATTTTGCTTATATGTTTTTGTACACTGTAATTGGGCGCTTTGGGTCCTTTGTGTCGCCATATAAATAAAGGATGATAAAAATAAATAACAATAATAATAATAAAATTAAAAATATACATATAAAGAATACAGACAATGTACATGCATAGTTAACTATAAGCAACATAAAGGGGTTACACAGACAGAGGGCAAACATACAGAACACTGTATAGAGATAGTGTACACAGAAGATTACATGTAAATAACAAACAACTCATCCCTACATGACACAATCACGGTTAGGCCTTACTGAATAACTTGCAAACTAATATATAACCAATGTGAGTGAGACCTCACTGCAGCACTGGTACACCAACACCAACAATGTGAGGCCTCACTGCAGCAGTGACACAATAACACCACTACTGCGAGGCCTTACTGCAACCAGCAATGGCACACCAACACCACCACTGTCAAGTCTCACTGCAGCACTGGCACACCAACACCACCACTGTCAAGTCTCACTGCAGCACTGGCACACCAACACCACCACTGTCAAGTCTCACTGCAGCACTGGCACACCAACACCACCACTGTCAAGTCTCACTGCAGCACTGGCACACCAACACCACCAATGTGAGGCCTAAATACAGTAGTGGCATACTACCACCACCACTGTGAAGCCTCACTGCAGCACTGGCACACCAACACCACCGCTGTCAAGTCTCACTGCAGCACTGGCACACCAACACTACCAATGTGAGGCTTCAATACAGTAGTGGCATACTACCACCACCACTGTGAAGCCTCACTGCAGCACTGGCACACTAACATCACCAATATCAGGTCTCACTGAATCACTGGCACACTAACACCACCACAATTGTGAGGCCTCACTGCAGCACTGGCACACCAACTCCACCACTGTGAATCCTCACTGCAGCACTGACACACTAACACCACCACTGTGAGGCCTCACTGCAGCACTGAAACCACAGCTATAGCAGCTCTATCTAGAAAGATCCTGCAGAATGAATGCAATAAACATTCAATGCAAACAGAAAGAAGATTGTAAACGGATATTGTATGACCTGTTGGTTGCACACCCACCTATGGGCACAGTGCGAGGTGACAGGCAAGACATGGGCAGATCTGCCTACAATAACAACATATCATTAGCATTTGTGTTACCAGGGATATTACACCTACTGTATCACCTACATTAGAAATTACTGCAGCCAGAGTCCCCTAATGCACCGTATGTAATAAACATGAATGCATGGCAGCAGTGTCATTGGCCAGTCTCACGTATATGATATGCTGCATTATTACTACACAACAAGATGGAAGGCTATAGCCAGTGACTGGGTATGCAGTGTGTGTGCAGGAGTGTCCCTAGCTGCATGCAAACACACCGGACCCTGCACCCACCTTGGGATCCTTCTCGTAGTAGTATTGCTGGGTCCTGATCCATCTTCCTACCAGGTGGTCCCGCACAGTATGGGCCAAGGCGAAGTAATAGTCTCTGGGGGTGGACACGTTCCTGTCCTTCACTAGGGTGAAATGCAGGTGTCTATTGAAGCTCTTCCTGACCTCGGACACGTCCCCCAGCCCGGCGATGCCCCTCACACTGATCTGCTTCCTCTTGTCGCTGTCAGACAGGGGGACCGCCATGTCTCTGCAGCAGTCAGCAGTGGGATGGATGGCAGCTCTGTGTATATGCAGTGTCTATGCTGGAGCGTCAGACTGTGTTGTTTAGACGTGTATGCTGAGCTGCAGAGCAGAGGGAGGGAGGAGGTACACGCTCTGTGCTGCACCAATGATCTGCACAGCAGCACAGCCTCCTGGTGGTGAGGAGAGGGGGACACAGGAATGGTGGGAGATGTGACACTTGTGTCCAGCCTCTTCCTTACAGTGAGTGCTAGAGTGAGTGCAGTGCACCCGGTGACCACTAGTGTGTCTTCTACCTCTTCTTCTTCCAGCACACTTCGATTTACATGTACCAAGCATTTGCCTCCTGCTGACACTTACCCTGATTACATCATCTCTCAGTTGTATTGTTCAAAAGGGGATGCGGTCATTTTGTCTACAGCATGATGGTCGACAGTCATTAGGTCGACACCATTAGGTCGACATGGGAAAAGGTCTACATGGGTCTAGGTCGACATAGGAAAAGGTCAACATGGTTCTAGGTCAAAAGGTCATTAGTTCGACAGGTCGTTAGTTTGACAGGTAATTAGTTCGACAATGTCTAGTTCGAAAGTATAAAGGTCGACGTGGGGTTTTTCACTGTTTTTCGAGCTGACATGTGCCGACATGCGGTATTTCATTTCATGCCCTGCCATCCACTAGGGCGTGGTGGGAGAATAAAATAGTGTGCCGAGCGCAGCGAGGCACCGTGCCCGACGCATCGCGAGTGCAGCGAGCGATGCAAGGGGATGCGGTGCACTTAAAACTGTTTCCATGTTGACTGTGTTGACATTCAGGTAAAAAAAAACAGTGAAAAACCCCATGTTGACCTTTTGACTGTCGACATAGACATTGTCGAACTAATGACCTGTCGAACTAACGACCTGTCGAACTAACGACCTTTCAACCTAGACCCATGTCGACCTTTTCCCATGTCGACCTAATGGTGTCGTCCTAATGACTGTCGACCTTCATGCTGTAGACCAAACGATTCCAACCCGTTCAAAAGTTCATTGTCTAACACCAAATGTAATGATCATGAAGCGTTAGATGAGATTAAACAAAGTGATTAGCAGTAATAAGAGTTCCTGTCAGCTCGGAGCCAGATACTGATTTGTACGCAATGCTGATGTTCACGCAACTGGATGATTATCGGAAAACTGTGAATGTGCCGCTGTACCTTTGCGATGCTGGGAGGATTTAATCGCATCATGATTGACAGTCAGAGACTGATTGGGGGAGATAATATGGATTGTGGAAAAACCGCAGGAAGGTTCAAACACGTAGGCAGAAGAATATTGTGCCTGAATCGCTACTCCTGCGCCCAGTCTGCAGGACCATTGACTCACTAATTTATGTCACTGTGGGGTCATGGCTTCACAGGAGTCTGAGGGTGAAACTAGCATCCCCAGAGATGCAGGGGATGCCCCAGGAGATTGTGGCTGCACAGCCGTCTCCTCCTCAGCGACAGCATTTGTACACAACTCACAACTGTCCCAATTGTCATGGGACAGTCACAATTTTTGTAACTGTCCTGCGTCTCACCCTCAGCCGGTAGTGTGCCAAGGTGGGAGGCAGTTGGGAGTCCTCCTGACACTCGCTGCTCTGCTTAGCAGAGAAGCGGCGAAGTTACCCCAAGCTCCTTCTTCTATTAAAATTACCTCTTGGAGGGCCTGATGTACTAAGCTTGAAAAGTGATAAAATGAAGAGTGATAAACCACCAGCCAATCAGCTCCTATCTGCCATGTCACAGGCTGGGTTTGAAAAATGACAGGTAGGAGCTGATTGGTTGTTTATTACTCTAATTTTTTTTTAACTTTTCAAGGCTTAGTACTTCTCGCCCAGAATGTGGGTAGTTCTCTTAAAAAGCATAAATCAGATATTGTTTTTATTCCAGAGTCCCACTGGAAACGGGGAGATGTCTCAACATTGCGTGATGGCTGGATTAATGGTTTTATATCTGCATCTTTCAAATCAGCTGAAAGCCCTCAGTTTACTCGTCAGCGGGAAAGCCACCCCGTGTGTACGGGACAGCAATGGAAATTTACTGCTGCATGCTCCCTCATCATTGCCGGTGACCACCACACATCTGCTGGTATTATATGAGTGAGGGAGTGGACGGCTTTCCATAGCGTCCTGCTGGAAACCTGTCCACCCTGGGGAAAGTCACGAGGAAGGGTGAAAAATGATCAGTATGATGTATGAACTGAGCGTTTTTCAGCCCAGCAATTTTCCCCATTTCATTATCTATACACGCTGGGCATATCTATGGACCTTTAGGCTCAGGGTGTGGCAATACTCTTGCCACATATCTATGGACCTTTAGGCTCATGGTGTGGCAATGGTGTGGCAATACCCATAAAGGCCCCCATACATCAGAAAGATATTGTACCCAATCGTACAATATCAACTTGGTTGTACCAAAAACACTGTTGTTGTTGTTGTTGTTTTTTTTTATTAACATGTTGCCAGCAACTACCTATCTGCTCACATCTACTGTGTTATGCCATTATTAAATAGCCCTAATGAAGCAATACTGAAGCAATAGCCCTAATGAAGCCCTAATGAAGTAATACTGTTCTCAGAGTAGTGACAGAATTGTGCAAAAGGACATCCATCACTCTCATCAGTTGCCTGTCCGTCTGCCACTTGGAAACTTCTGCGGCTCCCAGCATCTTCACTGCCACGGGCCGCACAGAAGCTGCACCTCTCTTCTCTGCTAGTCAGGGAGGGAGTGTCACATGATTCTGGTTGCATGAGCCATCTAATGACAGATTGCATGTGTTTAAAAGCACATGCAATCTGCTCCCAATCCCAACTGATCTGACTTGCAGCACGTCAGATCAGAGGACCAATCTATGTACGATGTACGATGTGCACACAATCTGCATACAATCCATTTTACAATCCATTGAGATTGTATGATTGGGTGCAATGTCTTTCAGATGTATGGGGGCCTTAAGTCTTTCAAACCCCATTCCTTTACTAACCCTCAATGGAATCATATTCCCTGTTTATTAACAGACTACTCTTTGGTGGATCCCTGGAGGCTTCTTAACCCCACTGATAGGTCTTATACATTCCACTCAGTGGTCCACAGATCTTTCTCCTGCGTCGACTATATATTACTTTCTACATCTTTGTTTTCATACACTGAAGTGGCCTCTTTAGGGGCCTTATTCTGGTTGGTGCGTACTTTCCCGTATACTTTCGGATGGCGTTTTTTAGCCGTCTGCGCATGCGTGGGGAACGCTATGCGCATGTGCCACGCATGGTCTCCGTACTTGTACTCAATAATACCGTACAGAAATGTGCACCGCAAACACTCGGGAAATATGGGCGTATTATGGGCGTCATGCGGAATGACACAGGGGCGTACTTTCAAAGTGGGCTAAACTGGGCAGAAACATGGGCGGACACGGGGGAGTACACTTATTTTGGTGGGCGTGCATTCGGACAGCACACCGAATGCACGCGAACAAAAAGGCAAGAAATATGCGGTGTTCATAAGCAAGTATTGCTTTGCGGACACCACTCGGTCATGCGCTAGGCAATCTGAACGCCTAATCAGGACGGACGCACCTCAACCAATGTCAGCTGAACACAATACAATCACCTACTTTACTCATTACTTGTTAATTACACGCTTGTCACTGCTTCAATTGGAACCATTGCAGCTTAAATGGAACCTTACTAAACACACACATATATGCTGCATTTTTCACACACTTTTACACTGCAACTAATGAACACAACTTAATATTAATAATACAAATACACATGTCACTTCTACATGTATCAATTAAACCTCACATTTGGGGGAAACAAAAAAACATTTATTAAATTAACTTATAAAATAAATTAGAAACCGGCACAAAATTAAAGGTAGCATACCAGCAATAAAAGTAAATAATATATAATAAATACATGTATTATAGACATACATAGCCACAGCAGAATCATTAGGAACACATCAGGTGGCTTCACAACAAAAGTATAGCACCAACACTTCAAGTACAGCACACAGTAATGCTAGCCAAAACGGGGCAACAGGGGAACCAAACATGACATTTGAACCGAGGGCAAATGTGGGGACCCTCGGCACGGAATTGGACACAGGATGCTGGCACACACAGCTCAATGAAAGATTTGGGAAGACATAAGGGTGGAGATTAATGCGGACACAAGTTCATTTGCGGGCACGTTTGCCCCTGGCAGGCTCCTTGCCACGTGCAGCAGCTCTTCGCCCATGGCCACGGCCAGATGGTGGGTCAGGTGGAGCACATGCTGGGGAGGGGGTGGATGGTCTTCCCCCTCTGGCAGCAGGGAGTGCTGATGGTGGTAATGCACCAGAAACGGGTGACATTAGGACCCTATTGCTGGCAACTAGCTCCACCATAAGATCATTATGGCGGAGGAGGAGTTAATTTCGCCGCAGGGCTTGATCAGCCAGCACCTGCAGGCTAGCAGCAATAGCTTGCTGGCTGGCACTCATAGCCTGCAGGCTCTCAGCGATACTCTGCTGGCTGCTGGTCAAACCCTGCAACACCTCCTCGGCCCTACGCACCCGCTCTGATGCCGACTCTCCCTGCTGCTGAATATTGACAAGCACATGCCCCCACGTGGCCAATTCAGCCGCGGACATTGGCGGCTGCTGCTGCACGGGCCTGCTACTGGGGCCAGGTGGCACAGACTCCTCACCCTCCTCAAGAGATTGTTGACCAAGCGGTGGGGATGCTGGTGAAAGAGAAAATTCCAATTACCACACATTCCATGCAAAATTCAATATATCTACTTATGACATGGCAAATAATTACCTTCAAGCAAAGAAGCCATGACTTCCTCTGGGGACTCACTGTCCATGTTGCTCACCCCCCGGACCTCCTCCACTGCAATGCAGCACTCTGCCATCTCCTCCAGGGGGGTGTGCTTCAGCTTTGAAGGCATGGGGCCAGCCCCAGAGGTGTGGCTGTGTTCCCACCGCTGGGTCAATTTCTTTTTGAGGTTCGTTTTGAAGTCGTGCCACCTGCAATCAAAGTGTACATATTAATACATGTCACTCCTCATGTTTGCTGTAACACCCATTGCAATCTGAAACATAATACAACATGTGCCTCCTGATACCAAACTTAGATTATAATAATTTTGAAAAACAACCCTTAGAAGATACAATCACACTCAGCCTACAATAACTATCAATTCAATGACATAGCGAACATGTCTGTGGCTTCAAGCAACGTCACCGTCCATTGACCAACTCCATCAGGGGCGTAGCTAAAGGTTCATGGGCCCTGGTGCGAAAGGTCAGCTTGGGGCTCCCCTACATACAACAAAATTAAAATCTTGGTCTGTTTATATTTTAATGTAGACACATAATATGCCCCCACAGTGCCAAATAAACATATGCCCCCACAGTGCCAGAAATGCCCCCACAGTGCCAAATAAACATATGCCCCCACAGTGCCAGAAATGCCCCCACAGTGCCAAATAAACATATGCCCCCACAGTGCCAGAAATGTCCCCACAGTGCCAAATAAACATATGCCCCCACAGTGCCAGAAATGCCCCCACAGTGCCAAATAAACATATGCCCCCACAGTGCCAGAATTTCCCGCCAGCAACTCACGATTGTTGCTGCAATGCTGCCTCTCCATCTGCTGCTGCTGCTGCTGGGCGAGGGGGGGGGGGATCCGGTGGGGTCAGACAGCCTCCTGCTCTCCCTGGCCGCTTAGCCGGTCACTGGCTGCGGCCAGGCAGCCTCCTGCGCTGTCCACGGCTTCCAGAACACGACCGCTGCTACAGGAAAATGGCCGCGGCCATTTTCCTGTAGCCGCGGCCGTGTTCTGGAAGCCGCGGCCAGCGCAGGAGGGCAGCCTGTGACTGGCTAAGCGGGCCGGGGGGACATGCTGCCATCGGCCCCCCTGGCTCAGGGGCCCGGTCGCAGGTGCGACCGCTGCGACCCCTGTAGCTACGCCACTGAACTCCATCTAATTTATAATGTAAACATTACTGGACTTGTACTGCTCAAATGTAACACACATGAACTTGCCTCTTCTTAGCGTGCTCCGCCTCACGAACTTGTGGAGCCACCGTATTAATCTCCGCCGTTATGTCCTCCCAGATCTTCCATCTCCTTGTGTGTGTCAACTTTTCCTGTGGGCACTCGATCAAATCCCGTGCCCGGGTCACCAGGATGGCAAGCTCTTGCGGTTCGTATGCCATGTTTCTGGTGGTTGGTTCCTCTGTTGCCCGATTGCGGCCACGACCACTGGCACCGCCACCGCCACTGCCACTGGCACCGCCACTGCCACGGCCACGGCCACCGGTTGCTGTACTTGAAGTGCTGGCCAGGCTACTCTGTTGGGAAGCCACCTGCTGTGTTCCCAATGATTCTGCTGATGCTGAGGATGGGCCAGCTGCCGATTGGCCTGATGTCGATGGCCCATCTGGCTGCTCTTCCCCCAATGGCTGTTCAGGGTTGATGGGGACATAGGTGGTGCTGGAGTCCATCTGAGCAAATAGGTCCTGCAACTCCTGCTCTTCCTCAGATAGAGATGCAGACATGTGTGCAACAACATTGCATTTGCCAAACACATCTTTATATAGTATTTCTGTAATTGGCGTACATCAGCGACACCCTGCGTTCCGTGCGGTGCATAGGCCACGCCCCTTGCTGCACAAAAATATTTCAAAAAAACCTGGCAAACTGAGTAAGTCTGATTTAGTAGGTAAATGCAGATCTGAACACCAATGACCAAATAAAACTGAGGTCAAACATGAAATGTATATGTGAATGTACATCTGTACTGTGCACTTGTTTGGTATGTAGTACAACTGACAATACCCATTCCATATGTAAATCCAGTCCACCACTTAGGCACAAGTAATCAGTGCTAGCATCCAAATCACATGTGAAAGCTCTCCAAGGAGGAGGCAGAGGTGGGCCAGGAGGAGCTTGCCCAACCAAGGGCAGAGGAGGTGCTTCCTCAGGAAGGGATGGCGGAGGAGGTGCCCGAAGAAGTGAAGGAGGAGGAGGGGTGGGCTGTGGAGGTGCTGCCACCAGAGGAGGAGGTCCAAACAGAGGAGGAGGTGCCACCAGTGGAGGCCCCTGAGGAGGAGGAAGAGGAGGAGGTTGAGGCCTGTGAGGTCGTCCAGGCGGCCGAAATTGGTATGTATACATAAGGATTAATTTATCCTTTTGTCATCTACTATTTGCTATGTAGCACTGGTGATTCAATTGTTTTTTTTCAATACTATAAAGTGATAAAACAAACTGGGTAGCAACAGACACACTTTGGGGTTAGATAGGGTGGACAAACCATCCCTTTCATCCTGGACACATATTAATGACACAGGTTGTGAGGATGGCTTTCATGTCGATTTTAAGTGCCACTGAACCTGTGTAGTTAATCTGTATCCTGGAAGAAAGGGATGACTTGCTCATGTAAGGGTTACATGTCCCTGCTGCAAGCATACAATCTGTAGCCTCATATAGGTGAGTAGAGTTTACTGGTGATTGATCTTTGTAAACTAGATTCAGTATGGCATAAATGGAGTATGGACAGGTGTGGCTTAGACTGGAGTAACAAGTGGTCAGTGCCCCTGGGCCCTCCTGTAGCTAACCACCCCCTGCGGTCTGCAAAGTATATGTGTAACTTGTTTAAAATCTTTTAAATAAGCAAAATGTAAATAGTGTATATAGATGTATGTTAGGGTCACATGCTGTAAGGGTTAATGTGTGTAATGAATGTACTAGGAATGTGGTTCAGTATAGATTAGGATTTAATTGATTCAAATAGATAACAATCCCTTTTTAATGAGGTTGCCTAATTGCCTAAGTGGGTCATGTGATCGCTGTGTGTACTCAGTAAAAAAGTGTTGTATTGAGCGTAAATACTCCGCATCGGTGCGTACGGCCAGCTTTCCGTCCGTTCTAACGCGGTAAGACCGTGCTTACGTGGTAAGACCGTGCAGAATCTGTGCGTGTCCACAGCACACACAAGGTTTGTATGTCGTCCGTACACACGCCCTGTTCTTAAAGAGTGAGTCCGTCCGAATGCGGAGGACCCGTGGGCGTTTCTACGGACGATGTCCGCACGCCACCGCACAGCGTTGCGTGCGGACAGCACCGTAGGAATTCGGGAAAGTACGCACCGATCAGAATAAGGGCCTAGGTTACATGGTCGTTTCTGATCATGCCTCAGTCTCTGTGACACTCGAGGCTAATTCTGTAGTAATGAGTTATTTTGTGTGGCGCTTCCCCTCGTACCTCTATCAATCCGATCAATTCAAGACTTTTCGGATGACAACTTGGAACACTGGGACAACACTGTCTTGTTTTGGGAAACGTCAAAAGTGGTCATGAGTCTACATTCTGTCGTAATATAGGAATAAGGACATCAATTCCCAATATAAAGAACTACAACATTCTCTACAGACTGCACTGATGACTCCCATGATACATATATTACTGCCTGTCACTAACGCTTGATTCCTCCAAACAACGGTATTTCCGTTGGAGTAACAAGGCAGGAACGCTACTAGCTAATATGACCAAAAGTTTAAAATGCAGGCATCGCATAGCTACTATAAAGGATAACCACTACACCACTTTAGTCACTAAAACTTCTGATATTATAAAAACATTCCAAGACTATTTTTGCCAACTATATACTGCGACTCCGCACAATCCCACACTAATGACCAATCTTCTACGCATACCTTTACAACAGGAAACATTAGAGGCCTATATCAATAAAAAGGAAATTGTTAAGGCCATAACTTGTATGCATTCAAACAAGGCCCCTGGACCCAATGGCTACTCTGTAGAATACTATCAACTTTTGCATCATGATGCCTTCCAGCACTTCTCAATCTTTATATCCAAATATAAATAGTTATTAGTTATATCCAAATTAAAACCCTCTATTCCCCAATTTGATTCAAATCACCCTATTACCTTATTGAATGTCGAATTTAAAATTCTGGCAAAAATAGTAGTGGACAGACTTCAAACTTTTCTAACATTAGGTATACAATAATATGATTGTATGTCCTAAAAATAGCTTTTACGCACACCCCCCCACTATTCACGCCACCTTGAAGCGTGGCAAGCTCATCGAGCCCCGCGAGGGGCGGCAGAACGCGTCCTTCTGACCTTTTCATACCCCCACTATTCACGTCGGCGTGGAGTTGATTTTACATAGTTCGGCGAGTGCAGCGAGCCACCAAGCCCGAACCGTGGCGAGCCCCGCGAGGGGATGCGGAATACATGAAAAGTAATCCGCGTCCCCTGGCGGGGCTCGCTACACTTCGGGGTCGGTGGAGCGCTGTTCTCGCCACGCTATATAAAATCAACTCCACGCTGACGTGGATAGTGGAGGTATGAAAAGGTTGGAGGACGCGTTCCGCTGCCGCTCACCACGCTTCGGATTGCCGTGGATAGTGGGGGGTGTGTGTGTGTGCGTAAAAGCTATTTTTAGGACATACAATCATATTATTGTATGCCTAATGTAATGGCATCGCACACCATATAAAATCGCATGCGATTTTGCGGGAGGTGCGGTGCGATGCGATCCCCCAGGGCTAAAAGAGCAGTGAATAAATTACATGGGAAAATCGCATCGCATCGCATGCCACTTAAAATGGCCCATGCGATGCAATGCGATTTTCCTAAGTTACCGTACTTATGCTAATTGGGCGGCTGAATAACATATAAGTACCCAAAACAGTGGCAGCCCCCCCCACACCAATAAAAACAAAGAAACTATTTCCTTACAATGTGCCATAACCTACAAGGTACTGGATTACTTTAAATATCCCCAGCATCTGAAGGCTAAACTACATTATAAAGGTAGGTACAGGCAGTACTATTTTTCTGGAAAAATAGGTCCAGGAACTCCAGGTCTGGGGGCGGATGAATTAAATAAATAAAAAATATATATAGTAGTGAGAGGGAGGGAGAGATAGATCTTTATATTGTATTTAGAAACAAAGGCACTCACATGGGACTTTAAAATACACTTTATCTTATGGAAAGTAGATTTTCAGTTCTTGATGATGACATATTTAATTAGAGGTTCAGGAACTGAGTTCCTGCTGAAAAATAGCACTGGATACAGGTATTATTTACTTGGATAAATGAAACCTGCAGATGTTATCTCTACCTCGATGTGTTATACCTAATAAGAAGTAAGTATAAGGCAAACCCCTCCTATTAAACTGGACATATGAGACCCTGACAATCAGTAACGATAATAGAGCCTTTATTTTATTATATTCCTCTTTGCAATTGAATTGCTGCTAAACTCTAATCCCAAAGGCGTGTGGCATGCACTAGCCACACCTCCTGAGTACAGTGGTATTGGAGGAAGTGCTTGTCAATCGTCTTGTCTCCAGCAAATCACACGAGTGCAAAGTATGTTTACGGAGCCCAGACAAGCAGGTGCGTGTCAGTCTACCATGTGATCAAGCTGTACAGGTGAAGCGCGCGATCGATCGGCCCCGCCCACCAGCCAGCACTGGGCAGCACACACACAAGCAGGCCGGGGCTGCTGTAAGCGCTCAGGTATCTTCCCGGTTATTGGTTATATATAACTCTCTCACCCCCATAGCATCTGCAGTGTCAGTGTGCATACCAGTATGACTTTCTTGTAAGGAATTAGAGCACAGCCCAGCTATGTATAGACACTTCTATCAGCAATTCTGGGCTGCTCCTGTGTGTGATTTATTGTGTATATATTTGTTTATTTTGAAATGTTTGCTAACGTTGTGGTATACTTTTATGTGAGTACAAATATATGGGGTCTAATAACTGAATCAGGTTTGTCCGATAGCAACACCCCTGGGAGTTTACTTACAAAATTGGGTGTTTTGTATTATTGCCCACTTAAGTCAAGAGGCTGCAACTGACCCGCACAGCAGCTTCTTAGTAAAGTGTCACTTAACTATAACTGCGGCTTGCTCTCTGTAGAAACTATTCTGGGAATATGTATGCGCCACACAATGTTACCGTTGTCTGTATAACATCCGTTGCATTCATTTATATGTGGAATCCTATATAATAAAAAGTTAACACTGCTTCTCACCTCTATGGGGTAATTCAAGTGTCTTGCACACCAGTGGCCACTAGATGGCACCCAACGGCGCAATTTCAGGCTCACACAGGGGTAGATTTATTAAGCTCGGTGAAGTGATAAACTGTCTGTTTTTTTATCACCGCCCAATCAGCTCCTACCTGTGAAGTTACAGGCTTGGTTTGAAAAATGACAGGTAGGAAATGATTGGCCGGTGATAAAAACTAGACACTTTATCACTTCACCGAGCTTAATAAATCTACCCCACAGCTACTGGTGCTGAAAGGGCTTTCTGAACAAAATCCTCCCATGTGTACGCTGTGCATCGTTAACAAGACGCGCTCCTGCGCCTTGTTAATTACCTCCATCTCATCCAGCATGTTCAGACGGGGGAGGACATCATTAATGCCCCTTTCAGACCGCACTAAAAAAAAAACTGTATTTTGCTGATTTTTAACAGTTTTAAAACTGTAATATGTGCGGTCTGAAAGGTGCAGAGTGATCCAAAAAAAACGTTTTTTGGAAACGGTAAAAAAGCAGGGTCCCACCCATTTCAGACCTGTGTTTTTTTTTTTACTATATGAAACTGTAGAGGCAGCAGCGAGCACTATTGGTCCCCAGCTCTGTACATATTTAATGAGCCGACCGCTCATTAAATATGCAATGTGCTGGCTCAGAGGGGACCAGCTAATGCTGTGTCAGACCCCCTACCCAGTGGCCTGGCCTGCAGGGGAGCATGAACTCATTGTCCCAATCAAAGGCGTAACTACCATAGGTGCAAGGGGTGCAGCTGCTATGGGGTCCGGAGCAAAAGGGGGCCCATCTTTACTGTATAATTTATATTTTCTATATACATTTATCGCCAATATTTGGTATATAGGGGCCCTTATAAACTTTTGCTATGAGGCCTGTGAATATCTACCGTGTTTCCCCGATAATAAGACACTGTGTTATTTTTTTTTCTTGAACAAAAAACACCATAGGGCTTATTTTAGGGTAGGGCTTATTTTAATGAACATTGACAGCAAATGTCAAGAAACATGCCCCCAGTCCTTCTTGATACAGGTAAACATACCCCAGTACTCCTTAATAAACATGCCCCCAGTCCTCCATTATATCGGCAAACATGCCCCCAGTCCTCCATTATACCGGTAAACATGCCCCCAGTCCTCCTTACAGTAATAAACATGTCCCCAGTCCTCCGTGATAAAGGTAAACATACCCCAGTACTCCTTTAAGTCTCAATAATGTCAAGCTCTTCTTTGCTGTGACACAGCTCCGTTCTGCAGCCGCGTTATGTGCGCGGTGACGTACCGCACCGCAATGCATCCATGGGAATAGAAGCGGCTTCAGAAGAAGCCTGTGCTTTTACCTACACAACGGAGGTGAGGGGGGTTAGGGGTGGTGAGTGGGGGATCAGGGGGGTTTAGCAGGTGTAGAATCTATTGTCTGAACGCCAGATAATGAAATTTTACTAGGGCTTATTTTCGGGGTAGGGCTTATTTAGGACCAGTGTCCAAAATCAAGGGTAGGGCTTATTTTCGGGGTAGGTCTTATTATCGGGGAAACAGGGTAGTTACGCCCCTGGTCACCATAGCATGTCCTTGCTGCTGTAAATGTACTCTGGAGCAGAACACCGATTTCACAGTTCAGATTGACTGACTCAGGAGCCGGGTTGTCGCTGCATCTGACTGTGAAATAGGCAGAGGTACTTTGAGCACTCTATTTCCCCTTGAGACCCGATCACTGTGGCCAGCAGTGATCGGGTGGCCCACGGAACCCCTCCCCCGTCGCAGCTCTCCTCTCCCTCTTTGCTCTCCTACTCTGCCCCTACAAGCAGGCTGTGTATCTCACCACTCTACCTGGCAGCAAAGTCAAAGACACCAGGTAGCAGGAGCATCAACCAAAAGCGTCACCAGGCTGCCCCGACGCTTACAACAGGTACGCGGCAGAGTAGAGTGCCAGACATAGGAGGGCTCTGTTACAGATTGGGTCACCGCTGGCATTAACTCCCTACACCTCCGCCGCATTCTGTGTTCTCATGCTGCTTTCACACCCCGCAATGCAATGTGAAAGGGGTTCAATTTGTTCTGACACGTTTAAAACAATGATGACCATGCTGCAGATTGCTATTTAAATATCCAATGCCTGAACATTATGCCAAGGGGTAGCGTTGGGTATGAGTAGCAAGCTTTTGTTGGGGAAACCTAGGTGAACGAGCTGGAGACTCAACTTATTGGAAAAAGATCTGCGTACAATTGTAGTGTTTCCTTTTATTAAAACAAATGTGTATAAAATTGTGTTTTTCTGTTTTAAGGAATTGAAATGTAAAATGATAGCGAACGCATTTGTACTTTTTTACGGTTCTTTTCACAGGATTTTCTTTTATTGCGGTTTGCACAGCCTTCAGAAACCATGTCTCACACCTCACAGAAGCACCGAGACTTTGTGTCTGAGCCCATGGGCGATAAACCAATTACAGCTCTATCTGGTATCGGAGAAGTTCTCGGTAGCAAGTTAGAAGAGCAAGGTTTTGATAAGGTAACGCATGCACTCCTATCTGTTGCGGTGACCCAATTTAGCCTGGCCTTTAATGCAGAAATGAATTGTTTCCTTATCCGTTACATAGAACAGTATGCTGCTGGGGGAAATTATGGACACATCTTTTGCATTTGATTTTGAATGTTTGTGTGAATGAGAGTTTGGATTTTTTTTTTTTTTTTCTAGGCGTATGTGCTTCTGGGCCAGTTTCTTCTCTTAAGGAAGGATGCAGACGATCTCTTCAAAGACTGGCTAAAGGAATCATGTGGGGCCAATTCCCGGCAAGCAGACTTGTGTTCTACCTGTCTGAAGGAATGGTGTTCATCTTTCCTATGATCTTCTTCTGTTTACATATTTATCTGAGTGTCAGTGTTGGTTTTTTACATGTTGTTTAATTCATTGTTTCAGTAACTGTTCATAGTTCTAATGAATAAAAATAAAGTTGTATAAAAATAAAGTTGTATATCTGTTCATCTATTACATACTTTAAACTAATGTGTAAGTGCCTGTGTGTTTTTTTTTTTTCTTTCTTAAACCTAGCCTTGATATAGGGGGAAGGGGGATACATAGTGATCTATTTACTATGTGATCACATATGCAATCTGGGTGGGATTTACCACCCAGGATTGCATTGCAATATGTGATCCTTCCGGTGGTATGTATGATTCTGTAAGTGCCCGAAAGGAGCCCGTCCTTGCGCTCTGCTCCACCAAGTGCTGGTAGGTCTGCACATGCACTGACCCCGTTGACCACACTGCCCCGCTGGCAGTGCAGTCCGTAACCCATAGGCTTTAGTGGGCTACCACCATCTCAGAATGGCGATAGCCCAGGGACCTGATATGATGCTGCCTGATGTTGATACATTGGGAAGCATCTCATCCCCCATAGTAACTTATGAAGGAAGCGACTGTGAGCGGGAAAGGAGTAGGGATGTCCATTGGTGCAGTTGCCATAGATGGTGATTGTGCACCCAGACATCGATAGTTAAAAATGATGTGATGGACAACCATCAATAGTGTTTGCTATTGATAATTATCCATTTTCTTTGACTGATTGGCCAATCAGAATGTGGGGGCAGGGCTTCTGGGTTGTCAGGGGTGGAGCTATGCTCCATGTCCCAGCATCTTAGAAGGAAAAAAAAGAAAGTTTCTACTACGCCATCGATGTAGGGAAACCATCTGGTTCTCCCACACTGATGGCAAAAGGGTACTTATATGTTGGGCGCCCACTAAGCTATTTGCTTAGTTTTCCGCAGGGCTCGCCACACTATATAAAATCAACTCCATGCCGACATGGATAGTGGGGGTATGAGCATACTAACTATAGTGGGTGCCCAACTTACATAAGTACCGGCAAAAGTATTTGACATCGGCCATAAACCATTGATTTTGAACAGTCGATGGCCATCCCTAGAAAGGAGTTATCGCAGCAAGGATCATAGATTCACTCCTACATACATTTGGGGGTTGCTCAATATTTGTGACTCACCCTCGAAAATGGGTGTTTTAGAGGAATTAGTCACAAATATTACATGGTAAATGGGCCCCATAATCTGTACATCTCCACATACATCCAGACTGATGCGAGTGACCTAGTGCTGTTCATCAAGATCTTCGCCCACTTTCACCACATTGCGTGTTGATAGTAGAGAGCTCATGCATTCTATAATGCAGTCACATGGGTTTTAATAGATGCAGCAGCTAATGACTGCAGACAGGGAAATCTTGGTCATTGTTCCAATGCTGACATCCTTTCCCCTGATAACAGCAGAAGCATAATTCCCGATAAGCAGCTGCCAGGACCCACAAGAATACATGAGAGCGGGGCCTTATTGGCTGCTAATTGGATACTGCGATTATTGACTGACTTGGCCGGCTTCAGGGAAAATAGGATATCTCCATAGTGTATTAAAATTTTAATATATAATATTAATATAATAGATAGATAGACAGACAGCACTTACCCAACCTTGCAGAAGGGAAGAAGACAGACCAGCACTTGTTTTAAGGTTGAAGAAGGTTAAATGTATTAAAGAATATTTACAGCATGGCAAACATCAAACAGACCCCTGAGGAAAACTGGTTAGAGCCCAGTTGAAACAGACTGCCGGGTCTGTTTGATGTTTGCCATGTTGTAAATATTCTTTAATACATTTAACCTTCTTCAACCTTAAAACAAATGCTGGTCTGTCTTCTTCCCTTCTGCAAGGTTGGGTAAGTGCTGTCTTTATCAACTTCTATTGGACCCTGCACCACAGTTGCCACATGTAAGCTTTATGAGTGCCGTTTTGGAATATTATTTATATCTATGTCATGCTTTTTATATAGTAGCTTTATTTAGCTGAGTTTTGTTTTCCCCTCTTACCTAAAGCTGTAGGACCTTTTCTTACTCCTGCATTGTATTGTGTGAAAAATAAGGAATTTATACTTGAAGGTTATATCCCCCCCCCCCCCCCCCATCTGCTGTTGCGGTTACCTGTTACAAGTATCTGTGAGGATGCAGTCAATTCCTACACCAGAACCCCAACACTGAGAATGCTGATGGATCCCTTGAGGTGGGTGTTAGGTTAAGACTGCGGGAGTAGAGTGGGTTAGGGGTAAATACTTAAACGGAAGCCAATGGGATTCTGGTGTGGGGATTTTATACCCAACCAGATCACAGCTCCTTCTTATGCCTCTATGTAGGGGTGGTAAAGAATTGTGGAGATAAGTACAAGGTGATAACGCACCAGCCAATCCGGCTATGTTTGTAAAATGACAAAGTGGATGAAGTAGGAGTTGAATGGCTGGTGCTTTTATCACCGTCCACTTATCTCTTCACCAGGCTTAATACATTTGCCCCCATAACCCACAAATATCATGTACGTTTGTCTTGGATTGCAGGAGGCAATGCTTTTATTTCCTTATCAAGCATTTCGAGGGTGGAGGAGACTAAGGGCCCACCAAGGACCAATCATATTTAAACTAACTTTCCCATAGAATGCCTGTAACAGTGGTTCTCAAACTCTGTCCTAAGAACCCCACACAGTTCACGGTTTCCAGGTTACCTGGCTGCTGCACAATTGTACTCATTATTCACGGACACATTTTGAAAGAGCCACAGGTGGAGTGGAGCTAATTATTTCAATTGCGATTCTTTGAGGAGACCTGCAAATCATGCACTGTGTGGGGTCCTGAGGACATAGTTTGAGAACCTTTGGCCCATAAATACTAGAACACATATTTTATTCCCCTATCATCAATCTTAATCTGTGGTTCCCAAATATCCTCTTCAAGGTGCCCTAACAATCCAGGCTTTAAAAATACCCATGGCTTAGCACAGATGGTTGGATCAAATTATCCTCTGTTCAAGCATGGATATGGGGTTTAAAACCACTTTGCGCTGCTAGTGGATATATTTTAACATAGAATACCACCAGACAGAATGATACTGGACACACTATTCAATATTTAAATGAATTTATAGAGAAAGCTATATAAAAAAATATACACATAAATAATATCAAAAATTCATACAATAGTATACAATATTAAAAACATTAATCAATATGGCCATGTATAAGTCACGTTTGCAAACTGATAATTAGGAAAATACTCCGGAGTAAATAAATGATGAGGATTAGTAGCAGTCATTCATAGCAATTAGAATGCATAAGCTGGGGGAAGGGGGAAATGGGTATGGAATGAAGGTATTGGGCGTCAATGAGCCAGCAGCACAATCAAGAAATGTAGCACAGTCAATTGAAGCTTAAGCAGCAGGTTAGTGTAGAATATACCATATATCTCACCCTCCGTTGATGTTTTTTTGTGGAGGGGAAGCGTGTATCGGGGAGCTTCTGATGGTAATTAGCTCAACCCGACCACAGTGCAGAGATGATACGGGGAGCTTTGGTGGATCTTACCACTCTACCCGGGGTCCGGTGATATGGAAATATGCCCAGATAACGTCCAGTGCAGGCGGCTGTAATGAAAGCCGAATTGCGGGAGGGAACGGGAGGAGAACCTCGACCGCCAGATGATGTTCACTCGCTGCTGCCAGATGACGGTGGATCACACAGATTTTCAAAGGACCGCGGCAGACCAGCTCGTGTGATAGGCGGTGGGATAGAGAACACAGGGGTTTGCAGACGTGACGTGACGTGGCCTGTGACGTCGACGCGTTTCGTCTCAATAGGCGGAGACTTTTTCAAGACGGACGTCTTGAAAAAGTCTCCGCCTATTGAGACGAAACGCGTCGACGTCACAGGCCACGTCACGTCACGTCTGCAAACCCCTGTGTTCTCTATCCCACCGCCTATCACACGAGCTGGTCTGCCGCGGTCCTTTGAAAATCTGTGTGATCCACCGTCATCTGGCAGCAGCGAGTGAACATCATCTGGCGGTCGAGGTTCTCCTCCCGTTCCCTCCCGCAATTCGGCTTTCATTACAGCCGCCTGCACTGGACGTTATCTGGGCATATTTCCATATCACCGGACCCCGGGTAGAGCGGTAAGATCCACCAAAGCTCCCCGTATCATCTCTGCACTGTGGTCGGGTTGAGCTAATTACCATCAGAAGCTCCCCGATACACGCTTCCCCTCCACAAAAAAACATCAACGGAGGGTGAGATATATGGTATATTCTACACTAACCTGCTGCTTAAGCTTCAATTGACTGTGCTACATTTCTTGATTGTGCTGCTGGCTCATTGACGCCCAATACCTTCATTCCATACCCATTTCCCCCTTCCCCCAGCTTATGCATTCTAATTGCTATGAATGACTGCTACTAATCCTCATCATTTATTTACTCCGGAGTATTTTCCTAATTATCAGTTTGCAAACGTGACTTATACATGGCCATATTGATTAATGTTTTTAATATTGTATACTATTGTATGAATTTTTGATATTATTTATGTGTATATTTTTTTATATATCTTTCTCTATAAATTCATTTAAATATTGAATAGTGTGTCCAGTATCATTCTGTCTGGTGGTATTCTATGTTAAAATATATCCACTAGCAGCGCAAAGTGGTTTTAAACCCCATTTATCTTTGTTTCTCTTATGAGTTCGAGCTAACTCATATAAAGCCGCCTGCAGCAGCAGTGGATTAATTACATTAGACCACAAGTGTGGTGTAACATATATATCAAATAAACAGCGCCAGAATAATTGTGCAATACGGGTTGGACTTATCCACTCATATTTGCGCATTCCCTCTCCCTTCAAGCATGGATATACTTAATATCTGAACTGTTGGGGGTCTTGACTGAGTTTGGGAACCTCTGACCTAAATAAGGAAGGAGACATTTAGGACACTACTCCAACTCTCTTTTTAAAAAAAAAAAAAAAATTCCTATCTTTAGAAGCACAAGCTACAAGAGTAGTGGGCATGCAGTGTTGCCAAATAGAAGCCATTACTACTGACAACAATGGTGTAATGTTGTGTATCCTAGTACATACTTTAAGCAGGAAATTTTAAAGGTGGCCTCCAGGAGGGACACATTGCTCTGTTTCTGGACTTCCCTCTGAATGAATAACTGCCATCACCTGTGTTGAAAAACATTTATCAATTACCCTGTTCGGCATATGTGATTGCAGTCATACATTCAGAAGAAAGTCCAGAAACAGAGCAGAGTGTCCCTCCTGGAGAGGGTCATGTCGGGGAGGTATACCTCCCCTTGGTAAAGGATTTAAATAGGCAGAGAGATGACCTTGTGAAATCTCCTGGCCCTCTTTCCCCCGCTCAACCTTCTGTAGGCTCTATTACCCGATCTCAGGGGGACCCAGCTTTACTGCAGGTTATGCAGGACACTGCACAGAGTGTTAATAAAATAAATACATTTATGGAACAACTTGTCAAAACACCTGAGTTTACTTCTCCCAGGCATCCCTTATCTACACCTCCCCTGCTGAATTTGGATTCGGATGAGAAAGGTGTGTGCGCTGAGGATGTTTTTTTGTAACAGAGGGAAGAAGTTGAATCTGTCCCTAGTATTGAGGATTTCATCCTGGCAGTTAAGCAGACTTTAAATCTTTCAGAGTAGGATAAAGTGTCTGCTCATTGTATAATCAAGATACGCAGGGATTCTGTGACTTTTCCCTCAGATGAGGGCATGATAGCTTTACTGGGAGAAGCATGGAAAACTCCTGATAAGAGACTTCTCATGCCTAAAAGATTTGCTAACACGTACCCAATGCCAGAGAAGCATGTAAAGCTATGGGAAAAGACCCCTTTAGTGGATGCGCCTGTGGCCAGGTTGTCTAAATCCATGGCTTTACCTGTTCAAAGGGGTGCTGCATTTAAAGACCCTGTGGAAAAGAAAATTGAAGGATGCCTTAAGGCGGATTTTGAAGGGGTGGGCTTTACCCTACCCCTATTATTGCCTCTGCGTGGGTATATAAGGCTATGATTAAATGGGCTGAAGCCTTATGCAATCAACTTCAGCCTAACTCCGAGGCCTTTGCATTGGCTGAAAAGCTTAGGTGTGCTGCAGAGTATGTTTGTGAGGCTGGGGAAGAAGGCGCCAAGATGGCATCTAAAGTGTCGGCAACGTTCCGCGAGAAGGGAGTGGTGGTCCTGGTACCTCAGGAAGAAAGGAGGAGGATTTTATTCCATTCTTTTCTTGGTCCCCAAACCAGACGGGTCTTCCAGACCCATTCTAAATTTGAAGCCTTTAAACCTGCACCTGTGGGTGGACAATTTTCGCATGGAATCTTTTCGATCAGTGCTGTTAAGTATAGAGTCGGGAGAATTTTTAGCATCAGTGGACATCCAAGATGCTTATTATCATGTGTCTATCTGCGAGGAACAGTCTTTACTGCGTTTCGCGATAGAAATTCATTTACAGTTCTAGGCTCTTCCTTTTGGCATGGCCACAGCGCCGAGAGTCTTCACAAAAGTGATGGCGGTCATGGCAGCGTCTCTCAGGCTAAGAGGGATAGTGATTATCCCATATTTGAACGACCTCCTGTTGGCGGGAAAGTTACAGGAACATCTGGCCTTTGCGACACAGTTCTTCCAAGACCACGGGTGGTTGTTAAATCTCCCGAAGTCTCATTTGACACCCACACAGAGACTTTAGTTTCTGGGGGTGATTTTGGACACACACCTCCATCGTGTGTTTCTTCTGGAGTCCAAAGCAGTGGACATTCGCCAGTTGGTCCTGTTGATCCTTCAGTCTCCGAATCCAACAGTTTGGCAGGGAGTGAAACTGCTAGGCAAGATGGTGGCAACCTTCAAGATGCTGCAGTTTGCAAGATTTCACTAAAGAACATTTCAGTGGAACAATCTGTCATGTTGGTCAGGAAATTCAAAGACCATGAAACAGGAACGGCTGTTGCTATCTCAGGAGACAAGGGATTCCTTGATCTGGTGGACGGATCTGGAGTCTCTGCAAATGGGGCATTCCCTGTGCTCTTGGGATTGGCTGGTTGTCACAACCGATGCCAGTCTCAGGGGCTGGGGGGCGGTAGTCCTGCACCTGGGGTTGCAGGGTCTGTGGTCCTAGGAGGAATCCAGACTGCCGATCAATATCTTGGGAGCTCCGAGCAGTTTGGAACACCCTTCTGCAGACAAAGGATCTCCTGAGGGGATCACCTGTACGCATACAGTCAGACAATGCCATGGTTGTGGCTTACCTGAATCATCAGGGCGGGACTCGCAGCATGATGGCAATGCAGGTCTCACAGATTTTCCAGCGGGCAGAGGTGAACATTCCTACTCTCTCGGCTGTGTTCATTCCGGGGATCCGGAATATAGAAGCAGATATCCTCAGCAGGGCGGAGCTGCTGGAAGGAGAGTGGGTGCTACATCATTAAGTCTTTCAGGAAATAGTGACTCTGTGGGCTCTCAGAGATAGACTTGATGGCGTCAACTGACACAACTGTCAGGTTCCCAGGTTCTGTTCTCGGACCAGGGATTCGACCGCGTGGCCAGTGGATGCCATGACAGTTCTGTGGCGTTTCAACCTCGCCTACGTGTTCCCTCCGTTTCCTATGATTCCTCGGGTTCTAAAGAGAGTGAGGATGCAGGAGGTACAAGTCATACTGATTGTACCAGACTGGCCCAGGAGGTTGTGTTTTTTTCAAATATACTGAGGTTGTCAACGGACACTTGGCATCTTCCTCTTCAGCCGTACTTACTCAAACAAGGACCGTTTCTGCACCTGGACCTAACTAGTCTCAATTTGACGGCCTGGCTTTTGAAACCTCCTTACTAAGGAAGAAAGGTTTTTCGGATGCTATTATCCAGACTATGCTTAGGGCTCGCAAGCCTGTATCAGCTGCTAATTACCATCGGGTTTGGAAGATCTATATCAGGTGGGGTCAGAAGGTACCACACCTCTAGGTTCAAGGTCTCTAGACTTTTGGAATTTCTCCAGGATGGCTTTTCTGCAGGTCTTAGTCTGCAGTCCTTAAAGGTGCAGTGGTCAGCTTTATCGATCTTCTTTCAGAAAAGGGTAGCTCTTTTGACTGAAGTGCAGACCTTTTTGCAGGGTGTTATGAGACTTAAACCCCCATATAGGCAGCCGGTGGCACCTTGGGACCTGTTGTTGGTTTTGCCGGTGTTGCAAAAACCTCCATTTGAGCCTTTAAGGTCGGCTGATCTTAAATTTCTTTCTTGGAAACTTACCTTTTTGTTGGCCATAGCTTCGGCGAGGCGAGTTTCAGAATTGGGGGCCTTGTCTTGCAAATCTCCATTTCTGATTTTCCATGATGACAGGGCTGTGCTTAGAACAGTACCTAAGTTCCTACCTAAGGTAGTGTAAAATTTTAATTTAAACCAAGATATTGTGCTCCCGGGTGTTTTGCCCTCCTGAGGAGGCTAGAAATAGGGACAAGTTGAAGAAACTGGATGTTGTTCGCGCTTTGCGCATTTACATTGAAAGAGAAAAGGATATTCGCAAAAGTGATTTTCGGTACTCTTTACCTAGAAGGGCGCCCGTCGCGGGCATCGCGGGTACATTTATGTATGGCCGCGACGCGACCGACGCGATGCCCGCGATTTCCCATTGAAACCAATGTTAAACTTTGAAATCGTGTCGGTCGCGTCGCGGCCATCCATAAATGTACCCGCGATGCTCCCGATTTCCCATAGGAATCAATGTTAAAAGGCGCGATGGACCCGATTTTACTGTTAAATGGCTCAATCCACCCGATTTGGCCATAGGAATCAATGTTAAATGGGCCACAGAGCCCATTAACCCTTAAATGTCCCCCCAAATTTTTAACGCCACCCCACGATCCACGCCAACCCGAAGCGTGGCGAGCGCAGCGAGCCCGCGAGGGGCGGCGGTACGCGTCCTCCGACCTTTTCATGCCCTACTATCCACTAGGGCGTGGTGTGAGAATATAATAGTGTGGCGAGCGCAGCGAGCCACCGAGCCCGAAGCGTGGCGAGCGGACGCGGATACCTTCACAGGTAGACGCGTCCCCTCGCGGGCTTCACAGGTGTCCGTGGCGAGGTGGACACCTGTGAAGCCCGCGAGGGGACGCGTCTACCTGTGAAGGTATCCGCGTGCGCTCGCCACACTATTATATTCTCACACCACGCCCTAGTGGATAGTAGGGCATGAAAAGGTCGGAGGACGCGTACCGCCGCCCCTCGCGGGCTCGCTGCGCTCGCCACGCTTCGGGTTGGCGTGGATCGTGGGGTGGCGTTAAACATTTGGGGGGACATTTAAGGGTTAATTTGGCCTATTTGGCCCCAAATCGGGTCCATTGAGGCATTTAACAGTAAAATCGCGGTCAATCAGCCGTTTTAACATTGTTCCCTATGGGAAAATCGCGGTGATCGCGGGCATCGCGGCCATCCCGATTTACCCGCGATGCCCGCAATGACCGCGATTTTTACCCCCGACGCCCGCGATTTCAATCGCTGGCGCCGTTCTAGGTAAAGAGTACCTGATTTTCTTTTGGTACTTTATGGACGTACATAAGAGGGTGGCCTGCTTCTAAGCAGACCATTGACATGGTTAAGGTCAATAATTGCCTTTGCCTACACAAAGGTAGGCAGATCTATTCCTTCAAGGATTAATGCCCATACCACCAGGTCAGTTGCTTCCTCTTGGGCTGTGCGTCATGGGGCTACAGCGGAGCAGTCATGGAAGGCTGCCACCTGGTCCTCTGATCATACCTTTATCAAATTCTATAGGTTCCACGAGTTCAAATCGGAGGGCGCTTCATGTGGGCAAGCAGTGATGAGAACTGTAAGCCTGAGCGTACCCTCCCAAAGGACTGGCTCTTGAACGTCCCATGGTTGAGCTGTGTCCCCAGGATGGACAAAAGAGAAAAGGGGATTTTTGTAAGACCTTACCGTTCAAATCCTTTTCTCTGAGTCCATCCTGGTGACACAGCAATCCCTCCCTTACACTCAGTACGTTTATACCGTTCATGTGTGGCCATGTTATTGGTTATGTTGATTGTACATATTAATATGTTCAGGTGTTGTACTGAGTAATGTATCCTAGTGTGCTTTAGAAGTTTAACTGAGGAATGCTGGGATGCAGAACAGAGGAGCCTGCCTCTTAAAAGAAGCACATCCCATGGTTGAGCTGTGTCGCCAGGATGGACTCAGAGAAAGGGATTTGAACGGTAATGCTGGGTACACACCAGGACGACAAGGGTCCAATCCCATCAATCTAGATCCAATTCCGACTGGATGTAGATTATGTGGTGATTGGGCCCTTTTCTGTCCTGTGTGGACTGATACCGATCCGATGCGCGGTCCCACGGGTCGGTCGTTATTCAGATCCTACCTGCTGCAGGTAGGATCTGAAGAACGACCATACTCCCAGTGCACATCATGAGCGGGTCGGAAGAAAATAACTTTTATGGGTTGCTGTATTTATAGATTGTTATTTTATCTGTAAGAATTACATTTCTTTCTGATAAGCCCAAATAACTACATAGGAATTAAAATTGTTATGTTCCACGCATATGTTTATATTGCTTGGTGCGTGTTAATAAACTTATGGCTCCCACACATGTTATTGTACTATATGTGCACATATACTCCAGTATTGATAATTATCAGCAGATTTAACTACAGGAGTATAGATACTAGTCCTTCTGAGAATTAACAGCCCTCCAGTGTAATGTGTTTTATTTAGACATGTACAAATAAGTAATATAGCCAGTATTAAGGCTGTATATTAGTTGGAGAGTTTGTATGCTCCATACATATATTGCTGTGTGTGCTCCATCAACACACACACACACACAAACAAACGTATTGTTGTCAAGTCATAATAACAAATCTTAAGATCACCTACAGTAATTAGAACTTTAACCTCATGAATTGTCATCAGTACCAGGTATGTGAGTTTCTATCTGTGTGTAGACAAGAGGATGCCCAAACGGTACTGGATAAATAAAGTCCAATACTGCAAAAAAGTAGTTTTATTAAATAGAACATGTAAAAATCTACACAATGTAATTTTATTAGTACATATTTATAAATACACACTCTTATGCTGTGTACACACGGGGGCGATAGGGGCTATAAATCGCTGGAAATATGGTCGCAGGCGACCATATTGCCAGTGATTGGAGTGTGCACCAGCGATAAATCGCCGGGTGCGCGCTCCCGTTTTCTGCCCCATTGTAATCGCTGGTCGCAGGAGCTTGCTCCTGCGACCAACTAATTACCTCTGTGGCTCCCCCAGCAGAGGTTCCTTTTCATCAGCGACCATCTCTGGTCGCTGATGAAAAGGAGACACTGAGCAATATATCCCCCCCCCCCCCATGTGTACGCACCTTTACAATGAAAAATAACAGTTCACTACCATATTTTTGCCTTAACCCAATCGTGACAAAAACATGTAGTCACATGGTCAGCTCACCACCAAGAAGGCCACTTACTACTTTCTGGAGTTTAGAGACAAGTTACAGAACGTGTTACATGACTATTATACCTTTATGACCCCTTGCCCCTATAAATGGACCTTTTTGTAAATAGGATTGCATACACTGTAGTGTGATGGCTGTTACCATTCACATCTTCTTGTCCATTTAAATGTACAAAAATACTGTAATCATTTTTAGGCTGATGCTATATCAAAATTTCATCTTAGAACAAATCGCAATGTTTTGGTGTCTGCACGGCATTGTTTTATGTACTAAAAATTAACAAATTCATTTTTCAAGGGGGTAACTTGGGACCTTATTAGTCTACTATAGCAGTGCCATCACTGGGATACACTGATCACATGCAATCTGTCATAAAGGTTTAACTCACCTGCGTGAAAGTAACATTGTAATACTAGCAAGGGTCGAGTCACGCAGCAGTTAGTAACGTGTGGCTACAGTAGTGCCACAGTGTGAGAGGTTCTAAGGTCTACAGATGTCCAGTGCCTTACAGTGCGTGACTACTACACTTTCCTCCCAGGAGGCACAAAAAAAAAAAATATATATATATTTACTAGCATCATTTGCAGTAAGTATAAAGTCAAAGTTACATGAGGTAGGAGCTGGTGAAAGTTGCCATACCACCAGCATTAGACTTCAAACCAAATACTATTATCCAGTAGTATAATAATGCAAACCCATGCTTTTCCTGTTATAATGTACTTTCTAGCATCCTGCATCTTTTAAAACCTGTGCAGTTCCACTTCCCTGCCTGGGGTGTGCCGCTCATCTGTGGTGTTCCTAGCACAGGTCTGGTCTGCATATCCGCACTGAAATACAGACCAGACCTGTGCTAGAAGCACCGCAGCTGAGACCCCAGGCAAAGAAGAGGAACTGCACAGGTTTTGAAAGCTGCAGGGTGCTAGAATGAACACTACTGTTGTACAGTAAGCTCTACTAAAAATACATTTGCATTCTAATGGAGGTACTAAAATTAGTCTTAAACTGATTTACAATGGCCACGTATAAACATGTGTGAACCAATGACAATATATATCTGTACAATATGTATATAATCCTGCAGAATATGCTGGAACTTTGTAAAGGTTTAGAATATACAAGCAAGGCACACCCTTCGTTCACATCATGTTTAAGGATTGTTCAACTCAGATTGTAACATTTATAGCCGATCCTTTCTGGAGGAATAAAATTTGTCTGAACATAACTGATCAATTTCACCATATAGTCCATTATATGGACTCACCGCAGCTGCCAATTATTTTTACAACAATTGGATTCATTTCAATGATTTAAATGAAGGTGCTGACACAGGAGCCGATCCTTTCACTTTCAAAATTGTCCACACAAATTGGATGAAATCTGTCCCAATCTGGACTCATCACTGAACTGCCAATTACAGGGGTGATTATTCCAGTACACCCAATTAACAAAAGAAAATATAGCTGCTTATTCATGAGAACACAGCCTAAAACTTCACAAGGTATAAGGTGCGTACACACAACCATAATAGTTATGATTTTGCCGATTCAGACGGGTCGGTACACCAAAATCCAAATTTTAGCCATTGTGTACACACAAGGTCACCGATGACAGGAGTTTTTGCGTGTCATCAGCAACAGACTCAGTCAGGGCAAACGGGAGACATCACTAAAATGCTGGGTACACACATCGCCCAGTGCGTACCCAGCTTCATAGCTTTATCACTCTGCCATAGAGTAATGCGCTTCACAACTCTGATGTCACTAGTTTATGTGATTGGCTGAATACTGTATTGCCCACATAATGGCCTGCCTCCATATAAAGTCTGCTGTAGACAAATGGTTGTATTAAACCTTCACACTGGAGAGTATTTACAATAACAGATGGTACTGCATTAAAAACTTAGGAGACTGAGGCACCAATAAAAAAAGGATATTATAAAAAAAACCTTAAAGTTCCATATTGAACTTTCCTAAAGAACAGTGCAACAAGATTTAAATATACATAAAAAGAAAAAACTATGGATGTAAAATCTCACCAAGGCAAATAGATCAGTTATTTGTAAAGTGGCTGCATTATTCTACTACGCAGATCACCTGAAAACATAACCAATCCATCCCTGTGTAAACATGGCACAAACTATGGCAAAGTCTCTGAACTGCTGATCAGAAACAGGTCAAGTGGTTTTTCCCCCAAAAAATATCTTCTTTGTCTTCATCCCATAGTTCTAGGTGTTACTCTTCATTAAATTCATGTAATAAAAAGTTGCTCCTAGGGCCCAGCTGGTCTCCACATCATTTATTTTCTTTACAAGCTGTGGAGACAAAATAGAAGTTTAGAAATGCTTCTGCACCTAACAACACATCCTAGATCTGAATGAATAAAATATTCTTATTAAATACTTTGTTCTTTACATAGTTGAATGTGCTGACAATAAAATCACACATTATGAATGGAAATCAAATTTATTAACCCATGGAGGTCTGGATTTGGAGTCCCCCTCAAAATTAAAGTGTAAGAACACACTACAGGTCAGAACACTTGATCTTTGATAAAGCCGCCGACAGATGAAGGAGGGGAAACGCGTCAGTTCTCCAAATCCCTTCATCCATCCAACGCCGGCCGGCACACGGGAGCCTACTTGAGAACCTTGTCAGACGTTGCATACAAACAAGGTACTCTGGCATTTAGCAACAGTTGCCATTACAGCAATCTCCCCAGTGAATGGACACATTGGGTGACATTCTATCCTCTGCGCTAAATGCGCATGTTTAATTCGCACACTATATCGCCGCAAATCGCCTATTTTCAAATCGCATTTTTCAGCCTAAATGCGCATATTTAACGTGATGCGCATTGGAGGCTGAAAAGTGCGAATAGGGGCGATTTGCGGCGATGTGGTGCGCTGTTTTTAGTCCTGAAAATGTGCGATTTTCATGTGTGAAAATCGCACATTTGCAGGACAGCGCAAGGTGTAAAAAAAAGAACCGAGCGCGGGGTCCCCCGCCCGAGTGTAACCAGCCCCGGGCTCACTGAGCCGGTGCTGGTGACAAAATCAGGGTCCCCGACAAATAGGGGTCCCCTTGATTTTATGAAACCAGCACCAGACTCAAGGTCCGGCGCTGGTTCCCAAAATACGGGGGACAAAGTGACTAGGGGTCCCCCGTATTTTAAGAACCAGCACCGGACACAACCAGCCAGCAGGGTAATGCCACAGCCGGGGGGAGACTTTTTATACAAGTCCCCCCGGCCAAAGCATTAACCCCCTGGCTGGTCAGCATGGGCAGGGGTCCTGGGGAAGTGGGGACCCCCCCAATGAAGGGGTCCCCCCCCTCCAGGACTTACCAGCCCATGCTGATAGTCCGGGGCTGTCCTCCATGCCGCCCCTGGGCTGTGGGCATGGAGCTGATGCTTTGTGTAAAAAAAAGAATGTAAACTATTGTTTTACACTGGCGAACTATCAGTCCCAGCAAGCCTACCCCGCATGCTGGGACTTGGGGAACCACAAGTCCCAGCATGCGGGGCTTTAAAGTGCCCGCTGGCACTTGTAGTTCTGCAGTATAAAAAATAGTGCACAAAATCACACTGACACCCTGTAAAATAAAACTTTAATACACACAAAACACACACACACTGATACTTACCTACCTTGAGCCCGTAGGTCGGTCCCTGGATCCTGGATTCTTCCTCCGGGGCTCCAGGGCAGAAGAGTCCGGTTCCGGGGCCTTGGTCCTGGTTCCGGGGCTCCTGGCGTGAAGAATCCGGGGTCCGGGATCCGTGGTAGTCCAGAGGGGTACCTAAGGAGGAAAATCCTACTCACCTGCTCCCCGGCGGCGACAGCGCTGCTCCCGAATGGTACCCGGCTTCAAGGAGTTGGTCCGGCGCTGAGATGTTTCCTCTTCGCCGTCTGTGAACAGAATGATTTCTCGGCCAATCAGGAGCCGAGAAAGTCGGCTCCTGATTGGCCAGAAATCATTCTGAATATAGACGCCGACGGAGTAACATCTCAGCGCATCCAGAGGGAACCAGCGTCGGGAGATGGCTGCGGGAGCACGACCAGGAATGAATACCCCCCCATAGTGTGAACCTGCTTTCATCTGTGAAGAGCACAGGGCACCAGTGGTGAATTTGCCAATCTTGGTGTTCTCTGGCAAATGCCCAATGTCCTGCACAATGTTGGGCGTAAAGCACAACCCCCCCCTGACACATGCACATTTATGGCCTGCTGGAGGTCATTTTGCAGGGCTCTGGCAGCCCTCCTCCTGTTCCTCCTTGAACAAAGGTGGAGGTAGCATTGCTGCTGCTGGGTTGTTGCCCTCCTACACATCTCCTGATGTACTGGCCTGTCTCCTGGTAGTGCCTCCATGCTCTGGACACTATGCTGGACAGACATAGCAAGCCTTCTTGCCACAGCTCGCATTGATGTGCCATCCTGGATGAGCTTCACTACCTGAGCCACTTGTGTGGGTTGCAGACTCCGTCTCATGCTACCACTAGAGTGAAAGCACCGCCAGCTTTCAAAAGTGACCAAAGCATCAGCCAGAAAGCATAGGATCCTGGTCTGTGGTCACCACCTGCAGAACAACTCCTTTATTGGGGGTGTCTTGCTAACTGTCTATAATTTCCACCTGCTGTCTATTCCAGTGGTTCCCAAACTTTTTTGAATCACGGCACCCTAGAGCAGCGGTTCTCAAACTGTGGGTCCTGACCCCAAAATGGGTCCCGACTATCTCAGCATGGGGTCACGACTCCATGTTGCTGCCATCAGACTAATGTGTTTGTTGAGGGGGGACAGGGGATAACTCGTTAAGTAATCACCCACTGTTTTCCTCTTCCATCCCCCTATCCCCTTTTCCATCCCCCCCATTACCCACTGCCTCCCTGTCACAATAGCGGTCACTTCACTTCACTGACCACACATGTGGTGGCCATTCTGTGGTAAATTGCTGGGGTCCTGTAATAATATTTATTGTCTGACGGGGTCCCAGAGCAAATAGTTTGAGAACCCTTGCCCTAGAGCATCAAATTATTTTCAAGGCACCCCTAGGCCAAATGCTTCTTATAAATAAATTCACTGAAAAAAATGTTGTCCACATATATTATGATTGGCAGCCACAAGCACTGGTTTTGCCTGGTACAATGACCATAAATAATATAAATTGATCTTGGTCCACCAACCAAAGGCACCCCAGGGTGCCTAGGCACACAGTTTGGAAACCACTGGTCTATTCCATTTGCACAGCATGCAAAATTGATTGTCAATAAGTGTTGCTTCCTAAGTGGACAGTTTGGTTTCACAGAAGTGTGATTGACTTGGAGTTACATTGTGTTGTTTAAGTGTTCCCTTTATTTTTTTGAGCTGTGTATTTAACAATATATTGTAAGCTCTTCTGGGGCAGGGCCTGATGTCAATGTTCAATTATTCCATGTAGGCGCTGTGGAATGTGTGCGCGCTATATAAATAACTAATAATGATATTAGGTAACCTTACTATTCTATACAGTCAGCATATCTTAGGCACAATAACATGACATTTATAATTTGATCAAAATGACGATATCCCAATTTTTATTCCTAGCAGTGTACATTCAACCATACCGTGTGCTATTCCTGTAATATGCACCTACACGGATTGCACACCCTGCCAGCAGCAACCTACGCAGGGCACCCTAGATTGTTGCCTTGGATGGTTCCTCTGTGGGCAGCATGTACTTCACCTGGATATTTCCATACTGGATACATCACTACGTAATACTACTACACAATTGTCAGTTTTCCCATATATGCATCGGGCACTTGTATGGCTCACCTCCCAACGTGTAACCTTCGTAATGCACCCAACATGGCTGCCTAATCTGGTATGCTTGTGAATGGGATGGAGAATACACGGACCTGACTGTTTAGTTGGAACCCTACTCTGAGCGTTAGGATGCTGCAATCACCCTATTTAGTGTCATCTCTTAAAGAAAATGTCTTCACCTACTCTTCACTATGCTGACTGTGTGATCAAGGTTTTTGTTTCTTTCTGTCTGTGTGTGTCTTGTCTGTCGCTATATTACTTAAATCTTTTGAACTTTGGGGGTTATTCAGACCTGATCTCTGTTGTGCGAATTGACTCGGCAAATGATTATTGAACTGGGCATGCGTCTGGGCCACAACAAACATGCGCCACGCCAAACCAACGAAAATCAGCAATTTATTTATTCGCAACCCAGCCACAGCTTGATTGACAGGAAGTTGCTATTTGTGTGTGGTAACAGTCCAGGGCAATCAGCGGGGTACCTGCGGCGGCTGGGAACTAATAGCGCTATTTGCCGGGTAGCAAGGAAAGCAGCTGCTGAATGTGAAACCTTATTTTGAAAAGACTGGCTACCCATTTATTGGCTGAGAGAAATATCAGCAGATAGCGCTACTAGTTCCCAGCCACCACAGGGAACCTGCTGACTGCCCAGTGCCACAGGGACCCCGCCGACCCTGCTGTCTGCCCCATATACTCCGCCACAGCACATAGGTGTGTGATAGCAGTGCTTCACCGCTGGCACACACCTGGGATCGGACCCAACACATTGTGGATGGTAAAAAGCACCCACGATGTGCCAATGATGGGTCCGATCCGATAAATTTAATGTGCAGCCTGTCCGACCTACCAACTCCGACCCAATGCGAATGGGACCGCGCATCGGGTCGGAGGGGATGTCAAACACAATTTAATTTCCCTGCCCGATCTGTCGGAATCGGACGAATTAGCCCAAATCGGAAGTGTCTGGGCACCTTAAAGCGCCTTGAGTCTTGTTGGAGAAAGACAGCTATACAAAATGATTATTATTTTAATATCTTATCTGCACATGTCACTGAACAGAACCCACGGGGACAGGATTTGTGTTCTAGACAGCAGGATTGACTTAACGTGGGATAAAAACGTTAACCCTACAGGTTACACCCTTTCAGATAGCAGCATATCCGGATCCAACTCCGTTCAATTAACACTGTCACACCTGGTGTTTTTCTAAGTTCTTGCCTCAATGTCAAAGGAGTATTAACAGTGCTATTTTTGAGGAAGAACTAGCAGGAACTGCATTCCTGAACCTCTCATTAAATATGACATCAGCAACCAAGGGTTTCCTGAACCTGTCCAGGGCCAAAATGTACTTTCCATAAAAGTGATTTTTTTTTTTAAAGAAAGAATTGAATAGTCAACACTCCAATGCTGTATCAATTGAATTGCAATTGGTGCCTTCCTCTGTACCAGATTCTGGCAGGGATGCTACATAAATACACTGCGCATAAGGCGGCACTCACGGCGACTTAAAAATGACAGTCCAAAGCCCTTTACTGCATTTCTTTCTTATTTCCTGATGAGAAAAAACCACAGTAAAAGATTTTGAAACACAGAACTGGGCTTCAGACTGTTATTTTTAAGTCACTGTTGAGTGCCACCTTATGCACATTGTGTATCATTTCTATATACTTTGTGTCTAAAAGGGGCATTACAAAACTAGAATTTAAAATTCTCTTGTGAAGAGCAATTTACAGATATTACCTTCAGCCGCTTGTCTTTTGGAAAACCCAACTCCTGAAGAAGACGTGTTATGTAAGTCAGATCCATACAGAGGAAAGCATTCTTTCCCATTTTCTTTTCTATGGTCGTACATTCTGTTAATAAAAAGGAAAAACAAAAACATTTATTTGTACAACTCCAGTATGTTCCATAGTAATTTAGGAGCCAAGCAATAAATCAAGTCTAGGTATTAGCAGAGAGACAGAGGTAACCAACTTACACTCCATAGGGAAAAATTATAAAAGTAGTGGTCACATTTGATGGGAAGTTTCAAAATAGGACATTCTTAAAATATCAATAAAAACAACATTCCTCTTGTATCCTCGGTTATCAAGATTAGTACAGGCACGCCACAGGGGTGTGTTTTGAATCCGCTTTTATTTTCTCTTTTTACCTTTGATTGTTATCCGCAGGCGGATACCAACTTAATTATAAAGTTTGCGGATGAGGGGGCTTATAGAGAAGAAGTTGATAACCTGGTCAAGTGGAGCACTGGAAATAACCTGTTATTAAATTTGTGTAAGACTAAGGAAATTATTATTGACTTCAGGCGAGGTAGGAAGACGGAATTAGAGCCCCTTCAGATTAATAACCTGGTAGTGGAGAGGGTTATGGATTTTAAGTTACTAGGGGTTACTATCTCACATGATTTTTCCTGGTCTGTAAATATTACTATGATGTTCAAGAAAGTTCACCAACGTTTATTTTTTTTGAGAAAGCTCAAAGCAGCTAAAATTTTCTCAGGAAAATTTGATTAGGTTTTACAAGGGTGTAATTGAAAGCATCATATCATATTGCATTGTGGTGTGGTTTGGAAATAGCACAAAAAAAGACCTTAAGAAATTGGATAGGGTGATTCGGACTGCAGCGACCATTATTGGCTGTGATCTGACCTCTGTTGAGGAAATCTTTGTTAAAAACTGCCGTCGGAAGAGAGAAAGTATTATGCATGATTGTTACCATCCTTATTATGACATCTTTTCTTTCTTACCATCAAAAAAAAAGGCTAAGATGTCTTAGGTCTAGAACTACACGAATGAGAAATAGCTTCTTCCCACTGCAATTACTGATTTTAACCAAAACTATTAATTGTTCTCTCTGTGTGTCTTTGATGTAATTTCGTTGCTGCTCAGTTTTATATTGCGTAACAATGACAATAAATGTTATCTTATCATTCTTATTTCCCTTAAAGCATGTGAAGGATAATTGGCGATAGTTGGTGCGATGATCCAGGCCGTACAAGAGTGTCAAGCTGCGCCTGGTTTAAATGGGTTACAAATAAGCATATATGCGGACACACAGGATTGTTCCTGCACAGGGAACATCATGGCCACCAGATATGAATACATGGCATGCCTTTATACAGCTGGGGTACATGTCAAAAAAAGGTTTTGATTTCAACATGTGGCTTGTTGGGAAGTTTGTGCACAGGTGACAGATGCCAGATAAATAATCTGACCCCCTATTTGTTGTAAAGACACAGGAGTTGTCAGCCTGCCGTGTACTACATTCATAACATGATTAATGGATCACTAACTTCTGCTCAAAATGGGGATCAGCAGATCTTTGAGATTATACTCACTCCTGTTCTTCTTTTACTTTCATCAATAATTGTCCAGCAAACTACACAGCAGTGTCCACAGCTAAGGGAGAGCAGGCTGGAGGGAGATGGTCTCTGGGCCATTTTGGGCTAGACCAGGCATGTCCAAACTATGGCCCTCCAGCTGTTGTGAAACTACAAGTACCATCATGCCTTGCTACAGTTGTGTTATTAGGGAATGCTAAAACTATGGCAAGGCATGCTGGGATGTGTAGTTTCTCAACAGCTGGAGGGCAACCGTTTGGACATGCCTGGGCTAGACAATCTGGGGGAAATTGACTATCTTCTAGAGGGTGCTAAATAAATAAGTAGATTCTGATTGGTTGCCCATAGCAACATCACATGTGAAGTAGAATACATTTAGTAAATGTCCCCCTCTGTCTCCATGGTGTGGCCCCAGAAGGTGTGGTGAGCTACAGCAAGCGTATCCTGCTTTTACCCACTTACTGAGAGCATGAGAAATGGAGTTACAGAGATATCTTATGCAGAGGATGTCTGCCCAACTGTCTCCCACCACACCATTGCTCTCCCAGTAGACGGCACAAGTAACAATGCAGCTCTATGCTGGGCTGTTTCCCTGGCACGGCTCTTCTGTTGCATTCCCTTTGGAATGTAAAGAAACCTTCTGGTTAAGCATTTAGGATTATGGGACCGTGAATTAGGGGGCAACAGATGTTTTCTTTACTGAAAGACATTTTCCAGCCACCTTCATTAATATTCAAACCCACAAGTTGGGCAGAGTACCAGTGGGTATTTAGTGCCCTGAATTACAAAGGTTTCTTCTGGCCCACTATTAAGCTTGCTCATTACCATGTGACTAAAAGGGTGTATAAAAGATTGAATATATAGCGTATGGATCTTTTGGTGTACACATCTAAGAGGAGGGGGGGGGAGGAATTCAATTAGCCACTGTAAATTAGAGAGGCTAATTGATCCCTGGGTGCTTATTCAGTTATCCCTGATAGATGGCAGTATCCAGGCTATCAGGGCTAATTTAATTTTTCAACTGCATTGAGGCATGCGAAAATAAATACTACAAAACGGACCTGTTTTTATGGCCGCAAAAACACATGGATCCAGGAACTTACTCAGATCCTTTTTTTTTGTGTGCGAAAAAGGGTCTGCTTTCTTATAAGAAAACAAAGATGCAATTGAATTGACACCATTGGATAAAGTATGGTAAAGTCCCATGTTTTTTTCTTCCAGAAGTGTTGAATGATCAATTGGGTATCCAGCTGATAAATCTACAGTGTCTAGATCAGGCATGTCCAAACTGTGGCTTTCCAGCTGTTGTGAAATATTAACTTTTGGTAGCTCTCGAGGACTGGAGTTGGCTACCCCAGATCTAGACACTCTAGATCGATCAATTCACAACTGATTAATTGAATTCCCCCTTAAACTGCTTTAACCCCTTCCCGACATTTGACGTACATGTACGTCATGGTCGGGAAGTACTTCCCGACATTTGACGTACATGTACGTCATGACTTCTAACTGTCACTGCGTCTAGAGACGCAGTGACAGTTAGGTGATGTCTGCTGTCCCTGACAGCAGACATCCCCCCTCGTCGCCCAGGGGGGGCAGGGGTGCCCCCCCCGGTCGGCGATCGCTGTGATTGGCTGTTCAAATCTGAACAGCCATTCACAGCGTTTCCTGTGTTACCGGCGGCTAAGCCGCTCGGTAACACAGGGATCGGTGGTGATCGGTGCTGTCAAGTACAGCACCGATCACCACCGATGTGCAGCCCCCCCCCTCACAGCCGCCGGGCACTCACCCGGCAGCAGCAGCAGCTCCCCCGGCTCCCCCGGCAGTGTCAAGAGCGCACGCAGCGCTGCCCTCCTCCCCCCTCCCCCCCGCAGCAGCAGCAGCAGCATCAAGCTGCAAAAAAAGTGATTTCTTAGTAAAAATAAAAATATATGTACCGAATATATATATATATACACACACACACATATATATATATATATATATATGTGTGTGTATATATATGTATATATATATGTGTGTGTGTGTGTGTGTGTGTGTGTGTGTGTGTGTGTGTGTGTGTGTGTGTGTGTATACCCCACCGATCGCCAGCCCCCCCCCCCCCACCCGGCAGCCCCCCTCCCTCCCACCCACCCGGCTGCCGCAGCGCCAGCACCCCTCCCACCCCCCCGCCAGCCGCAGCGCCAGCCCCCCTCCCAAAGCTGGTGACTAAAATGGGGTCACTTGTGGGGGGGTTCCACTGTATTGGTGCTTCGGGGGTCTTGCTAATGCGACATAGCACCCACCATTCATTCCACCACCAAAAATCACTCCTTCCCTTCTGAGTCCTGCCATGCACCCAACTGGTATTTTTTGGTCACACGTGAGGCATTGCCGTACTCGGGAGAAATTGGGGCACAGATTTTGGGGTGCTTTGTCTCCTTCATTCCTTGTGAAAATAAAAAATTTTGAGCCAGAACTGCATTTTTCTGTAAAAAATTACATTTTTTTACACAAAAATGCAGATCTGGCTCAAAATTTTTCATTTTCACAAGGAATGAAGGAGACAAAGCACCCCAAAATCTGTGCCCCAATTTCTCCCGAGTACGGCAATGCCTCACGTGTGACCAAAAAATACCAGTTGGGTGCATGGCAGGACTCAGAAGGGAAGGAGTGATTTTTGGATTTTGCAGCACAGATTCTGGTTGAATGACCCCCGAAACACCCATACAGTGGAACCCCCCCACAAGTGACCCCATTTTGCAAACTACACCCTTCAGGGAATTCATCAAGGGGTATAGTGTACATTTCAAACCCCCCGGGGTTTCACCAATTTTGATACAACTGAGCTGTGAAAATGAAAAATTAATTTTTTTCATTTTCACTGCCCAGTTGTACCACAATTGGTGAAACCCCTGGGGGTTTGAAATGTACACTATACCCCTAGATGAATTCCCTGAAGGGTGTAGTTTGCAAAATGGGGTCACTTGTGGGGGGGTACCTAACTTTTAGCATCTTATGGTGCCTAGAAACCTACATGGTGCCTAAAAAATAATCTCATAAAAAGGAGGCTCCAAAATCAAGTAGGTGCTCCTTCTATTATGAAGCCGGTGATTTGGTCACCGTGCACACTAGGGCCACATATAGGATATTTATGAAAACCAAAGAATTGGGGGAATCAATTTTTAGTCACATTTCTCTAGTAAAATCTACTGTGTTCCTTAGAAAAATGTATTAAATTTGCAAATCTGCAAAAAAAATGAAATTTTGAAATTTCACCTACACTTTCTTTTAATTCCTGTGAAACACCTAAAGGGTTAACAAACTTCCAAAATGCTGTTTTGAATACTGTGAGGGGTGCAGTTTTTGAAATGGCATCATTTATGGGGGTGTCTCACATACAAGTCCCTCAAAGTCACATCAGAACTGACCTGGTCCCTAAAAAAATCAGAGTTTGAAATTTTCTTGAAAATTTGAGAATTTGCTATTCATATTTGAAGCCTCCTAGTGTCCAAAATAATGAAAAGGAGGTTGAAATAATGATTGCAACATAAAGTAGACATATGGTCTTTGTTAGTTATTAACTATTTTGAGTGGTATGTTTATTTGTCTCACAAGCAGAAAATGTGACATTTTGCAAATTGCAAAATTTTCCATTTTTTCACGACATTTTGGTATTTTTCACAAAAAAACACAGACTGTATCGACCCAAATTTACCACTAACTTGAAGTACAATGTGTCACGAGAAAACAATCTCAAAATCACTGGGATAAGTAAAAGCAAAAAAAAGTTATCCCCACTTAAGTGAGACATGTCAGATTTGAAAAAAATGGCTCTGTCAGGAACGCAAAAACTGGCTCTGTCAGGAAGGGGTTAAACAAAATTCACAAGCAAATGTTTGTTTAAGAGGCTGACGCGCGAACACATCTGCATTACAGTTCTACACATCTCACCTTTCTTTGCCGCCATTTCAAAATCTTCAACCTTTATAAAGCCGCCAACACTTGGATCTTAAAACAAAGATACATAACTATGTCGTCATCATTATTTATTTGTAAGCTGTCACAAGACACTGCAGTACCTTATTGTCAAATAAAAAAAAAACACAGAAAAATAGAAAAAAGTACATCTATGCACATCTATATATATTGGTTCTCACCCAAAGATTGATACAAGATTTATAGCACAGTGCTTACGTTATAGATTCTTGAAACTATTTCATGGATTTATATTTGTTTCTGGAGCTAGTTCTCCGAACTAAAGATTACACATAAAAAAATAAAAATAAAATAAAAAAGTTACCACAACCGCACAAAAAAAAAGCAAATCAAAAATCTATCTCTATATACTTCTGGCAGCGAGTGAAACTACATCTCTTTCACACATACAGAAACACAGAGGCAGTCAAAAGGTAGCTTTCAAAGCTTTTGCTTTGAGTGGACTAAAAGTCCAATCATACCTTGCCACAGTTTTGCCATTCGGGAATGCTAAAACTATAGCAAGGCATGCTGGGATGTATAGTTTCACAACAGCTGGATGGCCACAGGTTGGTCTAGAGGGAGAAGGTTGTAGGCTCTAGGTAGCTCAGAGTGTAGCTGGAACTGCAGCTCATATAACATTCAGATGAAGTAGTCACAGGTTATGGAGGATGTGATGTTTGGGGAAGGGCTTGATAGCTGGAAGGTTGAATACAGTCTAGTCAGGCGCATAGGGCATACTTGCCTACTTTGGAAAACTAGTTTCAGGGAGATTATAGTTGGTAGTAGAATTTTGCACAGTGCTCCATTGAGGGGAGTGTCGTGCTCCACCCAAAGGGCGTGTCTAGTTCCATATATGGAGAGATTGGGAAAAGATATTGTGCACGTTGCACCTAGAAGCGTGGGTGTGTACTGCTACATCTGAGAGGAATCATTTATAATGACTTATATACAAATGTAGATGAGCCCCAAAGCAGTTGGATAGAGCTACTATACTTGGTATAGTGCTGGGAAATGGTGCTGATGATTCAATGTAAATGTATCTGTCTCATTACTCTTTTTGCCAAAAATGTAACCGTGTAATGTGGGCTAGGTGAAATGAGGGAGATTGCTACACTAATGAGGGAGAGAGGGAGATTGCCGTTATTTCAGGGAGTCTCCTTAGAATGAAGGAGGGTAGACAACTATGGCATAGGGAGCCCCATAAGTGAGAAGTACTGGATGCAGATGTGAGAAAGGGTGTTATCAGAAACAAATCTAAGATAGGGAGAAGTGTAATGTGATAAAGTCAGAGATACGAAGGGAAGGGGTTTATAAGAACAACTGCGAACTAGACAAAGAACATGGGTTTAAGAAATCTGTTTTGAACGAGGGTACAAAAAGACAGAGCAACAGAATGTGTAGAGTACAGAGAGGGTCAGCTGCAAGAAAACAACAAAACTATGGGCCTATGGTACGGGTGGGCAATAAGCAGTTCCAGCAACAGATTTAGCATGGCCAAATAACAAAACTAACAGGGCATGCTGGGATGAGTAGTTCTACAGCGGCTGGAGGGACACTTGTTGCCCACCCACTGGTCTAGGGATCTGGGGAGCGTGTGATTTTCTCAAGCATAGGAAGACAATAAGGGGAATGGAGACTGGGTGGGTTTACTCTTGAAGGAAGATAGATGACATAATGATAAGCTTTAAGTAGTGTTGTGACATCCAAAAGGAGAAGGTGGAGAGGCAGATTGCTACATGGGATAGAAGTATTAGAGAGGTAGATCTTGAAGATTAATGTGTAAAAGCCAAGAGAGGCATATCAGTTCAATTAGGGAAGAGGTATAAACGGAGACAACCAGAGGAAGACCATAGCTTTTATTTACCCCTTTTCACATATGGGCGCAGGACAGTTTCCCCGACAGTCGGGATCCCAACAGTCATTACCACGACGTCGGGATCCCGACATGCAAACCCTGACACTCGGGGTCCTGATGGCAGTACAAAAGTATGCGCAACACATACTTTTTGTACTGTGCGATGTGATGCCTGCGGTCGCGCGCATCGCATTGCAGGCTTTTCATCGCAATGTGTATGAGGGGCCTTCAAGCAGTTCTGTAGTTCAAACTGTAGCAAAATAACCATTTATTACAAAAAAAAAAAATCAGTTACAGATACAATAAACTGTAAAATACTGTTGGATAGAGCCATGTTAAGGTCACTTAAAAATAAGGGGGAAAAAACATATGCTTAAAGTTCTCTTTCACTTGTGAAACATATCTAGCCTGTGTTCCTTGGGGTCCCAGTGGGGTTTCTGGTGGCATAAACAGCCCACACCACGTGTAAAACATTTAAAGTTCCTTGGCAGATATAATAAGCCCAGCTTACATATATTCAATGACTGGTGTCTTAGGGCAGTATGTCTATTCTAGGACAGTATGCCCTGCATGAGAACATACTGTCCTACGATAACAGTCATTGACTATATTTAAGCTGTGCTTATTACATATATGACTGGGGGTTATGTGACTAGCAGCATGGTGTGGGTTGGTGTTGAGAGCAGCACAAGTGCCCAATGTTGGAAAGAGGAAGGTAGATAAATGTGTGACTGGAAAGCTGGGGAGAAGGACGATGATATTCTGAATGAGGGGGAAGAAATCAGAGCATGGTTTTTCAGCCTTTCCAAACATTCTTTAGTGTTCCCGCTAGGCTGTTTTAGCGGAGTGCTGCGCCCTGCCTGATTTTTAAAGGGCAAAATGCGCCCTACCCCTCTGGCAGTGCCCCGCTAAAACAGCCTGCCTCCTACTCTTATGGTGATACTGGGGAAGCCTGGCACCGCAGTATATATAGCGGTGCCCAGCGCTTCCCCGGCAGTGCAGAGCCTTTGGGATGGCTGGGCCCGCCCCCTTCAGTGATGACTGTGGCCGGGCCCACCCCTTTTCATCACAGCGCGGCCACGGCCCTTTTGTGACGTCGGCGGCCCGGGACCGCCCAGAACAGCGACGTCGGCGGACCCGGTCTGCCCCCTTGACGCTGCCCCGTGCAGCGGCGCCCTGCCCGCCCCTGTTCCTAGAAGGAAAACTAAATCTTGCATAATATACAAGATTTTAAAATTGCCAAGGCACACCATCAGACCCACCACAAAGAAAAACACATTGGTCCCCACAGGAAAAAAAAAAAAAAACACATGGGGCAAATTTACTTGCTATGGGCAACCAATCAGATCCTGTCTACTATCCTCTAGAGGGTGCTAAATAAATAAGTAAGTAGATTCTTATTGGTTGCCCATAGAAACATCACATGTGAAGTAGAATACACATCTTAGTAAATTTCCCCCATTGGCCCTCATATGAAAATACAATCAATCACACCGGTCCCCACAGGTAACAAAAATAAAATACATTGGCCCTCACATGAAAGCAAGAGACCAGTGAATAACAGTTGAACTGGTGGTTGTGGTGTGGACATCTCTAGCTCTGGTGGCACACTCAAGAACATCTCAAGGGACACTAGTGTGCCATGGCACAGTGGTTAAAAAACGCTGGATTAGAGGAACGGACTATGGAGATCAGCCAGTACAGGGCTGTGTCAGGGGCATTTGTAAATACTAGGATTACTAATACCGAATTATGAAGGGAGCAAGTGATGTTTCAGATTATTAGTATAAAAGATTTATGGGTACTTGTGAGTTATCCGGGCTGCCGATTTTTTCATCGCGCCCGAAAAATCGTGGGCATCGCGTCGGTCGCGGCCATTATAAGGGGCCGCGACCGACGGGATGCCCACGATTTCCCATAGACAGTAATGTTAAAAGACGCGATGGACCCGATTTCCCATAGACAGCAATGTTAAAATAAAATGACAATGTGAAATTGGCCAATATGGCCATTTCACATTGGATATGTTTTAAAAAAAAATGTTTCATGGCCCCGTTAACACCACCCCGCTATTGACGCCAACCCGAAGCGTGGCGAGTGGCGGCGGTACGCGTCCTCCGACCTTTTCATACCCCTACTATCCACGTCGGCGTGGAGCTGAGAATAGAAAGTGTGGCGAGCGCAGCGAGCCACCGAGCCCGAAGCGTGGCGAGCCCCGCGAGGGGACGCGGACACCTGTGAAGCCCGCGAGGGGACGCAGATACCTGTGAAGGTATCCGCGTGTGCTCGCCACGCTTTGGGCTCGGTGGCTCGCTGCGCTCGCCACACTTTCTATTCTCAACTCCACGCCGACGTGGATAGTAGGGGTATGAAAAGGTCGGAGGACGCATACCGCCGCCCCTCGCAGGCTCGCCACGCTTCGGGTTGGCGTCAATAGCGGGGTGGCCATGAAACATTTTTTTTAAAAACATATCCAATGTGAAATGGCCATATTGGCCAATTTCACATTGTCATTTTATTTTAACATTGCTGTCTATGGGAAATCGGGTCCATTGCATCTTTTAACATTACTGTCTATGGGAAATCGGGTCCATAGCGTCTTTTAACATTACTGTCTATGGGAAATCGCGGGCATCGCGTCGCGGCCCCTTATAACGGCCACGACCGACGCGATGCCCGCGATTTGGGGGTAAATCGCGGGCATCGCGTCGGTCGGGTGTCCTTAAGTTAACTAAACTTAAGGACAAAATCGGCAGCCCGGATAATTCACAAGTACCGATTTATGTAACAGATACAGTATTTAAAATCCCATCTTGTGCTTTACTCTCAAAGTGTCTGCTTACTGATTCACTTGTTGCAAGAGACAGACTGAAGAAATGTTAAACTTTACAACACCACAGTCCTTTACCTCAATACATATCTATGTGAGCTACTGCATTCAATGATGCGATGATGGCACAAAGAAGCAATGTATAAGAAATGTGTAAAACCAGAAACAGATGAAAATAATACAGTACAGAAAAACTTGGTATAAAGTAGAGGAAAAGGATAGAAATATGTAATGAACTGTCTGACCGTTTTCATAGAAAAACTGCTGCTAGAAAATGAAGGCCACCATTAGGTTAGCTAATTAAATATTCAGCCTACCAGATCTCTATGAGCCAGTAGCAGGACTGCAGCATTAGGTACTGGTAGGAGAACGATTGCTTCAGCCCACAAAGCAGAAGCATTGACTGTAGGAACACTACGTTCTAATCTGAGCAATTATCCAGCAGTGCAAAATCCTACAGTCAGTCACTTACCTATCAAATGTGTATCCTCAGCCCGATCAAAGTAATAGGAAAAGGCATAAAAGAACAGACTGGATACCTCTTTGGTATGGCTTACTTTGCCACTTAGCATATTGGATACTCTTCTATAACAGGATTCATACAAAGATGTTACTGCAGGGAGACACAAAACAAAAACACGGATGTAGCTGTATGCATGTGAAGCTGGGTACATATCGGGTCCTCACATGTGCTGCGCAGACATGCAGATCGGATTGAGGGGGTGCACAATCAAGGGTACACATCAGACAATGGGCCCGATTCAGGTTGGCTCTGTAAGCTGCAATCATCCAAGCGCCTGAGATACTGCCTGTTCGAACGCTAGCAGATTCCCCTCGGGAATATGCGAGGAGCTGGATAATGAAAGCACATCTCCTCATATGCCTGCGCTGCAGAAGAAATCAGTCAATGGTCGCCGACCATCAAATGATTTCATCTGCCTTCGCAAATAGAATTTAGTGGAAATGGACTTATTTGCTTGCGCCTGGACGAAGACGGCCCACCAACGCGTCGTAACCATGGCAATGCCCAACGTTTCACGGGGACGAGCCCTATTCCCACCACGATCTGCCCCCGGTCCTCCCTGCCCACAACAAACGTCCCGGCGAGTGTGTAAGTCGCCGAGATCGTTCCTTGCCGAGGTCTGCGCTTGCGCAAATATGCCCCTTCCTGAATGATTCTGAATTAGGCCCAATGTGTATGATACTTTGCTTTATCTTCAGGATTGGACATCTCTTCTGATGCCTAACGCTGGGCTCACATTCATCAAGTGAACGGCTGATATACATCAGAAGCCCATACATGCGATATGTCAGATAATGGCGTCATTCACAGACATATTAGGCAGAACACACAGAGCCAGACATCCTGGGCAATTGCATAAACATTGCCTACTACTGTGATGTGTGTATGTGCACAGCTGTTGGTAAAGACCATGCGTTGCACAATGTGCAGGATATGTGGTCAGTGTTGATTGAATCAGTCAAGCGTTGAGGAAGATTTCAGCATGGATGACCGACAGATCAATGCTGACTGGTCAAAGCAATATACAGTACAGTTATCTGGAAGATCAGTTGATATCTGGGGCATCTGCCAGAGAATTGTAGCATGTATGACCACTTATAAAATAGCTAAATCTAGTTGATAAATGAGCCCCTAAATACTTTTGTCAACATTGGGAGTTTAAAGACAAAATCTAATAGAAAATGGTATCTTCAAGATTTGCTCCAAGTGTTTAATTGCTAGAGTTTTATGGACAGTTTATTGTAAGATAAAGTGCTTAGGCTGGGGCCACACATAGAGGGCCAAAAGGCTCATTCCTGCCAAGCGGGTCTCGCTTATCAGCTATGTTTGGGCCCAGCCTTTGATTCTGATAAGGATCACACGTACCATAGTTCTGTCCTTTCACCTTGTAAGATATTCCGGCTTGTTTAAACTCCATAATAAAGCCTGGGGTTATACAGGGTGTCACCAGCTCCCCACCTGGTTGCACTGTATGAAGAGATTAAAAATGAATAAAAATAAAATAAAAATTAGCGCACCAACAATATAAAAATATTTTTGTAAACAATTAAGTTGGCTTCATTCATTAACACCATGGCTTACAGGGCCCGTTCTACTGGCGAGTGGTAACAAGCACAGGCATGATCCAAGGATAGAAAAGGCATTTAGAAAAATGTTATTTCGCCATTGGTCAGTCTTATTGTTAAACTTTATTTATAGGACACCACAAGTGTTCTACAGTGCCACACAGAGGACAAGACAAGGGGTGCAGAGATAACACTGCAGCATAAAAAACTGCCTCAATGCTACCTTTAAACCCCCCCCCACACACACACACAGTTTCTAACAAAGCAGAACAATATCACTTCCCTGTTAAAAAAGACTATCTGGATGCAGTGGAGTTACAAAAGGGGGTGTGGGCCCCACCCAGGTATCACCAAAGTGCCACCTCCTGTGCAGTGACAGGAGCAAGGTAATGCAAAGTAACATTATGTGCAGCAACTGACTGTCAGTGTGTAGGCACTGCAAACAGCCTGATCCCCAGTGGCAGCCTTCATCTCCAGGACTCCCGGAGTGAAGAAAACGGGGTCTGAGCTTCAAGGCCATGCCCCTTTCTTCCAACACACTCAAACAGCTGGTCTACCCCCACTGGGTGTCACCCTAGTTAGGCACTGTCTGATATGTCATGTGAAGAATGGGATTGGGGCAAGTACTAAAGGTTCAGGTGTGTTACTATTGGCTCCTAGTTTATTTCTGGACTAAGATTACAAGTCCATGTCCATGCTTCTAAGCAGGTGTGTAACCATAACAATGATGGCCTGTCCCAGTGCCTCTATGAGAGACACCTCTCTGTAGTGGTTGTTCATTTGATGCCCTATTATAGTGGCCTAGATTATAGTAGTGTCCCAGTTAATGTTATGCTCCATAATAGTGCCCTAATTCACATTAGGTCACACTGTAGGGCTGCCAGTACACATTATGCAACACAGTACCCCAATTCACATGATATACTGTACAGTGAATCCTGTTCTCACTATAGAGCCTCCACTTCATATTGCTACACATTACAGTGCCTTTAGTTAGACAGTGACAGAAGATCAACGCAATCAAAGGGTCGACAGGAACGTAGTTGACGTGAGTTTTTCACTTTTTTTGGTGTCTGTCGACATGGACATCATATAAGCGTACCTCTATGCTCGCCATACTTTAGGGACTATTTTATTCTCCGTCTATGTCCATTGGCATGGTAAAGTAGGAACAAGTTGGATTAAACAAACAAAAATAAATCATGAAAAACTCGACCATGTCACTGCCGACTACATTTGTGCCGACCTTTTGCTTACATCATTCGACTATTAATGTTGATCTAGACGCTGCCGACTACTTTTAGGTGTCTAACTAAATGTGTTCGACCAGTAGTGGTCGACCAAGTGATTATCGATCTAGACATCGATCTGTCAACCGGATACAGGCAAAAGTATGTGTGTAAACTGTGAAAAATGTGTGTAACATATGTAAACTTTAATAGGGAATGTCGACTCCTCTCCGCTCTAGGCCCAATAGCAGCTGCACTCCCTGCACCTATGGCAGCTACGCCACGTCAGTGACACCTGTTGCAGCCAAAAAACTCCTTTAGCAAACTGAAGGCAAGCTCGTACAAAAAAAGGGGGGGTGTATTCCTGTAAAAGGAAAGTGGCTTTACGGAGCCCCAATGACCTCACTAAAGGGGCACATAGCTTAGCCGTGAACCCCCCCATAACCTCATTCGGAGGTTCTTCTAGAACTGCCAGCAAATTTTCAGTGACAGGAGTTGGATGCAGCAGGATAATGTCACACTACTGTCATGGCGGGGGGAGTCTGCATTTGGGCTCATCCCCAGGAAGGGCGACACTTGAGTATGGCCCCTCCCCCCTTTGTGACACCACTGCCCTTGCCCCTAAGGTTTCATTCACACAAGACCTCTCCGATGTATTTTACACATGAAGCAGTTTGATTGTTCTCTGCTCTAAACCGAATGTAGGACAGACATCTGACTCCTTAACTCTTATGCCACATTACATAAAAGTGCTTGCAATGTGAGCAGTAGATTTAGGGGTAGTTAGGCATAAAAATCAATTCTTAATCTGCAGGATCTAATATCTGAACGGACACAGTGCATTGAAGTGCCAATATGCAGGAATGATGCTTAAGTGGATAAGCGTGGGGATCCAGGGAGTATGGGCCTATCTCTAAACTCTGTGGCAATACTTACAGCACACCCACTTATTTTGGTGCTCCCCAAAAATCTACATGGAAAAAAAGGTCATGGAATACAAATCTATAAATAGAAGTTCAAAACTCACAAGGCTTTCCTTCTTGTCCACCCATAATTTGCAGTCTTGCTGACATTAAACCTAGGCCAAGGTAACTGCAATGGAGGATGGAAAAGAAATTAGGGTGATCCAATTCACATAAATAAGGCTGACAACACTGTGCAATATATTTACAACATCATAAATACATATCAGTCTGCTCAAACATTTCTTTTTTTTTTTGGGGTGGAGGTGAAATTATAAATAAATATATCGTGTCTTATATAGCGCAGCAGATTCCGTTGCACTTTACAATTGTAAACAGAATATAAACTTCTGTAATAAAAAAAAAAAAATAAATTAAAAAAATTGGTCGATATTCAATATAAGTGAAAACCTCCATTTAGGAAGCGGAGGAAGGACTTTTCAGAAAAAGATTTTACTTCTAAAAAAAAAAAAAAAAAAAAAAAAAAAAAAACTAATTATAAAACTTTGCATTTCTTTGAAAGATACAGCATGGAAGGTTTTGTACATATATTGAAAAAAAAAAAATCTTTGTTGCTTTTGTACATTAAAAAGAGCAATTCTATAATTTGTAGGAGCATAGAATACAAAATTCTCCACAGCCAGAATACTTTCATGAAGGAACAATGAATCCTGGAGCAGCTTCATGTTCCTTTGGAAAGGCCAGGGCAGCGCTCACCTGTGGGAATATAGGTGGTATGTGTTGTTAAACAGGTCAAAGTTGGTGATGTATCCCGCTGGTGCACTTGGAAAAGTATTCTGTTAATAAAATGAAAAATAAATAAAAACCATCAATTTACTTCACAGGTGGAAGCAGAAATGCTCTAAAATTCCAAACCATGTATTGTGAAGCAGAGATTTTTACAGACATTGTAGCTGATTCTGTGGGGAACAAAGCAAAACAATATGAAAGAAACGTTACAACTGGAGAAACCATTTTTCTTTGTAAATGGGGCCAAGGCCACTGAGAGGGGCCCAAGCCCGTGGGAGGGGACGGTGTCTACCCCTTATCCCCTATAACCAGGCAGTGAGAGAGAAAATACAGCTGCAAATAGTACATGGGCCCAGGAGAGAGAGACTGCTACGGCAATAGTCAGTCTTCTCTCCCACCGTGATGTTCAGGGGGAAAGGGGCACATTGTATATGTTCTAACCGGTAAGTAAGAAGGGGGCCTGGCCATAAATACTCAAATTGACCACGCCCCCTCCCAATACCGGGGCCCCGGCAGAGCTGCCGGTAGCCCTGCATGTGACAGATATAAAATGTGCAGATTTAGATTTGCAAGAGGTGTCTTCAAACACTTGCATACAGCAGCATTAAAATATTTTCCCACCTTGCATTGCAGCATGACTCGCCAGCTCTGAATTAGCCCCTAAATATCCAAGCCAATAAGCTACAGGAAACACCCGGTTTAGAAGTAACGTTTGTTTTTCCCATAATGCAACTGTAATGGTCACTCTGCTCTGATAAGTATTTATCTCTATATAGTCTCTGCTCTGATAAGTATTTATCTCTATAGGGTCTCAAGTCAGCAGCCCGGCAGAGGCCATCTAAACTAGGCAAGTTACTGTCTGCTGAACAATACTTACTCAAGAAATGACAAAACTACTCATAGGGTCTCACAAACCAGAACTATATGTCCTTCATTATTTACATTTGGTTCATTTTATTCAGCTCAACTGCTGACATACAGAAGGAGCCGGGCTCCCTCTTGCTGGCGAATCGCCAGAACGTCACCGCTGGCGATCCGCCAGCAGGCCGGCTCTCCATCTGACTGAGACGCGCGTGCGACTCAGTTTCCGTGCGGCGGGGCGACGGGAACCTGTACGTCTCCGCTTCAGGGAGATGGACAGGGTTAGGGGGGGTGCGGGGAGGCGGTGGGGACCCCGGGTGACCGCCGACAAGCCGGCGGGGACCCAGGGGAAGCCGTCGGAAGGGGACAAGCGCGCGCACGTCCCCTTTCACAGATACAGATGGCGGGGGATGGCTTCGCCATCGCCATCCCCTGCAAAGAAGAGACCCGCTCCATCTGTACTCTAAAATGAACCAGATAAAACCCCAGTTACCCGGCAACACCACATCATCACTATGCATCAGTTCCCATAAATGTCCTAGAAGTATTTGCCACACGTACCTTGTCATAAGGATAGAAGGTGATTTGTGTAGACCCACCACCAAGATCCAGCATTCCAGACAGCTTTTCAGATGCGTGTGTTATACTCCCTATTAACACAAAACATAAACAATATATTTAATTACCGTATACAGCAGGCAATAATATGCACACACATACAAAAGCAGAAATAGGCCAGCACTCCACACATTAACACCCAGGTCCCACCTGGGGTCAATGATCCGAACAAAGAATTGCACAAAACCATTTCTACATGTGGATCATTGGTCCCACTATTCTGTCTTCAATAAAGGAGACCGATACGTCAGATAAACATTGGCATAGATACCGTATGGTGTCATTTCTGTAACTCCTAATTCATGCACTGCTAAAGTTGCATGGGGGTGGTAGCCGAGACACCACAACCTACGGCTCTGAGGTTGTATTACCTATATGACCCCTTGCTCGGGTCACATTTTCACTGTGGTTTCTTTGGGTGACAAACAGCTGTCCATGTGGGAATATAGTAGTCACAGAATGGTAAAAGTAACTGAATCTATTCCACTCGCCTCCCATACCTCTCCCATGCACCCATAACACAAGACTAATAAGAACATTGATAAACTCTATGGGAAAATTTACTAAGATCAGAGTTCTATTGAAGATAGTTTTGCCATTAGGGACCGCTAAAAGTGTGTCAGGGCATGCTGGGATGTGTAGTTTCATAACAGCTGGAGAGCTACAGGTTGGCCAGGCCTGTTCTAGAAGATAATAGATAAAATTGGATCGGTTGCTATCCCATCTACAATAGGCCTCGGATCTTAGTAAATGAACGGGATACGGTCATTAGGTCTACACCAACCAGGTCGACAAGCATTGGGTCGACACCACTAGGTCGACAGGCAGCAAGGTCGACATCCAATTAACATTAAAAAAAGTGCATAGCCCAGGGTTCAAGAACACAAAACTATTTTGTATACAGGATGCCAGGATTTAGTAAAATACAATTAGAATAACTCACCAGTTAAAAAGTTGACAGTAATCCAAGCAAATATTCCTGGGTGGGGAAGAACAAACACACAAAATAAATACAGTTATGTGCAATGATTTGGTAAACTCACTGGTAAATTCTGCAGTTTAACAAAGTAAAATTGAGGTTATTTGCATAATTTTGGTTAAAAGTAAGGGCCTACATGCTGACCTCATCTGGTAGATTCCTAACAATCGAATCCATGGCATTAGACACCAGGGCCAGAAAAAAACCAAACCACCCCAAGGCACCTCACTAGAGACCTAGCAAGTGATATGTTTGAATGTATTAAATAATGAAGAAGCAGCTGAAATCTGTAAGGAGTGTTACAATGAGAAAAACAAACAAGGTGTTTATCAGTGCCTGAAGATGCCCAACTACACCAACCCAGGGGGCTTCAAGCCTCAAACTATACGGATATATCAAAATCAATTTATGAAGGTCCTACCATTCATATGGTAGGACCCCCCCAGCCGGTACTAGGTGGTGCCCAATGGAGAAATTCAATTGTTGCTCTATTCAGGCGCAATGAGCCGTGAGGAGACATTTAATCTCACAGCTCCCTCACGTCAGAACAGCACTTTTGTCTGGTTTGGGCATGATCAAAAGAAATTTGAATATCGTCCCACCCTGGAGATTGGGGAGCAATAAAAAACTGAATCAACTCCATAGTGCCTTGTCCAATACGTAGTCTGCAAATGCAAGGGTTACATGCTAATCCAAACACACAGAGGCAGGTGGGTGGAGTGCCAATGTATATACTGTATGTACACCGGAAACTCTGCTTTCAGGTGTACATACAGTATATACACCGGACTGCTCATCCAACGCTAAACATAATAAGAGGCACTTGTAGCACAAACATACACAATAAAAGGAAAATGCTTATACACACGCCAAACATTACAATTCAGAATATTTATACTAAATTTTGCAGTTTAACATGTACAACTGAGGATCTTTGCATATTTTAACAAAAAGAGTGGGCCTACCCTCCCCCCCCCCACACACACACACCCATTCAGGCAAGCGCATTAGGTATCCAATGTTCCAAAAAAAAAAAAGTTTTCTGAAGAGTGCTAAATTGAGTATTACACTATAATGGCCCAGCAGACACCAATCCACAGGGGACACCATGCACCAAACTCTTTATCAATACGCTCATACTATATACATTTTTTACACTTTTATTATTACCTACCACCTATAAAAAACACTCCTAACACATAAGGAGGTAGATTTATTAAGCTCGGTGAAGTGATAAAGTGTCTGTTTTTTATCACCGGCCAATCAGCTTCTACCTGTCATTTTTCAAACCAAGCCTGTAACTTCACAGTTAGGAGCTGATTGGTCGGTGATAAAAACCAGACACTTTATCACTTCACCGAGCTTAATACATCTGCCCCACAGTAGCAGCTTCTTACTTATATAACACCTCTAACACTTTACTGGACATCTCTTACTAGTGCAGGGGTGGTTTGGGTGGGCTGGCCAGGGTGTCCCGTACCATGAATTTGAACCTACCTGATTAGGTCATCTGGGCAGGCCTATACTTTTGACCAAAATAATGCAAATAACCTCAATTTTACTCTATGTTAAAGTGTATCATTTATTACAATTATTCTGATTCTTGTGTGTGTGTGTGTGTGTGTGTAACTACAAGTCTCAGCAAGGTAACATCATTCATTATGTTTCAAGTTAGTATGTGCAGTTCTGGCTCCCCCTATATAAAATGACACCCCCCTCCCCCATATATATTTTTTCTTTACTATATAGCCACAGGTTGACACAATTAATTATTTTAAATTACCACTAACATGCTCAACATTAGATAAATGCCGAACCACTGACCTTCATCAGTACCATTCATTATAGAAACACTATCTTTTCCAACAAGAAAAGGAGATGATTGGAAAATGTCTGTTACCTAAAAATAAAAAGAATAAATTAGTGTTAAATTACTATTATTAAATACAATTTTCTAATTGGGTTCATATATGATGTACAAAAAACAGCATGATTTAAAGTGCGGCCGAAAACAAGCGACCCTCGCCGTTTAACCCCCACGCTGGCCGCTCACCCTATTCAAAGTTCCGGGGGAACCCATTCCCCCAAACAGCGAGGTTCGTGGCTAATGCAGGGAGCCCACTGCATTTAGCCGCGACTCTCGCTGTTTTAGCGGCCACACAAGCTCTAAAAGCCAAGCGAGTGTTTTCCTGCTTTCTTAGAGCTCTGAGGATTTGATGGCTTTGTACTATAAAACTGCCAAACCAATATGGCGAGTGAGCAGGATGGACTCCCTCAATGAAGCTGCAATATTGCATTATCTGGATTGTGGCTAGTGATTGGTTCTCTTCCAGGTCTCCCCCTGGTTTTCAAGTCGTGACTTAAACAGAAGTAAGAGTTTTAGGGGAAACCAGAGGCAGTAGCCACAGGGGCTAGGGCTAAGGAGGACACCTTTTACTAGGTATTAGTGCACATTTATTAGTCGTCAATTTGATCATATACTGCAGTTTGTCAATATCCTACATTTTAAATATTGGTAGAATTGGTCATTTTTACTTTTCGCACTAGGGACCATATTGTCTAAAAATGACCCTGACTATGCAGTCACCAATTCTAGAATACAGCCTTGAAATCTCCATTTTCCAATATTGGCAGTAGAATGAGTCATACAGAAAAGATAAGCGTTGAGCAGTCAGATAACCTTTCCACAGTGACTTGGTTAGGAGCAGCAGTGGCTCCTTACCTGTCCGGGCATGGGTGCAGCTGATCTACTCCTGTTTCCCGGGACCTACCCTCCCGTGTCTGATAGATTAAGGTCACAGGGAAACGGGCTTAAGTCTGTTGGTAGTGCTTATGTCTAGCACTGGTTGAGGACAGGCTGGCTTCTAAGGACTGTGTCAACTGTAGCCACTAGAAGCCAAATAGAGTTGCAATAATAGCAGGAGAGTGGCTTCCCTTAAAAAGCATTCTCTATGCTATGGTAGTCTGGGTTGGCAGTCCTGGAAGGGGGGGGCATGTTTGGTTGTGATTAGCAGGGAGCGGTTTTTTTTTTGGGGGGGGGGGGGGCGCAACAGCCATGCTGATTGTAGGCCACACACAGAATTTGACAGTTGAGTGCTGCCACGCATAGATCATATAAATATTAACAAGTTCCCAAGTGTCTCTAGAAGTATCCCTCATGTGCTTTTCCTTCTGTTACTTAAACCATCTTTGATGGCACCACCAAATCCTGTGGTTCATAAAGAGCTTAATGGATTGGGTTTCCATACAGGCCTCATATCATCATGCTCAATAACATCAGCTAATGGGAGTTGTTAAGCAAAATTCCATTGGATTTTGGAGCACTGCAGAGTTTAATTTTCATTTTGTAGAACGTGGTGTACAAAAAAATTGACTGACCAAAAAAGCCCTAAAAACAGGTGGGTGTGACTGTAGTGGGTTGAAGGGTGCCATTGCTATGAGGCCCAGAGGCTTAGGGGGGTAAAGGGCCATTATAATGTGGCATCATTGACTGGAAGGCACTGTAATACTGTAATGTGTCAATCTAACCTGCTCATTGTAATGTGGAGTGCACTGTGAAGTTACATAACCAGAACTGGGGCACAATATAAACAAGGGGCACCGAAGTGGCATAATATAAATTGGGAACACTGTGGCATAATATGAATGAATTGGAGATACTGTGTGGCAGAAGGTGACATCTTGTAAACTAGTAAACTATGATGCTTCATAAAACTAGGGCACCTCTATGGTTCGGGACATAAATATGGGCACTATTATGGGGCATAAAAAGAATTACTATGGAGAGGTGTCTCCCAATAAGCATTGGGGCAAGGGCCTTCAATATGTTGTTCTGGTTACGTCTTTGAATGAACACGTATGGAATGAATTAACACATTGCTGTGAGCCAGGCCTTATTGCCACAAATAAGTGCCCAACCTCACTAATATTGTAGCGCCTCAATAAATGCCAACCCGTGCAGGTATAGTCACTGAAAAGCTTTCAGAGAATGGTGGGCGTTTGGTTCAATAAATCTACATTAAAACGATAAGTCTCATTAAGTAGGTTGACCCGAGACTAGTCCAACTGCAAAAAGGTGGACAGAACAGAAGGTCAAGACAAAACTGGTTTCAGTACATCTGATATTTGAGCAAATCACTCATACACTATTGGCTGCCCCCCCTGGCTGTGAAGCCAAACACAGGCCGGACATTCTTCAGGTCGCATCGGCTGCATGTGATGTAAAGCAGCCGCTGCACTTCCCACCAGTTTGTCTGGACACACCTGCATTTTCCGGATCCACCAAAATACAATATTTGGTCATTTAGCGTATCGGTTTTAAAAATAGGAACACTTCGATCTACATGCTACAGTGGAAATAAACATTCCCAAACACATTATAAAACATAAAGCCACTTCCTAAGCAACACATATAGATATTACCAATAACCCATTACCATATTTCTGCAGAAATGCTTCTCACACCCCATCAAATCACCGACTTCGATACATAAACTACACTGTTAGACCATTTCCTACATCATCAAGGTTTTGCTATGTAAACATGTCTAGCAGCCATTACTATGTGGCAGATTACCGTGTCTAGCAGCTTCTGTGCCTTCTCTTCCGATAACAGACGTAACCCGGCTGTGGCTTTGAGGACCAGAGGAGTAGACCTCCACAGGTGATCAGGGATTTCTTCTTTTGCAATATCCAGCAATGCCTTTATCCCTGCAGCACACTGAAAGCATTAAGCAGATAGAGTGTACGGAGTGAGCACAAGCCTTGCCAATACACCGCAAATCTATGTAAACAGTAACAAGCACTACTGTGAAAGTTCTGGTCTAGGATTGCAGTTAGAGAAGCAAATAATAATACCGTTTACTGTTGGATAAATGAGGATCTCATGATTTAAATTCAACAAAATCAGGAAATCAAACAATAGCACTATTCCTTGCCAACAAATATGAACTGGCAATTAAAGGAATTTAAAAAGGGTACTCTTTACCTAGAACGGCGCCCATCGAATGCACTAAAAAACGGATGTTAAATGGGCCACAGAGCCCTAATAGTCCCCCTGAAGTCTGAAATGGCCCCCACAATTTTTTACGGCACCCCACGATCAACGTTAACCCGAAGCGTGGCGAGCGCAGCGAGCCCGCGAGGGACGGCGGTACGCGTCCTCCGACCTTTTCATACCCCCACTATCCACGTCGGCGTGGAGTTGAGAATAGAATAGTGTGGCGAGCGCAGCGAGCCACCGAGCCCGAAGCGTGGCGAGCCCCGCGAGGGGACGCGGATACCTTCACAGGTAAACGCGTCCCCTCGCGGGCTTCACAGGTAAACGCGTCGCCACGGACACCTGTGAAGCCCGCGAGGGGACGCGTATAACTGTGAAGGTATCCGCGTCCGCTCGCCACGCTTCGGGCTCGCCACACTATTCTATTCTCAACTCCACGCCGACGTGGATAGTGGGGGTATGAAAAGGTCGGAGGACGCGTACCGCCGCCGCTCGCCACGCTTCGGGTTCACGTTGATCTTGGGGTGGCGTAAAAATTGTGGGGGCCATTTAAGACTTCAGGGGACTATTAGGGCTCTGTGGCCCATTTAACATTGTTTCCTATGTAAAAATCGCGGGCATTGAGGCATTTAACACTAAAATCGCGTCCAATCTGACTTTTAACATTGATCCCTATGGGAAAATCGCGGGCATCGCGTCGCACCCGTTTTTTATGTACCCGCGATTTTTTACCCCCGACGCCCGCGATACTAATCGCGGGCGCCGTTCTAGGTAAAGAGTACCTTTAAAAGTTAGCCGAGAAGCAGGAGATGCTTAGTGTGAGTGAGCTGACAGGTCACATTGAATTCCGTCAGTCGGGTTTCATTATCATATATGCTTCTTACTCACATTGCTAGTATGCACAAGCAGAATATGTTGATTAAAATATGAGTCATGTATATTTTTAGTGTGAGACGACTCCTGCAATGAAACGTAGCATTTCATATGCAGATAAAGCTGCTGTTGCACACATAATATATGCATACTGCATATAATTTTAATCAGCAAAGGCTGTTTGTGCACCTCTTTGCATAATTTTCCGAATAAGATATATATCACATGTGATCCCATCCAAGACTGCCTGGCTCGGATGCAATCCAACAGATCGCTTCTGCAGCCAATGCGACTCGCAGGCTCCGGTGCGATGTGCACGGGGCCATGCATCACATTGGACCTGCTGTCAATCACATGCGATTTGGGTGCTTTTCATGCGATTGATCGCAATTAAAAGGAGCCCAAATCACATTATGGGCACCTTAAGAGTTTATGAAAAGGTTTTTTTTACTCAATATTATTGGTGTTTACTGGGTGACCCTGCATTTCTCTATTCCCTATGTGGTACTAGAAACTTCAGCATGGTGGCCCCTCTTATGGTTAAAAATAGGGTGTGTCCTTCCTTCCTTTTTTTGGGGCACATCTATTGTAAGGAGTTCTTAGCACAGTATGGGGTAGATTTATGAAGCAGTGATAAGGGAGGAGAAATGATAAAGTGCCTGGTAATTTATCACCGGCCAATCAGCTCCTATTTAAACCCAGCCTGTAACTTAACAGTCAGAAGCTGATTGGACGGTGATAAAGTACCAGGCACTTTATCACTTCTCCTCCCTTATCACTGCTTCATAAATCTACCCCTATGTATGCTTGCTCTTTATGGGGATTATTCTGGTTCACTTGCAAAGACAAATTCACTCTCTAATGGATCAAACCATGTGCACTGCAGGCATAGTTGCCTACCCTCCTGCATTCTGCAGGAGACTCCCTGAAATAGCAGCAATCTCCCTCATTTCACCTAGCCCACATTACACTGTTACATTTTTGGGGAAATAAGGAATGAGAGACAGATACATTTACATTGAATCATCAGCACCATTTCCCAGCACTGTACCAAGTATAGTAGCTCTTACTAACTGCTTTGGGGCTCATCTACATTTGGATACAAATCATTTTAAAAGATTCCTCTCAGATGTAGCAGTGCACACCCACGCTTCTAGGTGCCACGTTCACAATCTCTCCATATATGGAACTAGACACGCCCTTTAAGCGGAGCATGACACACCCCCTCAATGGGGCACTGTGCAAAATTCTACTACCAACTATAATCTCCCTGAAACTAATTTTCAAAAGTAGGCGAAGTATGACTGCAGGGGGGGGGAGAAGGTCAGATGTAACATGTGCAGAGAGAGAGTTAGATTTGGGTGGGGTTTGTACTTCAGACGGATATCTATATTGCAGCGGAAATATAAAGCAGCCAGTATTTACCCTTCACAGAAACAATATAGCACCCATATCTAACTCTCTCTGCACAGGTTACATCAGCCCCAACTGCAGTGCATATGGTTTTTCCCATTAGAGAGTGAATTTGCCTTTGCGAGTGAACCAGAATAACCCCCATTGTTCCAGGATATGACTTCATGATGATGGTGTCTTACAATTTGGCATGACTATCATGTTTAAAAGTCCAAACAAACTAAGAAAACCTGTTCTGCATGGCCATACATAAGCATAGTACTAGCTTCATAAAGTATCTATACTTATTTTATTTAAATCACAGTACAGACAAGCTCTGCAATGGGAATTAGATTATGCTGAACAAACTAAGATGTTACCAGCAAGTTCAGTCACAACATAATAGGACAGAATTTTACATATTGGGTGCTAATAAAAATAATATATAAATAGCCAATGATTATTATAGGTTGAAAAAAAATTGGATAATAAATCAACAGAAAGCAGCAGTTTCTAGATGTACTGGTGTGCGCACAAACTATCCTGGTACCTGAACCACATATAATGCAGAGTCAGGATTAGGAAAAGAGTAAACCACAATTTAAAAAGAAAGGAAACACGTCGCTGATGAATAATAATGAGGCACCATTGATATATCCAATATACGGAACGAAATAATAATACTATTTATGATGAAATGCAAACATTTATTACAGATAATATAAATTAATGAAGCAGCCAACAAAAATAAAATTTCATAAACCACAAACATGAATGTGTAATAAAATATATATATATATATATATATTTATTTTTTCCTCTTAAAGAGATATCACTCCGTACGCCTGCAAAAAATTGTATTATAATGTCAACGTTCCATATAGTGGTTATATTGATAGTCATTTGCAGTAATAATTAGGGTTATATTCCCATGGATTTGTGGAGAGTAGTGCCGCTTGTACCCGCAGTGATGCCAGAACACGTCACCCACAGCAGGGAGTCATGTACTAATGGTCACTCACCAGCCAGGAGATTTACATAGGATGGAATAGATGTGCATGGCAGGCCAGTCTCTCACCTGTGCTGCCTTTCACAGGTGTCTCTTACCCTGCAGCTGTGATGGAGCGTTTTCCATCCGGGGAAGGAGATTCTACCTTACTCCAACAGTGCTCAGTGGTAGGTGGTACTCATCAGCTGTACATTTTAATGGTGCAAATAGCTGGGTATGAACTCTAACACGTTCCGCCCTCCGCAGGGCTTTTTCAAAGACTCTTTGAAAAAGCCCTGCGGAGGGGCAAAACGTGTTAGAGGTCATACCCAGCTATTTGCACCCTTAAATTTCAGTTCGACACCAGCCGATGAGTACCGTGGAATCTCCTTTCCCAGATGGCAAACACTGTATCGCAGCCGCCATGCCTCCGCCATGCCTACAGCCGCAGTGTAAGAGACATCTTTGAAAGCTAGCCAGAGCTGGAGTGAATGGTAGCGCAAATTTTAGCTGGAGTACGAACTGATTAGATCTCATTAAGAGAACATATATAGTGCTAAAAGCGAATGACCAATTCCGAGGCTCAGTCAAAGTATATTAATACATTTATATCATTTTTATACATTCATGTTTGTGGTATATGAATTGTAATGGTTTTATTTATTCATTTTAGGGGGCCACCTAATTAATTGACAGTATCTGTAATAAATATTTGCATTTCATTATAAATAGTATTCTTATTTTGTTATATATGTGGATTGATCCATGGTGCCTCATTATTATTCATTAGGGCAGTGGTTTCTTTCTTTTTAAATTGAGATTTTTACAAATACCAAGAGTTATTTAAGTAAAGAAACCCATTTACTTTAAGAGGATATTGCTTCTTTAGTTTTGACTTTTCCATATCTATTTCACTCTATGTAGGCCAAACATGCAGAACCCACTGACCTCATGAAGCTGAGGCTGGACCCACTGACCTCATGAGGCTGAAATGCAGATCGAGTGATCAGGACACACAAACAGTAGTATTTCTGTCTCAGTGCCCGGTGTCCGTGTCGCATTGCACTGGCTCACACTGCAGATGTGGGACTGTGACAGTGAGGTCAGACAGTCTGCTACGGAAGCAGAATGAGGGAGTCCTACTGAATTCTGTCTGTTCTTGTACCATGAAGCCTATAGTCTCTCAAATAAGGCATGATCAAAGTCTTGTCTTGCAAGATTAACTTTTGCAGAAACTGCCTGGAAGTCACCTTGTCATTAGCATTTTTGTGTATAACTCTAGGATGGGAGTGCAGGACAGGTCATGCGTCATCACACGCAGTGCCCCCTAAGCTGCAGCTGTGTGTGTGTGTGTGTGGGGGGGGGGGGGTTTGGTATGCATTGGGCTTTCCTAAAAACATGGGCATTTTTGGGTAGTTCTGAAGCTATTGTCTGCATTTTCAGATGCAGATTTACAGGCTACTGATCGGATAAAACCATCTAAGCAAGCTAAGGGTTATTACTCAGCCAGCCGATGTTCATGCAATTGATCAGATGCTGCGTCTTCGGACACAGATGCAGATCACAGAAGCCAGAGGGAGGTGCAGACATACACAAGACAGCATAACTTAGCGGTGGCCACCGCAACAACCATCACAGCTGCTACTGCTTGGTGTCCATATCTTAATCAGAGCAGAAGTATCACATGTACATTCTGATATCCCCACGGGACCATGACCAGACTGAAGTAATAGACTCGCCTTTTCTGGATCATCAGCATATGCAGACAGTCCGGGCTTTATAGCCTTAAATATCTCATGCTCCAGGAGGAGGGGACCTGTGGAAGGGAAACAAAGTACACAAGTGAAGGATATTATCGCACGTCAATTTTTGCTTTAAGTACACATATTTACTTTAGTATGTTCCTTTTGTTATTTACATTCCCACAATGGCCTCATTCATTTGCACTTGTAAATCATAATGCAGTTCCCGATGGGGAGGGTCCTGTGATCTGTAAAACTGCAATCTCCTCTTCCCGAGGGACAGGCAAAGGCGTTTGAGGGGTGAAACAAGGGCGGCTAGCTTTTTCGCAACAATACGACCCTGCCAGGCAAATGGTTAAGACAGGATTTTGGGCAATGATGAGCAGGTGAGAGTATAGTTCCTTAGTGTTTCGGGTTTATTTACCAAGCAAGCTGCAACTTCCCAAATGGTTTAGGTCTTAAATTGAAAAGGGCAATGCTTTTAACAGCAAAACACTCTATGTGACACCAACTATCAAACATGGAAGAGGACGAGTGACGGTCTGGGCCCAGAATAGGCGACTTACCCAGACTGACTGCACCATGAACTAGAAGTGCATTTTTCCAAAATTATTTTGCCTGGGGATAGTGCAGGGTTGCCGACCCTCCCGGAATTTCCGGGAGTCTCCCGAAAATCGGGTCCCCCTCCCGGCCCCCCGGAAGGGTGGGCAACCCTCCCCGATTCAGTGGGGACCCCCGCAGTCCCCCGGATCGCGGCATTAAAATGCCGCAATCCGCGGTTCTCAGAGGAGGGGGCGAAGCTAAAATGACACAATTGCGTCATTTTAGCCCCGCCCCCTCCACGGAGATCCCTGAATTTGCTGGTTTAGCAACATGGGGACGGGGCTTAGTGATGTCACACTTAAGCCCCGCCCCCTGAGCGGCTACTGAAACTCTCCTCTCCGGGCTTCTCCCGGAGAGGAGAATAAGAAGGTCGGCAAGCCTGGGATAGTGTGGCCCCCAAACTCACTTCTGCTCAAAGCCTGAATACGGATCCCATATAATATTGCATGATAACGGGACATTTATATCCTGAAAATAATGTGCTTCAATTGAATAAACTTATAGTGGCCATCGGTCAAGAAATCAGCCCCAAAAAATTGGCTACTAGAGGGGACGTGTTTAGGTTTAGTTGTGTTTTTATTTTATTTAATAACTTTTTTTTTTTTGGTCACAGGTGTATCTCAAATGGGTTTGGTATAATAGATCTACATCTATAGTGTCTAGTTAGCTAGTTAAGGGAGCGGAGCACACGGAGCGATTTTTGCTAGTGAGCGACTTTAACAAAACAATTCTGATTGGTCTAAAGGGGTGCACACACGGAGCGATCCTTCTAAACAATTTTGACTACATAGTCAAAATTGCTTAGAAAATTAGTAAAGACCTCTGTCAAGGTTAAATAAATCGCCCTATAATATCGCTTCGTAAAAAAAAGAGTTGCTAGGCAAGAATATTTTGACTAGATCGCTGGCAGTCTAGTCCAAATCTCTGCTATTTACCGCTGGGGGAGATATTCACTAGGCGATCTGCAATGAATACCAACCAAGTATGTTAATTCTAGTATAGTCAAAGTCGCTTAGTCAAAATCGCTGGTGCATTAAATCAAAGTCGCTCACTAGCAAAATCGCTCTGTGTGTACACCCCTTAACCTTGACAGAGATCTTTACTAACCTTCTAAGCAATTTTGACTATGTAGTCAAAATCGCTTAGAAGGATCACTCAGTGTGTACACCCCATAAGACAGTCAATAGATAAGCACAATCTGGAATACAGACTACAGATGGCGCAGGCCTTATGCTTGCTGGCGAATCGCCAGCAGCATGCTGCTGGCGATCCGCCAGCAACACGGCGCGCCATCTGACTGAGACGCGCGTGCGTCCCCCACGCTTGCGCGTCTCAGTATCCGGGCGGCCGGCCGGCGAGGCGGACGCAATACTGTCCGCCTCCCGCTCGAGGGGGGCTGGGGGGACCCGAGGAGGCTGTGGGGGGGTGCGGGCGCCCGGTGTGGGCACCGGGCGACCGAGGGCAGCACCGTCGGAAGGGGACGCACGCGCACCTCGTGCGCGCGCGTCCCCTTCCGACACACAGATGGCGCGGGAGCAGGGAATGGCGATGGCGACGCCATCGCCATCCCCTGCAAAGATGAGCCCGGCCCCATCTGTACTTTGTTAAGCTTTTTTTTCTTATGTGCAAAAGTGAAGGTAAACACAGATAAAAGCACCCTTGAAGTAAACAAAGGAGGAGTGTAAATAATGAAAAAGAATGTCACCAAGATAAATCCTGAAAAGTCCTTAGGACTCAAGGGAGAGAAAAAACAAAAACCCTTCATCTCCTTCTCAGGTCCCAGTGGCTATCTTTCTGGTCCACACGCAACGCTGCAAATTTCGCAACGTTGCGTGTGGATGTGATGCTGCCCGCATGGTCGCATAAACATCCATTCACAGCCTTGGGTGCAGGGGAGTAATCATTAAATAATTTATCCAGCACTCGCAGGTCTGGGACATCTCTGTGGTGTCTCAAATCGGAGGGTGACCTGTGCGGGTAGTGGGTGGGCAGCTGACATCCGCTGCCCACCCCAAGGAACTACCATGAAACGCTGGGCGTTCCCACGCATCCCCCGAGTCTGTCACCCAAAGCTCCCACTGTTGTGTGCGAGCGCCCAGCGAATAATCTATTCGCCATGGCCGCTCGCACATGCACATAAATTACTATGTGCAGTCGCAAAGAAAAATCGATCCTACGTGTAAATCAGAATAGGGGCCTCTGTGTATAAGGGACACTATTGTGTGGCATAACATGTATAAGAGGCACTACTAGCCCTGGCTCTGTCTAATGGGGTGAGTGGCAGGGGAAAGTGTCACCACCTCTACAGGCCAACTTTAAGCCCTGGTGGGTATGGATGGGGAGTTTGATAGGCCTTATAAAGGGGCATATGGAAAACCAAGGCTATTTTTTGTTCTCTCTCACTCATGTCAAAATTGGCTAAACAGTTGTTCTTGAGACATTCAAACAAACACAGATTAAAGACAAAATAGTATACTGTAGGTTAAAATATGTAAAAACAAAGAGCTGCAACATGCAACTGTTTCCTATGCATATAAGTGTCACAGCCCTTTTTCTTACCACTCATAGGACCTTACTGAGGAGGTGTAATTTTGTAGATTTTGCTACTCAAAGTGGTAGGCTGAAAGGGGCAGCGCAGCAAAGGGCAAGGAAGTCCCAGGCTCATCACTATTGTGCAAGTGCTTTGCTACAGTATATGCCGAATGTCACACCACCTAACTCCAGACAGTCCCCTCTCCCACTGCACAGTTGGGGTTGCACCTTGAGCACAGTGCAGAAAAATTCAGGTGGCAGCACAGCATCTCAGAGAGCTAGGCAGGCCCCCACATTTAGGGAAATGGGGTGAGGGGAGTGTCTGAGGCATAATCCCTAACAAGTAGTCCTCAGAGCCAGGAGTGGATTTCCCACTAGGCACGTGCCTAGCAGTGGCACAGCAGGCCCTCCACCTAAACCAGCAGGTCCTGCACTGAAAAGGTTGTAGGTGGCGATTTGCACGCACGAGGTTGGGAATACCAGTTTATATGCTGGGTAGCTACACCTTTATAACCAGAGAGCAGAGCCTGAGCCAAAAGTGACACTATAGTGTTGTCTATACAGAGCCGACTGCAGACAAGCTAAACAGCTGTGACTATTAAGGCTAAACGGTATTATGAGGTGGCATCCAATAATATTTTGATAGAGATGACTTTATCCCCAAAGTTTCCTCTGAACATCTGGAACAGTGTTGGAAAGAACTTTGCAAAGGAGAATTGATTTCCACTATAAAAGTGGGCTTCGCAAAGAAACAACATCACTATGTGATGGTTAGCATTACTGCCTCACAGCGCTGAGGTCATGGGTTCGATTGCCACCATGGCCCTCAATGTGCAGAGTTTGTATATTCCCCCCGTGCTTGCATGGGTTTCCTCCGGGTATTCCGGTTTTCTCCCACAATCCAAAAATATACTGGTAGGTCAATTGGCTTCTAACAAAATTAACCTTAGAATGACTGTGTCTGTGTGCGTGTACATGTGATAGGGAATATAGATTGTAAGCTCCACTGGGGCAGGGACTGATGTTAATGGTCAAATATTCTCTGTAAAGCGCTGCGGAATATGTATATACTATATAAGAAACTTAACAAATAAATAAATATTCTACATTCCCCTACACGCCGCACTTCATCACTCCTTTATTTTTAGAACAGGTCATAAAGTTTTTCTATATATAGTTTATATATTCTGCTACACACTTCAGTCTTTACTAAGACTCATTTACAGACACATTTGGATGGGCATAAGCACAGTAATTGTCCTTCCTAGAGTGTCAGGCAATGAGAGCAAGGAACTGCTGCTTGCTATAGTTTTGGATAATTTTTTAAATTTAAGACAGCCATGTCCAAACTATGGCCCTCCAGCTTTTGTGAAACTACAAGTCCCATCATGCATTGCCACAGTTTTGCTTTTAGGGAATGCTAAAACTATGGCAAGGCATGATGGGATTTGTAGTTTCACAACTGCTGGAGGTTAGATTAGATTAGAAATTGTCGGTCCAACACAACACACTGGGATTTTACCTTTAATTAAAAAATAAATGTCAGTTTTAAATCTCACAGCATAATAATTGAAAAGCCGCAATTTACGAATTCTACCATACTAGGTAACCCCTTCATCTTCACAGCTGCACTGTTCCATGCAAGGCATTCGGACATAACATCAATAACCTGTTCTGCATACAAAGGTTTAAAGCTAATAAGCTTTTACACAGCATGATACATATCCCAATATGCCATATACTCGGACTGTATTTTGCTGCATCTTACCAGAGGATGTTTTCTTGAATTTATACACATGTACTCGTGTACCAGTGCTCCCAGCATCAAACATTATGCCAAAAAGGGTTTCATGAGGAACGGTTCCTCGCTCACTCCCACGGTCATTCTGCTGGCTGGGAACAGCATTCCATCGGACATAGCTCATGAAGAGTGTGATGCACAATATAGTCACCAAGATGAATGGCAGCTTTGAGATCTTCATGGTTGTTGTTGTCTCAGAAGACCTGTTAAACAAAATTAAATATTGTATTTTAAGCATATTAATTAAGCATCTTGTTAGTGTAATTTTAGTCTAATTAAGCATCTTATAGTGTTCATTATAACACCTCGCACTTTTCAAAAACAATGCAGTTCCTCAGTTCTACTCTTTAGAATGTTTGCTACATCTTCCCCCTAAGTAACATTATAAAACAAACCGTAAAACTAATAAAAAAAGAAAGAACATAGGGAACATAAAGAACAAGCAATAAACCACAAATCAATGATCCTGAGAATCATCATATACTATTTCTATGTAAATACCTATTAATATATAGTAATGCTGTAAACTAAACAGGAACATAAAAGAATGACGGAACAGGAATACTGAGGTCATACAATAAAATTTTACTGTGAAAAGTGTATAAATGGTGATGTATACTGTACACACAGATCCAAATGGTGGCAGTGGCTAGTGTCCTGTGTCAATGGTACCTACTGTAGTGGGGAGCTCTACAGAACAGGACAGAGGGCATAGAATAGAGCAGACAGGGAACTATAGTAGTGGGGGGAGATATGAACAACAGGACAGCCAGACCCAGGGTTTTGGAGAGAACACAGTGACTGGAAGGACACAAGTAGTAACAGTCCCCTGAAGACAGTAATAAAGTCACATAGTACATGACGCCAGCACTGAGCAGGAGTAATAACTGCACAGAGGCCACCATTGTATATGTATAATTACCATGTTCCCAGAGACCATAAACAGCAACACGTCTTATATATCTCACATAAGAAGTCACAGAGCGCTTACTTGTTGTGCATAGCCCGAGCAGCGGCTCCCACCAGCCGGCAGATCAGGCAGCAGATGCCTCCACATCACCGGCTACTGACGTCACGCGGGGGTGTGCCTATCGTTGCACCAATAGCCGGATGCGGTGTCTCCAGGTAGCGTCATGATCATGCAACCAATTACTCCTTCGCTGTCTGGAGCTGGAAGTGACGTCAAGTAATGGCGGAAAGGCTTCATTGCACTTACAGCGGAGGGCGTAGTCGTTACCTAGCAATATGGCTGCTGCTGTTTCCACAGCAACATTAAATCTACAGCACCGGCGCCTTTTGATGACGTAAATCGCTGCTTTGAATCCTAGAAACCGTGTATGAAATCTGCAGGACAGAGGTTATTAGTTATTACATACTAATCGCTATATTTACGCACTGTCATCACCCGGCCTATAGTGTAGTTTCCCTCTCCTTAGCAACCATACTATTTATAGCTGCAACCATCTATAGCTTGCATATCCTTGGTGCATTTGCCTTCTTCGCTTTCCTCATTGTTTCTGCAAAATAAATTGGTCGAACTTATGAATTGAATTCTAATGTGTATACTTGCTTTGGACTCCCGCTAATCTTTTGCTAGGTATATGATCATCTCTCTCCTAATTCCTGGACACAACAGACAGTGGGATGTCTATGAGAAAGACCAGAGGTCCCTTGCAAAATACAGTGAGAGTGACAGATGACCTGAAAAGACAGGTACTAGAAACCTAGTATAAAACAAGAGTTGCGAGAGTTATATACTGTGACCATGTTTGACTGCATCTCAGCTTGCGACTGTGATCCCATACACAGTAGTTCTGGCATTGTTGCGGGTGCCGGACGGGGTCCAGACAATCGGCATCCCGACGGTCATTTACCCGATGTCGGGATCCCGACTGTTAAAATACTGACGCACGGGTTCCCGGCGGCCACCGGATATTCTCCCTCGTGGCGGTCCACGACTCCCATAGAGGGAGAATAGAATAGGTGGCGAGCGTAGCGAGCCTCCGTGCCCGCAAGGGGCTTTGTTGCACTTGCCACGTTGTCTGAGTCCAGCCAGTCGGGATCCCGACTGTCGGAACCCTATACCACACCCATTCTTGCAACCTCTTATAGAATCTTTGTATGCAGCCGCTGTGAAGACAGGGCGGGCAGCTGCCATCATGTGATGTCAGCCGCCCACCCCCAGCACCCCATGTTATGCCGCAATTTACATCGGAACGCCTAGCGTTTGAATGGGAATGCCCATAACACGCTTCACATTCCCATGGGCGCGACCCGTGCCCGCTGCCCTCCACCTGCACTGCTCCATGCGAAAGGGCCGGCGCCTATGAGAGTCACTGCATACGTTCGGCAAAAGCGCCTGCACCTGTGCATTAATGTTTATGTGCAAAAACAAAACATTGCTCTCCTGTGACTAGTATTACTCCATTTCACTAGTATGACCTCCATTCGCCGGGCAGGGTTTGGTGGATTTGCAAGGCTGCAAATTCGCAACCTTCGAATCAACCAGAATAACCTCCAGAGTGTACATTGCGCATTGCAGATGGGGAAAGAATTGTTTTTGCACATTGCTCATGGGTCAGAGTGAGTATGTTGTGCACAATTACTTGTATCTTCAGCAGTGTATCGTGAGATTTATAATCATGGTTCATTTCATCCATGGGGTGAAAAATACATTGAAATACAATTCGACATGTATTTTACCATAATATAATGATGTGCTTTGTTTTTTGTGTGGTTGTTTTCTAGATTGATGATTTACTTCGTGAGACGATAGAGATAGATGCTTTGGGGCCCTCTGTCCGCAAGGACTTTTACCAGAGGTATTGTGTTTATACAGGTGTATAGTTACAGTGCTAATGTGTCTAAAGGCCCATACACACTGGGCGATTTTGAGCTAAAAGCCGTTCATCTGCTGGTATTACCAGCAGATGAGCGGCTTTGAGGATGGCTTTGCATAGCGCTGCGCTATGGAAAGCCATTCGCCCCCCACTGACAGCACTGGGCAGGGGATAAAGCGGCTTTCCCCCCCAGCAATGACTGCTTTCATCGCTGTCCATTCATGCTGGGCATAATTGTGTATAGACCTTTAGTCAGAGTTGAATGTAAGACAGCCACACTGTGTGCTTGGAAATAAGCTCAGATCTTCTCCTGCATTCATCATTTTTTTGCTCTGCCCCATCTATCTGCTTGTGAAAGTAGCCATCATCACAAGAGATAAGCTCGACTCTGAGTCACCTGTAGTGACGTGCTTAGCTTGAAAGCGTGACCAGAGCAAAAATTAGGGTACTTATTTAATATCTGGGCTCCCGTTTTTCTTATGAGACCGCGTCCGCTCGCCACGCTTCGGGCACGGTAGCTTGCTGCGCTCGCACCCTATATAATATCAACTCCATGCGTAGTTGGATAGTAGGGGTATGAAAAAATGGGGTGCATTTAACATGGGAGCCCAGATAATACATAAGTACCAAAATTAGCAAGGACCACTTGCAAAATGTCCTCTGACAGTGCCCCTATGTTTGGGGATGTGTTTCATAGTAATGAAGAAAAACTTGTTTCCTTCCCTGAAAAGTTTATAATCAATATGATATATAGAAAAAGATACTGATGTAGTTTATAACACTGGTGTAGTTTATAACACTGTTGAGAATGGGAACTTCCCTGGTAATTCGGCATTGGGACTTCATTGCAGGGAACAGCGAGTAAGAAGTGCTGCATGTGGCATAATGTGGTAGGGAGGAGACAGTTTTTACAGAAGCAGAGCGAGCGCCCGGCTTTATATATAAATGTGTTTTACTATTAAACATCAGTACATCTTGAAATGCTTCCAACAACCTCACTGTACTGGGCCTAGGTTAGTACGCTCCTGTCAGGAGCGTAACCAGAACTTTGTGGGCCCCATAGCAAATTCTTGAAAGAGCCCCCTCCCACCATTGTCAATGCAATGCCCCTTAGGGGGAAGGGGCAAGAGAAAAACTGAGGGAAGTGAGAGACAAAGAGGGTGTCGTGGAATTATAGAAAAAAGAGAGATATGAGGGAGAGGGGTGGTCAGGGAGAGAGAAAAGGCTTCAAAGAGAAAGGGAGAGGAGAGAGAGACGGTGTCAGAGAGAGAAAAGGGGAGGAACGTCAGAGAGAAGAGTTGTGCAAGCAGGGGGATATGGTCATTGGGTCACCAGCAAGTTGTTACACAGTCCTTAGGTCGACATGCATTTAGGTTGACATGTGTCTAGGTCGACATACAGGAAGGTCGACTGGGTCATTAGGTCGACATGGGTTAGAACGACAGTCAAGCAGGAGGGAGAGAAAGAGAGGAGCAAGAGAGAGGGAGACTCTCAGGGAGAGAAAGGTAGTTAACAAAGCCAAGTAGGGAGAGAGAGATAATTGGAGGAAAGAGAGAGGGGGAAGCATTAGGAAAGGGGTTGGGAGGAGAATGAGAAAGACTAGGTGCAGAGAGACCGAGGGGGATGGAGGAAGAAGATTGAGAGAAAGAGATGGGGCAGAGTTTGAGAGAGCAAGGAATAGAGAAGGAGAAGAGTGATTGGAGTAGGATGAGAGAGTGGGGGCAGGGGCATGGAGAGAAAAGATAAAAGTAGGGAGAGGGGAAGCGAGAGAGTGAGAGAAGAGAGCGGTTGTCATGGAAAGTAAGCGACCTCAAAATATAGAGGGAAGAGAGGTAAGACAGAGGAGAAGAGGAGGTGAGAGAAAAAGAAGGGGACATGGGGAAAGAGCAAAAAGAGAGAGAGAGAGATAGCAGACTTCTGAAAGGGTTGAGACATGCATCACTTTATACCTCCTAAAACCCCTCCCCAGTACAGGTTGCAAAGTGTTCCCCCCTTCCCCTTCAGTTTAAAGGTGCCCACACACTAGAAAGATCTGCGATCGTAAGATGTGCGCATAAATTAGCCTTGAAATCTTTTGTCCGTCCTGGACAAAAGATTTCAGGCAAGCGCACATCTTTACCAAAGATTTTTCTTAAGATCCCGTGTGCGTTCCTATGGATCTTTTGTTAAATCTTCTGATCTTTTGTGCAAAATGTAAGATCAGAAGATTCAGCTAAAGATCCACGGGAGCGCGCATCAGACAAAAATCGGCCTAGTGTGTGGGCACCTTTAGTGGTGCTATGTACCTGAAGCAGTGGGGGCGGGTCTTTCGTACACCAGTGCCAGCAGCAGAACAGATCTTCTGTTTTTCATGCCGCGTCAGAGAGAGGTAGGAAAACAGAGGGCAGAGGCTGGACCTCCTTTGCCTTCATTGCCCAAACCATCGGCATTGGCGTGGACCACAGGACGGTGGCTCTGCAGCTTTCTGCACAGCACTACTTTAATAATCATTTAAAAATGGGTGCAGGGGATTTCCTGCTGAGCCTTGGGACCTCCAAATGGCCATCCCCCATAACAGTTCTCCATAGTTATACCACAGTCATAGTTATCTATACACAAGGATACGGGATATCTGCATAAGTACATATGTGCACAGCCACTTCTTGGGCATCTGCAGAATGATGCAAGTTACATGATTTAATAACTCCATCTTTCTTGTTCAGCTATTGGGCTATATTATACACCAATGACAGGTATCAAAAGCAGCACATTGAAAAGCAATGCTTCTCACATATAACTTAATTATAATTATTCTCCAATTGAAGTTTTGTTTTGGTCCTCCCCCATCTACAGCATAATGTACATTGTTAAGCTTTGCATTCCAGTGATTCTATTACACTCCCTTGCCTCGTCGATACACTATAATGTTCTGTATGTTATAGGACAACTTAATGTAATTATATATAGTAATGTTGCAGTGGCGGGTTTTGCCATGGTCCCAGTTAGAATCCTCCACCCGTTCAGTGACAGTGAGACCGATGCAGCATGTGACTACACAGGCTTCGCTGTGAGTGGCAATGACTACCTATTGCAAGTCCTACCTGCCAGTCACAGACACTTACAGACAGTCCAATTCTGAGGTATTTTCTCCATCTGGGACTGCCAGAAATCATCATTACTGTGTATCATTAGCCATTTTATTACACTTGATAAACAGTTTTAATTATTTTATTGTTTATTATTTAATTCATTTTTACTGATGCTTTCCCAATCCCTTTCATAGTTGTTTAACTTTCCTGCATGTGAGATAACTCTAATAGGGAATCCTGCTGTGTTTTATGTAGAAGTGTCCAGTTGAAGAATTTGGTTGATACAAACAGAGAGGCCCTTCAGAAGTTGAAAAAGGTATGTACAGTATTACTGTAAGTATCCCGTTATCCTGCAGTCCAAGCTGGCTACCTGTAATACCTAGAGTGGCTAGGCCAGCGCCACAGTATTATACCCATGGGGCAAGCAGGGCTATGGGGTAGGACATTTGCTGGGCGTTTCCCCCAAAACTTAAAATTTTAACAATATTTTAATTTCTGCAAAGTTATTGGAGTCTTCTTCTACAGTCTTTATAGATATGTATTAAGCACAGTATTGTTATACTTAGGCATTGTATAATTGGCATGAAAATAAACTCTGGTCCATTCATATGGTTCCAGTTGTTAAGCCGACGGTGTCTAGGTAGGCAGTCAATAGCACAACCGCTATTTGACATGGATAAAAGGTAGATTCATGCAATAACTTGACATGGCAATGGTCGACACGTAAAAAACATGACATGGACATGAGGGTTTTATTTGCTAATTTTTTTTCCATTCAGATAACTTTGTCATACTTTACCATTGTCAATTGGATACTTATATGTTAGTTGGGCGCCCACTATAGTTACTATGCTCATTCCCCCACTATCCATGTCAGCATGGAGTTGATTTTATATAGTGTGGCGAGCCACCAAGCCCGAAGCGTGGCGAGCGAACGCGGAAAACTAAGCAAATAGCTTAGTGGGCGCCCAACTTACATATAAGTACCCTCAATTGTAATTCACGTAGATAATAAAGTTTGCAGAGTGAAGCACCATGCCCAAACTATAGCGAGCAATGCATTACACTAATCAGTTCTTGACATAGACACCAAGAACTGAGAAAAACTCATGTCAACATTTTCCTGTGTTCACCATTTTCATGTCAACCTTTTGTCCATGTTGACTGTTTTTACAGTTCGACCTTTCACAGTCGACCATTGTCATTGCAACGTATTGCTTTTGTTGAGCTTTTGATGACCTAGACGCTGTTAACCTAGTGATCCAAACCCAAATTCAGGTTATACACTGCGTGTTGCCTTAATAATAAGTGTGGTTTAATGTGTCGAAGTTTAGAATGTCGCATGGTCACATTGTTGACATTTGATATGTTGACACTGACATAATGTCTACATGTATGTCATCAGTGAGAATATCAAATGTACTGTTTTATCCTAACCACAGCCTGATCCTAACCTTAGCACTAAACCTAAAAGGCCTTACAATAAGCCTTACACTAATCACAGCCTTACCCTCAACCCTATCACTCATATGTGAATAAAGTTGGCATTTTGAACTTGTGTAGACATTTTGGTCAAATATGTTGGCATGACAGAGTTTCCATTCTGAATGTCAGCATAGTAAATTCATGCCTTAATAACCAAATCTACTATTCCATAGTATAATAATGACATGTATTTTATTGTCTTGCTCTGTTTTTCAGACTGATGAACCAGCCCCTGTTGGAAATTATGACCAACGAAAAGAAGATGAAGATCGGAGATTGATGCAGCTGTCCAACCAGTTGCAAAATCTTGCAACAGCTTTAAAACAAGGAGATGGAGATCTGATGTAAGTTGTATAGGTGGACAGAGTAAACTGTCCAGCTGGTAACAGCCTGGGATTAGTAGTATCAGATCATGTATTTACATACTGTGCATCGCAGCACAGGGGAAGCCATTCCATCGCTGCTGAAGGACAAAGGCAGGAACTCTGGTAATGGTAAAGTAACCTGTTAATGCCATTTGGATGGACTGTACATAATTGGACGGACTGTACATAATGTTATCTGGATGACACTTATCTGTACAGTGGTGACAGGATTTTGTTGGTACTATACTGAATATAATGGGCATTCTGGTGGCATAGAATAGTGCACTTATAGCTTGCATTCTGCTGTGATTAGGTAGTGCGTATAGTGATAGGATAGTAATAGTAGGATTAGTATTATCTACAGAGATTATTTGCCAGGTGAGATTGAGTCATATGTTAATGCAGGTACTGTTGATGTATGGTACCAAATGCTGTACATTTCCCTCTTATTGGCAGACATTGCCAGACATACAATAGACATTGAGCTGCACATGATACTTGGGTCGAGGGGCGGAGCTACGGCAGCGCGGGAGTGAGGGAGCGTGAGATGGGAGCTCCCTGGATAAGATCCTGAGTGCTATTATGTCCCCGCTACCTGGAGTGCGAATGGCGGCATGAGAAAAGGGAAAAAGCCGGTACCATATATGTCCCCCTGTGAGCGGCAGTGAGGCGGATGTCCTGTCAGTCGGGCGCCGGGAGTTGAGCTGTGCTGCAGAGTGGTGACGTGCAGCTGTGACGTGGTGCGGCTGAGAGCGTGGTTAGCCCGCGGCTGGGAGACACGAGTCGGCGGCATTCTCTCTCAGCGTGAACGCTGTGGACGCTGAGTGTGAGCAACGGATCGCAAAAGGGGACCTGGCTGCTGGTGGGCTGCAGGGTGCAGCGGCTGGACCGGAGTAATCTGTGGCCGGAGAAGGTTGTAGCTGGTGCTCGAGTGGTGGAGGAGAAAGGAGACTGTGGAGAGGTTACTACGGACTGTGTTACAGAGGGGTGTGAGACGGTGTTTCTCTGCAGCGACAAGGGCCACACTGAAGAAGCAGGTGGCAGGTAAAAAAGAACTAAATAAGCAAGTTCACTACAGCGTCTGGAAAGTAAGACTATTTTTTTTTATCCTTCTATTCAATCTGTCCTTAACATATGGAAAGGGTTAAAGCAGGGTGGTAAATAGCTGCCCACAGGGACTACTGTGTGAGAGCTAAAGTGAGGGGTGAAAGCTCAAATCTACACAGTGATCCGAGGGTAAGGTGGTGGATCTCCCCCAATACCCTTCTGCTTTTTCCTCTCCCCGGCATAACTGTGTGCGGTACTACCCTCAAGTATAATATCAGCACATATTAAAAAAAAAAAAAACCCTGTGCCTGAGATCTACGGGACTTGTATTAAATACAGGCTGTCTCTGCTGTGTTCAAATTAAGACAGATTTAAGACGGCCCATACAGACCTCGACGTGCTGTGTTGACAACCCCTCTATACACCCAGCAGAGTGGTCCTTACACTACTAACGAGCCCACTTAAGTAGAATGGGGAAGACTGGTAATGCAACTGCGGCCGCCAGGCTTGAAAAATATGCAAGATCAAATGCTAATTCCACCCCAACACCGTCCACAACACCCGTGTCGACTCCTACTAAACCCTCGGCACCCCAGAGTAATCCAGAAATCACACTACAACAAGTCCTCGAAGCAATAAAAGGAAGCGAGCAGCGCCTAACTGATAAAATCTCAGATATTCAACTTGAGGTCAGCTCCCTCAGATCCGATATCAAAAACCTGAAAGAGCAGGTGCAGGAGACGGAAAATAGGATCTCAAAATTAGAGGATGGTAACCATGCCATTTCCACAAAAGTTGACTCTTTAATTACTCAAATGCGAGAAATGAAGGGTAAACTTTCTGATATGGAGGGCCGGCTCCGGAGGAGCAATGTAAGATTTGTGGGGTTTCCTGAACATTCGGAGGGGACTGACCCAGTGGGGTTTATCGAGAAGTGGATATGTGATAAATTTGGCAGGGAATCGTTTTCTAAAAATCTGGCGGTGGAAAGAGCCCACAGGGTTCCTTCTAGGCCATTGCCACCGGGTGTCCCACCAAGAACTCTTATCATAAAGGTGCTTAATTTCCAGGATAGAGATAAGATACTTCGGCTAGCCCGGGAAAAAGGCCAGTTAGAGCACAACGGAGCCAAAATATCCGTGTTCCCTGATTTCCCTTTGGAAATACAAAAAGAAAGAGCCAAATTTACAGAAGTAAAAAGCAGGCTGCGCCAGAATGGCTTAAAATACTCAATGATATATCCCTTCAAACTGAGAGTCGTCGCAGATGGGGAAACAGTCTTCTTCCAGTCCGCACAAGAAGCGGCTAGATGGATTGATAAATGGAAGCCAGGATCACGCCAATTGGCGGTGGACTAAATTAATAATGAACTGACGTCCAGGGAGCTCACCGTGCTATGGTGGTCTCTAAGTTCAATAGCCCTTGGGGGAAAGGGACGTATGGGTTGGGTTCAGGTATACCACTTGGGGGGTGGTGTATGGGGTGGGGGGTGGGGGGGTTAATGTTGTTTGTATATATGTTAAGTACTATCCGACCAATCATAGATAGGAGCTACCTAATACTGGGCCTAATGGCTAGAATGTATAAGATCAACCAGGAATTCAGAAATGGTGAATAGAAAAGTTATTAATTTTCTAACTTGGAATGTGCGGGGATTAAACGAAAAAGTCAAAAGATCACTAGTGCTAAAACAGTGTCAAAAATATGAGACCGATGTTGTATGTCTACAAGAGACCCACTTGTGTGGGGAGAGGTTGGGGGCGCTGAGACGGCCATGGATTGGGTGGTCCTTTCATGCGCCCTTCACCTCCTCATCACGAGGGGTCTCTATCTTGATTAAAAAAACAGTGTCATTTGAATGCATAGAAGTTAAAACAGATGATAGTGGCAGATATGTGTTTATGGAATGTATGATAAACTCGATCAAGTTTTGTATTATGGCACTATACATCCCCCCACCATTTTCGTTTGAGGTGCTAAGAAAGGCAGTTGATTTCATGGTCTCTAGACCCGATTGTAATATTGTGTGTTTAGGGGATTTTAATAGCGTTATGTATCCAGATAAAGACAGATGGAATAGGACCGGAAATGTAACATCAGCTAGACAACGTCTGGCAGAATTTGTCTCAGAAATGGGTTGGCAAGATGTCTGGCGTGACCGCTACCCTAATAAACGGGAATTTTCTTGTTACTCTGCCACCTATAACTCCTTTTCTAGGATTGACATCATCTTTACTTCCAAAAATTTGCTGAATAATATTGCCTCCATAGAGTATAAACCAAGGGGGATCTCGGACCATTCCCCAGTGTCAATGCAACTGGAATGGGACCAAGTGAAGGGCAGTTCATATTGGAAACTCCAGCCAGCCTGGTTGTCACAAATGGGAGAATTGGATAATATTGCAAAAGAGTGTGAGGTCTTTTTTGACCAAAATCTTCTATCTGCTAAATCTATATCGGTTTGGGATGCCTTTAAATCTTATCTCAGAGGATCCTTTATTAAAAGGATATCTGAGATTAAAAAGGAGGTCCAAACAAGGGCGCTAATATTAGAAGAAAGTATGATTGAGAAAGAAAAGGAGTATTTAAGTAAAAAAATAGATAGTGCCAAGGATGAGTGGATTAGGGCTCAGAAGGAGTGGGTGGAGTATTTGCAAAAAATGACGCAATGTAGCCTCCTGAAAAGGTCACACCATATATACTCTAACTTAGACAAAGCAGGGAAATATATGGCATATCTGGTCAAGGTTGACAGGTCCCCGAACCAAGTGTCCAAAATTAGGAACGAGAATGGAGAGATTGTGACCAAGATTGGTGACATATCAGAAGTGTTTGTTAAGCACTTCAAAGAAGTATACAAATCAAAATTAACTTTCGGGGAAAACGAGATCGAATCCTATATCCAAAAGATAGATATTCCAAAACTAGGTTCCGATGCTACTGACAACTTAGACTTGCCCATTACAGTGGAAGAAGTAATACAAGCAGTTAGATCCATCTCACCGGGAAAGGCTCCAGGAACGGACGGCCTACCCTGTGAGGTGTATAAACAAATGATTGATACTTTGGCACCGCGCCTCCTTTATTTCTTCCAAAGAATGGAGGAAGAGGGAAGTTTCGCCAACTCGATGAAGGAAGCTGTAATTACAGTTATCCCAAAAGAAGGCAAAGACCCGATTGTAGTAGATTCATACCGCCCCATATCGCTGATAAATTCGGATGCCAAGATATTTGCCAAAATTCTAGCAAACAGGCTGGATAAGGTAATTGGGACCATCGTGCACCCGGACCAATCCGGATTTATGCGAGGGAAAGCTACCTCAATTAACCTGAGAAAGGTTTATACCTATCTCCAGACTAAGGAATTTATAGGGGAGGAAGCGGCGATCGTTTCACTAGATGCCAATAAGGCCTTTGATTCGGTCGAATGGCCTTACTTGTATGCAACCTTGAAAGCATTTGGGTTTGGGTCTAGGTTCATTAATTGGGTTGGCCTAATGTATCAGGACCCCACCGCGAGGGTTGGTGTCAGTGGGCACGTCTCAGAGCCATTTGTGTTATCACGGGGCACGAGACAGGGATGTCCCCTCTCGCCGATGCTATTTGCATTGGCGATAGAGCCATTGGCGTGCCTGCTGAGGACAATCCTCGCGGTGGGGGATGGGAGTAAGAACCACGGCAACTATAATATGGTGTCACTGTACGCCGATGATTTATTAGTGGGGGTAACAGATTGGGCTAGGGATCTCCCAAAAATAATTAGTACAATTCAGAATTTTGGACAATATTCAGGCCTAACAATTAATTGGAATAAGTCACACTTGATGTTAACTGGGCACGACAGTGGGCGTGAGAATGAGATTAATATTCCAATCCCAGTTACCAATAAATTCAAATATCTTGGCATCTACCTATCAGTAGATTATAAAAACTATATTAGAGATAATCTAGACCCATTAATTAAAGAAATTCAAAGTAGATGCAGGTGTTGGCTTAGACTACCTCTGACTATATTAGGTCGAATAAATCTAATAAAAATGGTAATATTGCCAAAGCTCCTATACATTCTCTTGCAGTCTCCCATCTATATTAAAGATGATATATTTCGGAAGATTAATAGTATTTTGACGTCCTTTATCTGGCGTAATAAACGGCCAAGAATTAAATTAGATAATATGGTTCGGGATAGAGAACACGGGGGACTGGCTATGCCAAACTGTAAGTATTACTATTTGGCGGCCCAGTTATCACATCTATACCTGTGGATTAAAGAGAAGGAAGGGCTACAAGAATTAAATGATCTGGTAGAGGCAGTGGCACCGGGATCTACTCCTATACAAGTATTATTAAATAAGAATGTGGGGAATAAAGTCCCAGGCATTCTAATGCAGGCGTGTAAAATCTGGAAGCTAGTCAATAAGATCACAGGGGCAACGGGTGAGGACCCAGAAACATGCTTATTTTCAATTAAAGCATTGGAAGGCCTGAGGGTTGACCAAGGGAGTAAAATATGGAGACAGTACGGAATCTATAATCTTGGCCATATATACGAGAATTGTGTAATAAAAACCTTTTCACAGTTGCAGAGTGAATTTCAACTGCCTAAGAACATGTTCTATAGGTACCTGCAAATTAAAAGTGCCCTTGGTCAATATTTCAGGTCAGGTCGTATAGAAATTAGTGACTCACCGATTAAAAAGTGTATTAATAAAATGACTGCGGAGAAACGGGTATCAAAATGGTATAAATTCCTGATGGAAAATAGTTATGGGGATGCTCTTCCCGAATTAAGAGCAAAATGGGAAAAGGATTTCCATGAAGCCAATATCGATGATGAGGGATGGGGAAAAGCGTTATCTTCATCAGTGGGGGCTACTAATTCAATAAGAGTCCAACAGACACAAATAAATATCTTCTACCGGACATATATAACCCCGGTAATTTTGAGCAAGTTCTCAGAGGATAACTCTGATAAATGCCCAAAATGCGGGGAAGCAGGCTGTAATTTCCGCCATTTGATATGGCAATGCCCGCAGGTCATGAGTTTTTGGCAAAGAATCTCAGACACTTTGATAGAGATTGGTATACCTCGGTCCTCCATTCAGCCATTAAACTGTATTTTGGGTACTTGGCCAACCAACAAGATGCCATATGAATTTAGGCAACTTGCAGTTAACCTATGTGCTCTGGCGAAAATGACCATAGCGAGATCATGGATGGATAAGAAAGGGCCGGGTTACAAGGAATGGGTGAACTTGGTTGAGGCCACAGTTGAACATGAGAAGTATGTCCATGTGAGTAGAGGAACGGTGGAAAAATTCTATAAGATCTGGAGTGGTTGGTTAAATAGAAGAACTGGTATTGGGTAGCACTACTAAAGAATAAATGGATTCAGATATAAATATAATATTTTTTTTATTATTTAATAGAAATGTAATCTTTTGAAGATAGGGATGTGGACATTAGAGTAATGGAAGCAGGATATGTTGTGGTTATAATACACGGTGGTACAGAATTTCAAGGCCACTTACACAATGATAATTATATTTTCACATATTATTTTTTATTGAGTTTTTCCTTTTTAATCTAATTATTAATTTTATTATATTTATGCACTAAGCACTTTACCATTAATGAGTTTGAATATAAAATAGAATGAAAAGTGAAATAGTAAAAATTTAAGATATAAATCATAGAATATGGGTTCACGGATTAGTAATATTCACTAAAGAGTATAACAATACTGGGTAGTAATAACAAAAAATCACAGAATAAGTAATAGTATTAGATAGGAACACTTAATTGATAAAGAAAATCAAAGTATACTAACCACGTTGAAGTAAGATAATTTCTGGTCTAGTTGGGCAATGAATAAAATTGTATATATAGTACTGTACGGGGTCGCTCTGAGAGTTGGCAGTGGGTAGTGATGTTAGTAATGAGATTGAGTCGGATGGTAGTATAATTGTCTGTATTTTGTGCTTATATGTATGTATGTTTTGCTATTGTTTTTTTTTTTTTTTTTTTTTACTTTTTTTTTTCTGTTATGTATATGTATGTACCGAAAAAATTTATATAATAAAGAGTATATTTAAAAAAAAAGACATTGAGCTGCACCTTTAACTGTAGGGATTAATTTTAAAAATATATCACAAACGACATGATAGAACTTGGCGGCTGGTGCATCGTAGCGTTTCTTAAGCAGATGGAGACTCAGCTGCTCACAGATATGAGTCACATATAATATTGATTGGTGAGGTCCCATGAAGCAGTTTTTTCGGTACTTGTGTAGTTTCATGGTGGCAGTTACGTAGTCAGCGTAGTGTCCCTGTCAGAATCAGCGCAGTGTTCCCACGGCCAGCATAGTCAGCTTGTGTCTACTACTGTGTGTACATTCGCGCCTAACCGGAGCTCATGCAGTCAGTAGTCAGTCAGCGTTACGCAGTTAGGATAGTCAGTCAGCGTTGTGTCAGCGCTTATTACATTGTATGGGAACCTGACTAAAATGACAGGTGTGAATATGTTTGAGAAAACCCCCACTATCCACGTCAGCCCGAAGCGTGGTGAGCGTAGCTAACCCCGCAAGGGGACGTGGCACGCGTCCTCCCGACCTGTTCATACCTCCACTATCCACGTCGGCATGGAGTTGATTTTACAAAGTGTGGCGAGCGCAGCGTGAAGAGCGGACGTGTAAAATAAGCCTGAAGCGCGGCGAGCCACACGAGCGGATGCAGATTACTTGACATGTATTCTGCGTCCCCTTGAGGGGCTCGCCACGCTTTGGGCTCATTTTATGCGTCCCCTCGTGGGGCTCGCTGTGCTCGCCACGCTTCAGGCTCAGTGCAATCGCCACACTTTATAAAATTAACTCCATGCCGATGTGGATAGTGGGTATATGAGCAGGTAGGGAGGGAACAGGTCGCGGGGCTCGCTACGCTCGCCACACTTCCGGCTGATGTGGATAGTGACGCACTTGCGCACCGCACCCCCCCCCTTTGAGCACGAGACACATGCGCTACCGAACCCCTAACCCTGACCGCCTCCCTGAAGCGGACACGGGCAAGGTTACCGCACCCTGCCGCACGAATCACTGAGACGCACAAGCGTATGAGATGCTCGTGTGTCTCAGGCAGATGGGGATCTGGCAGTTACCGGCGCTGTGTGAGAGGCGCTCACTAGGCTTGCCTGGGACACCAGGGACAGAGCTGCAGCTTGCGGGGGAAGTACGGTGACTATGCTGCCTGATGGGGACACTACGCTGACTACGCAGGGCTGCCGCTGGGACACTACGCTAACTACGCTAGGCTGCAGTTGGGCTACGCTGACAGAGTAGCGTAGCCTGCTGCCATTAGACTACACAAGTACCGTTTTTTTCATATTTGATTGTTCAATTTTTGTGACTAAGATGCATATTTGTGAGAAAAAGACACTTGACGTAAGCTGAGTCACACAGGACCTGGAACAACCAGAGGCTGTTTGATGCAGCTGCGGAAATAGTATGATGGGTGTTCAATGCAAAACAGTGTCCTGTGTCAGTGGGTGAACTTGTGGGTGGTGAGCCCAGGTGCAAAAGTATCATTTGGGCCCTCCTCCTCCACTACAACCCATGTTCACAATATGCAACACGACAGGTGGATGCAGAGTGTGCCAGGGGAACGCAGAGTGTGACAAGGAAAAACATTGACAGGAAGAGGGTTACAGAGGCCAGCACTCTAGTCCTCAGGGGCCCCGGTGCACGGCACCTGTTGCACCAATGGTAGTTCTGCCTCTGCCTTGTGTTATAGTACAGGTACATGCGGAGTGAATGTACTGTGTTTGTTTTATCCTGCTTGTGATTATTTAAGAGGAGCAACTGGGAATGAAGATGAAAGTGAAGAAGATGACGAGGAAGATGAGGAAGAAGATCAGGAGGATGAAAATGAAGACGAAGAAGAGGAGGAAGACGAGGAAGATGAACTCAATCAAACTGCTAAAGATTTTATTACTCTGGGGGATTTCCGAGCACAGCAGAAGGAGGACTTAACATTTAAGGTAAATGCAGGATATTCCTTGGAATAGTTTTGAAGTTGGCAGGTTTGTTGTATTGCTATAACTAGTACCCGCTCCTCTCCCATTTACATCTCTGACCTTATCTCCCTTTACACTCCCATCCGTTCTCTTTGCATGCCACCTCTCCTACCCAAGTGGTTACTTCCTCCCACTTCTGCCTCCAAGATTTTTCATATGCTGCTCCCTATCTCAGGAATTCTGCTCTCTCCCTATCAGACTCTCCACCTCTCTACAAAACTTAAAATGTGCTCTCAAGACCCACTTCTACACCAAACCCAGCCAACTCTCATTATAACCCATTGTTACATGCTCACTGTCTACCCCATCTGTGACACCCCTGTCTGTCTGCTTCATCCCTTTAGTGTGTAAGTTCTGAGCAGGGTCCTTTCCCCTCATGTGCCCTTCCTTACTTCCTTTGACAGCATCTACGCCAGGGGTGGGCAATAAGCGGCCCTCCAGCTGTTGATAAACTACACATCCCAGCATGCCTTGCCTTGCTGGGATGTGTAGTTCATCAACAGCTGAATGCAATAGCCATAAGTATTAATGATAAATGAAGTAAATGTAGGGTAAATGTATGAAAGGTTTGATGCTGATTGAGTTTAAAATCATTTTTTAATGAATCAATATCGACGTCGAGATTCAGGGGTTAAATCATATGTGTAATAACAGACATTGTTTCACATTGTTTTAAAAACCAATGTCGAAAACCGCCTGTTAGTAATACCCCTTTTATATCAAACTGCCCCGTCACACCAGGGATTTTGTAGAAAACTCAAACATGGCTGCGACCTGGCTGAGGTCCCAGACTGGCGGCACGACTCGGCTTATTACCAGGTTGGCGACATCACTGCTGACGTGACTAACGCCAGTGTTAGAAGAGGAGATCATGTCCTAGTGCCGGCTCTTCCTATGCTGTAAAAAGGTCCCGGTCGGATCAGCTTACATGTGCACACTGAGCCTTTGCTGGGTCATTCACGGGAATAACTGTGCTCGCTAGCAGGGTTGAATAACCAGGTTACTGAACCCACTGACATAATTTCAGGGTTCACATACAGTAACACTGGAAAAGGGTACTTAAAGTGCACTTTAGACCCTGAACCATGACGTCATTATTGATCGATCTTCAGTAATTTTACCCACTCTTTAGTCATATAATTAATGTGTAGTAGCAAACAAAAAATATGTTTTAAAAAAAAGTATGGAGCTATTTTTTGACTATATTTTTCTGATCATACTCCGGTTGTAACATTATTATTTTATATTTAAGTTCTTACCCATATACCCCTAAAACCCTAAACACCCTAAAATAAAGACTTATTTAAAGTCTCATCATTATATAAAAGGGTTATATCACATACACAGATATCCTCACCTGTGCGATTGGAAAAAAGCCTTTTTTTTGTGTACCCCTAAAACCTCCATTGTTATCCCCGTACCATTGTTATTTATTATTATTTTTGTTTTTTATATTTTTAAGATTATGCCAATTATTACATTAAAGCATTTATACAACTTTTTCCCAAAAAATATTAATATTAATGTTTTGTGTTCATGTAGAAAGGAGAAGTCCTGCAGATTCTGGATAAGAAATCTGATGGCTGGTGGTTGGCTCAAAACGCCAAAGGAACTAGGGGCCTGGTCCCAAAGACGTATTTGCAGGTAAGTTCAATGGAAAATTCCTTGGGAGTTCTGTCTAGGAGTACAGCTCACACCAGTACATTTCGTGAGACACTTATATAATATGTTCCGTGCTTGTAGACTAGTGGAAGTGCATGGTCATAAGCAATTATGACTTTATATTTGCTATGTCTTACAAATACAGTGATCAATCTGTTTAGTTGTAATGTTTTGTCTGTTATAATCTACATATCATGATTTGTGTGTTTTCATTGTTAATAGTAATATAGACATGACATATAGCCGAAACAGAAAACCATTCACTGCGCTGGTGGGTTGATGTATAGAATTCTAAATAGTTTTAAATATGTATTACTTTATAGATTAATAATTAGATATAATAAAAAACATAGCAACAGAAAAAAGATATATGAAAATATATCTCTGAACAATAAGTAGTAATATAAACTAACTATTTTAGAGAAGATTAACGTCCACCGTTAAGCAAATAAACTTATCTGGCATTCCAGCAGTAAATAAGTGCAGTTAGCCGTTTTAAGATATAGGTATAATAATTCACTTTGTATATTAGGGGGGTATGCACTCACTAGTATGAGTCTGGTGTGAAGCTGTGGGTCTCCCAGGAGGGAGACCACCCTCCAAAACGAGGAGGGAGGGAGACCTGCGCTAGAAATGTATTGAATGGTACAAAGTTTGTCTAATATCAGTGTATCGCCATATTTCTAAAGGATGATAGAGCAATTAGTAGGTGAAAAGATATTTATTTATTTGTTTTACACACTATAAATCTATGTCACAATGCTAATTTATGTGTGCAGTGAACAAGGTAAAATATCAGGGGGAGGGTGAGGGATGGTGGATAAGAGGGCTGTACAAATGGCTGTGCAATGTACAGTCCCCAGTTGGTCTGTGTGTGATTGGGGGTAATATAGTCAGTTCGCCTTGGTGGTGGTATAGGCGGTCTGCGTGTTCAGACACAGTCACTGGATGGAGAAAAGGGCACAGTGTGGTGGTGTGGGGGCTGTCTTCCCATCCCCTCCGCAGTGCATCTCTTACCTCAGCGCTGTCGACCTTCCTGCATGTCGACCGTAACTTATGTCGACCTAATTGTGTCGACATAATGCTTGTCGACCATAATGCTGGTGAACTAATGATCCATACCCGTTTGGTACTCCCAGCACCACACGTGTGTTAAATACACAGTAGTGCCCCCAGTTCACAGATAGTAAATAAGGGTCCATGAACGACGGCCCCAGTTGCATTGTTGTTAATCCGGCTCTGTGGAGAGTACATTAGCAAACAGGGTTCAGTATTCTCAGACTGGAGACACTATATTCTGCCCTGGTGATATAGCTTTCTGTAACATATGTAGAGCACTGGTTGGTCAAGTACTTCCGTCATCTAACCCACCACTCACTCACCTCTGTAGAAGATTGCATCTCATATTGGAGGCAATGGTTAACTCATGGCCGGTCACATTCATGGCCTGGAGCCCAGAGCTGTCACAGGTTACATCTATGGTGTCGAAAACAGTTCTCATTGTGGAATTGGCGAAGAACCTGGATGATGAGATTGGTGAATGACATTCAGTGGCAGAGGAAGGCCTGCCTGGAAAAATATCTAAGGCAGCCCTACTGTTCCTTATTTATTTACTTCATAAGCTTGATACAGATGTATCCTCATACACCTAGCTTTAATATATATTAAGAACCATGTCTTTATAAGTACCAACTTGATTTGTGTACGGGCACAGTCATAGTGGAATAGGAAAGGGCCGCTAAGCGGGTGTCTAGCGTGCGGTGGTGTGGGGCAGGAGGCATAGCGCAGGGACAATATTTTGTACTGCGCACCTGCCTCCTGCCTAATTTATGAACGGTCAGCATCGCAGACTGTTCCGCTGCCTGCAGCTATCGACTTCGACAGCTGCAGGTGGCGATGCCCTATGCCCACAGCAGGGACAGCGCTGTCCCTGCTGCTGGCACTGAGCTGCGCTGGGGATCTCGCGAGAGTAGCGAGATCCCACGCATGCGCAGTGAGTCGGCCGGGGGAAGGGAGACAGCGCATCAGTATTAACTGATGCGCAGTCTCCAGGAGGGGACATCCCCGGAGGGGGGAGTTAGCGCTCCCCCACTTCTGTAGACAATATGTTGATATATCTTGTCATGTCTCCTCTCCTGCTTCGCCTCGCTAATGAGGCGAAGCAGGAACTGTTATAGCGGTGCGTAAATCTACCCCTTAGACTTTCCCAGCTGACTGCCAAACAGAGAATCGTTATTCACCACTACACACAGTTTCCACTGCTTTACAGTGCAGTGTCGGTTTGCTGTACACCATTACATGTGATGCCTAGCATTGGACTTGGTGATGTAAAGCTTACATACAGCTGCTCGGACCTGGAAGCCCATTCCATTAAGCTCACACTGCACAGTTTTGTACTTACATTAAAGGCTGCGGAAGTTTGCAACTCTTCAACTATGGAATCAGCAGTGGTGGCGAATTTTACACACCATGCATCTTGGCAGTCGCTGTCCCCGCTCTGTGATTTTACGTGGTCTTCCACGTCTTGGCTGAGGTGCTGATCTTAAATGCTTCCACTTTCTAATAATATTGCTTACAGTTACTGTGGAATATCCAGCAGGGATGAAATATCACAGACCATCTTATCACCTCTGTACAGATGTGTCATCCAGATAACATTATGTACAGTCCGTCCGATTCCGTACATAGATCATTTGGTACAAGAAATCTAATTGCCTTTCTTGTGATTGACAGGTGTACACAGGGGGGAACCAGAGTCCGCATCCCAGTGAGGAAGAAACTGAGGATGAGGAAGAAGCTGCAGCAGAGGATAATACTGTCAGAAAGGAGAGGTAATGGAAGTGTTGTAGTTACTTTTTATTGTTGGATACCTGTCTTTATACTTTGAAAAACCTGTAGCAGCATAAAACTTTATTTAAAATGCCATGATACAGTATTATGTACATATGTAATATGCAACTATCTGATTGCCTCAAGAGAACACACACCTGGTTTGGCCAAGAGAACATGTGCAGTATATTAGGGTGTTTTATTGCTGGAAAATGAGTTATTGGCGTTGCAAGTATTTTTCCTGTATTATACAAACGTGTATGTAAACACTTATTAGTACCCACAAGTGCTGTAAACACTATTATTTGCTAAAATACACTTGCTGCCTATCAGTTTTCCTTTTGTTGAAAAAAGTCAACCATCCGCCACCTTTTACCAGCCACGAATACTTTCTTATGACCACTTATTGACTATACTTGTCTTCTACACAGTTCTTGACACTTGTTTGGGGGTTCAGCATGATATTGAATTATGTAGGCTATTTTTTTGGGCCATATACAGATAATTTAATGTAATACTTCATATAATGAACTTGTGGCTTATTAAATCTATTCCCTAGTGTAGTGAATCCAAAACTGTGTGCCCTGGCTCCCTGGGGTGCCTCAGGACACTTGCAGGCAGGGCTGGCGCCACCACTAGGCAGCCTTGGGCACCCGGCATGCCCCCCCCCCCCGGAGCGTCACGGTGCCGCATCGCTTCACCCCAGCAAGCCCCCCCCGGATCGTCGCGGCGGCCAGCACCGCATCGCAAAGGCACTGCCCCCCTTGGATCCAATTATTTATGGATAAAACCAGTGCTGGTGGCTGCCAATCATAAAATATGAGTACAAGCAGAAGCCAATCCTGCTCTTTAACACATAACTGAAGCTAAGAAGCACATATAAACACAATGTACTTAATTTTATATATATTTTTTGGGGTCTAGGGGGGTCGTGGAAAAATTCTGATACTCTAGGGTGCCGTGATTCTAAAAAGGTTGGGAACCAGTGCCCTTGTGTGATATATTAGAAACGTAGATGTCACCTCTGCATTGTGGCTTGTTGACTTATCATCTATATATGAGTCTTCAAAACACTGCCATCTGCTTGCAGAGAGTGAAACTACATCTCTTTCTCATACATGCACAAACACAGAAGATAGCAGACTAGCTTTCGAAGCTTTTGCTTGGAGGAGGCTTACTAGTACCTATATATGCTCATAGAACTCTTCAGTCACTTCTAATATTGTGTATTTTTAAAGTACCGGGATCATTATCACATATTTAAGCATCAACATACATTGGGTATTCTATTATAATTTAGGAGTAATACCATTAATCATGTTCTGTCTCCCTTTTAACTAATATGCTCTCTTCTCAATGCATGTTTGGATGTCATAGTAGTTTTTTGTTTTTCACATTTTGTGTTAATATTAGACCTGCTGAGGACACAATCTCCCAGTTGAGTTCTTCGAAGAAGATCCAAGAGGTAAGTAAAATGTAGTGTTATTAGCAGCTGAATTAGCAGTTGCATCCATGTATTATAGGTGTACAGATTCTGTACATTTTTGTTTTACCCTTCAGATGAGTACCACTGACGCACTGACTACTATGGGCACAATTCCTGCTGGGTTCCGGGCATCAACTCTTGCACAGCTTTTGGAAAAAGGTAGGAATGGTACAGTGATACTCTGCTTATTACATGATGCTTGCGGGTTCCTTTATGCAATTTGTAAACACCCAGCACTGGTCTGTTCATCCTACTGACAGATTGGTTGACCTGAAGTTAAATTATACCAATATTTGAAACCTGATATCTGGTATTCGGCAGCCGGATACACACTTGTCTCTGTGTACCTGTGCACAATGAGTACTGTACTGTATTGCAATATTATCCAAATGTTGGAAAATGCATTTGGAAGATAACGGCTATCAACCTGTGTGCGCTGACATCAGTGACAGTGGCGTAACTATAGCTCTGCAGCCCCCGCGGTGGCGGGGGGGCGCAGAGAAATTGGGGGCGCCGCCGGGGGGGCTGCGGGGCTATAGTTACCCGCAGTCTGCGTCTCACCCGGCTCTCTGTCGGGACCTTCCTGACGTCACGGTCCCGGCCGGCTCCTGCTGCAATGAAAACTGACAATTAGAAAATGGGTGCCCCCATACTGCAGACAGTTTTCTGTCTGCAGTATGGGGGCAGCCATTTTCTAAGAGTCCGTTTTCATTGTAGCAGCAGGAGCCGGCCGGGACCGTGACGTCAGGAAGGTCCCGACAGAGAGCCGGGCGAGACGCAGACCGCGGGTAAGAATGGGGGGGCAGGTTAGGTGCGGCGGGGGTTACGCCCCTGATCAGTGATGCCCAAAGTGGTCAGTGAATTGCTAAACGGGACTTGTAACAATGTTTATGAATGTCTCAGAAGTAAATTAGTGTCTTAAAGGGGCAATTTAACTTGTGACAGTACTGTGGGATCACTTGGATTGGATATTGGTTCAGCTGATGATTTTCATCTGCATGTGTGTGTGTAAGAACAGTTCAGAGAGGCCTGGTTCAGGACATCTACACATGGGCCCAGGACTGGACTACCCTTCTGGCACTTCTGGTAAATAAGAAGGGCTTATGAGCCAGTCTGGCCAAAAAGCCTGGCCAAGCAGCTGTGCTTGGATGCACAGTATATAGGGAGACATTGGCTGGCTGAGCAGTTCCGCCTCCCAGCACCCTGTTTGTCTGCCAGACATACAGCCAAGAAGGGGACATGCTGGGAAGCCAGGCCCCTGTGACTCCTGACCAGACCCCTTTGACAACATATATTACCATTATTTACCCAGGAGATCAACACAGAGGAAGCAGATACCTCCAACCTGAACTTACCACATCACAGCTGGCTTTCAAGGACCTGTTATGGGACTCAGAGAGAAGCGGTGTAAGTTGTGCTTTATTACAATATGTGGCAATTGTGTGAGGGGCGCAAGAGGTGAATTACTGGCGGGAGGAGGGAGGTGATGACCTTGTCTCTGCTGCCCATAATATTGGTACATTACTTACTTTAGGGGTTTATGTACTAAAGGGGCCTACACACACAAGGAAATTTTGCTTGAGCGTTCTGAGCAATCCTAGTTCACTCAGAACATTCAGAAATGTGTGTGGGGGCTGCCATTGGTGATCTTTTAAACTATACATAAGGATGCAGCTAATAATTCTGCTTTCAGACCGCAAAACTGGCTTTGACCAGGTATTTTAAAACGTTTCTAAAAACGAGTCTGCCAGCTAAAACCCCTTTCACACCGCATCTCTTTAAATGGTATTTCAGTGCAGTTTTTGTCCTTAAACGGTATTTCAATGCAGTTTTTGTTCCTTCACAACACTGAACCCGTTTTAACCCATAGAAAACAGTGGATGAAAAAAAAACGGGTCTGAAACGGGTAGCAATACCAGTTCAATAGAACCGGTAAATTCACTCTGCACCTTTCAGACTGCACAAATTACCGTTTTAAAACGGTAAAAAAACAGCTAACATAACGGGTAAAAAGTGCGGTCTGAAAGGGGTATGAGGTGCTTTAGTGCTATCACTAGTGTAACATACCTCCTAACTTTCAGTCAGTAGGAGGAGGGACGATCACATACGCGCCGGAAAGTTTTTGCCGCTGTGGGGCATGATTAGACGCTGTGCGCATGCGCACAGCATCTATTCAAGGGCGACAGTGGGGACTCCCAACTGCCCCCCCCCCCCGCTGTGGGATGCAGGAACGTCCCCAAAAACATTCCCGTTGTAAGCGGGACAGGTGGGAGGTATGGTATAATAAATACAACAGAAATTGACCCTAGGTCACACTGGAGCGCAAAAAGGGAGGGAGTATGCAACTCTTCTATGTGATCTTTTGGATTTATACTGAATATTGCTGCTGCCCCTCCAATGAAGGGTGTGAACCTTTCAACTCGGACCAGAAAAAGAGGGGTAAAAGAGACAGAGTGTCACTAATGCAATGGGAGGCGCAGCTGTATTCAATATAATAATAATATATGCCACAATGGTTATTAAAAACTTTAAATCACATAAAAAAAAATGTATACCTGATTAACAATTTTCTAAAGTGCACTTCATTTTAAATGACAAGACAAGACAAGACATACATAACACATAACATCAATAGAAGGGCTGACTCCTTATAATATATGAACAATATCTTAGATCAGTGGTTCCCAACCTTTTTTCTCTCCCGTACCCCTTGATTAGACTTTTCATTGATAAGGACCTCCTCTCACTTTGAAATATGGACAGTACTAAAGGTGCCCATACACGTTACAATTATTGTATACAATATTGTATACAATATCGCATCTCTTCGCATATCGGTTTTGCGATGAGATCAGATCTAGTACAAAAAGTATGTGCAGCACATACTTTTTGTACTAGATCTCATCTCATCTGATCTCATCGCAAAACCGATATGCGATGAGATGCGATATTGTATACAATATTGTATACAATAATTGTAAGGTGTATGGGCACCTTTAGCGGTATGCAGATCCTTATGCATGTCCTTATATTAAGGAGGAGCGGAGGAGTAGTATACAGCAAGGAATCATGTTCTTCTGTGTCTAGACACTGGTTGTGTATTATCTCCAGGATTCCCACTAACACCGGTAGGATTACTGCCGCTGCTTCCTCCACCTTTGTCAGTGCTGGGCAGATGACTGCTGATGTCTGAGGGCAGCGCGGGAAGCTCCCAGTGGATTGCTGGTCAGGTATATGACACAACATGGTTTGTCTCCATGGCAATGGGTCTTCTTCAGCCATCAAAAGACCTTTTCATCGTCCGCCATTACCAATATTATTTTCAAGTACCCCCAATTGGTCTGCAGAGTACCCCCGGGGGTACTAGTACCCCAGGTTGGGAACCACTGGCTTAGATGTTTAGAATACCAAAGTTTTGGATTCAGGCGACAGAGGCTTAGACAATTTATAGTTACCAGTCCCGCATTTGTGCATATTGATCCTCCAATGGCTATATTATTGCAGATTCCTCAGATGTAATTATAATCCTTTACCAGATATTTAATCTGGATTTTATGGATATGGGTCTTTCAGCCAAACGGTGGAGCTTTATATGGACTGTCCAGCAGCCGTTGACACCAATAGCGCTTCTCCCTGGGTTGCGGGAACCGAACAGCAGGGCTTGAATAATGATAGAATGCGTTTCTCCACCTTTCAGTATCGTTCGGCGGCTTCCTCAGCTTCCTCATAGCTGAGGAAGCTGCCGAACGATCGAAGCAGAAATAGACTTGCTGGGCAATTTGACAGACTTTTGATACCGATGCCACGAGGCCACACACCGGGATCGAATCTGCTTCTATGCAGATAAACACTGTTCGATTCAGAGTAATTTTCGATTTGGTTTCGACTATATAGTCCAAATCAAATCAAAAATTACCCTGATTGGAAGTGTGTGTACACAGAATAATAGTTTTATCTTAAGATCCACTGATCTGAAAAACAAAATCTGTCTCCAATGGGAAAAACCATGTAGCTTGGAGAAAATGCAACATGTGCAGAGAGTTAGATTTGGATGGGGTGTGTTCAAATTTAAATCTCTAGATTACAGTGTAAAAAAGCCAGTATTTGCCCTGCACGGAAACACAATAGCTCACCCACATCTAACTCTCTCTGCACATTACATTTGCCTCACCTGCAGTGCACATAGTTTTTCCCATTATGATCTGAAAAGAAAAATCTTTTTTTTTTCTGAATAATTCCCTAAATAAAGTAACATACTGGTAAATGCCAGTTTTTAATGTAACTATCTATTATCAATTCCCTTTCAGATTCTACCTTTGCCCACTCGAGTCTCATTGGTTATGACATTATGGAGCTGCAAAATGATACCTCTGCCTGGGGCTACTATTCAGGTTCTTAGCAGACATGTGCGCCTCTGTCTTTTCGATGGCACTAAGGTAAGGCTATTGTTTTATGTGCATTTTCCATTAAGTGGTATAAATTCAGATGTGTCCATATAAACCCAGTGTCGCTCAGAGGGGTGTAGCATACCATCTTTTTAAAATCTATTTGCTTCTTATTCTCATCGCAGAGGCAGCAAAACACCCCCTGGCTACTAGAGATGTTGGGCTGCCACTTAATCCGCACAGGAATTAGTTAGAAACATGTACAAAGTAAAAGATGGATCACAATGGAACTTGGCATGAGAGAAAGCAGCAGCTGCTGCATCATAGTACTTGGTATATAGATGTAGACTCCTGGTAGTAATTACTGTTATAAGGATAGTGATATGAGTTCCTGATTCAGATTTTTCCATCTGGGCATATGGACCTTTAGCTTCACCACTGACTCTACTGAGTAACCAGTTAAAAGATTGTCTGACTTGCGTCTGTCCTATTCATTGTACATGTCTGTGTGGGTGGCAACTGAACCACATGAAGACAAGCCCCACGGCGCTGCGTGGTGCCACGGCGCTGCGAAACACTTGTGGCGCCTTATAAATAAAATTATAATAATAATAATAATAATAAGCAGAGCATCGGGCTGCAGAACAGAGTGACCTGGAAGTATATGCAGGAGTGTATCTACCCATTGGCCAGGATGGCATTCGCCAAGGGACAAGCTGAGGGGAGGGCACCACCTGGGCCTGGGGTAGAAGTTATGTTTGAGCAGATGCCCCACCAACCAGCAGATCGTGATCTGTGCCATTCTCCCCCCAGGCTCCACAGCTGCCCACCTCTTCAGAAAGGGGGCATGGTGTAGGCACAACAACACTCATGGCTCCAGGTCTGCCGATGCCATGTTCGTAAAATTAGAGCTGGGGAAACACTCCCAGCAAAGATAAGCGATATAGTGCATACACACTGAACAGTATCATTGAGTGACAGTGTAAAGTATGGGGGGGGTAATGTGTTTGTTTATCTTTATTTGCCTACCAGGGCCAATTTGTTTTCTGTATTTACTGTACTTTGGAACCAATGTGTCTGCTCTTTTCTCTGTAGGTGCCAATGTGTTTGAATTTTAGTATGGGGCAAATGTGTTTGTATTTAATCCACTCCTTAATAACTCCATACCTCCCAACTGTCCCACTTTCTGCAGGAACGTCCCTTTTTTGAGCGTCCCCCCAGTCACCCAGTGAGCAGTGGCGAATAAACGCTGTGTGCATGCGCACAGCATCTATTCACGCAACGAGAGGGGCTGGGGGCATGGCTAGAAGCTCACAGAGCCTCGGGCCATGCCCCCACAGTGGCAAAATGGGGCGTGGCCTAGTGAGATGAAGTGAGTTGTAAGCCATGCCCCCTTTCTGGCAGGCCGGAGAGACAGAAAGTTGGGAGGTATGGAACTCCCACCCCCTCAACAGATCTCACCGTCATTAGGGATGCTTCCAGAAATTTCCCCTGCTGGTTGTCTATCCCAATCCACACCTGCATGAGTCCACTGTAATGTGGCACAATAGGAGCTGGAGGGCACTGTAATGTAATAAAATCTGATCTGTTCGTTATAATGTGAAGGGCACTATAAAGTTACATAAAAAAAAATTGGGGTACTTAAATGTTACACAATATGAAATAGAGGCACTATATTGTGGCATGATGTGAACTGGGGCACTGTAACATACTGTGTGCTATAATGTGTACTGGCAGCCCTACAATGGGACCTCATGTAAACTAGTGAACTACTATGGTTCAAAAAATAGTGCACTTCAGAGAAGCGTCTCCCAAGAATCATTGGGACAGTGGCCTTTTCAGTCTGTTGCTATGGGGCCAACAAACGTCTGGCTACGACCCTGTTTACTAATTAAAATTCTGTAGGATTTCTAATAATCTATGATTTGGGCACACTGAATAAAATGCATGTATCATGCAGGCTAGAATGTGACCGCTAAATGTCATATATGTACAGTGTACTGAACAGAGCCTATGCATTTTCATGTTTTTAGGTTTTTGGTAACATTCATACAGTAAGAGCTACGTGGCTGCCCAAAAACCCCAAAACATGGACATTTTCACCTAGGGTGAGTATGTTTATCCAGACTTAACTTTGTAGTGGACAATGTATTGTATAGGGACCAATAGCAGGAAACAGTGCACCTAACGTAGCAGGAGTAAGAACAGGAGATGTGCCTAGACAGGTAACCTATAAATTACACAACACATAGACGCTAGAGATGTGAGTGTGTGGCAGGTACATGGGCCTATGGCAATGCTGTCTCAGGGATACAATGAAGCATATAAATCCCAACCAGCCCTGACATACTTATGTTCGGGATACCAACCACTTGGATATCATCTTCAGCATCTGGGAGCGGTGTTGGAGTGGTGGAGTTCCAGCGCTGCTCTTCAGGTCAGTGTCAGGATGTTACCGTCAATATTATGACAGCCGGCATCCTGAAAGCTGGGATGCGGAACATATCCCATGTACAGTACGCAGAACATGATGATGATGCCCAAAATGGGATACTATGTTAAGATTTGTCAATTTACACTTATTAGGCCTGCGCTGTGTATTCATCTGTAGATTATTGGCGTTATTATTACTATTTTAAAAAGCACAAGAACATAACAGATCGCTTTTGTATATTAAAGAATACAGCATTGCCAGTAGTGCAGATCTAAATTGAAACTTAAAGGCGGCAATACACTGCTACAATTTCTTATAGCAGTGTAGAGCCAGCCGATCCCCCTTGAGCTGCCCGGGACCTTCTTGGGTGGCGGGATCCCATGCGATGTATCGCATGAGGTCCTTTTGCATGTGATATATCGCATGTATCCCAGCAAGTGCTGCCTGAGGCTGTCCAATCCAACAGATCATATGTGCAGCACTTGCGATCTAGGGGCTCTGATTTAATGTGCACAGGGCCGCACATTGTATCGGAGCGGATCTAACACACATGCGCTTTACCTTATTTACCTGATTTCTTGTCCCGATCCATCAGAATTGGGTGAAATCGGGCCAAATCGCACTAATATATGGCCACCTTTACACAAACAGATTAACAATCTCTTATTGCCATTTATTTTCAGTGTAAAGCACCAACATATTATGTCGCACTGTACCATTATTAAGAACAAACTGTACAGACAATATAATAACGTAAGCTTCAATGGAGCTAAAACATAAAGTAGAAAATTATCATTTTGAATTGTACAGGGCTGTACAAGTGGTTCCATCGCCCAGGGTACGTGGCACCCATTGCATCTGTATTTGGCTTGCAGGGCACCTTGAAGAGCATGTATAGCTTTCCTAAAGTCCCCATTGGCAGTGCTTTACTTCCTGCTGACAGCGTCCCCGCCCCCTTGGCGTGAAGTCATGACGTCACATGTTTGGAAAAATATATTGGGAGAAACAAGTGTAGCTGACAGTTATCAGTAAAGCATTTAGCTAAATAATACAAACAAATAAACAAAAAACAACAGTTTATCAACCGTATTCAAGGTCAACCTTAAATACAGTTGTAGACTGTTTTTTTTTTCTTATTTCTACTTTTAACTAAACGACCGTGTATTCAGTCACCATTATAATTATGATACAGACGATGATTATGTTTAAAATGACCATAGACTGAGATGTTTTTTATTTCTGAGCAAATTGTCATTTTTGACTTTTGCAGTTATTGGACTTTTCTAAAATCCTTCTTACCACTAACAATGTTGTATCATCACTGTGACGCTGTATTATTCACTAGAAACCTAAAACGCTTTAAAACAAAAAAAAAAGGCCATTGCGGTCTAACATTTTATGTACAAATTTTGACATTTTGTGTGTTTAGGTCACAGGTATTCTTCCAAGCTTGTTGGATGGTGATTGCTTTGTGAGATCTGCCAGTCAGTCCCCAGACATAGGAATCCTGTTTGAAGTTGGAATTACCTATATCCGCAACGTAAGTGAATTAAAGGGGTGCCAGAGGACTCACCGGCAGTCAGGATTCCAACAGTCATTACCCCGACGTCGGAATCCAGACTGCTAAAAGTCCGACAAACGGGGAGCGGGTATTCTCCCTTGTGGGGGTCCACAACCCCCATAGAGGGAGAATAAAATAGGTGGCGAGTGCAGCGAAGGGGCTTTGTTGCGCTCCCCCCACCTGAAATAAATAAAAAAAATAAAAAATCTTGTCTTATTTGAATAGTTTCCTTTGGTTTTGTAATACTATGCTAAATATTGCTAACTATAAGACCATAAGTGGACGTCATACAGTTTTTATTGTATAGTATATAAAACATACTTTCCATAATTAAATTCCTGAAGTAGTTTAAGCTTACAATAGATTTCATAGTACATCTTATATGGTGTAACCAGGGGCGGACCAAGAGAGGAGAGCAGGTGTGCAGCCTCTGTGTGAGCCTCTCCCTCGCTCTCACTGCGCATATGTTGGTTTCTGGGAAAATGGCGTGGGATTTCTGTAGCGCACCTGCGCCATGTTTCTGGTTATAACTGCGGCGCAGATCTAGTGAAGCATGATATTTGTACCATGTTCCTAGTGATACATGTGGCACAGAGGGAGAGGGAAGTAATTTGTATTATTATTATTGTTTATTTATATGGCGCCACAAGGGTTCCGCAGCGCCTGCCAATACATAGATGAGCAAAAGAACAAAGCAAAAAAATAGTGATTTACAGTACAAATTCAAATTAGGACAAGTACATGGTAAATAAAAGACAGTTACAGCATCGGACACCTATGCAATTCTAACAGTGGCAGAGGTTGGAAAGCACATGAGGAGAGAGGGCCCTGCTTGTTAGAGCTCACATTCTAAAAGGTTTTGTATGGTTACAAGGTGTGCAGTGTGGGCAAACTACAGGGCTTATAGTTTGCAGATAACTGAAATGAATATTTGTGTTGGGTCATTTGCCATCAGCACTAATTAGAACCCATTACGTGTAATTTGGCCTGATAGTTACATGTCCGGATCTGGATAAAGTACTAATACTGTATTTGTTGTTCAGGCCATAAAATGGATTTTGCCTGTGTTAGTACCTTGAGAATATTTGGATGATGTTCTAAGATTCTGCCAGTTCTACATGAATCATTTGGTTACTCTGTCCTTCTCATTGGACTTAACATGTACTATGCATATGTATCACAATCCTGTAGTCTTAAGATACCCATACGATGGCTAATACAGCCATTCATCCCAACCTTTAGCTGTCTGGATTTCTATCAGATCTGGACGTACGTCTTTATCCAATCTACAGTGTCAATCGTTCGGTGCTCGTGCCAAACATGCAGATAAGACAAAGTCTTACAGTCTAACAATGTCCAAATTACACAAGAAATGTCTAACACATGCTGTCTGTTGAGACGTAATGCAAAATTATACCAGTTGTGATTGTGATGAAAGAATACGCAAATGGCATTCAAGGGTGATTCTAGCTGTAACGCTGATATATTGTACAATAGTCTCTTTTACCCCTACACATAGACAACTCTGGACTGTTACTTCCTTTCACGAGCTTGTATATGCTTACCCTATATCATTGGACCCAGTCTCCAAATTTTATGTTCAATTGTTTTATACAATCCTATGTAATAAAAGGCTAACTCTGCTCCTCACCTCTATGGGTGGAGTTCAAGTGTTTTGTGCACTGGCGGCTACCCATGGGGCATAATTCAAGTGTTGCTCCATTTGGACATGCACAGCCACCAGCACTGGCATTATTGTTATGTTTTTTCATCATTTTGACAGCGTGGGAACTGGTAGAATGATAATTGTGTATAATGTTTTCATTCAATTTTGTTTTTTTGCAGTCAACAGGGGAGAGAGGAGAGCTAAGCTGTGGTTGGACCTTCTTACAACTCTATGATGTTAATGGAATCCCAATACCTTCAAAGTAGGTTCATTTGATGTCATAATGGTCTGAAAAAAAAATCTATTTTTTAAAGGTTCGGGTATCAGCTTGCTATTTAAAAATGTAATATATATATTTTTTTCTCCAAAATATTTTTATTAGGCAGTATAACAAAGCAGCCAAAACAAGAGGAATATATAATGCAGCATTGTACATGTGATGCATTGCCATAAAGTACAGTATAAAAATAGAGAAACCAACTCCATTTTCCTTTTTCCATCAGAGATACACACGTTATTATAGTAAAATGATAAATCCAAGCCAGCTTAGACACAAAAAATGGAGACAAAATAAATAAAAACAGTTGCCAAATAATAAAGGCAAATAAAAACAAATATAACATTAACATCGCTTACCAGGAGTCTCAGGTCATAGATCCATCTATGTAATATCCATCCATCCCAGAGAGGGAAAAAGAAAGAGAGGTTATGAAGAAGAGAGAGAGAGAGAGAGAAAAAAAAATGACGCAATATATGGTCCACAATCTATTAGGAAGCCTCCGTCTGCTTTCTGAAGCAAGTACCAGGAGGTATTTTTGAAGTGTTTTTGTATCGCTAATTTGGTAGGGATGAGAAGTGTGCGAATGTACTAGGGGGCCTTTAGGGTTACTGTACATGATTCTGATCATACACTTGTATAACTGCGTGTGATACATAACTTTAACATGAATATCGTCATACATAACTTTCATATAAAATAGTAATAGTAATATGGACATGACCACATTTTCTTTTTTAGGACCTATGAACTGACATTGAACGGTGGCACTCCCTATGAACGTGGAGTAGAAGTGGATCCATCTATATCCAGACGTGGTATGCACTGGGAATGTTTTTTACTCATGTCTGATGTAGTTTGTCAGTGGTTCCAAGGCACCCAGGGGTGCCCCAAAGCATTTGCTTGGGTTGCACTGGCGGGGTATTTTTCAGGGGGGGAATTCTATATATAAATAGATTACACTAATGCAGTGCACACACGGTGCGATTCTGACTAACTTTGACTATATAGTCAAAATCTAATCAAAATCAAAGTTTTCAGCCGCATTCAATCCAGATTCGATGTAGATGTGTGTTCCCGTTTATTGTAAATCATGTAGAAAAATAGTACAGGCAAGAAAAATCTGTACTATATAGTCAAAATCGAATATGTTTTGCTTGCTTTGCAATTCGATCGCAATTCAGGGAGGTTGAAAAGATCATCAGTACTGACCTCCCCTCTGTTCAGGACCGGTACTTGTTCAGAGTCGAGAAACGTACTGGTCATTGTAGACCAACTGCATCCTGGCCATGAATTCCTCAAAATGCTTCCATCTGGCAGATGCTTCAGGGCCCTTCCTGTAAAGTCAACTAGAAGTTAAAAATGATTCTTTCCTCAAGCGGTCCACCAACTGAACAAGACTAGCATGCCCCAAAACCAAATAACTGTGAAGTAATATACACTGTGCTACCCGAGGGCTAATGCTGGCCATACATCAGAAAGATTGATCTTAAGATCGATTGCGCTCATGATTGTGTCCAATTTCCCTTCAATTCTTCGGCAGTCCTTGGTGGTTTTTGGACACACAATGTGCACACAATCTGCATACAATCCATTTTACAATCAATTGAGATTGTATGATTGGGTACAATATCTTTCTGATGTATGGCCACCTTAAGAATGTTGTATGTCCCCCTTGTTCTACTGTCTCCTGGCAGTTGCAATGTTAACCAGAAACAAATTCCAAGTTTACGAAAGTAAATCTGGACAATAAAACTGATTCTTATTCAATCCCAATTCGATCCCAATCGAATCGGGATGGAATGGAAAGCGAATCGCAATGTGTGTACACACCTTAAGCCCCACGATTCCTGTTTTTTTTGGGAGGAGGAATGGTCATAAATAACGCAACTCTGATGGAACTACATCACATTGGCTTCACCTTCTCCACAGTGACCCGCAAATTGCGACAGTTTGTCGTGAGGGGCAAAGTGATATTGTATCCAGTCTCTTGCCTTTGTTGGGGGTTGGGGGGTGGGTTGTTTTTTGGTACTCAGAACCACCCCCACTGTGTGTGCTGCTTTCTGGGTTGGTGGTCCTGGACCGTTAAATTTTTTATAGTGAATGCAATAGAAAAAAACAGTGCTTGTGGCATCCAATCCTAAAATATGTGGACAAACACTGTCCCTCATCACTTAACTGAACTGAAAGGGGTGTACACACGGTGTGATTTACTTTCTATTCAATCCCAATGCATTCGGGATCAAATCGCATGGCTCGGTGTACACGTTAGATTTAGACTACATAGCACAGATCTGTACTATATAGTCTCGTCTGCACAGTCTATTTTTCTATTTCATTTCGATGCCGCGGGGCCAAGCATTGGCCTCAAATTAAAATAGAATGCGTAAAAATTCCGTTTGATTTTGATTCGATTTCAATTCGATTTTTCTTCTATAACCAAAAAAAATTCTGATCCTCTAGGGTGCCCTATTTAAAGCAAGTTTGGGAATCACTGGTATATGTGATTTGGTACTTGTTTCCTAGCACGGCGCCCAATTAACATATGTACGGTAGCGTAGTGAAATCACATCGCACATTGCATAGCCCTTTTGTGCCTTGTGATGCGTGCGATGCGATGTGATCTCAGTAGTTAATTTAGTTAATTTCTTCTCTGCACCCTGACTCAAATCACATCGCATCACATGGGCCTTTTTTGTGGCATGAGATGTGCGATGCGATCTAAGTAGTTCATGTGGTAAAACACCTAAAACACCACCACTATCCACGTCACCCCGAAGCATGGCCAGCGTACGCATTACGCGTCCTCCCAACTTTTTCTTACCCCACTATCCATGTTGGCATGGGGTTATTTTATATAGTGTGGCGAGCGGAGTGAGCCACCGAGCACGAAGCGTGGCGAGCCCCGTGAGGGGACGCGAAATACATGTAAAGTAATCCGCGTCCCCTCGGGGGGCTCGCTTTGGGCTCGGTGGCTCGCTGCGCTCGCCACACTATATAAGATCAACTCCACACCATCGTGGATAGTGGGGGTATGAAAATGTCAGAGGACGCGTTCCGCCGCACCTTGCGGGGCTCGCTGTGCTCGCCACTCTTCGGGGTGATGTGGATAGTGGGGCTGTTTTAGGTGTTTTACCATATTAACTACTGAGATCGTATCGCACATCGCATCACACGCATCGCAAGGCACAGAAAGCCATGCGATGCGATTTCAGTATGCAGAATAGCCCACTAAGCAAATAACTTAGTTGGCGCCGTGCTACGAAACAAGTACCTGTGATTTTTTTTATAGAAAATACAAAACATACTGAACATGTTGTATAATGACTACTTTTATAATTTCTTGAAAGTAAACAGAATAATATGCTGCATGTTGTTACTGTCTACTGTAGTGAATAACACAATGCTTTATCCTGTAGCAAACAGTGGCGTCTTTCACCAAATGATGACGCAGAGAAGACAGCCCCGGCTACTGGTGAAGCTTAGATCTCTGAATAGGAGGAGGAGAGACATGTTAAAGTATGTGCAGATCACATGTCATTGATTGACACTATTAATCATGTCCGTACACGGTGCTCATTCTGCAGGTCACTTCATTTTAACTGGACTACTGTAAATGATGGAAACACCAGGTAGAATCCTAGACTATGTAACCAGACAGATTACCCAACTCATGGTTATCCACCAGAGAAAATCAGCACAGTCCTTATCAACATATAAAGTGGTACAGTTACAAAGGATTCTGTGGTACCTACTCCCTTTGAGGCCTCCAGTCCTGATACTTGTTACCGGAGACCTCCAGTCCGTGACTTGTTACCGGAGACCTCCAGTCTGTGATACTTGTTACTGGAGACCTCCAGTCCGTGATACTTGTTACCGGAGACCTCCAGTCTTTGCTTCCTGCTCCCTGGAGACCACCAGTCTGTGTTGCTTGGTATTGGAGACCACCAGTCTGTGATACATGTTACTGGAGACCTCCAGTCTGTGATACTTGATACTGGAGACCTCCAGTCTGTGCTCCCTGCTCTCTGGAGACCTCCAGTCTATGATACTTGTTACTGAAAAACTCCAGTCCTGATTCTTGTTACTGGAGACCAGTCCGTGATACTTGTTACTGGAGACGTCCAGTCTGTGATACTTGTTACCGGAGACCTCCAGTCTGTGCTTCCTGCTCCCTGGAGACCACCAGTCTGTGTTGCTTGTTATTGGAGACCACCAGTCTGTGATACATGTTACTGGAGACCTCCAGTCTGTGATACTTGTTACCGGAGACCTCCAGTCTGTGCTCCCTTCTCCCTGGAGACCACAGTCTGTGATACTTGTTACTGGAGACCTCCAGTCTGTGATACTTGTTACCTGAGACCTACAATCTGTGTTCCCTTCTCCCTGGAGACCACCAGTCTGTGATACTTGTTATTGGAGACCACCAGTCTGTGATACATGTTACTGGAGACATCCAGTCTGTGCTCCCTGCTCTCTAGAGACCTCCAGTCTATGATACTTGTTACTGAAAGACTCCAGTCCTGATACTTGTTATTGGAGACCACCAGTCTGTGAAACTTGTTACCGGAGACCTTCAGTCTGTGATACTTGTTACTGGAGACCTCCAGTCCGTGATACTTGTTACTGGAGACCTCCAGTCCGTGATACTTGTTACTGGAGACCTCCAGTCCGTGATACTTGTTACTGGAGACCTCCAGACTGTGATACTTGTTACCGGAGACCTCCAGTCCGTGATACTTGTTACTGGAGACCTCCAGTCCGTGATACTTGTTACTTGAGACCTCCAGTCCGTGATACTTGTTACTGGAGACCTCCAGTCTGTGATACTTGTTACCGGAGACCTCCAGTCTGTGCTCCCTTCTCCCTGGAGACCACCAGTCTGTGATACTTGTTATTGGAGACCACCAGTCTGTGATACATGTTACTGAAGACATCCAGTCTGTGATACTTGTTACCGGAGACCTCCAGTCTGTGCTCCCTTCTCCCTGGAGACCACCAGTCTGTGATACTTGTTATTGGAGAACACCAGTCTGTGATACATGTTACTGAAGACCTCCAGTCTGTGATACTTGATACTGGAGACCTCCAGTCTGTGCTCCCTGCTCTCTGGAGACCTCCAATCTATGATACTTGTTACTGAAAAACTCCAGTCCTGATAATTGTTATTGGAGACCACCAGTCTGTGATACTTGTTACTGGAGACCTCCAGTCTGTGATACTTGTTACTGGAGACCTCCAGTCTGTGATACTTGTTACCAGAGACCTCCAGTTTGTGATACATGCTACTGGAGACCTCCAGTCCGTTGCTTGTTACTGGAGGCCTTCCATTTGTGATACTTGTTACTGGAGACCTCCAGTCCGTGATACTTGTTACTGGAGACCTCCAGTCTGTGATACTTGTTACCGGAGACCTCCGGTCTGTGATCCCTTCTCCCTGGAGACCACCAGTCTGTGATACTTGTTATTGGAGACCACCAGTCTGTGATACTTGTTACCGGAGACCTCCAATCTGTGTTCCCTTCTCCCTGGAGACCACCAGTCTGTGATACTTGTTATTGGAGACCTCCAGTCTGTGATACTTGTTACCAGAGACCTCCAGTCTGTGATACTTGTTACCGGAGACCTCCAATCTGTGTTCCCTTCTCCCTGGAGACCACCAGTCTGTGATACTTGTTATTGGAGACCTCCAGTCTGTGATACTTGTTACCAGAGACCTCCAGTCTGTGATACTTGTTACCGGAGACCTCCAATCTGTGTTTCCTTCTCCCTGGAGACCACCAGTCTGTGATACTTGTTATTGGAGACCACCAGTCTGTGATACATGTTACTGGAGACATCCAGTCTGTGATACTTGATACCGGAGACCTCCAGTCTGTGCTCCCTGCACTCTGGAGACCTCCAGTCTATGATACTTGTTACTGAAAAACTCCAGTCCTGATACTTGTTATTGGAGACCACCAGTCTGTGATACTTGTTACCGGAGACCTCCAGTCTGTGATACTTGTTACCGGAGACCTCCAGTCCGTGATACTTGTTACTGGAGACCTCCAGTCTGTGATACATATTACCGGAGACCTCCAGTCTGTGCTCCCTTCTCCCTGGAGACCACCAGTCTGTGATACTTGTTATTGGAGACCACCAGTCTGTGATACATGTTACTGAAGACATCCAGTCTGTGATACTTGTTACCGGAGACCTCCAGTCTGTGCTCCCTTCTCCCTGGAGACCACCAGTCTGTGATACTTGTTATTGGAGACCACCAGTCTGTGATACATGTTACTGGAGACCTCCAGTCTGTGATACTTGATACCGGAGACCTCTAGTCTGTGCTCCCTGCTCTCTGGAGACCTCCAATCTATGATACTTGTTACTGAAAAACTCCAGACCTGATAATTGTTATTGGAGACCACCAGTCTGTGATACTTGTTACTGGAGACCTCCAGTCTGTGATACTTGTTACCAGAGACCTCCAGTTTGTGATACATGCTACTGGAGACCTCCAGTCCGTTGCTTGTTACTGGAGGCCTTCCATTTGTGATACTTGTTACTGGAGACCTCCAGTCCGTGATACTTGTTACTGGAGACCTCCAGTCTGTGATACTTGTTACCGGAGACCTCCGGTCTGTGATCCCTTCTCCCTGGAGACCACCAGTCTGTGATACTTGTTATTGGAGACCACCAGTCTGTGATACTTGTTACCGGAGACCTCCAATCTGTGTTCCCTTCTCCCTGGAGACCACCAGTCTGTGATACTTGTTATTGGAGACCTCCAGTCTGTGATACTTGTTACCAGAGACCTCCAGTCTGTGATACTTGTTACCGGAGACCTCCAATCTGTGTTCCCTTCTCCCTGGAGACCACCAGTCTGTGATACTTGTTATTGGAGACCTCCAGTCTGTGATACTTGTTACCAGAGACCTCCAGTCTGTGATACTTGTTACCGGAGACCTCCAATCTGTGTTCCCTTCTCCCTGGAGACCACCAATCTGTGATACTTGTTATTGGAGACCACCAGTCTGTGATACATGTTACTGGAGACATCCAGTCTGTGATACTTGATACCGGAGACCTCCAGTCTGTGCTCCCTGCTCTCTGGAGACCTCCAGTCTATGATACTTGTTACTGAAAAACTCCAGTCCTGATACTTGTTATTGGAGACCACCAGTCTGTGAAACTTGTTACCGGAGACCTCCAGTCTGTGATACTTGTTACCGGAGACCTCCAGTCCGTGATACTTGTTACTGGAGACCTCCAGTCCGTGATACTTGTTACTGGAGACCTCCAGTCCGTGATACTTGTTACTGGAGACCTCCAGTCTGTGATACATATTACCGGAGACCTCCAGTCTGTGCTCCCTTCTCCCTGGAGACCACCAGTCTGTGATACTTGTTATTGGAGACCACCAGTCTGTGATACATGTTACTGAAGACATCCAGTCTGTGATACTTGTTACCGGAGACCTCCAGTCTGTGCTCCCTTCTCCCTGGAGACCACCAGTCTGTGATACTTGTAATTGGAGACCACCAGTCTGTGATACATGTTACTGGAGACCTCCAGTCTGTGATACTTGATACCGGAGACCTCTAGTCTGTGCTCCCTGCTCTCTGGAGACCTCCAATCTATGATACTTGTTACTGAAAAACTCCAGACCTGATAATTGTTATTGGAGACCACCAGTCTGTGATACTTGTTACTGGAGACCTCCAGACTGTGATACTTGTTACCAGAGACCTCCAGTTTGTGATACATGCTACTGGAGACCTCCAGTCCGTGATACTTGTTACTGGAGGCCTTCCATTTGTGATTCATGTTACTGGAGACCTCCAGGCCGTGATACTTGTTACAAGAGGCCTTCCATTTGTGATTCATGTTACTGGAGGCCAGTAAAACCTGATTATATTTCTTTCTCCTAAAATCCACAACAATCTATTTTGTTTTACTAGCATTAAGAAACAAATTGTTATCACTGCACCACCCAGCCAAGTGTTGTATTTCCTCTCTGTAGGTTGTTTCATCATTATTGCTAATAGGTCCTAACACTGTCGTATCATCTGCAAACCTACTGCTAATATTTGACTCATAAACTGGTTTACAGTCAAAAGTAAAATAGAATAGAGGCACAGCTTCAATACATAGCCCTGAGGTACCCCTGTGTTCAGCGTGATTGATAGTACATAACCTTAATGACCTGCCCCCCCCCCCCCCCCCCCCGCAGCCTAATCTAAGCGGCAATACGGTGTGTGGTGTAATATGTAAGGGGCATTACGGTGTTTGGTGTAATGTGTAAGGGGCATTACGGTGTTGGGGCATTATGGTGTGTGGCATAATGTATAGTGGGCATTATGGTGTGTGGTTTATAGTGAAAGGGGAATTTTGATGTGTGGTGTTAATGACAAGGGCATTTCGTGTGTGGCATTACCCCACTGACTAGTACAGTTATATTTTGTCAAATGAAAAGAGCCTATGAAAAGTAGCAAACTTCTCACAGAGGAGCAGATGTATTAAGCCTTAATAAGAGATAAATGCAAGGGTGATAAAAGAGATAAACGTCCAGCCAATCACATCCTAACTGCCATGTTACAGTCAATCTGGAGGAGCTGATTGGCTGGATGTTTATCTTTCTTTATCACCCTTGCATTTATGTCTTGTTAAGGCTTAATACATCCGCCCCAATGTCTCTTTTATGTATCACAATAGAACAGATACAGTTGTACGATATACTGTATATCTTGTGTCAGGCTTTTCACTAAATTACATTTCTTTATGTTATTTGCAGTCTACTTCCAGAGACGTTGGTTGGCAGTATGTGCCATATGCCCTTGTTAGTGTACTACCGGCAGATCCTGGGTGACGTCCTCCTGAAGGAGAGAACAAGTGTACAGAACACAGGTACAAACATCTATAAACATCTCTTCTGATTTCTTTGATTATATACTTCATTCAGCATCACTCATATTGTTTTATAATATGGTGAATATGTCATACATAAATCTGTGTGTGCGTCTGACAATGGATGTCCCCTGGCACACCCTGCCCATCTCTGGCCCTAATATTTCTATTCACATTAATAGTTAAAAGAACATTTAATTTTTGAGTAGTGGGTGACACAAATGTGCATGTAGGTTAGAAACAACCTACATGCCCAGGGCCTGTCGGCATACCGCTGGTAAGTTTCAGAGACAGTGCAGAGTGCACCTCTGAAAGGGGTTGCCTATTGATAAATCCACTACTGTGCCTAGCAGCAGATAGCTAGTGGTCCCTTCCTCACCGCTCCTAGGCTTTGAATGCCCCTATGCATTAGCCTTGTTTGCCTATGCCTAGGGCCGGCTATTATCTAACTAGAGCATGCTTTTGTTTTCTCTAAGTACCCCTAATCTATCTGGCCTTCATCCTCCCCTTCCAACTGGCCAGTCCCACACCTATTTCTATGGTGTTATTTGACAATGGATATTAAAACTGTATTAACTTACTGTACATATTAAAAAAATAGATATGGAAAAGGGTAAAAATAAAAAATTATCCTACCCGGCCAGTCTTACACCTTTTTGTATGATTTTTTTGGTACTTGTTTACTTGTTTGCTAGCACGGCGCCCGTCGCAGGTGATCGCGACCAACGCGATTTCAGGGCTATTTTTAGACTTTTCCCTGACAATTAAAAAATCGCGTCCATCGCATGCCTTAAGTTAAGGCATGCGTTGCGACCGATGCGATGGACGCGATTTTACATAGGGACAATGTTAAATGGGCCAATGGACCCGATTTTTCATTGTATACCCACCCTTATGGGTATTTTACATGTGAAATGCCCCCCCCCCCCCCATTGTTAACGCCACCCCACGATGAATGCCAACCCGAATATTATAAATATAAATATTATAAAAAATGGAAATTTAATTAAATAAGCCATTCATTTTTAAAAATAAATAAATAAAATAACACTTTTATCACCACCCGACACCCAGGTGAATAAAATGACAAGAAATTGACCAATTTTAGACGACTATTAAAAGGCGTGAAACTTATCACCAAACATTTGAATACGAAGCCCATTGAAAATGACTGAAGTAAAAGATGTTTAAAAAACTGTCAACTTTTAAAAGACGGAGAAGAATTGAATAGCAAACTAATATCACAACATATAAATGTTGTGAAAAAAAGGGAGAATAGGCGTGAAAAAAAGAACAGACCAACATTTGAATACCCCCCAATGTGTGTAACTATAGTAGCCTACCCTGTATAGCACTGGCTTACTGACACATTGTGTGTGTAACTATAGAAGCCTACCCTATATAGCACTGTCTTATTGACACATTGTGTGTAACTATAGTAGCCTACTCTTTATAGCACTGGCTTACTGACACATTGTGTGTAACTATAGTGGCCTACCCTGTAATAGCACTGGCTTACTGACGCATTACATGTATCTATAGCAGCCTACCCTGTAATAGCACTGGCTTACTGACGCATTACATGTATCTATAGCAGCCTACCCTGTATAGCACGTCTTACTGACATATTGTGTGTATCTATAGCAGCCTACCCTATATAGAACTGGCTTACTGACATATTGTGTGTATCTATAGCAGCCTACCCTATATAGAACTGGCTTACTGACACATTGTGTGTATCTATAGCAGTTCACCCTGTATAGCACTGGCTTACTGACACAATGTGTGTAACTATAGTAGCCTACCCTGTATAGCACTGACTTACTGACATATTGTGTGTAAGTTTAGCAGCTCACCCTGTAATAGCACTGGCTTACTGACACATTGTGTTTAACTATAGTAGCCTACTCTATAGTATGAAAGTAATATAAAGGTGTTCAAATTGCGCTTAGAATGCATCTTGGTGGATGAAGACACAGGGATGGTGTCCCCACACCATATAAACACGTGAAAGAAAAAGATCATATGCAAGAGCAAATGAAATCGTGTCTCGTTCATCAGCGCTATCAATAGAAAAATACATCCCTATGAAGGTATATTAGTCTCCTCTTCTCCGCCTCAAACTGGTTTATACAGTAGAGATGACTGCAGTATTGAAAGGGATTCTTGTTATATATGGATACCCATCACCGAAGATGTCAGAGTGGGGAGAAAATACCATACATCCCTATATGGGATTGGGCGTCTCCTCTTCTCCTTTTGTAGGAAATAAAGTGTGGCCAAATAATCCGGTGTGTGGTCGATAATCATCTGACTATACCACTCTCCAGTGGTGTATACATAAGGAGAGAGATAAGTGTGCCACGTGTGCTGTTCATCAAGGCTTGTCGGCCTTTTTGTATGCTGTACACTGTATTGTCAGGACATAATTACCCATTTCCTTGTCTGCACCAAATAAGCGCTGGACTTGAAATGTTCGGAAGAAGCCTGCTGTGTCTGTAAGGAGGATATTTATCAAAGATTGGAGAGAGCTAAGGTACCAACCAATCAGCTCTTAGCTGACATTTTTGAAACGCAGGCCGTAACATGGCAGTTAGAAGCTGATTGGCTGTTAATTTATCTCTTTCCAACCTTTTTCACTCGGATAACTTGTTATAATTTATTATCCACGTGGCCTACAATTGGTAATGGTAAAGTATGGCGAGGGAGGCACCATACGAGGGTACTTGGTACACTATTTGAGGGTCTGTCGACTGTTGTTGACCTAGGCACTAAAAATCTTAAAAAGTCATGTCAGCCTTTTGCTTGTCTCAAACTTTAGTCCATGTCAACCATAGTGCATGTAGACCTTTTCACTGTCGACCAATAGTGGTTGACCTAATGACCGTTGACCTAATAATACACTTTTTGACAAACAGCAATGCTAATTTTGCATTGTGTGTAGTATTTTAGCACAAACTTGTTAGGAAGATGCAAAATATCAGTCACTGTAAACTAGGGGCCTCACTGCAGCGCTTTGTGAAGCGGACATTTTGTTCCTGAGGTAACTTTTTGAATGGGCCGCAACCTACTGTATGAACTCCCCAGGCATTTGTAACATTACTGAAATTACAGGGTTTTAATGGCTATTTTAAATACTGCATGGACCAAAGCAAGGAACCCTCTGAGATGTGTGTAAACAGGAGAATGATGGGGTAATGGCTGCATCTCCTCATAGACCAAGGAACCCATCTGAGTTGTGTGTAGACAGGAGAATGATGGGGTAATGGCTATGTCTCCTCATAGATCAAGAAACCCTTTGAGATGTCTGTAGATAGGTGAAAGGAACCAAGGAACCCTCTGAGATGTATGTAGACAGAAGAATCATGGGTAATGGCTATGTCTCCTCATAGACCAAGGAACCATCTGAGATGTGTGTAGACAGGAGAATGATGGGTAATGGCTAGGTCCTTCTCATAGACCAAGGAGTCCACTGAGATGTGTGCAGACAGAATAATCGGGTAATGGCTAGGTCTTCTCATAGACCAAGGAACCCTCTGAGATGTGTGTAGACATATTTAAAAAAGTAAATATGCACATGTTTTATTTTACATATTCTGACACTCCAAATGAGGAAATAACCACAGAGATACAGTATTATTCACCACTCATTTTATTACCCAAATTGTTGTTGGAAATAACACATGATGGGGTATAAGATGGGAATTCTGTTGAAGATGGGATGTTGCCCATAACAACCAATCAGATTCTATCTAGTATCTCCTAGACAATACTAAATAAATAATTAGTCTATTATCTAGACTACTCATTTATTTAGTATCGTATAGGAGAAAATAGATACAGTCTGATTGGTTGTTATGTGCAATATTCCATATTTAACGAGTTGAAATGTAGTGGGACACCTCTACATTGTGAGTGCATGCCACTCCGTGATGGTGACAGGGGTGCATACCACTCCTTGGATGGAGTAGGGGGTGCATGCCACTCCAGTGACAGGGACGCTTGCCACTCCGTAAATGGTGACGGGGGCGCATGCCACTCCCTTGACGGTGACGGGGGTGCATACCACTCCGTGGATGGTGATGGGGGCGTATACCACTCTGTGGGTGGTGACGGGGGGCGTATACCACTCCATGGATGCTTCCGGGGACTCTTGCCACTCCGTGGATGCTTCCGGGGACTCTTGCCACTCCGTAGATGCTTCCTGGGACTCTTGCCACTCTGTGGATGCTTCCTGGGACTCTTGCCACTCCGTGGATGCTTCCTGGGACTCTTGCCACTCCGTGGATGTTTTCGTGGGCAAATACCAGTCCATGGATAATGGGTTCTCTTGCCACTCCATGGATGTTTCTGGGGTCTCTGGCCACACTGTGGATGTTTCCGGGGGCGAATACCACTCATTGGATGTTTTCGGGGGCGAATACCAGTCCATGGATAATGGGTTCTCATGCCACTCCGTGGATTGGAACGGGGGCTCTTGCCTCTCCATGGATGGTGATGGGAGCGTATACCATTCCGTTGATCTTGACAGGGGCTCTTGCCACCCCGTGGATATTGACGGGGGCGAATTCCTCAATGGTGAGGAAGCCTTTCTCTCCCTCTGTGCCGGTGGGGCCTGTCTCTCCCTTGGTGCCGGTGGGGCCTGTCTCTCCCTTGGTGCCGGTGGGGCCTGTCTTTCCCTCGGAGCCGGTGGGGCCTTTCTCTCGCTGGCATGCGGAGGTGCCTTTCTCTCGCAGGGAGGTGGTGGTGCCTTTCTCTCACGGGGAGGCGGTGGGGCCTTTCTCTCGCGGGGAGGCGGTGGGGCCTGTCTTACCCGCGGTGCCGGGGGCATCTGCCTCTCCCGGGGTTCTTGTTTGGCTTGGCTCTCTGATGGCAATTGGGCCATTTCTCCTCTTGTAGCAAGTTTGACTCACTGCGTCACCTTAATTAAAGATAAAATATAAATATTTAATAACAAATAAGCTATACACAAATATCCCTTCTAGTCATAATGGACAGAGGAAAAATCATTCGGTGGTGAGTAACCATCGAACGATTTCTCCTCTGTGCGGCTGCTTACGCGTAAATGTGTAAGCGTACGCGTTGCAGCATAGTGCGGGTATTTGTGTGGTGAGGTGGGCGTGCCTTTGGCGGAATGGAGTTTACCTGCTTGATAGGCAGAGGAAATAGGCAGCCAAGCGAGCCCTTTACGCTACTATATGTGACCTCTCTGGGCGCAATGAAAAGCAAAAAGTGAATATGGTCCCCGATCTCCTGTCACAATGTTACAATTCATTCCATATTCATATGATTATAATCCGGAATCACAATGCTCCGCTAGTAGGATCAGTATAAATATGTGTTACACAACTGACCACAGAAATGCAGGTATCAGCGAATACAATACCATAATGGAGTAATGGGGGAAATAAAGGGCTTTATTATTTAAAGCCCATTTATCAACAACCTAATTTGCAGTGAAATGTGGGCATAATATCGGTGCCCATTGTCACATGCAAATTGTGATTATTTAACCACCAACAAAAAGAAAGGGTTTAAACCAAAATAAAAAAGTGTTTATGTGTGTGTGTGTGTGTTGGTCGGGGGGGGGGGGGGGGGGGGGGGGGTGTAGGGGGGGTGACTCAGGAACCCACTGGAATCGAATAACCATTTTAGCTTATATTGAATGCCAAAAATGTTGGGGGTTATTGGGAACCGGCAGTGCTATAAATAATAAATAACCACTCAGGTTTGGGTAAAGACCCCCTGAAACACCCACTAAATTGGGACATAACCACCTTCTATGCTATGACACGCCCACTTTCAGGTGAGCCTCGCCCCTTAAGAAATCCATGAAGAACCCTAATTGCTCAAACAAAAAAGTATGAATAGAAATAAGAGCGCACTTACCTTGCCAATATAGAACGGGACACAGCGCACGGCTGCTCCCGTTTGTCTCCTCTTTCCTCCTTTCTCTCCTCTCTCTCCTTGCTCCTCTCCAAACACAATATATGAACTGAAAATGCTGAATAATCAGACACGTTCAAAAGCTCTGACTGCACAAGTCGGGACCAGGCAACAGAATGACTCCTAGTGTTCCGTCCTGGCTCACCAGGCATTGTGACATCATAGAATCACTGTTATCACAGGGCCATTGTGATGTCATCACACAGGTATTAGCAGCAGCCATACAGGCAAATATATGTATAAAAATAAAGTGGTGCCCATACACTAGTATGGTCAACTGTAATTTGCTCTCACCCATAACCATGTTTTTGTTCCAAGCAGCCAGATCTGAAGATAAATCTGCGTGTGTATGGCCACCTTTAGACTATGTGTATGTTTAAGCAAGGGCAGAATAGCATATCTCCTACCTGCCTCTATTTACATCCCTGAAAGGGGCAAATATATTACCAAAATGGGAGGCGCTTTGCAGATTGGGGCAGGGTTTTTTATACCAATATAACATGTCTTAATGCTGTCAAGTGTATCAGGCCTTGCCAAGTACCATACTAAAGTTTGCGTAGGGGTCTGTCAGTGCTGCTTCAGCCTCTGTGCTCTCAGAAGGTCAGTTCAGGCACCGCTACTGGTCATGTGCGACCCTGATAAAGCCATTAAAGTGAAATGCGCACTGGCGGAACACCTGTGTTGTTATGGTAACAGTGATAGGTTACTGTGTGTGGCCTAGACAGAAGGGCTCAATAGTGGAGTTACCTGTAAGCCATAGGATAGATAGCTGCCGAAGGCTGATTGGTTATACTGAATCACCTCTATGCAATATTGTTAGCAAGCAATGATCTAGGTCTTAAACACTGAATGATACCATTAACGATTTATAAACTGAATGTTGGGCGTGAATCACTGCCCTCTGACCGTCAGTGTAACATCTACCTACCCTGTATATCACGTTTTACTGACAAATTGTGTTTAACTATAGTAGCCTACCCTGTATAGCACTGACTTGCTGACAAATTATTTATTATTTATTTATTTATTAACAGTTTCTTATATAGCGCACACAAATTACGCAGCGCTTTACAGAGCATAGTTATGAGCAAAAACACATACCGAATTAAAGTACAAGACAGTTTAGGACAAATACATGGTTAATATGGATGGTTGCATCAGGGGAAAGGACACTTAAACAATCATCAGGGTGGCAGTGGTTTATATATTCTAAGAAAGGCACATGAGGAGAGAGGGCCCTGCTCGTGAGAGCTTACATTACATGTATCTAAAGCAGCCTACCCTGTATAGCACGTTTTACTGACACATTGTGTGAATCTATAGCAGCCTACCCTGTATAGAACAGGCTTACTGACACATCATGTGTATCTATGGCAGCCTACCTGTATGGCACTGGCTTACTGACTCTTTGTGAGTAACTACAGTATAGCAGTTCCCCCTGTATAGCACTGGCTTGCTGACGCATTGTGTGTAACTATAGTAGCCTACCCTGTATAGCACTGGATTACTGACACATTGGCCCTTATTCGGATCGGTGCGGCCGGATCGAATATGCGGCCAGGACCGTGCGTGCGAAACCCCGCCTTCCATACGGATCGCCAACTCCGTCCGTACGCGGTAAGAAGCTGGCCGAACGGACCGCACGCGTATTTTTCACGGAATACGCCTCCTCCATCTCAGGAAACCTCCCCCATCATTCGATGGTCGCATTGTGTGTAACTATAGTAGCCTACTCTGTATAGCACTGGCTTACTGACACATTGTGTGTAACTATAGTAGCCTACTCTGTATAGCACTGGCTTACTGACACATGTTATGTAAATTTAGCAGCTCACCCTGTAATAGCACTGACTTACTGACAAATTGTGTTTAATTATAATAGACTTCTCTGTATAGCTCTAGTTTACTGACACCTTGTGTGTGACTATAGTAGTCTACTCTGTATAGCACTGGCTTACTGACACATTGCATTTAATTATAGTAGCCTACCCTGTATAGCATTGGCTTACTGACGCATTGTGTGTAACTATAGCAGCTCACCCTGTATAGCAACTGGCTTACTGACACAGGGGGCCTTATTCTGATTCGGTTGGTGGAACGTACGTACGGTCTTTTTCACCGTACGTTTCCCGTACGCGGACAGTGAGCGTAAGTCCGCCTACAGAACAGCCGCACACGGACGGTCACAAACACCGACAAAGGGGAGTGGCGTACACTTGAGCGTATGCCACCGTACACGGACGAATCCCCTCTTAGACATCGGTAACTGGCGTACAACAGAGCGTACGCCACCGTATAGGGACGGGTCTCGTCCGTTTTACCACCGACATCTTGCGTATATCTGAGCGTACGCCACAGTGCACATAGCAGATATGAAATTGCATAATGTATGTCGTTGGGCTAAAATAAAAAGATTGTGTGCAAAATAGTGGCCATGGCCTTAGGACATTGCTCAAACATCCTTGTTGGTCTTAGATGTGGTTTATGTGTCTTTTTCTATATAAAAAACTGGTATGTTTGTGCTACAGTGAAAAAGTTGACACATGTTGACTTCTGTGAATTGAGTGTCCTGCTTTTTAAAGTATACCAAAACACTTTCTGATTGGGTGTAGATGGTTATAAAATAACTACCTTGACATACATAAGCAGGTCTTTGAATGAATGTTACCTAAAATTAAACCAACCTTTACATGTTGAAGTGTAGAAAGATATGCTTCCAATGTGTTTGAGGGCTGTGTGTGGCTTGCAGGTAGTGAAATAATGGTTTTCACTTAATAGGCTGCAGCATTACTTATTACATTCAGGTGTATGTGTTTGTGTGGTAATCAGCATTAATTAGCAGACCCAGGCGTCCGCTCTCATACGGTATCTCTAGGGGTGGTCTGGAGCTATCTTCGGCGTCCGCCTGTTTTTGGGCTAAAATGCACGGTACGTTCGCTGATCGAGCGGTTATAGCACCGTACATTTTTGGTGTACGCCCATGTTTACGCCCAGTTTTCCTCATTATTCCGGCCGCTCCCCTAAAAACGCCCCCATGCCGCCCACAATGACCGTACTCTTGCAGACAGGTTTTTTCACACGGAGAGACCCGTCCGTGAGCGGTGTGAGGTTGCCGTACCTGCGCATTGCGAAAGCTAAGCATGCGCAGATGAAAAAAAACCCGATCCGCCCGTATACGGTCCCACCGTACCGAGCAGAATAACCCCCAGTGTGTGTATCTATAGCAGCTCACCCTGTATAGCCCTGGCTTACTGACACAGTGTGTGTGTCTATAGCAGCTCACCCTGTATAGCACTGGCTAATACCCCTTTCAGACATACGCGAAAATCCCAGGTTTTTTCACATGAACGCGCCCGGGACTAGCGTATGTCTGAAAGGGTATACCCGGGATTTCACTCCCGGATACTGAGCACCTGCAATTGACCAGGGTTTTTCCCGGTATTTAACTCCCGGGTATAATACCCGACTTATGTCTGAATGGGTTTACCCGGGTTTTTCAGTTTTAAACATGTGATGTTGCTTTTTTTTCCTGCGGGGGTGTGTCTTATTTTAATGATGAAACACTGAAATGCTTGAAAAGCCTGGCTTATGTGTGAAAGGGGTATACCCGGGTTTTTCCCCGATTTGAGGTGTAGTGTGAAAGGGGGTTTGTTACTAAAATCCTGGGAGTGACCTGGGTTGAAAATCCCGGGTAAACCTGGACAAAATCCCAGGTAGTATGTCGAAAAGGGGTATTACTGAAGCATTGTGTGTAACTATAGTATCCTACTCTGTATAGCACTAGCTTACTGAAGCATTGTGTGTAACTATAGTATCCTACTCTGTATAGCACTAGCTTACTGAAGCATTGTGTGTAACTATATCAGCCTACTCCAGGGGTTCCCAATCTTTTTTAATCATGGCACCCTAGAGCAGGCATTCCCAACCACGGTCCTCAAGGCACGTCAACAGTGCAGGTTTTGTAGATATCCAGACTTGAGCACAGGTGACTTAATTAGTATCTGAGGGATTCTGATTAAACCATCTGTGCTGAAGCCTGGATATCACTAAAACCTGCACTGTTGGTGTGCCTTGAGGACCGTGGTTGGGAATGCCTGCCCTAGAGTATCAGAATTTTTCCACGGCACCCCTAGGCCCCAAAAAATATATGTGGACGACCAACCTGTATATCACTAGCTTACAGAAGCATTGTGTGTAGCTATATTAACCTACTCTGTATAGCACTGTCTTACTGACACATTGTGTGTGTAACCATACCTCCCAACATGACCCTCTCCAGGAAGGACACAATGCTCTGTTTCTGGACTTCCCTCTTAATTTATGATTACCATTGTAGATGTGTGCGAATCAATAACCTTACGGACACCTGTGCATCTTCAAACAGGTGCGTCTTTATTCCAGCTCCGGCTAACACTGACTGCCCGGCCAGTCGTGTGACTGGAAGTGATGATACAACCTGGGTACTACAAATACCAAGATGCATCAGATGCATCTACATCCCCCCTTTTAAACTGAGAGGACACAACATGCATGGTTATAACAATTTAGAATAACAATGAAGATAAAGATGAAAGAGAAAGACTACTGTATATAGCAAAGTCTTGGAACTTGGGATTGGGCTTGGACACCCGCCCGGACCTGGTGATGGTGTGCTGTGAGCCCATGGGATTGTCCTGGACAGTTTGGGAGGGCTCTGCCACTGGTAAGGTCTCTGGGATGGGATCGTCCAAATGATGTGAACCATCAGTAGCATTGGTTGCAGCAGTGGCAGTAACTGATGGACCCAGCTGTGCAGAGTCCTCTTCAGCTGTACTGAGCAGGTGCCGGCGGATGTGCTCATACAAGGCATCATCAGACTGCACCACAAAACTATTGGGACGTTCTGCTGGACGCTGCACCACTGCTGTTCTATCGAAGCCTTGCTCAGTCTGTATGCAAACAAGTTGGCCTGGGGAAAGTGGTGGCAGGTGATGTGCAGATCTGTCGTAGGACGCCTTGGAGCCTGCTCTGCGTCTGTTTATGCCAACACTCACTTGGGATTCGACTCTGGGCCCCAGGAGCTGTTTTGCCATGGGGAGCATTGTGCGGGTGCACCGTGCCAACAAACACTGTGCAGGGGAGGGTAACCCGTCTCTGGGTGTATTTCTCAGGTTGAGCAGGGCTAGGTATATGTCTGAGCCATCTCGTGCACACTTCTCCATCAAGTGCTTTGCTGAGCGCACTGCTCGCTCCGCCAACCTATTGGATTGCGGATAGTGAGGACTACTGGTGATGTGCTGAAAGTCCCAAGTGTTGGCAAACTCTTCGAACTCTCTGCTGTTGAATTGCATGGCATTATCGGTGATGAGCTGCTGTGGAGTGCCATGTGCTTCAAAGTGCCTTTTTAGTTTTGATATTACCATCAGGCTTGTGGTGGTGGTGAAGTAGTTAATTTCGAACCAGCCTGAGTAAGAATCCACAAGCACCATGTACTCCTTCCCCCTCTATTCAAACAGGTCAGCCACCAGAATGGACTAAGGAAGGTCCGGGATGTCGTGGAGCAGCATGGGTTCCCGTGGCTGATGTGGACGCAGGGCATTGCAGGGGGCACAAAGAGACACGGCTCGTTCAATGTCACCATACATAGAGGGCCAGAATGCAGTTTCTCGGGCCCTGCGCTTGGTGGTTTCCAGGCCTGCATGGCCCTGGTGCAACTGCTGGGTGTATGAGGACTGTAGAGCGGCTGGGATCACAAAGCTGTGACCTCGCATAATGACACCATCAACTATGGTGAGTTCATCCCTCATGCAGAAGAAGGGACGTAAACAGTGAGGCAAGTCTCTGAATGAGGGTGGCCAGCCATTGAGGATGACGTCAGCAAGACGCTGGGAGAGCTCATCAGTGCTGGTGGCCGCACGCAGCTCCTCCATCCGTTTAGTGGGAAGGTCTTCTACAGCCATGACCTCAAACTCGTCCTCAGGGCTGCCCAAGTCAAATGCTATTCTCATAGAAATGCAGGGTCATCCCGGGTTCAGTGTGAAAGGTGCCGACCCGGGTTGTCCCTGCTTCAAAAGCATGTGTGAATGGATCCCAACCCGGGAATGTCCCTGCTTGTCCCTGGAATTTAATTCTTGGGTTTGTCTCTGCATTTTTGGTGTGAAAGGGGTATCAGTGGAAGGCAGGAATGCCCTGGACAATGCATCAGCAATGCTGACCTGGCTGGTAAATAACGTCCAAATTGTACCTTTGGAGCTTAAGCATCATGCTTTGTATGCGGGAAGAGGCAGAGTGTATAGGTTTCCTCAGGATGGTGATTAGGGGTTGATGATCTGTTTCAATCACGACAGGATGGCCATAGATGAAGTAATGGAAACGTGTGCAAGCAAAGACAAGTGCCAACAGTTCTTTTTCAATTGTGCATATCTTGTTTCCGTGTCAGTGAGGGCCCTGGATGCAAATGCCACCGGCTTGCGGAGTTGAAGGCATACAGCCCCGAGGCCACTTTGTGAAGCATCAGCAGCAAGGACAACAGGATCATGCACGTTGAAGTGCTGCAAAACTGGCGGTTGTGTGAGCATGGTCTTTAGTTGGTTGACAGCAGCTGTGTGTGTGTCCAACCAACACCACTTAGAGTCCTGTTGCAGTAGCTGCCGCAAAGGTGCAGTGGTAGTGCTGTACTGTGGCAGAAACTTGGATAGGTAGTTGGTCATCCCCAGGAAGCACTGGAGTGTCAATTTGTCTGCTGGGAGGGGCATCTGCAGGACGGCAGAGACCTTGTTGGGGTCTGGCAGGACGCCCTTGTCGGTGAGGAGGTGGCCCACGTATGCCACCTCTGTGACTCTGAACTTGCATTTGTCAGGGTTGAGGTGGAGGGTGGGAGCCCGTTGGAGTACCTGGTGGAGGCATTGATCATGCTCCTCTCTGGTGCGGCCCCAGACGAGGATGTTGTCAGCGAAGATGTCACAGGGAGAGCCAGCGAACAGTTGCTCCATGCATCGCTGGAAGACTTTGCTGCCCGTGGTGATGCCATAGGGCATGCGGAGGAAGACGTAGCGCCCAATAGGGATCATGAAGGCAGTAAGCAAGGAAGAGGCTCTGTCCAGAGGGATCTGCCAAAACCCACACTTGGCATTCAGGGTGCTAAAGACGGTTGCACCTGGCATGTCGGCGATCACCTGCTCGATGGTGCGGAGTGGGTGGTAGGGGTGTAAAAGTGCCTTGTTTAGGTGCACTGGGTCGATGCATAAGCGTACAGTCCCATCTTTTTTAGCAGCTGCTACCATTGCAGACACCCATTGTGTTGCTTCTTTAATTGGTGCAATGACACCTAGCTGCGTCATTCTGTGTAGCTCTTGGATGATTTTGTCCTTCATTGCAATGGGGACTCTGCGGGGAGCACAAACAGTGGGGGCAATAGAGTCATCCAGCCTCATGTGATATGTGATGGGTAGTTTTCCTAGTGTGCTGTTATCAAATAGGTCTTGGAAATCTTTCATTTCTGGGACAGTCATTTGAATAGCGTGTACATCAGGCCCCAGTGGTTTTTCTGAGCCGACTTGTGCTGACACGCGGTATTTCATTCCCTACCATCCACTAGGGCATGGAGGGAGAATATAATAGTGTGCTGAGTGCAGCGAGGCACCGAGCCCGACGCATGGCGAGCACACGCAGGGCACTTTTTCAGTGTCCATGTTGACTAGTGTATGTCAACATTAGGGACAAAAAAAGTCAAAAGGTCAACCTTCCCATTGTTGACCTAATGCATGTGTCGACCTTTTGACCCTGACAACCTTAACCATGTTGACCTTTTCCAAGTGTCGACCTAAGCCCTGTTGAACTTCAGTGGTCGACCAAATGACCCATAAGCGTTTTGCCGGTGTGCTTACACTCTATGTGGGAGGTGTGCCTATACTCTATGGGGGGATGTGTGTCTATATTCTATTACACAGGTTCTCAAACTCGGTCCTCAGGACCCCACACAGTGCATGTCTTTAAGGTCTCCTCACAGAATCACAAGTAAGATAATTAGCTCCACCTGTGGATCTTTTAAAATGTGTCAATGAGTAATGAGTGCACCTGCCAGGTGACCTGGAAAATGTGAGCTGTGTGGGGTCCTGGGGACAGAGTTTGAGAACCCCTGCTCTATTGCATTTTATTATTTTTAAAGTTTAACCTTAACCCCTTAAAAAAAAAGTAAATTTCATTAAATAATAAGCCATTCATTTTTTTTTTTAATAAAAAATAAAAAAAAATAACACTTTTATCCCCACCCGACACCCAGGTGAATAAAATGACAAGAAATTGACCAATTTTAGACGACTATTAAAAGGCGTGAAGCTTATCACCAAACATTTGAATACGAAGCCCATTGAAAATGACTGTGAAGTAAAATATGTTTAAAAAAACTGTCAACTTTTAAAAGACGGGGAAGAATTGAATAGCAAACTAATATCACAACATATAAATGTTGTGAAAAAAAGGGAGAATAGGCTTGAAAAAAAAGAACAGACCAACATTTGAATACCCCCCAATGTGTGTAACTATAGTAGCCTACCCTGTATAGCACTGGCTTACTGACACATTGTGTGTGTAACTATAGTAGCCTACCCTATATAGCACTGGCTTACTGACAGGGGCGGGCTGGGCTGGGGGGCAGGGTGCCATGTGCCCCCCGGGCCGCTGAATCGTTTTGCGTGCGGGCCGCCATTGTTCTGAGGCTGCTGCTGCAGCCAGACTGACCAGTTTCCGAGTGGTCTCCATAAACATGGCCGCCGGCCTCCTGCACTGAGGACATGTCTAGTGCAGGTGGCCACTACAGAGACTCTGTATGTTCCACCTACTTCCTGCCTGTGCGTTACACTTTCTTCCCTATGCTGCAGCCTGCCTCACTGACTGGCATCAAGGTAAGAGGGAGTGGGACTGTACAGGCTGAGCAGCCTGTAAGGTTCAGTTATTATACAGGGGAGCAGCTTGTGGGGGTCCCATTATTATTATACAGGGGGAGCATCCTGTGGGGGTCCAGTTATTATTTTATGGGGGAGCAGCCTGTGGGGGTCCAGTTAATATTATAAGTGGGAGCAGCCTGTGGGGGTCCCATTATTATTATACAGGGAGAGCAGCCTGTGGGGGTCCTGTTATTATTATACAGGGGGAGCAGTCTGTGGGGGTCCCAGTATTATTATACAGGGGAAGCAGCCTGTGGGGGGTCCCATTATTATTATACAAGGGGAGCAGCCTGTGGGGGTCCCATTATTATTATACAGGGGGAGCAGCCTGTGGGGTCCCATTATTATTATACAAGGGGAGCAGCCTGTGGGGGTGCTGTTATTATTATTATTATTATATTATACAGGGGGAGCAGCCTGTGGGGTCATGTTATACAGGGGGAGCAGCCTGTGGGGTCATGTTATCATACCCTCCAACATTTTTAGGGCAGAAATCGGTACACATATGGAAAGGGGGCATGGCCATGGATAAAGGGGGCGTGACCATGGATAAAGGGAGACAGAATAAATTATATATGACTTGCAGCTATAATCCCAGAATTATGCGTTTGATTTTCTTTAGGGGTGCACTAAAGACATAAACTATGTTGTTGCTATGGGCAACCTCTGCTTTATACTTTATTAACGGCTTGAGATATCTCCGCCACAGTGATAGGACTGCTACAGGGGGTGGAGATATACAATACAGCTGCATGATGTGGTGACAGTGACACTTAATTATTAGACATATCCCAGCTGCTGAAGTCTCCAATACAGCACTGTTGTACTATACAGAGCAAATAGAAACTCACATACCCATGCCGCTCTGACAGGCAAGCTCAGATAGATGATACACAGAGCCCAACTCACTGTGACAGGCCCGCCGACCACATCGCGTGCAGGCGCAGGTAGAGGCCGCAGAGTGAGGACCATCCCCGGCTCTGTGCAGACACCCCTGCCATAGTCCCGTGCTCCCTCCTTGCTAGTGACACACTCACACTGAGCCCGCCTCATACAGGCTGACTGTGATCCGGGCTCGGCATGATAGAGCCAAACGCAGCATCAATGTGTTTCCCTTTCCCAGCAGGAGGACATCTTTCTGTAGACCGCAACGCTGCTCTAACTTGTTTGGTCTTCAGAACAATGGAGTTCAACGATACGCTAGGGAGACCAGCATGAATGCAAGACTAGGACACTTTAGATAAAGTAATGTCCCTGGGTTTTCTTGCAAACTATCCGCACATACGCACTCATTTCATGAGCTAGCACAGTGGGGAAAAAATCGGTACATTCGGTACAATCAATATTTGCCGGTACAGACTGTTAAAAAACGGTACTGTACCGGCAAATTCGGTACAGTTGGAAGGTATGTGTTATACAGGGGGAGCAGCCTGTTGTGTCCTATTATTATAAAGGGGAGCAGCCTGTGATGTATTTTTATTATACAGGGGGAGCAGCCTGTGGGGGTCCTGTTATTATTACACAGGGGAAGCAGCCTGTGGGGCCCTGTTATTATTATACAGGGGGAGCAGCCTGTGGGGGTCCTGTTATTACACAGGAGGAGCAGCCTGTGGGGGCCCTGTTATTATACAGGGGGAGCAGCCTGTGGGGGTCCCGTTATTTTTATACACGGGGAGCAGCCTGTGGGGGTCCCTTTATATACAGGGGGAGCAGGTTGTGGGGGTCTCGTTATTGTTGTTGTTATTATTATTATTATTATAATAATAATACAGGGGGAGCAGCCTGTGGGGTCATGTTATACAGGGGGATCAGCCTGATGTGTCCTGTTATTATAAAGGGGGAGCAGCATGTGATGTAATTTTATTATACAGGGGGAGCAGCCTGTGGGGGTCCCGTTATTATTATACAGGGGGAGCAGCCTGTGGGGGGGGGCCATTATTATACAGGGGGAGCAGCCTGTGGGGTCCTGTTATTATTATACAGCGGGAGCAGCCTGTGGGGTCCTGTTATTATACAGGGGGAGAAGCCTGTGAGGTCCGATTATGATTATAAGACAGGGGGAGCAGCCTTTTGTGTCCTATTATACAGTGGGAGCAGCCTGTGGTGTACTTTTATTATACAGGAGGAACAGCCTGTGGGGGCCCTGTTATTATTATACAGGGGAAGCAGCCTGTGGGGTCCTGTTTTTATACAGGGGGAGAAGCCTGTGGGGTACTGTTATTATTATAAGACAGGGGGAGCAGCCTGTTGTGTCCTATTATACAGGGGGAGCAGCCTGTGGTGTACTTTTATTATACAGGAGTAGCAGCCTGTGGTGTACTTTTATTATACAGGAGGAGCAGCCTGCGGGGGTACTATTATTATACAGGGGAGCAGCCTGTGTTGTCCTTTTATTATTATAAGACGGGGAGTAGACCTGTGGTGTCCTGATATTATACAGGGGGAGCAGCCTCTGTTATCCTGTTATTATTATAAGACAGGGAGTAGCCTGTGGTGTCCTGATATTATACAGGGGAGCAGCCTGTGGTTTCCTATTATTGTTTTTTTATTTTTTATTAATACATATTTTTAAACCGTAAAACCTAAATTTAACGATGCGCTGTTACTTATGGGCCAGTGCTCTGGACTTGCCCCCCAGGCTAAAAGTTGCCAGCCAGACCCTGCTTACTGACACATTGGGGGTTATTCTAGTTCATTCTTTCTGACAAATTCCTTCTTAGATGGGCAAAACCATGTGCACTGCAGGTGGGGCAGATGTAAAATGTGCAGAGAGGATTACATTTGGGTGAGTTATTTTGTTTCTGTGCAGGGTAAATTCTGGCTGCTTTATTTTTACACTGCAATATAGATCTCACTTTGAAGTAAAACCTCACCCAAATCTAATTCTCTCTGCACAAGTTACATTTGCCCCACCTGCAGTGCATATGGTTTTGCCCATCTAAGAAGGAATTTGTCAGAAAGAATTAACTAGAATAACCCCCATTGTGTGTGTAACTATAGTAGCCTACTCTGTATAGCACTGGCTTACTGACACATTGTGTGTAACTATAGTGGCCTACCCTGTAATAGCACTGGCTTACTGACGCATTACATGTATCTATAGCAGCCTACCCTGTAATAGCACTGGCTTACTGACGCATTACATGTATCTATAGCAGCCTACCCTATATAGAACTGGCTTACTGACATATTGTGTGTATCTATAACAGCCTACCCTATATAGAACTGGCTTACTGACGCATTGTGTGTAACTATAGCAGCCTACCCTGTATAGCACTGACTTACTGACATATTATGTGTAAGTTTAGCAGCTCACCCTGTAATAGCACTGGCTTACTGACACATTGTGTTTAACTATGGTAGCCTACTCTATAGTATGAAAGTAATATAAAGGTGTTCAAATCGCGCTTAGAATGCATCTTGGTGGATGAAGACACAGGGATGGTGTCCCCACCCCATATAAACACGTGAAAGAAAAAGATCATATGCAAGAGCATATGAAATCGTGTCTCGTTCATCAGCGCTATCAATAGATAATACATCCCTATGAAGGTATATTAGTCTCCTCTTCTCTGCCTCAAACTGGTTTATACAGTAGAGATGACCGCAGTATTGAAAGGGATTCTTGTTATATATGGATACCCATCACCGAAGATGTCAGAGTGGGTAGAAAATACCATACATCCCTATATGGGATTGGGCGTCTCCTCTTCTCCGTTTGTAGGAAATAAAGTGTGGCCAAAATCGATAATCATCTGACTATACCACTCTCCAGTGGTGTGTACATAAGGAGAGAGATAATTGTGCCACGTGTGCTGTTCATCAAGGCTTGTCGGCCTTTTTGTATGCTGTACACTGTATTGTCAGGACATAATTACCCATTTCCTTGTCTGCACCAAATAAGCGCTGGACTTGAAGTGTTCGGAAGAAGCCTGCTGTGTCTGTAAGGAGGCTATTTATCAAAGATTGGAGAGAGCTATGGTACCAACCAATCAGCTCTTAGCTGACATTTTTGAAACACAGGCCGTAACATGGCAGTTAGAAGCTGATTGGCTGTTAGATTATCTCTTTCCAACCTTTTTCACTCGGATAACTTGTTATAATTTATTATCCGTGTGGCCTACAATTGGTAATGGTAAAGTATGGCGAGGGAGGCACCATACGAGGGTACTTGGTACACTAATTGAGGGTCTATGTCGACTGTTGTTGACCTAGGCACTAAAAATCTTAAAAAGTCATGTCGACCTTTTGCTTGTCTCAAACTTTAGTCCATGTCAACCATAGTGCATGTAGACCTTTTCACTGTCGACCAATAGTGGTTGACCTAATGACCGTTGACCTAGTTATCGTCGACCTAATAATACACTTTTTGACAAACAGCAATGCTAATATTGCATTGTGTGTATTATTTTAGCACAAACTTGTTAGGAAGATGCGAAATATCAGTCACTGTGAACTAGGGGCCTCACTGCAGCACTTTGTGAAGCGGACATTTTGTTCCTGAGGTAACTTTTTGAATGGGCCGCAACCTACTGTATGAACTCCCCAGGCATTTGTAACATTACTAAAATTACAGGATTTTAATGGCTATTTTAAATACTGCATGGACCAAAGCAAGGAACCCTCTGAGATGTGTGTAAACAGGAGAATGATGGGGTAATGGCTATGTCTCCTCATAGATCAAGAAACCCTTTGAGATGTCCTGTATGTAGACACAAGAATGATGAGGTACTGGGTGCATCTCCTCATAGACCAAGGAACCCATCTGAGTTGTGTGTAGACAGGAGAATGATGGGGTAATGGCTATGTCTCCTCATAGATCAAGAAACCCTTTGAGATGTCTGTAGATAGGTGAAAGGAACCCTCTGAGATGTATGTAGACAGAAGAATCATGGGTAATGGCTTTGTCTCCTCATAGACCAAGGAACGATCTGAGATGTGTGTAGACAGGAGAATGATGGGAAATGGCTAGGTCCTTCTCATAGACCAAGGAGCCCTCTGAGATGTGTGCAGACAGAATAATCGGGTAATGGCTAGGTCTTCTCATAGACCAAGGAACCCTCTGAGATGTGTGTAGACATATTTAAAAAAGTAAATGTGCACATGTTTTATTTTACATATTCTGACACTGTAGCCGCCAAGCATTCCCCCAGCATGAAGACGCTCCAAATGAGGAAATAACCACAGAGATACAGTATTATTCACCACTCATTTTATTAGCCAAATTGTTGTTGGAAATAACACATGATGGGGTATAAGATGGGAATTCTGTTGAAGATGGGATGTTGCCCATAACAACCAATCAGATTCTATCTAGTATCTCCTAGACAATACTAAATAAATAATTAGTCTATTATCTAGACTACTCATTTATTTAGTATCGTATAGGAGAAAATAGATACAGTCTGATTGGTTGTTATGTGCAATATTCCATATTTAACGAGTTGAAATGTAGTGGGACACCTCTACATTGTGAGTGCATGCCACTCCGTGATGGTGACAGGGGTGCATACCACTCCTTGGATGGAGTAGGGGGTGCATGCCACTCCAGTGACAGGGACGCTTGCCACTCCGTAAATGGTGACGGGGGCGCATGCCACTCCCTTGACGGTGACGGGGGTGCATACCACTCCGTGGATGGTGATGGGGGCGTATACCACTCTGTGGGTGGTGACGGGGGGCGTATACCACTCCATGGATGCTTCCTGGGACTCTTGCCACTCCGTGGATGCTTCCGGGGACTCTTGCCACTCCGTAGATGCTTCCTGGGACTCTTGCCACTCTGTGGATGCTTCCTGGGACTCTTGCCACTCCGTGGATGCTTCCTGGGACTCTTGCCACTCCTTGGATGTTTTCGTGGGCAAATACCAGTCCATGGATAATGGGTTCTCTTGCCACTCCATGGATGTTTCCGGGGTCTCTGGCCACACTGTGGATGTTTCCGGGGGCGAATACCACTCATTGGATGTTTTCGGGGGCGAAAACCAGTCCATGGATAATGGGTTCTCATGCCACTCCGTGGATTGGAACGGGGGTTCTTGCCTCTCCATGGATGGTGATGGGAGCGTATACCATTCCGTTGATCTTGACAGGGGCTCTTGCCACCCCGTGGATATTGACGGGGGCGAATTCCTCAATGGTGAGGAAGCCTTTCTCTCCCTCTGTGCCGGTGGGGCCTGTCTCTCCCTTGGTGCCGGTGGGGCCTGTCTCTCCCTTGGTGCCGGTGGGGCCTGTCTTTCCCTCGGAGCCGGTGGGGCCTTTCTCTCGCTGGCATGCGGAGGGGCCTTTCTCTCGCAGGGAGGCGGTGGGGCCTTTCTCTCGCGGGGAGGCGGTGGGGCCTGTCTTACCCGCGGTGCCGGGGGCATCTGCCTCTCCCGGGGTTCTTGTTTGGCTTGGCTCTCTGATGGCAATTGGGCCATTTCTCCTCTTGTAGCAAGTTTGACTCACTGCGTCACCTTAATTAAAGATAAAATATAAATATTTAATAACAAATAAGCTATACACAAATATCCCTTCTAGTCATAATGGACAGAGGAAAAATCATTCGGTGGTGAGTAACCATCGAACGATTTCTCCTCTGTGCGGCTGCTTACGCGTAAATGTGTAAGCGTACGCGTTGCAGCATAGTGCGGGTATTTGTGTGGTGAGGTGGGCGTGCCTTTGGCGGAATGGAGTTTACCTGCTTGATAGGCAGAGGAAATAGGCAGCCAAGCGAGCCCTTTACGCTACTATATGTGACCTCTCTGGGCGCAATGAAAAGCAAAAAGTGAATATGGTCCCCCATCTCCTGTCACAATGTTACAATTCATTCAATATTCATATGATTATAATCCGGAATCACAATGCTCCGCTAGTAGGATCAGTATAAATATGTGTTACACAACTGACCACAGAAATGCAGGTATCAGCGAATACAATACCATAATGGAGTAATGGGGGAAATAAAGGGCTTTATTATTTAAAGCCCATTTATCAACAACCTAATTTGCAGTGAAATGTGGGCATAATATCGGTGCCCATTGTCACATGCAAATTGTGATTATTTAACCACCAACAAAAAGAAAGGGTTTAAACCAAAATAAAAAAGTGTTTATGTGTGTGTGTGTTGGTCGGGGGGGGGGGGGGGGGGGGGTAGGGGGGGTGACACAGGACCCACTGGAATCGAATAACCATTTTAGCTTATATTGAATGCCAAAAATGTTGGGGGTCATTGGGAACCGGCAGTGCTATAAATAATAAATAACCACTCAGGTTTGGGTAAAGACCCCCTGAAACACCCACTAAATTGGGACATAACACCTTCTATGCTATGACACGCCCACTTTCAGGTGAGCCTCGCCCCTTAAGAAATCCATGAAGAACCCTAATTGCTCAAACAAAAAAGTATGAATAGAAATAAGAGCGCACTTACCTTGCCAATATAGAACGGGACGCAGCGCACGGCTGCTCCCGTTTGTCTCCTCTTTCCTCCTCTCTCTCCTTGCTCCTCTCCAAACACAATATATGAACTGAAAATGCTGAATAATCAGACACGTTCAAAAGCTCTGACTGCACAAGTCGGGACCAGGCAACAGAATGACTCCTAGTGTTCCGTCCTGGCTCACCAGACATCATAGAATCACTGTTATCACAGGGCCATTGTGATGTCATCACACAGGTATTAGCAGCAGCCATACAGGCAAATATATGTATAAAAATAAAGTGGTGCCCATACACTAGTAAGATTTATCTTCAGATCTGGCTGGTTGGAACAAAAACATGGTTATGGATGAGTGACAGTTTGTCGGTTTTCCAACATTTCCAAGCAAATGGTCAACTGTAATTTGCTCTCATCCATAACCATGTTTTTGTTCCAAGCAGCCAGATCTGAAAATAAATCTGCGTGTGTATGGCCACCTTTAGACTATGTGTATGTTTAAGCAAGGGCAGAATAGCATATCTCCTACCTGCCTCAATTTACAACCCTGAAAGGGGCAAATATATTACCAAAATTTGAGGCGCTTTGCAGATTGGGGCAGGGTTTTTTATACCAATATAACATGTCTTAATGCTGTCAAGTGTATCAGGCCTTGCCAAGTACCATACTAAAGTTTGCGTAGGGGTCTGTCAGTGCTGCTTCAGCCTCTGTGCTCTCAGAAGGTCAGTTCAGGCACCGCTACTGGTCATGTGCGACCCTGATAAAGCCATTAAAGTGAAATGCGCACTGGCGGAACACCTGTGTTGTTATGGTAACAGCAGAGGCGTACCTAGATATCTGTGGGCCCCATAGCAAAAGTTTGTATGGGCCCCCTATTTAGCAACAGATGGTAATAAATGTATGTAAAATGTATTACTTAGACAGCAAAGATGGGCCCCCCTCACCTCTGGGCCCCATAGCAGCTGCACCCCTTGCACCTATGGTAGTTACGCCCTTGGGTAACAGTGATAGGTTACTGTGTGTGGCCTAGACAGAAGGGCTCAATAGTGGAGTTACCTGTAAGCCATAGGATAGATAGCTGCCGAAGGCTGATTGGATATACTGAATCACCTCTATGCAATATTGTTAGCAAGCAATGATCTAGGTCTTAAACACTGAATGATACCATTAACGATTTATAAACTGAATGTTGGGAGTGAATCACTGCCCTCTGACCGTCAGTGTAACATCTACCTACCCTGTATATCACGTTTTACTGACAAATTGTGTGTAACTATAGTAGCCTACCCTGTATAGCACTGACTTGCTGACAAATTATTTATTATTTATTTATTTATTAACAGTTTCTTATATAGCGCACACAAATTACGCAGCGCTTTACAGAGCATAGTTATGAGCAAAAACACATACCGAATTAAAGTACAAGACAGTTTAGGACAAATACATGGTTAATATGGATGGTTGCATCAGGGGAAAGGACACTTAAACAATCATCAGGGTGGCAGTGGTTTATATATTCTAAGAAAGGCACATGAGGAGAGAGGGCCCTGCTCGTGAGAGCTTACATTACATGTATCTAAAGCAGCCTACCCTGTATAGCACGTCTTACTGACACATTGTGTGAATGTATAGCAGCCTACCCTGTATAGAACAGGCTTACTGACACATCATGTGTATCTATGGCAGCCTACCTGTATGGCACTGGCTTACTGACTCTTTGTGAGTAACTACAGTATAGCAGTTCCCCCTGTATAGCACTGGCTTGCTGACGCATTGTGTGTAACTATAGTAGCCTACCCTGTATAGCACTGGATTACTGACTCATTGGCCCTTATTCGGATCGGTGCGGCCGGATCGAATATGCGGCCAGGACCGTGCGTGCGAAACCCCGCCTTCCATACGGATCGCCACCTCCGTCCGTACGCGGTAAGAAGCTGGCCGAACGGACCGCACGCGTATTTTTCACGGAATACGCCTCCTCCATCTCAGGGAACCTCCCCCATCATTCGATGGTCGCAGACCATCAAATGCAGGACCGAGTGGTCCACCAGCTCCCGCAACCTCAGACCACACGGACATTTTTCCGTGCAAAAGCAGGGATCTGGGCGGGCAGCTGACATCCGCCCATGAAACGCGGGGCGTATGCATATGGTAATGAGCCCAAATAGCCCTTCATGCCCCTCTCCACCCCCTGTTCGGAGTGATCACATTTCATGCGGGATTTGGCCGTACGCCCCGCTCGCACATGCGCAGAGACGCCTTTGCACATGCGCAGACACAAAACATCGGCGGCACCAACGCACGCGGATATTACCGCACCAACCAGAATAAGGGCCATTGTGTGTAACTATAGTAGCCTACTCTGTATAGCACTGGCTTACTGACACATTGTGTGTAACTATAGTAGCCTACTCTGTATAGCACTGGCTTACTGACACATTGTGTGTAACTATAGTAGCCTACTCTGTATAGCACTGGCTTACTGACACATTTTATGTAAATTTAGCAGCTCACCCTGTAATAGCACTGACTTACTGACAAATTGTGTTTAATTATAATAAACTTCTCTGTATAGCTCTAGTTTACTGACACCTTGTGTGTAACTATAGTAGTCTACTCTGTATAGCACTGGCTTACTGACACATTGCATTTAATTATAGTAGCCTACCCTGTATAGCATTGGCTTACTGACGCATTGTGTGTAACTATAGCAGCTCACCCTGTATAGCAACTGGCTTACTGACACAGGGGGCCTTATTCTGATTCGGTTGGTGGAACGTACGTACGGTCTTTTTCACCGTACGTTTCCCGTACGCGGACAGTGAGCGTAAGTCCGCCCACAGAACAGCCGCACACGGACGGTCACAAACACCGACAAAGGGGAGTGACGTACACTTGAGCGTATGCCACCGTACACGGACGAATCCCCTCTTAGACATCGGTAACTGGCGTACAACAGAGCGTACGCCACCGTATAGGGACGGGTCTCGTCCGTTTTACCACCGACATCTTGCGTATATCTGAGCGTATGCCACAGTGCACATAGCAGATATGAAAGTGCATAATGTATGTCGTTGGGCTAAAATAAAAAGATTGTGTGCAAAATAGTGGCCATGGCCTTAGGACATTGCTCAAACATCCTTGTTGGTCTTAGATGTGGTTTATGTGTCTTTTTCTATATAAAAAACTGGTATGTTTGTGCTACAGTGAAAAAGTTGACACATGTCGACTTCTGTGAATTGAGTGTCCTGCTTTTTAAAGTATACCAAAACACTTTCTGATTGGGTGTAGATGGTTATAAAATAACTACCTTGACATACATAAGCAGGTCTTTGAATGAATGTTACCTAAAATTAAACCAACCTTTACATGTTGAAGTGTAGAAAGATATGCTTCCAATGTGTTTGAGGGCTGTGTGTGGCTTGCAGGTAGTGAAATAATGGTTTTCACTTAATAGGCTGCAGCATTACTTATTACATTCAGGTGTATGTGTTTGTGTGGTAATCAGCATTAATTAGCAGACCCAGGCGTCCGCTCTCATACGGTATCTCTAGGGGTGGTCTGGAGCTATCTTCGGCGTCCGCCTGTTTTTGGGCTAAAATGCACGGTGCGTTCGCTGATCGAGCGGTTATAGCACCGTACATTTTTGGTGTACGCCCATGTTTACGCCCAGTTTTCCTCATTATTCCGGCCGCTCCCCTAAAAACGCCCCCATGCCGCCCACAATGACCGTACTCTTGCAGACAGGTTTTTTCACACGGAGAGACCCGTCCGTGAGCGGTGTGAGGTTGCCGTACCTTGCGCATTGCGAAAGCTAAGCATGCGCAGATGAAAAAAAACCCGATCTGCCCGTATACGGTCCCACCGTACCGAGCAGAATAACCCCCAGTGTGTGTATCTATAGCAGCTCACCCTGTATAGCCCTGGCTTACTGACACAGTGTGTGTATCTATAGCAGCTCACCCTGTATAGCCCTGGCTTACTGACACAGTGTGTGTATCTATAGCAGCTCACCCTGTATAGCACTGGCTAATACCCCTTTCAGACATACGCGAAAATCCCGGGTTTTTTCACATGAACGCGCCCGGGACTAGCGTATGTCTGAAAGGGTATACCCGGGATTTCACTCCCGGATACTGAGCACCTGCAATTGACCAGGGTTTTTCCCGGTATTTAACTCCCGGGTATAATACCCGACTTATGTCTGAATGGGTTTACCCGGGTTTTTCAGTTTTAAACATGTGATGTTGCTTTTTTTTCCTGCGGGGGCGTGTCTTATTTTAATGATGAAACACTGAAATGCTTGAAAAGCCTGGCTTATGTGTGAAAGGGGTATACCCGGGTTTTTCCCCGATTTGAGGTGTAGTGTGAAAGGGGGTTTGTTACTAAAATCCTGGGAGTGACCTGGGTTGAAAATCCCGGGTAAACCTGGACAAAATCCCAGGTAGTATGTCTAAAAGGGGTATTACTGAAGCATTGTGTGTAACTATAGTATCCTACTCTGTATAGCACTAGCTTACTGAAGCATTGTGTGTAACTATAGTATCCTACTCTGTATAGCACTAGCTTACTGAAGCATTGTGTGTAACTATATCAGCCTACTCCAGGGGTTCCCAATCTTTTTTAATCATGGCACCCTAGAGCAGGCATTCCCAACCACGGTCCTCAAGGCACGTCAACAGTGCAGGTTTTGTAGATATCCAGACTTGAGCACAGGTGACTTAAATAGTATCTGAGGGATTCTGATTAAACCATCTGTGCTGAAGCCTGGATATCACTAAAACATGCACTGTTGGTGTGCCTTGAGGACCGTGGTTGGGAATGCCTGCCCTAGAGTATCAGAATTTTTCCACGGCACCCCTAGGCCCCAAAAAATATATGTGGACGACCAACCTGTATATCACTAGCTTACAGAAGCATTGTGTGTAGCTATATTAACCTACTCTGTATAGCACTTTCTTACTGACACATTGTGTGTGTAACCATACCTCCCAACATGACCCTCTCCAGGAGGGACACAATGCTCTGTTTCTGGACTTCCCTCTTAATTTATGATTACCATTGTAGATGTGTGCGAATCAATAACCTCACGGACACCTGTGCATCTTCAAACAGGTGCGTCTTTATTCCAGCTCCGGCTAACACTGACTGCCCGGCCAGTCGTGTGACCGGAAGTGATGATATAACCTGGGTACTACAAATACCAAGATGCATCAGATGCATCTACATCCCCCCTTTTAAACTGAGAGGACACAACATGCATGGTTATAACAATTTAGAATAACAATGAAGATAAAGATGAAAGAGAAAGACTACTGTATATATAGCAAAGTCTTGGAACTTGGGATTGGGCTTGGACACCCGCCCGGACCTGGTGATGGTGTGCTGTGAGCCCATGGGATTGTCCTGGACAGTTTGGGAGGGCTCTGCCACTGGTAAGGTCTCTGGGATGGGATCGTCCAAATGATGTGAACCATCAGTAGCATTGGTTGCAGCAGTGGCAGTAACTGATGGACCCAGCTGTGCAGAGTCCTCTTCAGCTGTACTGAGCAGGTGCCGGCGGATGTGCTCATACAAGGCATCATCAGACTGCACCACAAAACTACTGGGACGTTCTGCTGGACGCTGCACCACTGCTGTTCTATCGAAGCCTTGCTCAGTCTGTATGCAAACAAGTTGGCCTGGGGAAAGTGGTGGCAGGTGATGTGCAGATCTGTCGTAGGACGCCTTGGAGCCTGCTCTGCGTCTGTTTATGCCAACACTCACTTGGGATTCGACTCTGGGCCCCAGGAGCTGTTTTGCCATGGGGAGCATTGTGCGGGTGCACCGTGCCAACAAACACTGTGCAGGGGAGGGTAACCCGTCTCTGGGTGTATTTCTCAGGTTGAGCAGGGCTAGGTATATGTCTGAGCCATCTCGTGCACACTTCTCCATCAAGTGCTTTGCTGAGCGCACTGCTCGCTCCGCCAACCTATTGGATTGCGGATAGTGAGGACTACTGGTGATGTGCTGAAAGTCCCAAGTGTTGGCAAACTCTTCGAACTCTCTGCTGTTGAATTGCATGGCATTATCGGTGATGAGCTGCTGTGGAGTGCCATGTGCTTCAAAGTGCCTTTTTAGTTTTGATATTACCATCAGGCTTGTGGTGGTGGTGAAGTAGTTAATTTCGAACCAGCCTGAGTAAGAATCCACAAGCACCATGTACTCCTTCCCCCTCCATTCAAACAGGTCAGCCACCAGAATGGACTAAGGAAGGTCCGGGATGTCGTGGAGCAGCATGGGTTCCCGTGGCTGATGTGGACGCAGGGCATTGCAGGGGGCACAAGGAGACACGGCTCGTTCAATGTCACCATACATAGAGGGCCAGAATGCAGTTTCTCGGGCCCTGCGCTTGGTGGTTTCCAGGCCTGCATGGCCCTGGTGCAACTGCTGGGTGTATGAGGACTGTAGAGCGGCTGGGATCACAAAGCTGTGATCTCGCATAATGACACCATCAACTATGGTGAGTTCATCCCTCATGCAGAAGAAGGGACGTAAACAGTGAGGCAAGTCTCTGAATGAGGGTGGCCAGCCATTGAGGATGACGTCAGCAAGACGCTGGGAGAGCTCATCAGTGCTGGTGGCCGCACGCAGCTCCTCCATCCGTTTAGTGGGAAGGTCTTCTACAGCCATGACCTCAAACTCGTCCTCAGGGCTGCCCAAGTCAAATGCTATTCTCATAGAAATGCAGGGTCATCCCGGGTTCAGTGTGAAAGGTGCCGACCCGGGTTGTCCCTGCTTAAAAAGCATGTGTGAATGGATCCCAACCCGGGAATGTCCCTGCTTGTCCCTGGAATTTAATTCTTGGGTTTGTCTCTGCATTTTTGGTGTGAAAGGGGTATCAGTGGAAGGCAGGAATGCCCTGGACAATGCATCAGCAACGCTGACCTGGCTGGTAAATAACGTCCAAATTGTACCTTTGGAGCTTAAGCATCATGCTTTGTATGCGGGAAGAGGCAGAGTGTATAGGTTTCCTCAGGATGGTGATTAGGGGTTGATGATCTGTTTCAATCACGACAGGATGGCCATAGATGAAGTAATGGAAACGTGTGCAAGCAAAGACAAGTGCCAACAGTTCTTTTTCAATTGTGCATATCTTGTTTCCGTGTCAGTGAGGGCCCTGGATGCAAATGCCACCGGCTTGCGGAGTTGAAGGCATACAGCCCCGAGGCCACTTTGTGAAGCATCAGCAGCAAGGACAACAGGATCATGCACGTTGAAGTGCTGCAAAACTGGCGGTTGTGTGAGCATGGTCTTTAGTTGGTTGACAGCAGCTGTGTGTGTGTCCAACCAACACCACTTAGAGTCCTGTTGCAGTAGCTGCCGCAAAGGTGCAGTGGTAGTGCTGTACTGTGGCAGAAACTTGGATAGGTAGTTGGTCATCCCCAGGAAGCACTGGAGTGTCAATTTGTCTGCTGGGAGGGGCATCTGCAGGACGGCAGAGACCTTGTTGGGGTCTGGCAGGACGCCCTTGTCGGTGAGGAGGTGGCCCACGTATGCCACCTCTGTGACTCTGAACTTGCATTTGTCAGGGTTGAGGTGGAGGGTGGGAGCCCGTTGGAGTACCTGGTGGAGGCATTGATCATGCTCCTCTCTGGTGCGGCCCCAGACGAGGATGTTGTCAGCGAAGATGTCACAGGGAGAGCCAGCGAACAGTTGCTCCATGCATCGCTGGAAGACTTTGCTGCCCGTGGTGATGCCATAGGGCATGCGGAGGAAGACGTAGCGCCCAATAGGGATCATGAAGGCAGTAAGCAAGGAAGAGGCTCTGTCCAGAGGGATCTGCCAAAACCCACACTTGGCATTCAGGGTGCTAAAGACGGTTGCACCTGGCATGTCGGCGATCACCTGCTCGATGGTGCGGAGTGGGTGGTAGGGGTGTAAAAGTGCCTTGTTTAGGTGCACTGGGTCGATGCATAAGCATACAGTCCCATCTTTTTTAGCAGCTGCTACCATTGCAGACACCCATTGTGTTGCTTCTTTAATTGGTGCAATGACACCTAGCTGCGTCATTCTGTGTAGCTCTTGGATGATTTTGTCCTTCATTGCAATGGGGACTCTGCGGGGAGCACAAACAGTGGGGGCAATAGAGTCATCCAGCCTCATGTGATATGTGATGGGTAGTTTTCCTAGTGTGCTGTTATCAAATAGGTCTTGGAAATCTTTCATTTCTGGGACAGTCATTTGAATAGCGTGTACATCAGGCCCCAGTGGTTTTTCTGAGCCGACTTGTGCTGACACGCGGTATTTCATTCCCTACCATCCACTAGGGCATGGAGGGAGAATATAATAGTGTGCTGAGTGCAGCGAGGCACCGAGCCCGACGCATGGCGAGCACACGCAGGGCACTTTTTCAGTGTCCATGTTGACTAGTGTATGTCAACATTAGGGACAAAAAAAGTCAAAAGGTCAACCTTCCCATTGTTGACCTAATGCATGTGTCGACCTTTTGACCCTGACAACCTTAACCATGTTGACCTTTTCCAAGTGTCGACCTAAGCCCTGTTGAACTTCAGTGGTCGACCAAATGACCCATAAGCGTTTTGCCGGTGTGCTTACACTCTATGTGGGAGGTGTGCCTATACTCTATGGGGGGATGTGTGTCTATATTCTATTACACAGGTTCTCAAACTCGGTCCTCAGGACCCCACACAGTGCATGTCTTTAAGGTCTCCTCACAGAATCACAAGTAAGATAATTAGCTCCACCTGTGGATCTTTTAAAATGTGTCAATGAGTAATGAGTGCACCTGCCAGGTGACCTGGAAAATGTGAGCTGTGTGGGGTCCTGGGGACAGAGTTTGAGAACCCCTGCTCTATTGCATTTTATTATTTTTAAAGTTTAACCTTAACCCCTTAAAAAAAAAGTAAATTTCATTAAATAATAAGCCATTCATTTTTTTTTTTTAATAAAAAATAAAAAAAAATAACACTTTTATCCCCACCCGACACCCAGGTGAATAAAATGACAAGAAATTGACCAATTTTAGACGACTATTAAAAGGCGTGAAGCTTATCACCAAACATTTGAATACGAAGCCCATTGAAAATGACTGTGAAGTAAAATATGTTTAAAAAAACTGTCAACTTTTAAAAGACGGGGAAGAATTGAATAGCAAACTAATATCACAACATATAAATGTTGTGAAAAAAAGGGAGAATAGGCTTGAAAAAAAAGAACAGACCAACATTTGAATACCCCCCAATGTGTGTAACTATAGTAGCCTACCCTGTATAGCACTGGCTTACTGACACATTGTGTGTGTAACTATAGTAGCCTACCCTATATAGCACTGGCTTACTGACAGGGGCGGGCTGGGCTGGGGGGCAGGGTGCCATGTGCCCCCCGGGCCGCTGAATCGTTTTGCGTGCGGGCCGCCATTGTTCTGAGGCTGCTGCTGCAGCCAGACTGACCAGTTTCCGAGTGGTCTCCATAAACATGGCCGCCGGCCTCCTGCACTGAGGACATGTCTAGTGCAGGTGGCCACTACAGAGACTCTGTATGTTCCACCTACTTCCTGCCTGTGCGTTACACTTTCTTCCCTATGCTGCAGCCTGCCTCACTGACTGGCATCAAGGTAAGAGGGAGTGGGACTGTACAGGCTGAGCAGCCTGTAAGGTTCAGTTATTATACAGGGGAGCAGCTTGTGGGGGTCCCATTATTATTATACAGGGGGAGCATCCTGTGGGAATCCAGTTATTATTTTATGGGGGAGCAGCCTGTGGGGGTCCAGTTAATATTATAAGTGGGAGCAGCCTGTGGGGGTCCCATTATTATTATACAGGGAGAGCAGCCTGTGGGGGTCCTGTTATTATTATACAGGGGGAGCAGCCTGTGGGGGACCCAGTATTATTATACAGGGGAAGCAGCCTGTGGGGGGTCCCATTATTATTATACAAGGGGAGCAGCCTGTGGGGGTCCCATTATTATTATTATACAGGGGGAGCAGCCTGTGGGGTCCCATTATTATTATACAAGGGGAGCAGCCTGTGGGGGTGCTGTTATTATTATTATTATATTATACAGGGGGAGCAGCCTGTGGGGTCATGTTATACAGGGGGAGCAGCCTGTGGGGTCATGTTATCATACCCTCCAACATTTTTAGGGCAGAAATCGGTACACATATGGAAAGGGGGCGTGGCCATGGATAAAGGGGGCGTGACCATGGATAAAGGGAGACAGAATAAATTATATATGACTTGCAGCTATAATCCCAGAATTATGCGTTTGATTTTCTTTAGGGGTGCACTAAAGACATAAACTATGTTGTTGCTATGGGCAACCTCTGCTTTATACTTTATTAACGGCTTGAGATATCTCCGCCACAGTGATAGGACTGCTACAGGGGGTGGAGATATACAATACAGCTGCATGATGTGGTGACAGTGACACTTAATTATTAGACATATCCCAGCTGCTGAAGTCTCCAATACAGCACTGTTGTACTATACAGAGCAAATAGAAACTCACATACCCATGCCGCTCTGACAGGCAAGCTCAGATAGATGATACACAGAGCCCAACTCACTGTGACAGGCCCGCCGACCACATCGCGTGCAGGCGCAGGTAGAGGCCGCAGAGTGAGGACCATCCCCGGCTCTGTGCAGACACCCCTGCCATAGTCCCGTGCTCCCTCCTTGCTAGTGACACACTCACACTGAGCCCGCCTCATACAGGCTGACTGTGATCCGGGCTCGGCATGATAGAGCCAAACGCAGCATCAATGTGTTTCCCTTTCCCAGCAGGAGGACATCTTTCTGTAGACCGCAACGCTGCTCTAACTTGTTTGGTCTTCAGAACAATGGAGTTCAACGATACGCTAGGGAGACCAGCATGAATGCAAGACTAGGACACTTTAGATAAAGTAATGTCCCTGGGTTTTCTTGCAAACTATCCGCACATACGCACTCATTTCATGAGCTAGCACAGTGGGGAAAAAATCGGTACATTCGGTACAATAAATATTTGCCGGTACAGACTGTTAAAAAACGGTACTGTACCGGCAAATTCGGTACAGTTGGAAGGTATGTGTTATACAGGGGGAGCAGCCTGTTGTGTCCTATTATTATAAAGGGAAGCAGCCTGTGATGTATTATTATTATACAGGGGGAGCAGCCTGTGGGGGTCCTGTTATTATTACACAGGGGAAGCAGCCTGTGGGGCCCTGTTATTATTATACAGGGGGAGCAGCCTGTGGGGGTCCTGTTATTACACAGGAGGAGCAGCCTGTGGGGGCCCTGTTATTATACAGGGGGAGCAGCCTGTGGGGGTCCCGTTATTTTTATACAGGGGGAGCAGCCTGTGGGGGTCCCTTTATATACAGGAGGAGCAGGTTGTGGGGGTCTCGTTATTGTTGTTGTTGTTATTATTATTATTATTATAATAATAATACAGGGGGAGCAGCCTGTGGGGTCATGTTATACAGGGGGATCAGCCTGATGTGTCCTGTTATTATAAAGGGGGAGCAGCATGTGATGTAATTTTATTATACAGGGGGAGCAGCCTGTGGGGGTCCCGTTATTATTATACAGGGGGAGCAGCCTGTGGGGGGGCCATTATTATACAGGGGGAGCAGCCTGTGGGGTCCTGTTATTATTATACAGCGGGAGCAGCCTGTGGGGTCCTGTTATTATACAGGGGGAGAAGCCTGTGAGGTCCGATTATGATTATAAGACAGGGGGAGCAGCCTTTTGTGTCCTATTATACAGTGGGAGCAGCCTGTGGTGTACTTTTATTATACAGGAGGAACAGCCTGTGGGGGCCCTGTTATTATTATACAGGGGAAGCAGCCTGTGGGGTCCTGTTTTTATACAGGGGGAGAAGCCTGTGGGGTCCTGCTATTATTATAAGACAGGGGGAGCAGCCTGTTGTGTCCTATTATACAGGGGGAGCAGCCTGTGGTGTACTTTTATTATACAGGAGTAGCAGCCTGTGGTGTACTTTTATTATACAGGAGGAGCAGCCTGCGGGGGTACTATTATTATACAGGGGAGCAGCCTGTGTTGTCCTTTTATTATTATAAGACGGGGAGTAGACCTGTGGTGTCCTGATATTATACAGGGGGAGCAGCCTCTGTTATCCTGTTATTATTATAAGACAGGGAGTAGCCTGTGGTGTCCTGATATTATACAGGGGAGCAGCCTGTGGTTTCCTATTATTGTTTTTTTATTTTTTATTAATACATATTTTTAAACCGTAAAACCTAAATTTAACGATGCGCTGTTACTTATGGGCCAGTGCTCTGGACTTGCCCCCCAGGCTAAAAGTTGCCAGCCAGACCCTGCTTACTGACACATTGGGGGTTATTCTAGTTCATTCTTTCTGACAAATTCCTTCTTAGATGGGCAAAACCATGTGCACTGCAGGTGGGGCAGATGTAAAATGTGCAGAGAGGATTACATTTGGGTGAGTTATTTTGTTTCTGTGCAGGGTAAATTCTGGCTGCTTTATTTTTACACTGCAATATAGATCTCACTTTGAAGTAAAACCTCACCCAAATCTAATTCTCTCTGCACAAGTTACATCTGCCCCACCTGCAGTGCATATGGTTTTGCCCATCTAAGAAGGAATTTGTCAGAAAGAATGAACTAGAATAACCCCCATTGTGTGTGTAACTATAGTAGCCTACTCTGTATAGCACTGGCTTACTGACACATTGTGTGTAACTATAGTGGCCTACCCTGTAATAGCACTGGCTTACTGACGCATTACATGTATCTATAGCAGCCTACCCTGTAATAGCACTGGCTTACTGACGCATTACATGTATCTATAGCAGCCTACCCTATATAGAACTGGCTTACTGACATATTGTGTGTATCTATAACAGCCTACCCTATATAGAACTGGCTTACTGACGCATTGTGTGTAACTATAGCAGCCTACCCTGTATAGCACTGACTTACTGACATATTATGTGTAAGTTTAGCAGCTCACCCTGTAATAGCACTGGCTTACTGACACATTGTGTTTAACTATGGTAGCCTACTCTATAGTATGAAAGTAATATAAAGTTGTTCAAATCGCGCTTAGAATGCATCTTGGTGGATGAAGACACAGGGATGGTGTCCCCACCCCATATAAACACGTGAAAGAAAAAGATCATATGCAAGAGCATATGAAATCGTGTCTCGTTCATCAGCGCTATCAATAGATAATACATCCCTATGAAGGTATATTAGTCTCCTCTTCTCCGCCTCAAACTGGTTTATACAGTAGAGATGACCGCAGTATTGAAAGGGATTCTTGTTATATATGGATACCCATCACCAAAGATGTCAGAGTGGGGAGAAAATACCATACATCCCTATATGGGATTGGGCGTCTCCTCTTCTCCGTTTGTAGGAAATAAAGTGTGGCCAAAATCGATAATCATCTGACTATACCACTCTCCAGTGGTGTGTACATAAGGAGAGAGATAATTGTGCCACGTGTGCTGTTCATCAAGGCTTGTCGGCCTTTTTGTATGCTGTACACTGTATTGTCAGGACATAATTACCCATTTCCTTGTCTGCACCAAATAAGCGCTGGACTTGAAGTGTTCGTAAGAAGCCTGCTGTGTCTGTAAGGAGGCTATTTATCAAAGATTGGAGAGAGCTATGGTACCAACCAATCAGCTCTTAGCTGACATTTTTGAAACACAGGCCGTAACATGGCAGTTAGAAGCTGATTGGCTGTTAATTTATCTCTTTCCAACCTTTTTCACTCGGATAACTTGTTATAATTTATTATCCATGTGGCCTACAATTGGTAATGGTAAAGTATGGCGAGGGAGGCACCATACGAGGGTACTTGGTACACTAATTGAGGGTCTATGTCGACTGTTGTTGACCTAGGCACTAAAAATCTTAAAAAGTCATGTCGACCTTTTGCTTGTCTCAAACTTTAGTCCATGTCAACCATAGTGCATGTAGACCTTTTCACTGTCGACCAATAGTGGTTGACCTAATGACCGTTGACCTAGTTATCGTCGACCTAATAATACACTTTTTGACAAACAGCAATGCTAATATTGCATTGTGTGTATTATTTTAGCACAAACTTGTTAGGAAGATGCAAAATATCAGTCACTGTGAACTAGGGGCCTCACTGCAGCACTTTGTGAAGCGGACATTTTGTTCCTGAGGTAACTTTTTGAATGGGCCGCAACCTACTGTATGAACTCCCCAGGCATTTGTAACATTACTAAAATTACAGGATTTTAATGGCTATTTTAAATACTGCATGGACCAAAGCAAGGAACCCTCTGAGATGTGTGTAAACAGGAGAATGATGGGGTAATGGCTATGTCTCCTCATAGATCAAGAAACCCTTTGAGATGTCCTGTATGTAGACACAAGAATGATGAGGTACTGGGTGCATCTCCTCATAGACCAAGGAACCCATCTGAGTTGTGTGTAGACAGGAGAATGATGGGGTAATGGCTATGTCTCCTCATAGATCAAGAAACCCTTTGAGATGTCTGTAGATAGGTGAAAGGAACCCTCTGAGATGTATGTAGACAGAAGAATCATGGGTAATGGCTTTGTCTCCTCATAGACCAAGGAACGATCTGAGATGTGTGTAGACAGGAGAATGATGGGAAATGGCTAGGTCCTTCTCATAGACCAAGGAGCCCTCTGAGATGTGTGCAGACAGAATAATCGGGTAATGGCTAGGTCTTCTCATAGACCAAGGAACCCTCTGAGATGTGTGTAGACATATTTAAAAAAGTAAATGTGCACATGTTTTATTTTACATATTCTGACACTGTAGCCGCCAAGCATTCCCCCAGCATGAAGACGCTCCAAATGAGGAAATAACCACAGAGATACAGTATTATTCACCACTCATTTTATTAGCCAAATTGTTGTTGGAAATAACACATGATGGGGTATAAGATGGGAATTCTGTTGAAGATGGGATGTTGCCCATAACAACCAATCAGATTCTATCTAGTATCTCCTAGACAATACTAAATAAATAATTAGTCTATTATCTAGACTACTCATTTATTTAGTATCGTATAGGAGAAAATAGATACAGTCTGATTGGTTGTTATGTGCAATATTCCATATTTAACGAGTTGAAATGTAGTGGGACACCTCTACATTGTGAGTGCATGCCACTCCGTGATGGTGACAGGGGTGCATACCACTCCTTGGATGGAGTAGGGGGTGCATGCCACTCCAGTGACAGGGACGCTTGCCACTCCGTAAATGGTGACGGGGGCGCATGCCACTCCCTTGACGGTGACGGGGGTGCATACCACTCCGTGGATGGTGATGGGGGCGTATACCACTCTGTGAGTGGTGACGGGGGGCGTATACCACTCCATGGATGCTTCCTGGGACTCTTGCCACTCCGTGGATGCTTCCGGGGACTCTTGCCACTCCGTAGATGCTTCCTGGGACTCTTGCCACTCTGTGGATGCTTCCTGGGACTCTTGCCACTCCGTGGATGCTTCCTGGGACTCTTGCCACTCCTTGGATGTTTTCGTGGGCAAATACCAGTCCATGGATAATGGGTTCTCTTGCCACTCCATGGATGTTTCCGGGGTCTCTGGCCACACTGTGGATGTTTCCGGGGGCGAATACCACTCATTGGATGTTTTCGGGGGCGAAAACCAGTCCATGGATAATGGGTTCTCATGCCACTCCGTGGATTGGAACGGGGGCTCTTGCCTCTCCATGGATGGTGATGGGAGCGTATACCATTCCGTTGATCTTGACAGGGGCTCTTGCCACCCCGTGGATATTGACGGGGGCGAATTCCTCAATGGTGAGGAAGCCTTTCTCTCCCTCTGTGCCGGTGGGGCCTGTCTCTCCCTTGGTGCCGGTGGGGCCTGTCTCTCCCTTGGTGCCGGTGGGGCCTGTCTTTCCCTCGGAGCCGGTGGGGCCTTTCTCTCGCTGGCATGCGGAGGTGCCTTTCTCTCGCAGGGAGGCGGTGGTGCCTTTCTCTCACGGGGAGGCGGTGGGGCCTTTCTCTCGCGGGGAGGCGGTGGGGCCTGTCTTACCCGCGGTGCCGGGGGCATCTGCCTCTCCCGGGGTTCTTGTTTGGCTTGGCTCTCTGATGGCAATTGGGCCATTTCTCCTCTTGTAGCAAGTTTGACTCACTGCGTCACCTTAATTAAAGATAAAATATAAATATTTAATAACAAATAAGCTATACACAAATATCCCTTCTAGTCATAATGGACAGAGGAAAAATCATTCGGTGGTGAGTAACCATCGAACGATTTCTCCTCTGTGCGGCTGCTTACGCGTAAATGTGTAAGCGTACGCGTTGCAGCATAGTGCGGGTATTTGTGTGGTGAGGTGGGCGTGCCTTTGGCGGAATGGAGTTTACCTGCTTGATAGGCAGAGGAAATAGGCAGCCAAGCGAGCCCTTTACGCTACTATATGTGACCTCTCTGGGCGCAATGAAAAGCAAAAAGTGAATATGGTCCCCCATCTCCTGTCACAATGTTACAATTCATTCCATATTCATATGATTATAATCCGGAATCACAATGCTCCGCTAGTAGGATCAGTATAAATATGTGTTACACAACTGACCACAGAAATGCAGGTATCAGCGAATACAATACCATAATGGAGTAATGGGGGAAATAAAGGGCTTTATTTTTTAAAGCCCATTTATCAAAAACCTAATTTGCAGTGAAATGTGGGCATAATATCGGTGCCCATTGTCACATGCAAATTGTGATTATTTAACCACCAACAAAAAGAAAGGGTTTAAACCAAAATAAAAAAGTGTTTATGTGTGTGTGTGTTGGTCGGGGGGGGGGGGGGGGGGGGGGGTAGGGGGGGTGACACAGGACCCACTGGAATCGAATAACCATTTTTGCTTATATTGAATGCCAAAAATGTTGGGGGTCATTGGGAACCGGCAGTGCTATAAATAATAAATAGCCACTCAGGTTTGGGTAAAGACCCCCAGAAACACCCACTAAATTGGGACATAACCACCTTCTATGCTATGACACGCCCACTTTCAGGTGAGCCTCGCCCCTTAAGAAATCCATGAAGAACCCTAATTGCTCAAACAAAAAAGTATGAATAGAAATAAGAGCGCACTTACCTTGCCAATATAGAACGGGACGCAGCGCACGGCTGCTCCCGTTTGTCTCCTCTTTCCTCCTCTCTCTCCTTGCTCCTCTCCAAACACAATATATGAACTGAAAATGCTGAATAATCAGACACGTTCAAAAGCTCTGACTGCACAAGTCGGGACCAGGCAACAGAATGACTCCTAGTGTTCCGTCCTGGCTCACCAGGCATTGTGACATCATAGAATCACTGTTATCACAGGGCCATTGTGATGTCATCACACAGGTATTAGCAGCAGCCATACAGGCAAATATATGTATAAAAATAAAGTGGTGCCCATACACTAGTAAGATTTATCTTCAGATCTGGCTGGTTGGAACAAAAACATGGTTATGGATGAGTGACAGTTTGTCGGTTTTCCAACATTTCCAAGCAAATGGTCAACTGTAATTTGCTCTCATCCATAACCATGTTTTTGTTCCAAGCAGCCAGATCTGAAAATAAATCTGCGTGTGTATGGCCACCTTTAGACTATGTGTATGTTTAAGCAAGGGCAGAATAGCATATCTCCTACCTGCCTCAATTTACAACCCTGAAAGGGGCAAATATATTACCAAAATTTGAGGCGCTTTGCAGATTGGGGCAGGGTTTTTTATACCAATATAACATGTCTTAATGCTGTCAAGTGTATCAGGCCTTGCCAAGTACCATACTAAAGTTTGCGTAGGGGTCTGTCAGTGCTGCTTCAGCCTCTGTGCTCTCAGAAGGTCAGTTCAGGCACCGCTACTGGTCATGTGCGACCCTGATAAAGCCATTAAAGTGAAATACGCACTGGCGGAACACCTGTGTTGTTATGGTAACAGCAGAGGCGTACCTAGATATCTGTGGGCCCCATAGCAAAAGTTTGTATGGGCCCCCTATTTAGCAACAGATGGTAATAAATGTATGTAAAATGTATTACTTAGACAGCAAAGATGGGCCCCCCTCACCTCTGGGCCCCATAGCAGCTGCACCCCTTGCACCTATGGTAGTTACGCCCTTGGGTAACAGTGATAGGTTACTGTGTGTGGCCTAGACAGAAGGGCTCAATAGTGGAGTTACCTGTAAGCCATAGGATAGATAGCTGCCGAAGGCTGATTGGATATACTGAATCACCTCTATGCAATATTGTTAGCAAGCAATGATCTAGGTCTTAAACACTGAATGATACCATTAACGATTTATAAACTGAATGTTGGGAGTGAATCACTGCCCTCTGACCGTCAGTGTAACATCTACCTACCCTGTATATCACGTTTTACTGACAAATTGTGTGTAACTATATTAGCCTACCCTGTATAGCACTGACTTGCTGACAAATTATTTATTATTTATTTATTTATTAACAGTTTCTTATATAGCACACACAAATTACGCAGCGCTTTACAGAGCATAGTTATGAGCAAAAACACATACCGAATTAAAGTACAAGACAGTTTAGGACAAATACATGGTTAATATGGATGGTTGCATCAGGGGAAAGGACACTTAAACAATCATCAGGGTGGCAGTGGTTTATATATTCTAAGAAAGGCACATGAGGAGAGAGGGCCCTGCTCGTGAGAGCTTACATTACATGTATCTAAAGCAGCCTACCCTGTATAGCACGTCTTACTGACACATTGTGTGAATGTATAGCAGCCTACCCTGTATAGAACAGGCTTACTGACACATCATGTGTATCTATGGCAGCCTACCTGTATGGCACTGGCTTACTGACTCTTTGTGAGTAACTACAGTATAGCAGTTCCCCCTGTATAGCACTGGCTTGCTGACGCATTGTGTGTAACTATAGTAGCCTACCCTGTATAGCACTGGATTACTGACTCATTGGCCCTTATTCGGATCGGTGCGGCCGGATCGAATATGCGGCCAGGACCGTGCGTGCGAAACCCCGCCTTCCATACGGATCGCCAACTCCGTCCGTACGCGGTAAGAAGCTGGCCGAACGGACCGCACGCGTATTTTTCACGGAATACGCCTCCTCCATCTCAGGGAACCTCCCCCATCATTCGATGGTCGCAGACCATCAAATGCAGGACCGAGTGGTCCACCAGCTCCCGCAACCTCAGACCACACGGACATTTTTCCGTGCAAAAGCAGGGATCTGGGCGGGCAGCTGACATCCGCCCATGAAACACGGGGCGTATGCATATGGTAATGAGCCCAAATAGCCCTTCACGCCCCTCTCCACCCCCTGTTCGGAGTGATCACATTTCATGCGGGATTTGGCCGTACGCCCCGCTCGCACATGCGCAGAGACGCCTTTGCACATGCGCAGACACAAAACATCGGCGGCACCAACGCACGCGGATATTACCGCACCAACCAGAATAAGGGCCATTGTGTGTAACTATAGTAGCCTACTCTGTATAGCACTGGCTTACTGACACATTGTGTGTAACTATAGTAGCCTACTCTGTATAGCACTGGCTTACTGACACATTTTATGTAAATTTAGCAGCTCACCCTGTAATAGCACTGACTTACTGACAAATTGTGTTTAATTATAATAGACTTCTCTGTATAGCTCTAGTTTACTGACACCTTGTGTGTAACTATAGTAGTCTACTCTGTATAGCACTGGCTTACTGACACATTGCATTTAATTATAGTAGCCTACCCTGTATAGCATTGGCTTACTGACGCATTGTGTGTAACTATAGCAGCTCACCCTGTATAGCAACTGGCTTACTGACACAGGGGGCCTTATTCTGATTCGGTTGGTGGAACGTACGTACGGTCTTTTTCACCGTACGTTTCCCGTACGCGGACAGTGAGCGTAAGTCCGCCCACAGAACAGCCGCACACGGACGGTCACAAACACCGACAAAGGGGAGTGACGTACACTTGAGCGTATGCCACCGTACACGGACGAATCCCCTCTTAGACATCGGTAACTGGCGTACAACAGAGCGTACGCCACCGTATAGGGACGGGTCTCGTCCGTTTTACCACCGACATCTTGCGTATATCTGAGCGTATGCCACAGTGCACATAGCAGATATGAAAGTGCATAATGTATGTCGTTGGGCTAAAATAAAAAGATTGTGTGCAAAATAGTGGCCATGGCCTTAGGACATTGCTCAAACATCCTTGTTGGTCTTAGATGTGGTTTATGTGTCTTTTTCTATATAAAAAACTGGTATGTTTGTGCTACAGTGAAAAAGTTGACACATGTCGACTTCTGTGAATTGAGTGTCCTGCTTTTTAAAGTATACCAAAACACTTTCTGATTGGGTGTAGATGGTTATAAAATAACTACCTTGACATACATAAGCAGGTCTTTGAATGAATGTTACCTAAAATTAAACCAACCTTTACATGTTGAAGTGTAGAAAGATATGCTTCCAATGTGTTTGAGGGCTGTGTGTGGCTTGCGGGTAGTGAAATAATGGTTTTCACTTAATAGGCTGCAGCATTACTTATTACATTCAGGTGTATGTGTTTGTGTGGTAATCAGCATTAATTAGCAGACCCAGGCGTCCGCTCTCATACGGTATCTCTAGGGGTGGTCTGGAGCTATCTTCGGCGTCCGCCTGTTTTTGGGCTAAAATGCACGGTGCGTTCGCTGATCGAGCGGTAATAGCACCATACATTTTTGGTGTACGCCCATGTTTACGCCCAGTTTTCCTCATTATTCCGGCCGCTCCCCTAAAAACGCCCCCATGCCGCCCACAATGACCGTACTCTTGCAGACAGGTTTTTTCGCACGGAGAGACCCGTCCGTGAGCGGTGTGAGGTTGCCGTACCTTGCGCATTGCGAAAGCTAAGCATGCGCAGATGAAAAAAAACCCGATCTGCCCGTATACGGTCCCACCGTACCGAGCAGAATAACCCCCAGTGTGTGTATCTATAGCAGCTCACCCTGTATAGCCCTGGCTTACTGACACAGTGTGTGTATCTATAGCAGCTCACCCTGTATAGCCCTGGCTTACTGACACAGTGTGTGTATCTATAGCAGCTCACCCTGTATAGCACTGGCTAATACCCCTTTCAGACATACGCGAAAATCCCGGGTTTTTTCACATGAACGCGCCCGGGACTAGCGTATGTCTGAAAGGGTATACCCGGGATTTCACTCCCGGATACTGAGCACCTGCAATTGACCAGGGTTTTTCCCGGTATTTAACTCCCGGGTATAATACCCGACTTATGTCTGAATGGGTTTACCCGGGTTTTTCAGTTTTAAACATGTGATGTTGCTTTTTTTTCCTGCGGGGGCGTGTCTTATTTTAATGATGAAACACTGAAATGCTTGAAAAGCCTGGCTTATGTGTGAAAGGGGTATACCCGGGTTTTTCCCCGATTTGAGGTGTAGTGTGAAAGGGGGTTTGTTACTAAAATCCTGGGAGTGACCTGGGTTGAAAATCCCGGGTAAACCTGGACAAAATCCCAGGTAGTATGTCTAAAAGGGGTATTACTGAAGCATTGTGTGTAACTATAGTATCCTACTCTGTATAGCACTAGCTTACTGAAGCATTGTGTGTAACTATAGTATCCTACTCTGTATAGCACTAGCTTACTGAAGCATTGTGTGTAACTATATCAGCCTACTCCAGGGGTTCCCAATCTTTTTTAATCATGGCACCCTAGAGCAGGCATTCCCAACCACGGTCCTCAAGGCACGTCAACAGTGCAGGTTTTGTAGATATCCAGACTTGAGCACAGGTGACTTAAATAGTATCTGAGGGATTCTGATTAAACCATCTGTGCTGAAGCCTGGATATCACTAAAACATGCACTGTTGGTGTGCCTTGAGGACCGTGGTTGGGAATGCCTGCCCTAGAGTATCAGAATTTTTCCACGGCACCCCTAGGCCCCAAAAAATATATGTGGACGACCAACCTGTATATCACTAGCTTACAGAAGCATTGTGTGTAGCTATATTAACCTACTCTGTATAGCACTTTCTTACTGACACATTGTGTGTGTAACCATACCTCCCAACATGACCCTCTCCAGGAGGGACACAATGCTCTGTTTCTGGACTTCCCTCTTAATTTATGATTACCATTGTAGATGTGTGCGAATCAATAACCTCACGGACACCTGTGCATCTTCAAACAGGTGCGTCTTTATTCCAGCTCCGGCTAACACTGACTGCCCGGCCAGTCGTGTGACCGGAAGTGATGATATAACCTGGGTACTACAAATACCAAGATGCATCAGATGCATCTACATCCCCCCTTTTAAACTGAGAGGACACAACATGCATGGTTATAACAATTTAGAATAACAATGAAGATAAAGATGAAAGAGAAAGACTACTGTATATAGCAGTCTTGGAACTTGGGATTGGGCTTGGACACCCGCCCGGACCTGGTGATGGTGTGCTGTGAGCCCATGGGATTGTCCTGGACAGTTTGGGAGGGCTCTGCCACTGGTAAGGTCTCTGGGATGGGATCGTCCAAATGATGTGAACCATCAGTAGCATTGGTTGCAGCAGTGGCAGTAACTGATGGACCCAGCTGTGCAGAGTCCTCTTCAGCTGTACTGAGCAGGTGTCGGCGGATGTGCTCATACAAGGCATCATCAGACTGCACCACAAAACTATTGGGACGTTCTGCTGGACACTGCACCACTGCTGTTCTATCGAAGCCTTGCTCAGTCTGTATGCAAACAAGTTGGCCTGGGGAAAGTGGTGGCAGGTGATGTGCAGATCTGTCGTAGGACGCCTTGGAGCCTGCTCTGCGTCTGTTTATGCCAACACTCACTTGGGATTCGACTCTGGGCCCCAGGAGCTGTTTTGCCATGGGGAGCATTGTGCGGGTGCACCGTGCCAACAAACACTGTGCAGGGGAGGGTAACCCGTCTCTGGGTGTATTTCTCAGGTTGAGCAGGGCTAGGTATATGTCTGAGCCATCTCGTGCACACTTCTCCATCAAGTGCTTTGCTGAGCGCACTGCTCGCTCCGCCAACCTATTGGATTGCGGATAGTGAGGACTACTGGTGATGTGCTGAAAGTCCCAAGTGTTGGCAAACTCTTCGAACTCTCTGCTGTTGAATTGCATGGCATTATCGGTGATGAGCTGCTGTGGAGTGCCATGTGCTTCAAAGTGCCTTTTTAGTTTTGATATTACCATCAGGCTTGTGGTGGTGGTGAAGTAGTTAATTTCGAACCAGCCTGAGTAAGAATCCACAAGCACCATGTACTCCTTCCCCCTCCATTCAAACAGGTCAGCCACCAGAATGGACTAAGGAAGGTCCGGGATGTCGTGGAGCAGCATGGGTTCCCGTGGCTGATGTGGACGCAGGGCATTGCAGGGGGCACAAAGAGACACGGCTCGTTCAATGTCACCATACATAGAGGGCCAGAATGCAGTTTCTCGGGCCCTGCGCTTGGTGGTTTCCAGGCCTGCATGGCCCTGGTGCAACTGCTGGGTGTATGAGGACTGTAGAGCGGCTGGGATCACAAAGCTGTGACCTCGCATAATGACACCATCAACTATGGTGAGTTCATCCCTCATGCAGAAGAAGGGACGTAAACAGTGAGGCAAGTCTCTGAATGAGGGTGGCCAGCCATTGAGGATGACGTCAGCAAGACGCTGGGAGAGCTCATCAGTGCTGGTGGCCGCACGCAGCTCCTCCATCCGTTTAGTGGGAAGGTCTTCTACAGCCATGACCTCAAACTCGTCCTCAGGGCTGCCCAAGTCAAATGCTATTCTCATAGAAATGCAGGGTCATCCCGGGTTCAGTGTGAAAGGTGCCGACCCGGGTTGTCCCTGCTTCAAAAGCATGTGTGAATGGATCCCAACCCGGGAATGTCCCTGCTTGTCCCTGGAATTTAATTCTTGGGTTTGTCTCTGCATTTTTGGTGTGAAAGGGGTATCAGTGGAAGGCAGGAATGCCCTGGACAATGCATCAGCAACGCTGACCTGGCTGGTAAATAACGTCCAAATTGTACCTTTGGAGCTTAAGCATCATGCTTTGTATGCGGGAAGAGGCAGAGTGTATAGGTTTCCTCAGGATGGTGATTAGGGGTTGATGATCTGTTTCAATCACGACAGGATGGCCATAGATGAAGTAATGGAAACGTGTGCAAGCAAAGACAAGTGCCAACAGTTCTTTTTCAATTGTGCATATCTTGTTTCCGTGTCAGTGAGGGCCCTGGATGCAAATGCCACCGGCTTGCGGAGTTGAAGGCATACAGCCCCGAGGCCACTTTGTGAAGCATCAGCAGCAAGGACAACAGGATCATGCACGTTGAAGTGCTGCAAAACTGGCGGTTGTGTGAGCATGGTCTTTAGTTGGTTGACAGCAGCTGTGTGTGTGTCCAACCAACACCACTTAGAGTCCTGTTGCAGTAGCTGCCGCAAAGGTGCAGTGGTAGTGCTGTACTGTGGCAGAAACTTGGATAGGTAGTTGGTCATCCCCAGGAAGCACTGGAGTGTCAATTTGTCTGCTGGGAGGGACATCTGCAGGACGGCAGAGACCTTGTTGGGGTCTGGCAGGACGCCCTTGTCGGTGAGGAGGTGGCCCACGTAGGCCACCTCTGTGACTCTGAACTTGCATTTGTCAGGGTTGAGGTGGAGGGTGGGAGCCCGTTGGAGTACCTGGTGGAGGCATTGATCATGCTCCTCTCTGGTGCGGCCCCAGACGAGGATGTTGTCAGCGAAGATGTCACAGGGAGAGCCAGCGAACAGTTGCTCCATGCATCGCTGGAAGACTTTGCTGCCCGTTGTGATGCCATAGGGCATGCGGAGGAAGACGTAGCGCCCAATAGGGATCATGAAGGCAGTAAGCAAGGAAGAGGCTCTGTCCAGAGGGATCTGCCAAAACCCACACTTGGCATTCAGGGTGCTAAAGACGGTTGCACCTGGCATGTCGGCGATCACCTGCTCGATGGTGCGGAGTGGGTGGTAGGGGCGTAAAAGTGCCTTGTTTAGGTGCACTGGGTCGATGCATAAGCGTACAGTCCCATCTTTTTTAGCAGCTGCTACCATTGCAGACACCCATTGTGTTGCTTCTCCAATTGGTGCAATGACACCTAGCTGCGTCATTCTGTGTAGCTCTTGGATGATTTTGTCCTTCGTTGCAATGGGGACTCTGCGGGGAGCACAAACAGTGGGGGCAATAGAGTCATCCAGCCTCATGTGATATGTGATGGGTAGTTTTCCTAGTGTGCTGTTATCAAATAGGTCTTGGAAATCTTTCATTTCTGGGACAGTCATTTGAATAGCGTGTACATCAGGCCCCAGTGGTTTTTCTGAGCCGACTTGTGCTGACACGCGGTATTTCATTCCCTACCATCCACTAGGGCATGGAGGGAGAATATAATAGTGTGCTGAGTGCAGCGAGGCACCGAGCCCAACGCATGGCGAGCACACGCAGGGCACTTTTTCAGTGTCCATGTTGACTAGTGTATGTCAACATTAGGGACAAAAAAAGTCAAAAGGTCAACCTTCCCATTGTTGACCTAATGCATGTGTCGACCTTTTGACCCTGACAACCTTAACCATGTTGACCTTTTCCAAGTGTCGACCTAAGCCCTGTTGAACTTCAGTGGTCGACCAAATGACCCATAAGCGTTTTGCCGGTGTGCTTACACTCTATGTGGGAGGTGTGCCTATACTCTATGGGGGGATGTGTGTCTATATTCTATTACACAGGTTCTCAAACTCGGTCCTCAGGACCCCACACAGTGCATGTCTTTAAGGTCTCCTCACAGAATCACAAGTAAGATAATTAGCTCCACCTGTGGATCTTTTAAAATGTGTCAATGAGTGCACCTGTGCACCTGCCAGGTGACCTGGAAAATGTGAGCTGTGTGGGGTCCTGGGGACAGAGTTTGAGAACCCCTGCTCTATTGCATTTTATTATTTTTAAAGTTTAACCTTAACCCCTTAAAAAAAAAGTAAATTTCATTAAATAATAAGCCATTCATTTTTTTTTTTTAATAAAAAATAAAAAAAAATAACACTTTTATCCCCACCCGACACCCAGGTGAATAAAATGACAAGAAATTGACCAATTTTAGACGACTATTAAAAGGCGTGAAGCTTATCACCAAACATTTGAATACGAAGCCCATTGAAAATGACTGTGAAGTAAAATATGTTTAAAAAAACTGTCAACTTTTAAAAGACGGGGAAGAATTGAATAGCAAACTAATATCACAACATATAAATGTTGTGAAAAAAAGGGAGAATAGGCTTGAAAAAAAAGAACAGACCAACATTTGAATACCCCCCAATGTGTGTAACTATAGTAGCCTACCCTGTATAGCACTGGCTTACTGACACATTGTGTGTGTAACTATAGTAGCCTACCCTATATAGCACTGGCTTACTGACAGGGGCGGGCTGGGCTGGGGGGCAGGGTGCCATGTGCCCCCCGGGCCGCTGAATCGTTTTGCGTGCGGGCCGCCATTGTTCTGAGGCTGCTGCTGCAGCCAGACTGACCAGTTTCCGAGTGGTCTCCATAAACATGGCCGCCGGCCTCCTGCACTGAGGACATGTCTAGTGCAGGTGGCCACTACAGAGACTCTGTATGTTCCACCTACTTCCTGCCTGTGCGTTACACTTTCTTCCCTATGCTGCAGCCTGCCTCACTGACTGGCATCAAGGTAAGAGGGAGTGGGACTGTACAGGCTGAGCAGCCTGTAAGGTTCAGTTATTATACAGGGGAGCAGCTTGTGGGGGTCCCATTATTATTATACAGGGGGAGCATCCTGTGGGGGTCCAGTTATTATTTTATGGGGGAGCAGCCTGTGGGGGTCCAGTTAATATTATAAGTGGGAGCAGCCTGTGGGGGTCCCATTATTATTATACAGGGAGAGCAGCCTGTGGGGGTCCTGTTATTATTATACAGGGGGAGCAGCCTGTGGGGGTCCCAGTATTATTATACAGGGGAAGCAGCCTGTGGGGGGTCCCATTATTATTATACAAGGGGAGCAGCCTGTGGGGGTCCCATTATTATTATACAGGGGGAGCAGCCTGTGGGGTCCCATTATTATTATACAAGGGGAGCAGCCTGTGGGGGTGCTGTTATTATTATTATATTATACAGGGGGAGCAGCCTGTGGGGTCATGTTATACAGGGGGAGCAGCCTGTGGGGTCATGTTATCATACCCTCCAACATTTTTAGGGCAGAAATCGGTACACATATGGAAAGGGGGCGTGACCATGGATAAAGGGGGCGTGACCATGGATAAAGGGAGACAGAATAAATTATATATGACTTGCAGCTATAATCCCAGAATTATGCGTTTGATTTTCTTTAGGGGTGCACTAAAGACATAAACTATGTTGTTGCTATGGGCAACCTCTGCTTTATACTTTATTAACGGCATGAGATATCTCCGCCACAGTGATAGGACTGCTACTGGGGGTGGAGATATACAATACAGCTGCATGATGTGGTGACAGTGACACTTAATTATTAGACATATCCCAGCTGCTGAAGTCTCCAATACAGCACTGTTGTACTATACAGAGCAAATAGAAACTCACATACCCATGCCGCTCTGACAGGCAAGCTCAGATAGATGATACACAGAGCCCAACTCACTGTGACAGGCCCGCCGACCACATCGCGTGCAGGCGCAGGTAGAGGCCGCAGAGTGAGGACCATCCCCGGCTCTGTGCAGACACCCCTGCCATAGTCCCGTGCTCCCTCCTTGCTAGTGACACACTCACACTGAGCCCGCCTCATACAGGCTGACTGTGATCCGGGCTCGGCATGATAGAGCCAAACGCAGCATCAATGTGTTTCCCTTTCCCAGCAGGAGGACATCTTTCTGTAGACCGCAACGCTGCTCTAACTTGTTTGGTCTTCAGAACAATGGAGTTCAACGATACGCTAGGGAGACCAGCATGAATGCAAGACTAGGACACTTTAGATAAAGTAATGTCCCTGGGTTTTCTTGCAAACTATCCGCACATACGCACTCATTTCATGAGCTAGCACAGAGGGGAAAAAATCGGTACATTCGGTACAATCAATATTTGCCGGTACAGACTGTTAAAAAACGGTACTGTACCGGCAAATTCGGTACAGTTGGAAGGTATGTGTTATACAGGGGGAGCAGCCTGTTGTGTCCTATTATTATAAAGGGGAGCAGCCTGTGATGTATTTTTATTATACAGGGGGAGCAGCCTGTGGGGATCCTGTTATTATTACACAGGGGAAGCAGCCTGTGGGGCCCTGTTATTATTATACAGGGGGAGCAGCCTGTGGGGGTCCTGTTATTACACAGGAGGAGCAGCCTGTGGGGGCCCTGTTATTATACAGGGGGAGCAGCCTGTGGGGGTCCCGTTATTTTTATACACGGGGAGCAGCCTGTGGGGGTCCCTTTATATACAGGGGGAGCAGGTTGTGGGGGTCTCGTTATTGTTGTTGTTATTATTATTATTATTATAATAATAATACAGGGGGAGCAGCCTGTGGGGTCATGTTATACAGGGGGATCAGCCTGATGTGTCCTGTTATTATAAAGGGGGAGCAGCATGTGATGTAATTTTATTATACAGGGGGAGCAGCCTGTGGGGGTCCCGTTATTATTATACAGGGGGAGCAGCCTGTGGGGGGGGCCATTATTATACAGGGGGAGCAGCCTGTGGGGTCCTGTTATTATTATACAGCGGGAGCGCTCTGTGGGGTCCTGTTATTATACAGGGGGAGAAGCCTGTGAGGTCCGATTATGATTATAAGACATTGGGAGCAGCCTTTTGTGTCCTATTATACAGTGGGAGCAGCCTGTGGTGTACTTTTATTATACAGGGGAAGCAGCCTGTGGGGTCCTGTTTTTATACAGGGGGAGAAGCCTGTGGGGTCCTGTTATTATTATAAGACAGGGGGAGCAGCCTGTTGTGTCCTATTATACAGGGGGAGCAGCCTGTGGTGTACTTTTATTATACAGGAGTAGCAGCCTGTGGTGTACTTTTATTATACAGGAGGAGCAGCCTGCTGGGGTACTATTATTATACAGGGGAGCAGCCTGTGTTGTCCTTTTATTATTATAAGACGGGGAGTAGACCTGTGGTGTCCTGATATTATACAGGGGGAGCAGCCTCTGTTATCCTGTTATTATTATAAGACAGGGAGTAGCCTGTGGTGTCCTGATATTATACAGGGGAGCAGCCTGTGGTTTCCTATTATTGTTTTTTTATTTTTTATTAATACATATTTTTAAACCGTAAAACCTAAATTTAACGATGCGCTGTTACTTATGGGCCAGTGCTCTGGACTTGCCCCCCAGGCTAAAAGTTGCCAGCCAGACCCTGCTTACTGACACATTGGGGGTTATTCTAGTTCATTCTTTCTGACAAATTCCTTCTTAGATGGGCAAAACCATGTGCACTGCAGGTGGGGCAGATGTAAAATGTGCAGAGAGGATTACATTTGGGTGAGTTATTTTGTTTCTGTGCAGGGTAAATTCTGGCTGCTTTATTTTTACACTGCAATATAGATCTCACTTTGAAGTAAAACCTCACCCAAATCTAATTCACTCTGCACAAGTTACATCTGCCCCACCTGCAGTGCATATGGTTTTGCCCATCTAAGAAGGAATTTGTCAGAAAGAATGAACTAGAATAACCCCCATTGTGTGTGTGTAACTATAGTAGCCTAAGAAGGAATTTGTCAGAAAGAATGAACTAGAATAACCCCCATTGTGTGTGTGTAACTATAGTAGCCTACTCTGTATAGCACTGGCTTACTGACACATTGTGTGTAACTATAGTGGCCTACCCTGTAATAGCACTGGCTTACTGACGCATTACATGTATCTATAGCAGCCTACCCTGTAATAGCACTGGCTTACTGACGCATTACATGTATCTATAGCAGCCTACCCTATATAGAACTGGCTTACTGACATATTGTGTGTATCTATAACAGCCTACCCTATATAGAACTGGCTTACTGACGCATTGTGTGTAACTATAGCAGCCTACCCTGTATAGCACTGACTTACTGACATATTATGTGTAAGTTTAGCAGCTCACCCTGTAATAGCACTGGCTTACTGACACATTGTGTTTAACTATGGTAGCCTACTCTATAGTATGAAAGTAATATAAAGGTGTTCAAATCGCGCTTAGAATGCATCTTGGTGGATGAAGACACAGGGATGGTGTCCCCACCCCATATAAACACGTGAAAGAAAAAGATCATATGCAAGAGCATATGAAATCGTGTCTCGTTCATCAGCGCTATCAATAGATAATACATCCCTATGAAGGTATATTAGTCTCCTCTTCTCCGCCTCAAACTGGTTTATACAGTAGAGATGACCGCAGTATTGAAAGGGATTCTTGTTATATATGGATACCCATCACCGAAGATGTCAGAGTGGGGAGAAAATACCATACATCCCTATATGGGATTGGGCGTCTCCTCTTCTCCGTTTGTAGGAAATAAAGTGTGGCCAAAATCGATAATCATCTGACTATACCACTCTCCAGTGGTGTGTACATAAGGAGAGAGATAATTGTGCCACGTGTGCTGTTCATCAAGGCTTGTCGGCCTTTTTGTATGCTGTACACTGTATTGTCAGGACATAATTACCCATTTCCTTGTCTGCACCAAATAAGCGCTGGAATTGAAGTGTTCGGAAGAAGCCTGCTGTGTCTGTAAGGAGGCTTTTTATCAAAGATTGGAGAGAGCTATGGTACCAACCAATCAGCTCTTAGCTGACATTTTTGAAACACAGGCCGTAACATGGCAGTTAGAAGCTGATTGGCTGTTAATTTATCTCTTTCCAACCTTTTTCACTCGGATAACTTGTTATAATTTATTATCCATGTGGCCTACAATTGGTAATGGTAAAGTATGGCGAGGGAGGCACCATACGAGGGTACTTGGTACACTAATTGAGGGTCTATGTCGACTGTTGTTGACCTAGGCACTAAAAATCTTAAAAAGTCATGTCGACCTTTTGCTTGTCTCAAACTTTAGTCCATGTCAACCATAGTGCATGTAGACCTTTTCACTGTCGACCAATAGTGGTTGACCTAATGACCGTTGACCTAGTTATCGTCGACCTAATAATACACTTTTTGACAAACAGCAATGCTAATATTGCATTGTGTGTATTATTTTAGCACAAACTTGTTAGGAAGATGCAAAATATCAGTCACTGTGAACTAGGGGCCTCACTGCAGCACTTTGTGAAGCGGACATTTTGTTCCTGAGGTAACTTTTTGAATGGGCCGCAACCTACTGTATGAACTCCCCAGGCATTTGTAACATTACTAAAATTACAGGATTTTAATGGCTATTTTAAATACTGCATGGACCAAAGCAAGGAACCCTCTGAGATGTGTGTAAACAGGAGAATGATGGGGTAATGGCTATGTCTCCTCATAGATCAAGAAACCCTTTGAGATGTCTGTAGATAGGTGAAAGGAACCCTCTGAGATGTATGTAGACAGAAGAATCATGGGTAATGGCTTTGTCTCCTCATAGACCAAGGAACGATCTGAGATGTGTGTAGACAGGAGAATGATGGGAAATGGCTAGGTCCTTCTCATAGACCAAGGAGCCCTCTGAGATGTGTGCAGACAGAATAATCGGGTAATGGCTAGGTCTTCTCATAGACCAAGGAACCCTCTGAGATGTGTGTAGACATATTTAAAAAAGTAAATGTGCACATGTTTTATTTTACATATTCTGACACTGTAGCCGCCAAGCATTCCCCCAGCATGAAGACGCTCCAAATAAGGAAATAACCACAGAGATACAGTATTATTCACCACTCATTTTATTAGCCAAATTGTTGTTGGAAATAACACATGATGGGGTATAAGATGGGAATTCTGTTGAAGATGGGATGTTGCCCATAACAACCAATCAGATTCTATCTAGTATCTCCTAGACAATACTAAATAAATAATTAGTCTATTATCTAGACTACTCATTTATTTAGTATCGTATAGGAGAAAATAGATACAGTCTGATTGGTTGTTATGTGCAATATTCCATATTTAACGAGTTGAAATGTAGTGGGACACCTCTACATTGTGAGTGCATGCCACTCCGTGATGGTGACAGGGGTGCATACCACTCCTTGGATGGAGTAGGGGGTGCATGCCACTCCAGTGACAGGGACGCTTGCCACTCCGTAAATGGTGACGGGGGCGCATGCCACTCCCTTGACGGTGACGGGGGTGCATACCACTCCGTGGATGGTGATGGGGGCGTATACCACTCTGTGGGTGGTGACGGGGGGCGTATACCACTCCATGGATGCTTCCTGGGACTCTTGCCACTCCGTGGATGCTTCCGGGGACTCTTGCCACTCCGTAGATGCTTCCTGGGACTCTTGCCACTCTGTGGATGCTTCCTGGGACTCTTGCCACTCCGTGGATGCTTCCTGGGACTCTTGCCACTCCTTGGATGTTTTCGTGGGCAAATACCAGTCCATGGATAATGGGTTCTCTTGCCACTCCATGGATGTTTCCGGGGTCTCTGGCCACACTGTGGATGTTTCCGGGGGCGAATACCACTCATTGGATGTTTTCGGGGGCGAAAACCAGTCCATGGATAATGGGTTCTCATGCCACTCCGTGGATTGGAACGGGGGCTCTTGCCTCTCCATGGATGGTGATGGGAGCGTATACCATTCCGTTGATCTTGACAGGGGCTCTTGCCACCCCGTGGATATTGACGAGGGCGAATTCCTCAATGGTGAGGAAGCCTTTCTCTCCCTCTGTGCCGGTGGGGCCTGTCTCTCCCTTGGTGCCGGTGGGTCCTGTCTCTCCCTTGGTGCCGGTGGGGCCTGTCTTTCCCTCGGAGCCGGTGGGGCCTTTCTCTCGCTGGCATGCGGAGGTGCCTTTCTCTCGCAGGGAGGCGGTGGTGCCTTTCTCTCACGGGGAGGCGGTGGGGCCTTTCTCTCGCGGGGAGGCGGTGGGGCCTGTCTTACCCGCGGTGCCGGGGGCATCTGCCTCTCCCGGGGTTCTTGTTTGGCTTGGCTCTCTGATGGCAATTGGGCCATTTCTCCTCTTGTAGCAAGTTTGACTCACTGCGTCACCTTAATTAAAGATAAAATATAAATATTTAATAACAAATAAGCTATACACAAATATCCCTTCTAGTCATAATGGACAGAGGAAAAATCATTCGGTGGTGAGTAACCATCGAACGATTTCTCCTCTGTGCGGCTGCTTACTCGTAAATGTGTAAGCGTACGCGTTGCAGCATAGTGCGGGTATTTGTGTGGTGAGGTGGGCGTGCCTTTGGCGGAATGGAGTTTACCTGCTTGATAGGCAGAGGAAATAGGCAGCCAAGCGAGCCCTTTACGCTACTATATGTGACCTCTCTGGGCGCAATGAAAAGCAAAAAGTGAATATGGTCCCCCATCTCCTGTCACAATGTTACAATTCATTCCATATTCATATGATTATAATCCGGAATCACAATGCTCCGCTAGTAGGATCAGTATAAATATGTGTTACACAACTGACCACAGAAATGCAGGTATCAGCGAATACAATACCATAATGGAGTAATGGGGGAAATAAAGGGCTTTATTATTTAAAGCCCATTTATCAACAACCTAATTTGCAGTGAAATGTGGGCATAATATCGGTGCCCATTGTCACATGCAAATTGTGATTATTTAACCACCAACAAAAAGAAAGGGTTTAAACCAAAATAAAAAAGTGTTTATGTGTGTGTGTGTGTGTGTTGGTCGGGGGGGGGGGTAGGGGGGGGTGACACAGGACCCACTGGAATCGAATAACCATTTTAGCTTATATTGAATGCCAAAAATGTTGGGGGTCATTGGGAACCGGCAGTGCTATAAATAATAAATAACCACTCAGGTTTGGGTAAAGACCCCCTGAAACACCCACTAAATTGGGACATAACCACCTTCTATGCTATGACACGCCCACTTTCAGGTGAGCCTCGCCCCTTAAGAAATCCATGAAGAACCCTAATTGCTCAAACAAAAAAGTATGAATAGAAATAAGAGCGCACTTACCTTGCCAATATAGAACGGGACGCAGCGCACGGCTGCTCCCGTTTGTCTCCTCTTTCCTCCTCTCTCTCCTTGCTCCTCTCCAAACACAATATATGAACTGAAAATGCTGAATAATCAGACACGTTCAAAAGCTCTGACTGCACAAGTCGGGACCAGGCAACAGAATGACTCCTAGTGTTCCGTCCTGGCTCACCAGGCATTGTGACATCATAGAATCACTGTTATCACAGGGCCATTGTGATGTCATCACACAGGTATTAGCAGCAGCCATACAGGCAAATATATGTATAAAAATAAAGTGGTGCCCATACACTAGTAAGATTTATCTTCAGATCTGGCTGGTTGGAACAAAAACATGGTTATGGATGAGTGACAGTTTGTCGGTTTTCCAACATTTCCAAGCAAATGGTCAACTGTAATTTGCTCTCATCCATAACCATGTTTTTGTTCCAAGCAGCCAGATCTGAAAATAAATCTGCGTGTGTATGGCCACCTTTAGACTATGTGTATGTTTAAGCAAGGGCAGAATAGCATATCTCCTACCTGCCTCAATTTACAACCCTGAAAGTGGCAAATATATTACCAAAATTTGAGGCGCTTTGCAGATTGGGGCAGGGTTTTTTATACCAATATAACATGTCTTAATGCTGTCAAGTGTATCAGGCCTTGCCAAGTACCATACTAAAGTTTGCGTAGGGGTCTGTCAGTGCTGCTTCAGCCTCTGTGCTCTCAGAAGGTCAGTTCAGGCACCGCTACTGGTCATGTGCGACCCTGATAAAGCCATTAAAGTGAAATGCGCACTGGCGGAACACCTGTGTTGTTATGGTAACAGCAGAGGCGTACCTAGATATCTGTGGGCCCCATAGCAAAAGTTTGTATGGGCCCTCTATTTAGCAACAGATGGTAATAAATGTATGTAAAATGTATTACTTAGACAGCAAAGATGGGCCCCCCTCACCTCTGGGCCCCATAGCAGCTGCACCCCTTGCACCTATGGTAGTTACGCCCTTGGGTAACAGTGATAGGTTACTGTGTGTGGCCTAGACAGAAGGGCTCAATAGTGGAGTTACCTGTAAGCCATAGGATAGATAGCTGCCGAAGGCTGATTGGATATACTGAATCACCTCTATGCAATATTGTTAGCAAGCAATGATCTAGGTCTTAAACACTGAATGATACCATTAACGATTTATAAACTGAATGTTGGGAGTGAATTACTGCCCTCTGACCGTCAGTGTAACATCTACCTACCCTGTATATCACGTTTTACTGACAAATTGTGTGTAACTATAGTAGCCTACCCTGTATAGCACTGACTTGCTGACAAATTATTTATTATTTATTTATTTATTAACAGTTTCTTATATAGCGCACACAAATTACGCAGCGCTTTACAGAGCATAGTTATGAGCAAAAACACATACCGAATTAAAGTACAAGAAAGTTTAGGACAAATACATGGTTAATATGGATGGTTGCATCAGGGGAAAGGACACTTAAACAATCATCAGGGTGGCAGTGGTTTATATATTCTAAGAAAGGCACATGAGGAGAGAGGGCCCTGCTCGGGAGAGCTTACATTACATGTATCTAAAGCAGCCTACCCTGTATAGCACGTCTTACTGACACATTGTGTGAATGTATAGCAGCCTACCCTGTATAGAACAGGCTTACTGACACATCATGTGTATCTATGGCAGCCTACCTGTATGGCACTGGCTTACTGACTCTTTGTGAGTAACTACAATATAGCAGTTCCCCCTGTATAGCACTGGCTTGCTGACGCATTGTGTGTAACTATAGTAGCCTACCCTGTATAGCACTGGATTACTGACTCATTGGCCCTTATTCGGATCGGTGAGGCCGGATCGAATATGCGGCCAGGACCGTGCGTGCGAAACCCCGCCTTCCATACGGATCGCCAACTCCGTCCGTACGCGGTAAGAAGCTGGCCGAACGGACCGCACGCGTATTTTTCACGGAATACGCCTCCTCCATCTCAGGGAACCTCCCCCATCATTCGATGGTCGCAGACCATCAAATGCAGGACCGAGTGGTCCACCAGCTCCCGCAACCTCAGACCACACGGACATTTTTCCGTGCAAAAGCAGGGATCTGGGCGGGCAGCTGACATCCGCCCATGAAACGCGGGGCGTATGCATATGGTAATGAGCCCAAATAGCCCTTCACGCCCCTCTCCACCCCCTGTTCGGAGTGATCACATTTCATGCGGGATTTGGCCGTACGCCCCGCTCGCACATGCGCAGAGACGCCTTTGCACATGCGCAGACACAAAACATCGGCGGCACCAACGCACGCGGATATTACCGCACCAACCAGAATAAGGGCCATTGTGTGTAACTATAGTAGCCTACTCTGTATAGCACTGGCTTACTGACACATTGTGTGTAACTATAGTAGCCTACTCTGTATAGCACTGGCTTACTGACACATTTTATGTAAATTTAGCAGCTCACCCTGTAATAGCACTGACTTACTGACAAATTGTGTTTAATTATAATAGACTTCTCTGTATAGCTCTAGTTTACTGACACCTTGTGTGTAACTATAGTAGTCTACTCTGTATAGCACTGGCTTACTGACACATTGCATTTAATTATAGTAGCCTACCCTGTATAGCATTGGCTTACTGACGCATTGTGTGTAACTATAGCAGCTCACCCTGTATAGCAACTGGCTTACTGACACAGGGGGCCTTATTCTGATTCGGTTGGTGGAACGTACGTACGGTCTTTTTCACCGTACGTTTCCCGTACGCGGACAGTGAGCGTAAGTCCGCCCACAGAACAGCCGCACATGGACGGTCACAAACACCGACAAAGGGGAGTGACGTACACTTGAGCGTATGCCACCGTACACGGACGAATCCCCTCTTAGACATCGGTAACTGGCGTACAACAGAGCGTACGCCACCGTATAGGGACGGGTCTCGTCCGTTTTACCACCGACATCTTGCGTATATCTGAGCGTATGCCACAGTGCACATAGCAGATATGAAAGTGCATAATGTATGTCGTTGGGCTAAAATAAAAAGATTGTGTGCAAAATAGTGGCCATGGCCTTAGGACATTGCTCAAACATCCTTGTTGGTCTTAGATGTGGTTTATGTGTCTTTTTCTATATAAAAAACTGGTATGTTTGTGCTACAGTGAAAAAGTTGACACATGTCGACTTCTGTGAATTGAGTGTCCTGCTTTTTAAAGTATACCAAAACACTTTCTGATTGGGTGTAGATGGTTATAAAATAACTACCTTGACATACATAAGCAGGTCTTTGAATGAATGTTACCTAAAATTAAACCAACCTTTACATGTTGAAGTGTAGAAAGATATGCTTCCAATGTGTTTGAGGGCTGTGTGTGGCTTGCAGGTAGTGAAATAATGGTTTTCACTTAATAGGCTGCAGCATTACTTATTACATTCAGGTGTATGTGTTTGTGTGGTAATCAGCATTAATTAGCAGACCCAGGCGTCCGCTCTCATACGGTATCTCTAGGGGTGGTCTGGAGCTATCTTCGGCGTCCGCCTGTTTTTGGGCTAAAATGCACGGTGCGTTCGCTGATCGAGCGGTTATAGCACCGTACATTTTTGGTGTACGCCCATGTTTACGCCCAGTTTTCCTCATTATTCCGGCCGCTCCCCTAAAAACGCCCCCATGCCGCCCACAATGACCGTACTCTTGCAGACAGGTTTTTTCACACGGAGAGACCCGTCCGTGAGCGGTGTGAGGTTGCCGTACCTTGCGCATTGCGAAAGCTAAGCATGCGCAGATGAAAAAAAACCCGATCTGCCCGTATACGGTCCCACCGTACCGAGCAGAATAACCCCCAGTGTGTGTATCTATAGCAGCTCACCCTGTATAGCCCTGGCTTACTGACACAGTGTGTGTATCTATAGCAGCTCACCCTGTATAGCCCTGGCTTACTGACACAGTGTGTGTATCTATAGCAGCTCACCCTGTATAGCACTGGCTAATACCCCTTTCAGACATACGCGAAAATCCCGGGTTTTTTCACATGAACGCGCCCGGGACTAGCGTATGTCTGAAAGGGTATACCCGGGATTTCACTCCCGGATACTGAGCACCTGCAATTGACCAGGGTTTTTCCCGGTATTTAACTCCCGGGTATAATACCCGACTTATGTCTGAATGGGTTTACCCGGGTTTTTCAGTTTTAAACATGTGATGTTGCTTTTTTTTCCTGCGGGGGCGTGTCTTATTTTAATGATGAAACACTGAAATGCTTGAAAAGCCTGGCTTATGTGTGAAAGGGGTATACCCGGGTTTTTCCCCGATTTGAGGTGTAGTGTGAAAGGGGGTTTGTTACTAAAATCCTGGGAGTGACCTGGGTTGAAAATCCCGGGTAAACCTGGACAAAATCCCAGGTAGTATGTCTAAAAGGGGTATTACTGAAGCATTGTGTGTAACTATAGTATCCTACTCTGTATAGCACTAGCTTACTGAAGCATTGTGTGTAACTATAGTATCCTACTCTGTATAGCACTAGCTTACTGAAGCATTGTGTGTAACTATATCAGCCTACTCCAGGGGTTCCCAATCTTTTTTAATCATGGCACCCTAGAGCAGGCATTCCCAACCACGGTCCTCAAGGCACGTCAACAGTGCAGGTTTTGTAGATATCCAGACTTGAGCACAGGTGACTTAAATAGTATCTGAGGGATTCTGATTAAACCATCTGTGCTGAAGCCTGGATATCACTAAAACATGCACTGTTGGTGTGCCTTGAGGACCGTGGTTGGGAATGCCTGCCCTAGAGTATCAGAATTTTTCCACGGCACCCCTAGGCCCCAAAAAATATATGTGGACGACCAACCTGTATATCACTAGCTTACAGAAGCATTGTGTGTAGCTATATTAACCTACTCTGTATAGCACTTTCTTACTGACACATTGTGTGTGTAACCATACCTCCCAACATGACCCTCTCCAGGAGGGACACAATGCTCTGTTTCTGGACTTCCCTCTTAATTTATGATTACCATTGTAGATGTGTGCGAATCAATAAACTCATGGACACCTGTGCATCTTCAAACAGGTGCGTCTTTATTCCAGCTCCGGCTAACACTGACTGCCCGGCCAGTCGTGTGACCGGAAGTGATGATATAACCTGGGTACTACAAATACCAAGATGCATCAGATGCATCTACATCCCCCCTTTTAAACTGAGAGGACACAACATGCATGGTTATAACAATTTAGAATAACAATGAAGATAAAGATGAAAGAGAAAGACTACTGTATATAGCAAAGTCTTGGAACTTGGGATTGGGCTTGGACACCCGCCCGGACCTGGTGATGGTGTGCTGTGAGCCCATGGGATTGTCCTGGACAGTTTGGGAGGGCTCTGCCACTGGTAAGGTCTCTGGGATGGGATCGTCCAAATGATGTGAACCATCAGTAGCATTGGTTGCAGCAGTGGCAGTAACTGATGGACCCAGCTGTGCAGAGTCCTCTTCAGCTGTACTGAGCAGGTGCCGGCGGATGTGCTCATACAAGGCATCATCAGACTGCACCACAAAACTATTGGGACGTTCTGCTGGACACTGCACCACTGCTGTTCTATCGAAGCCTTGCTCAGTCTGTATGCAAACAAGTTGGCCTGGGGAAAGTGGTGGCAGGTGATGTGCAGATCTGTCGTAGGACGCCTTGGAGCCTGCTCTGCGTCTGTTTATGCCAACACTCACTTGGGATTCGACTCTGGGCCCCAGGAGCTGTTTTGCCATGGGGAGCATTGTGCGGGTGCACCGTGCCAACAAACACTGTGCAGGGGAGGGTAACCCGTCTCTGGGTGTATTTCTCAGGTTGAGCAGGGCTAGGTATATGTCTGAGCCATCTCGTGCACACTTCTCCATCAAGTGCTTTGCTGAGCGCACTGCTCGCTCCGCCAACCCATTGGATTGCGGATAGTGAGGACTACTGGTGATGTGCTGAAAGTCCCAAGTGTTGGCAAACTCTTCGAACTCTCTGCTGTTGAATTGCATGGCATTATCGGTGATGAGCTGCTGCGGAGTGCCATGTGCTTCAAAGTGCCTTTTTAGTTTTGATATTACCATCAGGCTTGTGGTGGTGGTGAAGTAGTTAATTTCGAACCAGCCTGAGTAAGAATCCACAAGCACCATGTACTCCTTCCCCCTCCATTCAAACAGGTCAGCCACCAGAATGGACTAAGGAAGGTCCGGGATGTCGTGGAGCAGCATGGGTTCCCGTGGCTGATGTGGACGCAGGGCATTGCAGGGGGCACAAAGAGACACGGCTCGTTCAATGTCACCATACATAGAGGGCCAGAATGCAGTTTCTCGGGCCCTGCGCTTGGTGGTTTCCAGGCCTGCATGGCCCTGGTGCAACTGCTGGGTGTATGAGGACTGTAGAGCGGCTGGGATCACAAAGCTGTGATCTCGCATAATGACACCATCAACTATGGTGAGTTCATCCCTCATGCAGAAGAAGGGACGTAAACAGTGAGGCAAGTCTCTGAATGAGGGTGGCCAGCCATTGAGGATGACGTCAGCAAGACGCTGGGAGAGCTCATCAGTGCTGGTGGCCGCACGCAGCTCCTCCATCCGTTTAGTGGGAAGGTCTTCTACAGCCATGACCTCAAACTCGTCCTCAGGGCTGCCCAAGTCAAATGCTATTCTCATAGAAATGCAGGGTCATCCCGGGTTCAGTGTGAAAGGTGCCGACCCGGGTTGTCCCTGCTTCAAAAGCATGTGTGAATGGATCCCAACCCGGGAATGTCCCTGCTTGTCCCTGGAATTTAATTCTTGGGTTTGTCTCTGCATTTTTGGTGTGAAAGGGGTATCAGTGGAAGGCAGGAATGCCCTGGACAATGCATCAGCAACGCTGACCTGGCTGGTAAATAACGTCCAAATTGTACCTTTGGAGCTTAAGCATCATGCTTTGTATGCGGGAAGAGGCAGAGTGTATAGGTTTCCTCAGGATGGTGATTAGGGGTTGATGATCTGTTTCAATCACGACAGGATGGCCATAGATGAAGTAATGGAAACGTGTGCAAGCAAAGACAAGTGCCAACAGTTCTTTTTCAATTGTGCATATCTTGTTTCCGTGTCAGTGAGGGCCCTGGATGCAAATGCCACCGGCTTGCGGAGTTGAAGGCATACAGCCCCGAGGCCACTTTGTGAAGCATCAGCAGCAAGGACAACAGGATCATGCACGTTGAAGTGCTGCAAAACTGGCGGTTGTGTGAGCATGGTCTTTAGTTGGTTGACAGCAGCTGTGTGTGTGTCCAACCAACACCACTTAGAGTCCTGTTGCAGTAGCTGCCGCAAAGGTGCAGTGGTAGTGCTGTACTGTGGCAGAAACTTGGATAGGTAGTTGGTCATCCCCAGGAAGCACTGGAGTGTCAATTTGTCTGCTGGGAGGGGCATCTGCAGGACGGCAGAGACCTTGTTGGGGTCTGGCAGGACGCCCTTGTCGGTGAGGAGGTGGCCCACGTATGCCACCTCTGTGACTCTGAACTTGCATTTGTCAGGGTTGAGGTGGAGGGTGGGAGCCCGTTGGAGTACCTGGTGGAGGCATTGATCATGCTCCTCTCTGGTGCGGCCCCAGACGAGGATGTTGTCAGCGAAGATGTCACAGGGAGAGCCAGCGAACAGTTGCTCCATGCATCGCTGGAAGACTTTGCTGCCCGTGGTGATGCCATAGGGCATGCGGAGGAAGACGTAGCGCCCAATAGGGGTCATGAAGGCAGTAAGCAAGGAAGAGGCTCTGTCCAGAGGGATCTGCCAAAACCCACACTTGGCATTCAGGGTGCTAAAGACGGTTGCACCTGGCATGTCGGCGATCACCTGCTCGATGGTGCGGAGTGGGTGGTAGGGGTGTAAAAGTGCCTTGTTTAGGTGCACTGGGTCGATGCATAAGCGTACAGTCCCATCTTTTTTAGCAGCTGCTACCATTGCAGACACCCATTGTGTTGCTTCTTTAATTGGTGCAATGACACCTAGCTGCGTCATTCTGTGTAGCTCTTGGATGATTTTGTCCTTCGTTGCAATGGGGACTCTGCGGGGAGCACAAACAGTGGGGGCAATAGAGTCATCCAGCCTCATGTGATATGTGATGGGTAGTTTTCCTAGTGTGCTGTTATCAAATAGGTCTTGGAAATCTTTCATTTCTGGGACAGTCATTTGAATAGCGTGTACATCAGGCCCCAGTGGTTTTTCTGAGCCGACTTGTGCTGACACGCGGTATTTCATTCCCTACCATCCACTAGGGCATGGAGGGAGAATATAATAGTGTGCTGAGTGCAGCGAGGCACCGAGCCCGACGCATGGCGAGCACACGCAGGGCACTTTTTCAGTGTCCATGTTGACTAGTGTATGTCAACATTAGGGACAAAAAAAGTCAAAAGGTCAACCTTCCCATTGTTGACCTAATGCATGTGTCGACCTTTTGACCCTGACAATCTTAACCATGTTGACCTTTTCCAAGTGTCGACCTAAGCCCTGTTGAACTTCAGTGGTCGACCAAATGACCCATAAGCGTTTTGCCGGTGTGCTTACACTCTATGTGGGAGGTGTGCCTATACTCTATGGGGGGATGTGTGTCTATATTCTATTACACAGGTTCTCAAACTCGGTCCTCAGGACCCCACACAGTGCATGTCTTTAAGGTCTCCTCACAGAATCACAAGTAAGATAATTAGCTCCACCTGTGGATCTTTTAAAATGTGTCAATGAGTAATGAGTGCACCTGCCAGGTGACCTGAAAAATGTGAGCTGTGTGGGGTCCTGGGGACAGAGTTTGAGAACCCCTGCTCTATTGCATTTTATTATTTTTAAAGTTTAACCTTAACCCCTTAAAAAAAAAGTAAATTTCATTAAATAATAAGCCATTCATTTTTTTTTTTTTAATAAAAAATAAAAAAAAATAACACTTTTATCCCCACCCGACACCCAGGTGAATAAAATGACAAGAAATTGACCAATTTTAGACGACTATTAAAAGGCGTGAAGCTTATCACCAAACATTTGAATACGAAGCCCATTGAAAATGACTGTGAAGTAAAATATGTTTAAAAAAACTGTCAACTTTTAAAAGACGGGGAAGAATTGAATAGCAAACTAATATCACAACATATAAATGTTGTGAAAAAAAGGGAGAATAGGCGTGAAAAAAAAGAACAGACCAACATTTGAATACCCCCCAATGTGTGTAACCCACCTACTTCCTGCCTGTGCGTTACACTTTCTTCCCTATGCTGCAGCCTGCCTCACTGACTGGCATCAAGGTAAGAGGGAGTGGGACTGTACAGGCTGAGCAGCCTGTAAGGTTCAGTTATTATACAGGGGAGCAGCTTGTGGGGGTCCCATTATTATTATACAGGGGGAGCATCCTGTGGGGGTCCAGTTATTATTTTATGGGGGAGCAGCCTGTGGGGGTCCAGTTAATATTATAAGTGGGAGCAGCCTGTGGGGGTCCCATTATTATTATACAGGGAGAGCAGCCTGTGGGGGTCCTGTTATTATTATACAGGGGGAGCAGCCTGTGGGGGTCCCAGTATTAATATACAGGGGAAGCAGCCTGTGGGGGGTCCCATTATTATTATACAAGGGGAGCAGCCTGTGGGGGTCCCATTATTATTATACAGGGGGAGCAGCCTGTGGGGTCCCATTATTATTATACAAGGGGAGCAGCCTGTGGGGGTGCTGTTATTATTATTATATTATACAGGGGGAGCAGCCTGTGGGGTCATGTTATACAGGGGGAGCAGCCTGTGGGGTCATGTTATCATACCCTCCAACATTTTTAGGGCAGAAATCGGTACACATATGGAAAGGGGGCGTGGCCATGGATAAAGGGGGCGTGACCATGGATAAAGGGAGACAGAATAAATTATATATGACTTGCAGCTATAATCCCAGAATTATGCGTTTGATTTTCTTTAGGGGTGCACTAAAGACATAAACTATGTTGTTGCTATGGGCAACCTCTGCTTTATACTTTATTAATGGCTTGAGATATCTCCGCCACAGTGATAGGACTGCTACAGGGGGTGGAGATATACAATACAGCTGCATGATGTGGTGACAGTGACACTTAATTATTAGACATATCCCAGCTGCTGAAGTCTCCAATACAGCACTGTTGTACTATACAGAGCAAATAGAAACTCACATACCCATGCCGCTCTGACAGGCAAGCTCAGATAGATGATACACAGAGCCCAACTCACTGTGACAGGCCCGCCGACCACATCGCGTGCAGGCGCAGGTAGAGGCCGCAGAGTGAGGACCATCCCCGGCTCTGTGCAGACACCCCTGCCATAGTCCCGTGCTCCCTCCTTGCTAGTGACACACTCACACTGAGCCCGCCTCATACAGGCTGACTGTGATCCGGGCTCGGCATGATAGAGCCAAACGCAGCATCAATGTGTTTCCCTTTCCCAGCAGGAGGACATCTTTCTGTAGACCGCAACGCTGCTCTAACTTGTTTGGTCTTCAGAACAATGGAGTTCAACGATACGCTAGGGAGACCAGCATGAATGCAAGACTAGGACACTTTAGATAAAGTAATGTCCCTGGGTTTTCTTGCAAACTATCCGCACATACGCACTCATTTCATGAGCTAGCACAGTGGGGAAAAAATCGGTACATTCGGTACAATCAATATTTGCCGGTACAGACTGTTAAAAAACGGTACTGTACCAGCAAATTTGGTACAGTTGGAAGGTATGTGTTATACAGGGGGAGCAGCCTGTTGTGTCCTATTATTATAAAGGGGAGCAGCCTGTGATGTATTTTTATTATACAGGGGGAGCAGCCTGTGGGGGTCCTGTTATTATTACACAGGGGAAGCAGCCTGTGGGGCCCTGTTATTATTATACAGGGGGAGCAGCCTGTGGGGGTCCTGTTATTACACAGGAGGAGCAGCCTGTGGGGGCCCTGTTATTATACAGGGGGAGCAGCCTGTGGGGGTCCCGTTATTTTTATACACGGGGAGCAGCCTGTGGGGGTCCCTTTATATACAGGGGGAGCAGGTTGTGGGGGTCTCGTTATTGTTGTTGTTATTATTATTATTATTATTATTATAATAATAATACAGGGGGAGCAGCCTGTGGGGTCATGTTATACAGGGGGATCAGCCTGATGTGTCCTGTTATTATAAAGGGGGAGCAGCATGTGATGTAATTTTATTATACAGGGGGAGCAGCCTGTGGGGGTCCCGTTATTATTATACAGGGGGAGCAGCCTGTGGGGGGGCCATTATTATACAGGGGGAGCAGCCTGTGGGGTCCTGTTATTATTATACAGCGGGAGCAGCCTGTGGGGTCCTGTTATTATACAGGGGGAGAAGCCTGTGAGGTCCGATTATGATTATAAGACAGGGGGAGCAGCCTTTTGTGTCCTATTATACAGTGGGAGCAGCCTGTGGTGTACTTTTATTATACAGGAGGAACAGCCTGTGGGGGCCCTGTTATTATTATACAGGGGAAGCAGCCTGTGGGGTCCTGTTTTTATACAGGGGGAGAAGCCTGTGGGGTCCTGTTATTATTATAAGACAGGGGGAGCAGCCTGTTGTGTCCTATTATACAGGGGGAGCAGCCTGTGGTGTACTTTTATTATACAGGAGTAGCAGCCTGTGGTGTACTTTTATTATACAGGAGGAGCAGCCTGCGGGGGTACTATTATTATACAGGGGAGCAGCCTGTGTTGTCCTTTTATTATTATAAGACGGGGAGTAGACCTGTGGTGTCCTGATATTATACAGGGGGAGCAGCCTCTGTTATCCTGTTATTATTATAAGACAGGGAGTAGCCTGTGGTGTCCTGATATTATACAGGGGAGCAGCCTGTGGTTTCCTATTATTGTTTTTTTATTTTTTATTAATACATATTTTTAAACCGTAAAACCTAAATTTAACGATGCGCTGTTACTTATGGGCCAGTGCTCTGGACTTGCCCCCCAGGCTAAAAGTTGCCAGCCAGACCCTGCTTACTGACACATTGGGGGTTATTCTAGTTCATTCTTTCTGACAAATTCCTTCTTAGATGGGCAAAACCATGTGCACTGCAGGTGGGGCAGATGTAAAATGTGCAGAGAGGATTACATTTGGGTGAGTTATTTTGTTTCTGTGCAGGGTAAATTCTGGCTGCTTTATTTTTACACTGCAATATAGATCTCACTTTGAAGTAAAACCTCACCCAAATCTAATTCTCTCTGCACAAGTTACATCTGCCCCACCTGCAGTGCATATGGTTTTGCCCATCTAAGAAGGAATTTGTCAGAAAGAATGAACTAGAATAACCCCCATTGTGTGTGTAACTATAGTAGCCTACTCTGTATAGCACTGGCTTACTGACACATTGTGTGTAACTATAGTGGCCTACCCTGTAATAGCACTGGCTTACTGACGCATTACATGTATCTATAGCAGCCTACCCTGTAATAGCACTGGCTTACTGACGCATTACATGTATCTATAGCAGCCTACCCTATATAGAACTGGCTTACTGACATATTGTGTGTATCTATAACAGCCTACCCTATATAGAACTGGCTTACTGACGCATTGTGTGTAACTATAGCAGCCTACCCTGTATAGCACTGACTTACTGACATATTATGTGTAAGTTTAGCAGCTCACCCTGTAATAGCACTGGCTTACTGACACATTGTGTTTAACTATGGTAGCCTACTCTATAGTATGAAAGTAATATAAAGGTGTTCAAATCGCGCTTAGAATGCATCTTGGTGGATGAAGACACAGGGATGGTGTCCCCACCCCATATAAACACGTGAAAGAAAAAGATCATATGCAAGAGCATATGAAATCGTGTCTCGTTCATCAGCGCTATCAATAGATAATACATCCCTATGAAGGTATATTAGTCTCCTCTTCTCCGCCTCAAACTGGTTTATACAGTAGAGATGACCGCAGTATTGAAAGGGATTCTTGTTATATATGGATACCCATCACCGAAGATGTCAGAGTGGGGAGAAAATACCATACATCCCTATATGGGATTGGGCGTCTCCTCTTCTCTGTTTGTAGGAAATAAAGTGTGGCCAAAATCGATAATCATCTGACTATACCACTCTCCAGTGGTGTGTACATAAGGAGAGAGATAATTGTGCCACGTGTGCTGTTCATCAAGGCTTGTCGGCCTTTTTGTATGCTGTACACTGTATTGTCAGGACATAATTACCCATTTCCTTGTCTGCACCAAATAAGCGCTGGACTTGAAGTGTTCGGAAGAAGCCTGCTGTGTCTGTAAGGAGGCTATTTATCAAAGATTGGAGAGAGCTATGGTACCAACCAATCAGCTCTTAGCTGACATTTTTGAAACACAGGCCGTAACATGGCAGTTAGAAGCTGATTGGCTGTTAATTTATCTCTTTCCAACCTTTTTCACTCGGATAACTTGTTATAATTTATTATCCATGTGGCCTACAATTGGTAATGGTAAAGTATGGCGAGGGAGGCACCTAGGCCCTTATTCAGATCGGATCAAAGTACAAATTTGTTCTTAAAATGGGCAAAACCATGTGCACTGCAGGTGGGGCAGATGTAACATGTGCAGAGAGAGTTAGATTTGTGTGAGTTATTTTGTTTCAGTGCAGGATAAATGCTGGTTGCATTATTTTTACACTGCAATTTAGATTTTAGTTTCAACACACCCCACCCAAATTTAACTCTCTCTGTACATGTTACATCCACCCCACCTGCAGTGCACATGGTTTTGTCTATTTTGAGAACAAATTTGTACTGCGATTAGATCTGAATAAGGGCCCATACGAGGGTACTTGGTACACTAATTGAGGGTCTATGTCGACTGTTGTTGACCTAGGCACTAAAAATCTTAAAAAGTCATGTCGACCTTTTGCTTGTCTCAAACTTTAGTCCATGTCAACCATAGTGCATGTAGACCTTTTCACTGTCGACCAATAGTGGTTGACCTAATGACCGTTGACCTAGTTATCGTCGACCTAATAATACACTTTTTGACAAACAGCAATGCTAATATTGCATTGTGTGTATTATTTTAGCACAAACTTGTTAGGAAGATGCAAAATATCAGTCACTGTGAACTAGGGGCCTCACTGCAGCACTTTGTGAAGCGGACATTTTGTTCCTGAGGTAACTTTTTGAATGGGCCGCAACCTACTGTATGAACTCCCCAGGCATTTGTAACATTACTAAAATTACAGGATTTTAATGGCTATTTTAAATACTGCATGGACCAAAGCAAGGAACCCTCTGAGATGTGTGTAAACAGGAGAATGATGGGGTAATGGCTATGTCTCCTCATAGATCAAGAAACCCTTTGAGATGTCCTGTATTTAGACACAAGAATGATGAGGTACTGGGTGCATCTCCTCATAGACCAAGGAACCCATCTGAGTTGTGTGTAGACAGGAGAATGATGGGGTAATGGCTATGTCTCCTCATAGATCAAGAAACCCTTTGAGATGTCTGTAGATAGGTGAAAGGAACCCTCTGAGATGTATGTAGACAGAAGAATCATGGGTAATGGCTTTGTCTCCTCATAGACCAAGGAACGATCTGAGATGTGTGTAGACAGGAGAATGATGGGAAATGGCTAGGTCCTTCTCATAGACCAAGGAGCCCTCTGAGATGTGTGCAGACAGAATAATCGGGTAATGGCTAGGTCTTCTCATAGACCAAGGAACCCTCTGAGATGTGTGTAGACATATTTAAAAAAGTAAATGTGCACATGTTTTATTTTACATATTCTGACACTGTAGCCGCCAAGCATTCCCCCAGCATGAAGACGCTCCAAATGAGGAAATAACCACAGAGATACAGTATTATTCACCACTCATTTTATTAGCCAAATTGTTGTTGGAAATAACACATGATGGGGTATAAGATGGGAATTCTGTTGAAGATGGGATGTTGCCCATAACAACCAATCAGATTCTATCTAGTATCTCCTAGACAATACTAAATAAATAATTAGTCTATTATCTAGACTACTCATTTATTTAGTATCGTATAGGAGAAAATAGATACAGTCTGATTGGTTGTTATGTGCAATATTCCATATTTAACGAGTTGAAATGTAGTGGGACACCTCTACATTGTGAGTGCATGCCACTCCGTGATGGTGACAGGGGTGCATACCACTCCTTGGATGGAGTAGGGGGTGCATGCCACTCCAGTGACAGGGACGCTTGCCACTCCGTAAATGGTGACGGGGGCGCATGCCACTCCCTTGACGGTGACGGGGGTGCATACCACTCCGTGGATGGTGATGGGGGCGTATACCACTCTGTGGGTGGTGACGGGGGGCGTATACCACTCCATGGATGCTTCCTGGGACTCTTGCCACTCCGTGGATGCTTCCGGGGACTCTTGCCACTCCGTAGATGCTTCCTGGGACTCTTGCCACTCTGTGGATGCTTCCTGGGACTCTTGCCACTCCGTGGATGCTTCCTGGGACTCTTGCCACTCCTTGGATGTTTTCGTGGGCAAATACCAGTCCATGGATAATGGGTTCTCTTGCCACTCCATGGATGTTTCCGGGGTCTCTGGCCACACTGTGGATGTTTCCGGGGGCGAATACCACTCATTGGATGTTTTCGGGGGCGAAAACCAGTCCATGGATAATGGGTTCTCATGCCACTCCGTGGATTGGAACGGGGGCTCTTGCCTCTCCATGGATGGTGATGGGAGCGTATACCATTCCGTTGATCTTGACAGGGGCTCTTGCCACCCCGTGGATATTGACGGGGGCGAATTCCTCAATGGTGAGGAAGCCTTTCTCTCCCTCTGTGCCGGTGGGGCCTGTCTCTCCCTTGGTGCCGGTGGGGCCTGTCTCTCCCTTGGTGCCGGTGGGGCCTGTCTTTCCCTCGGAGCCGGTGGGGCCTTTCTCTCGCTAGCATGCGGAGGTGCCTTTCTCTCACAGGGAGGCGGTGGTGCCTTTCTCTCACGGGGAGGCGGTGGGGCCTTTCTCTCGCGGGGAGGCGGTGGGGCCTGTCTTACCCGCGGTGCCGGGGGCATCTGCCTCTCCCGGGGTTCTTGTTTGGCTTGGCTCTCTGATGGCAATTGGGCCATTTCTCCTCTTGTAGCAAGTTTGACTCACTGCGTCACCTAAATTAAAGATAAAATATAAATATTTAATAACAAATAAGCTATACACAAATATCCCTTCTAGTCATAATGGACAGAGGAAAAATCATTCGGTGGTGAGTAACCATCGAACGATTTCTCCTCTGTGCGGCTGCTTACGCGTAAATGTGTAAGCGTACGCGTTGCAGCATAGTGCGGGTATTTGTGTGGTGAGGTGGGCGTGCCTTTGGCGGAATGGAGTTTACCTGCTTGATAGGCAGAGGAAATAGGCAGCCAAGCGAGCCCTTTACGCTACTATATGTGACCTCTCTGGGCGCAATGAAAAGCAAAAAGTGAATATGGTCCCCCATCTCCTGTCACAATGTTACAATTCATTCCATATTCATATGATTATAATCCGGAATCACAATGCTCCGCTAGTAGGATCAGTATAAATATGTGTTACACAACTGACCACAGAAATGCAGGTATCAGCGAATACAATACCATAATGGAGTAATGGGGGAAATAAAGGGCTTTATTATTTAAAGCCCATTTATCAAAAACCTAATTTGCAGTGAAATGTGGGCATAATATCGGTGCCCATTGTCACATGCAAATTGTGATTATTTAACCACCAACAAAAAGAAAGGGTTTAAACCAAAATAAAAAAGTGTTTATGTGTTTGTGTGTTGGTCGGGGGGGGGGGGGGGGGGGGGGGTAGGGGGGGTAGGGGGGGTGACACAGGACCCACTGGAATCGAATAACCATTTTAGCTTATATTGAATGCCAAAAACGTTGGGGGTCATTGGGAACCGGCAGTGCTATAAATAATAAATAACCACTCAGGTTTGGGTAAAGACCCCCTGAAACACCCACTAAATTGGGACATAACCACCTTCTATGCTATGACACGCCCACTTTCAGGTGAGCCTCGCCCCTTAAGAAATCCATGAAGAACCCTAATTGCTCAAACAAAAAAGTATGAATAGAAATAAGAGCGCACTTACCTTGCCAATATAGAACGGGACGCAGCGCACGGCTGCTCCCGTTTGTCTCCTCTTTCCTCCTCTCTCTCCTTGCTCCTCTCCAAACACAATATATGAACTGAAAATGCTGAATAATCAGACACGTTCAAAAGCTCTGACTGCACAAGTCGGGACCAGGCAACAGAATGACTCCTAGTGTTCCGTCCTGGCTCACCAGGCATTGTGACATCATAGAATCACTGTTATCACAGGGCCATTGTGATGTCATCACACAGGTATTAGCAGCAGCCATACAGGCAAATATATGTATAAAAATAAAGTGGTGCCCATACACTAGTAAGATTTATCTTCAGATCTGGCTGGTTGGAACAAAAACATGGTTATGGATGAGTGACAGTTTGTCGGTTTTCCAACATTTCCAAGCAAATGGTCAACTGTAATTTGCTCTCATCCATAACCATGTTTTTGTTCCAAGCAGCCAGATCTGAAAATAAATCTGCGTGTGTATGGCCACCTTTAGACTATGTGTATGTTTAAGCAAGGGCAGAATAGCATATCTCCTACCTGCCTCAATTTACAACCCTGAAAGTGGCAAATATATTACCAAAATTTGAGGCGCTTTGCAGATTGGGGCAGGGTTTTTTATACCAATATAACATGTCTTAATGCTGTCAAGTGTATCAGGCCTTGCCAAGTACCATACTAAAGTTTGCGTAGGGGTCTGTCAGTGCTGCTTCAGCCTCTGTGCTCTCAGAAGGTCAGTTCAGGCACCGCTACTGGTCATGTGCGACCCTGATAAAGCCATTAAAGTGAAATGCGCACTGGCGGAACACCTGTGTTGTTATGGTAACAGTGATAGGTTACTGTGTGTGGCCTAGACAGAAGGGCTCAATAGTGGAGTTACCTGTAAGCCATAGGATAGATAGCTGCCGAAGGCTGATTGGATATACTGAATCACCTCTATGCAATATTGTTAGCAAGCAATGATCTAGGTCTTAAACACTGAATGATACCATTAACGATTTATAAACGGAATGTTGGGAGTGAATCACTGCCCTCTGACCGTCAGTGTAACATCTACCTACCCTGTATATCACGTTTTACTGACAAATTGTGTGTAACTATAGTAGCCTACCCTGTATAGCACTGACTTGCTGACAAATTATTTATTATTTATTTATTTATTAACAGTTTCTTATATAGCGCACACAAATTACGCAGCGCTTTACAGAGCATAGTTATGAGCAAAAACACATACCGAATTAAAGTACAAGACAGTTTAGGACAAATACATGGTTAATATGGATGGTTGCATCAGGGGAAAGGACACTTAAACAATCATCAGGGTGGCAGTGGTTTATATATTCTAAGAAAGGCACATGAGGAGAGAGGGCCCTGCTCGTGAGAGCTTACATTACATGTATCTAAAGCAGCCTACCCTGTATAGCACGTCTTACTGACACATTGTGTGAATCTATAGCAGCCTACCCTGTATAGAACAGGCTTACTGACACATCATGTGTATCTATGGCAGCCTACCTGTATGGCACTGGCTTACTGACTCTGTGAGTAACTACAGTATAGCAGTTCCCCCTGTATAGCACTGGCTTGCTGACGCATTGTGTGTAACTAAAGCAGCCTACCCTGTATAGCACGTCTTACTGACTCATTGTGTGAATGTATAGCAGCCTACCCTGTATAGAACAGGCTTACTGACACATCATGTGTATCTATGGCAGCCTACCTGTATGGCACTGGCTTACTGACTCTTTGTGAGTAACTACAGTATAGCAGTTCCCCCTGTATAGCACTGGCTTGCTGACGCATTGTGTGTAACTATAGTAGCCTACCCTGTATAGCACTGGATTACTGACTCATTGGCCCTTATTCGGATCGGTGCGGCCGGATCGAATATGCGGCCAGGACCGTGCGTGCGAAACCCCGCCTTCCATACGGATCGCCAACTCCGTCCGTACGCGGTAAGAAGCTGGCCGAACGGACCGCACGCGTATTTTTCACGGAATACGCCTCCTCCATCTCAGGGAACCTCCCCCATCTTTCGATGGTCGCAGACCATCAAATGCAGGACCGAGTGGTCCACCAGCTCCCGCAACCTCAGACCACACGGACATTTTTCCGTGCAAAAGCAGGGATCTGGCCGGGCAGCTGACATCCGGCGATGTCATATGTCCGCCCCCTACACGTGCGTCACGACCGCATTACCATACGTACGCCCAGCGTTTGCATGGGAACGCCCATGAAACGCGGGGCTTATGCATATGGTAATGAGCCCAAATAGCCCTTCACGCCCCTCTCCACCCCCTGTTCGGAGTGATCACATTTCATGCGGGATTTGGCCGTACGCCCCGCTCGCACATGCGCAGAGACGCCTTTGCACATGCGCAGACACAAAACATCGGCGGCACCAACGCACGCGGATATTACCGCACCAACCAGAATAAGGGCCATTGTGTGTAACTATAGTAGCCTACTCTGTATAGCACTGGCTTACTGACACCTTGTGTGTAACTATAGTAGTCTACTCTGTATAGCACTGGCTTACTGACACATTGCATTTAATTATAGTAGCCTACCCTGTATAGCATTGGCTTACTGACGCATTGTGTGTAACTATAGCAGCTCACCCTGTATAGCAACTGGCTTACTGACACAGGGGGCCTTATTCTGATTCGGTTGGTGGAACGTACGTACGGTCTTTTTCACCGTACGTTTCCCGTACGCGGACAGTGAGCGTAAGTCCGCCCACAGAACAGCCGCACACGGACGGTCACAAACACCGACAAAGGGGAGTGACGTACACTTGAGCGTATGCCACCGTACACGGACGAATCCCCTCTTAGACATCGGTAACTGGCGTACAACAGAGCGTACGTAATGGACATAATAATGGACAGAGGAAAAATCATTCGGTGGTGAGTAACCATCGAACGATTTCTCCTCTGTGCGGCTGCTTACGCGTAAATGTGTAAGCGTACGCGTTGCAGCATAGTGCGGGTATTTGTGTGGTGAGGTGGGCGTGCCTTTGGCGGAATGGAGTTTACCTGCTTGATAGGCAGAGGAAATAGGCAGCCAAGCGAGCCCTTTAAGCTACTATATGTGACCTCTCTGGGCGCAATGAAAAGCAAAAAGTGAATATGGTCCCCCATCTCCTGTCACAATGTTACAATTCATTCCATATTCATATGATTATAATCCGGAATCACAATGCTCCGCTAGTAGGATCAGTATAAATATGTGTTACACAACTGACCACAGAAATGCAGGTATCAGCGAATACAATACCATAATGGAGTAATGGGGGAAATAAAGGGCTTTATTATTTAAAGCCCATTTATCAAAAACCTAATTTGCAGTGAAATGTGGGCATAATATCGGTGCCCATTGTCACATGCAAATTGTGATTATTTAACCACCAACAAAAAGAAAGGGTTTAAACCAAAATAAAAAAGTGTTTATGTGTTTGTGTGTTGGTCGGGGGGGGGGAGGGGGGGGTAGGGGGGGTGACACAGGACCCACTGGAATCGAATAACCATTTTAGCTTATATTGAATGCCAAAAACGTTGGGGGTCATTGGGAACCGGCAGTGCTATAAATAATAAATAACCACTCAGGTTTGGGTAAAGACCCCCTGAAACACCCACTAAATTGGGACATAACCACCTTCTATGCTATGACACGCCCACTTTCAGGTGAGCCTCGCCCCTTAAGAAATCCATGAAGAACCCTAATTGCTCAAACAAAAAAGTATGAATAGAAATAAGAGCGCACTTACCTTGCCAATATAGAACGGGACGCAGCGCACGGCTGCTCCCGTTTGTCTCCTCTTTCCTCCTCTCTCTCCTCTCTCCTCTCCAAACACAATATATGAACTGAAAATGCTGAATAATCAGACACGTTCAAAAGCTCTGACTGCACAAGTCGGGACCAGGCAACAGAATGACTCCTAGTGTTCCGTCCTGGCTCACCAGGCATTGTGACATCATAGAATCACTGTTATCACAGGGCCATTGTGATGTCATCACACAGGTATTAGCAGAGCCGGCCCTAGCCTAAATTACGCCCTAGGCAAGATTTTGACTGTTGCCCCCTAGCACCGAAACTAGTTCCGTCTCTGACCCTGCTCCCCTTTCCCAGCATCATCAACCCTCATCATAGCAGTCATCATTTTGGTGCTCCTACCCGCAATATTTTAAATAGAAACAGCGCACCCATTCGGTGCGGAGCCCAAACAGGGGTTTCTTCTTGCTGGGAAGGGGCATGGCCATACAATAGTACCCCCAATTCAAATTATGCCACACAGTAGTGCAACTTTATTATATCATGCGATGGTGTCCCTTATTCACGTTACATCACACAGTAGTACCACTTTACCTTATGTACATTACTCCTCATATTATTCACATTATACCATTAGAAAAAAATCCTGAGAAAATATTGTATTTTAAGCACCTCCATGGCCACACTGCAACCCAGCATAAAGCAGGGTGTGCTGGGCAGAGGAGAAGAGCTGCAGCTGCTGCTGTCACTTAAGGGGACGGGGCCCGGGGCCCCCACTGGGCCCTTCCATCAGACTTTGGCCTGGGTAATTTGTACCCCCTACCCCTTTTTCTCGGCACCCCTGATAATACCACACAGTAATGCCCCTTACACATGACAAACCTTATTAATGTCCTTATAACCATAATGCCCCTTACACATTATGCCAACCTTTATTAACCCCTTCCCGACATTTGACGTACATTTACGTCATGGTCGGGAAGCACTTCCCGACACATGGCGTAAATGTACGTCATGGATTTAAACTGTCACCGCGTCTATAGACGCGGTGACAGTTTCAACATGTCTGCTGTCCCTGACAGCAGACATGTCCGTGCATGCCCCGGGGGGGCTGCGATGCCGCCCCCCCGTCGGCGATCGCTGTGATTGGCTGTTCAGTGTGAACAGCCATTCACAGCGTTTTCCTGTGTCACCGGCGAATAACGTTCGCCGGTGACACGGGATCAGAGGTGATTGGTGCTGTAAAGTACAGCACCAATCACCGCGGGGTGTAAGGGTGACACTGGTGTCACCCCACCTCACCCCGCCCGCCCCCAAAGGCCGTGATTGGTCCGTCGGACCGACGGACCAATCACAGCCAAGGAGGGAGATTTAAACTAACGGTGACTGCACTGCAGACGCCATTCCGGTCTGGAAAGCGTGCAGTGCGGTCACCGTACCCCCCTGCCGCCATACTGACCAGAAATACTTGCTGCAATACTTACCTGATCGCTGCTGATTGCTTCCTGGATCCTGTGCAATAATTGTGCCATACTGTGATATTGTGCTGCTGCACTGTATTAGTATTAGCTAGATAGATAGAGAGATAGATAGAGATAGATAGAGAGAGATAGAGAGAGAGAGATAGAGAGAGATAGAGAGAGATAGAGAGAGATAGAGAGAGATAGAGAGAGATAGAGAGAGAGATAGTGTCAGAGAGTGCTATATTTTGTGCTGCTGCAGTGTGATCTAGTTATAGATAGAGAGAGAGAGATAGAGAGAGAGAGATAGAGAGAGAGGCCTACTGACAGAGTGCTATATTTTGTGCTGCTGCAGTGTGATAGTTATAGAGAGATAGAGAGAGATAGAGAGAGAGAGATAGAGAGAGATAGAGAGAGATAGTAACAGATTGTGCTATATATTTTTTATATAACTGACTGCTGCCCCCTCCTTTTGTGCTGATCAGTATAAATTAACTGATCAGTAACTTTTTGGGGGCGCAGGTTTTTTTTTATATATAGATATACCTGTGAGTGCTGCTGCTGCAGTGTCATAGAGTGTTAGATAGTGTTAGATAGTGAGAGATAGAGAGATAGAGAGAGATAGTGATAGAGAGTGCTAAATTTTGTGTCTGCTGTCCCCGCCTTTTGTGCTGATCACTATATCTGAGGTGATCAGCAACTTTTTTGGGGGTACAGAGGTTTTTTTTTTTTTATATATACCTGTCAGTTGCACCAAAGGTTGTGCACCTGCTGCACCTCACTGGTAATCAGTGTCGCATCACTGATCACCTTTTTTTTTTGTGTGTGTGCTGTGGGGTATTTTTTTATTTTTTTTTTTTACACACACTGTGATTTTGTGGGTGTCCTGTGGCCGCTGTGCGCTGATCAGTGACGTACATCACTGATCATCTCTTTCGGCACAGGGTTGATCTATTTTTTTTTTTTTTTTTGATCAAATTCCTGTTGCCTTTGAGCGCTGTTCAGTGACAGACGTTACTGACCAACATCTGTGCTCAATTTTTGGCGCAGGACCTTTTTTTTTTTAACCCCTTCCTTTTTTTTTTTTTTAACCCCTTCATTTTTTTTTTTTTTTATTGGTATAAAGTATTTTTTTTTTTTTCTGCACCACATACACACTACACACTACATACCCCCCGGATTGAAATAAAGTTTGTGCCCCCCCCTACACTATACACGTGTTGAAACATTTCACTACCGGTAACACAAAAATAAAAATGGCATCCCAAATGTCCTCCCAAATGTCCTCCCAAATGTCCTCCCAATCATCCAGGAGAATGTATTCAGTGGAGGAGGCATATGCCATGCTTGCTTCTGACTCTGACACAGCCAGTGATGCAAGCGGGGAATTTGAAGGATTTGCCTTAAGCTCCTCTTCCTCCTCTGCTGATGAGGGACCCCCTCAAAGACGCCCCCGTAGATCAGCTGAGATTCCCCCCCCAATAATTGATCTAGTATGGACCCCACCACCAGACAATTTTGAGCCCCAGGTTCCTGAGTTTTTGGCCATGCCAGGAATCCAATTTGATTCCACAGGTCTCAGAGAAATTGACTTTTTCAAATTATTTTTCTCTGATGATTTTATAAATTTAATGGTGGACCAAACTAATTTATATGCCCAGCAGTTTATTGCTCAAAACCCCACGTCATCATTTGCTAGGTGGACCCCTGTAGATGCAGTAGAGATGATGACGTTTTGGGGTCTGGTGTTTCATATGGGCATAGTAAAAAAGCCAGAAATTAGGCAATATTGGAGTACAGATGTTCTGTACAGTACTCCATTTTACCGTATGGCCATGCCCCGGACTCGATTTGAGACAATTCTTAAATTCATACATTACACCGATAATGCACAGTGCCCACCCAGAGATGATCCCACCTTTGACCGGCTATTCAAAGTCAGGCCGGTCATTGATCATTTCAGTGCCAAATTTGAAGAGGTGTACATCCCTGAAAAATTTATTTGTATCGACGAGTCCCTTATACATTTTAAAGGAAGGGTTAAATTCCGCCAGTACCTTCCCAGTAAGAGGGCAAGGTATGGCATAAAAATGTATAAACTGTGTGAAAGCACCTCAGGGTACACCCACAGGTTTAGGGTTTATGAAGGGAAGGATTCAAGAATTCAACCGCCAGAATGCCCCCCCTCCCTCGTAGGTGTTAGTGGGAAAATTGTCTGGGATTTAGTGCACCCCTTCCTGGATAAAGGTTATCACCTCTATGTGGATAACTTTTACACTAGCATCCCCCTGTTTAAGGCCCTTGGTTCAAGAGGTACAGCAGCTTGCGGTACTGTGCGCAAGAACCAAAGAGGCCTCCCAAAAACGCACATTGCCCAAGTAATGAGAAGGGGTGAAAGCAGGGGAATATGCACCGAAAATATGTTGTTGGTCAAATATAAGGACAAGAGGGATGTCCTTATACTGACAACAATTCACGGAGACAGTACCACCTCCGTCCCTGTACGAGGTACCAGTACCCACACCTCAAAACCTAATTGTATCTTGGATTACAATAGGTACATGGGCGGAGTGGATCTTTCAGATCAGGTACTGAAGCCGTACAGTGCCCTGCGGAAAACAAAAATCTGGTACAAGAAGGTGGCCGTGTATATCATCCAGATGGCACTGTATAACGCTTACGTGCTATTCCGTTCTACCGGCCAGAGGGGGACATTTATGCACTTTCAAGAGGAAGTCATAAAGGGCCTAATATTTGGGAACCAGCAGGCAGAGGGCCCCAGTACTTCTAGTACTGGCCCCCGTATTGTACCAGGGCAGCATTTTCCTGATGAAATCCCCTCCACTGGAAAAAAGGGCAGGACACAAAAAAGGTGCAAAGTTTGCTATAAAAAGGGAATAAGAAAGCAAACTATTTTCCAGTGTGACACTTGCCCCGACAAACCCGGCCTATGTATAAAGGAGTGTTTTAAATTATACCACACATCTATGGAATATTAGGTTCATAATTTCACCGTGCTTCGGGGGTCTTGCTAATGCCACATAGCACCCACCATTCATTCCACCAGAATCTGAGCCGCAAAATCCAAAAATCACTCCTTCCCTTCTGAGTCCTGCCATGCACCCAACTGGTATTTTTTGGTCACATGTGAGGCATTGCCGTACTCGGGAGATATTGGGGCACAGATTTTGGGGTGCTTTTTCTCCTTCATACCTTCTGAAAATGAAAAATTTTGAGCCAGAACTGCATTTTTGTGTAAAAAATGTAATTTTTCTTTTTCACTGCCCACTTGTATCAAAATTGGTGAAACCCCTGGGGGTTTTAAATGTACACTATACCCCTAGATGAATTCCCTGAGGGGTGTAGTTTTCAAAATGGGGTGACTTGTGGGGGGGTTCCACTGTATTGGTGCTTGGGGGGTCTTGCTAATGCGACATAGCACCCACCAAAATTCCACCAGAATTTGTGCTGCAAACTCCAAATATCACTCCTTCCCTTCTGAGTCCTGCCACTTTTTGGTCACACATGAGGCATTGCCGTACTCGGGAGAAATTGGGGCACAGATTTTGGGGTGCTTTGTCTCCTTCATTCCTTGTGAAAATGAAATATTTTGAGCCAGAACTGCATTTTTGTGTAAAAAAATGTAATTTTTCATTTTCACTGCCCACTTGTATCAAAATTGGTGAAACCCCTGGGGGTTTGAAATGTACACTATACCCCTAGATGAATTCCCTGAGGGGTGTAGTTTGCAAAATGGGGTGACTTGTGGGGGGGTTCCACTGTATTGGTGCAACATAGCACCCACCATTCATTCCACCAGAATCTGTGCTGCAAAATCCAAAAATCACTCCTTCCCTTCTGAGTCCTGCCATGCACCCAACTGGTATTTTTTGGTCACATGTGAGGCATTGCCGTACTCGGGAGAAATTGGGGCACAGATTTTGGGGTGCTTTTTCTCCTTCATACCTTCTGAAAATGAAAAATTTTGAGCCAGAACTGCATTTTTGTGTAAAAAATGTAATTTTTCTTTTTCACTGCCCACTTGTATCAAAATTGGTGAAACCCCTGGGGGTTTTAAATGTACACTATACCCCTAGATGAATTCCCTGAGGGGTGTAGTTTGCAAAATGGGGTCACTTGTGGGGGGGTTCTACTGTATTGGTGCTTGGGGGGTCTTGCTAATGCGACATAGCACCCACCAAAATTCCACCAGAATCTGAGCTGCAAAATCCAAAAATCACTCCTTCCCTTTTGAGTCCTGCCATGCACCCAACTGGTATTTTTTGGTCACATGTGAGGCATTGCCGTACTCGGGAGAAATTGGGGCACAGATTTTGGGGTGCTTTTTCTCCTTCATACCTTCTGAAAATGAAAAATTTTGAGCCAGAACTGCATTTTTGTGTAAAAAATGTAATTTTTCATGTTCACTGCCCACTTGTATCAAAATTGGTGAAACCCCTGGGGGTTTGAAATGTACACTATACCCCTAGATGAATTCCCTGAGGGGTGTAGTTTGCAAAATGGGGTGACTTGTGGGGGGGTTCCACTGTATTGGTGCTTGGGGGGTCTTGCTAATGCGACATAGCACCCACCAAAATTCCACCAGAATCTGAGCCACAAAATCCAAAAATCACTCCTTCCGTTCTGAGTCCTGCCATGCACCCAACTGGTATTTTTTGGTCACATGTGAGGCATTGCCGTACTCGGAAGAAATTGGGGCACATATTTTGGGGTGCTTTTTCTCCTTCATACCTTCTGAAAATGAAAAATTGTGAGCCAGAACTGCATTTTTGTGTAAAAAAATGTAATTTTTCATTTTCACTGCCCACTTGTATCAAAATTGGTGAAACCCCTGGGGGTTTGAAATGTACACTATACCCCTAGATGAATTCCCTGAGGGGTGTACTTTGCAAAATGGGGTGACTTGTGGGGGGGTTCCACTGTATTGGTGCTTGGGGGGTCTTGCTAATGCGACATAGCACCCACCAAAATTCCACCAGAATCTGAGCTGCAAAATCCAAAAATCACTCCTTCCCTTCTGAGTCCTGCCATGCACCCAACTGGTATTTTTTGGTCACATGTGAGGCATTGCCGTACTCGGGAGAAATTGGGGCACAGATTTTGGGGTGCTTTTTCTCCTTCATACCTTCTGAAAATGAAAAATTTTGAGCCAGAACTGCATTTTTGTGTAAAAAATGTAATTTTTCTTTTTCACTGCCCACTTGTATCAAAATTGGTGAAACCCCTGGGGGTTTTAAATGTACACTATACCCCTAGATGAATTCCCTGAGGGGTGTAGTTTTCAAAATGGGGTGACTTGTGGGGGGGTTCCACTGTATTGGTGCTTGGGGGGTCTTGCTAATGCGACATAGCACCCACCAAAATTCCACCAGAATCTGAGCCGCAAAATCCAAAAATCACTCCTTCCGTTCTGAGTCCTGCCATGCACCCAACTGGTATTTTTTGGTCACATGTGAGGCATTGCCGTACTCGGAAGAAATTGGGGCACATATTTTGGGGTGCTTTTTCTCCTTCATACCTTCTGAAAATGAAAAATTGTGAGCCAGAACTGCATTTTTGTGTAAAAAAATGTAATTTTTCATTTTCACTGCCCACTTGTATCAAAATTGGTGAAACCCCTGGGGGTTTGAAATGTACACTATACCCCTAGATGAATTCCCTGAGGGGTGTACTTTGCAAAATGGGGTGACTTGTGGGGGGGTTCCACTGTATTGGTGCAACATAGCACCCACCATTCATTCCACCAGAATCTGTGCTGCAAAATCCAAAAATCACTCCTTCCCTTCTGAGTCCTGCCATGCACCCAACTGGTATTTTTTGGTCACATGTGAGGCATTGCCGTACTCGGGAGAAATTGGGGCACAGATTTTGGGGTGCTTTTTCTCCTTCATACCTTCTGAAAATGAAAAATTTTGAGCCAGAACTGCATTTTTGTGTAAAAAAATGTAATTTTTCATTTTCACTGCCCACTTGTATCAAAATTGGTGAAACCCCTGGGGGTTTGAAATGTACACTATACCCCTAGATGAATTCCCTGAGGGGTGTAGTTTGCAAAATGGGGTGACTTGTGGGGGGGTTCCACTGTATTGGTGCTTGGGGGGTCTTGCTAATGCGACATAGCACCCACCAAAATTCCACCAGAATCTGAGCCGCAAAATCCAAAAATCACTCCTTCCGTTCTGAGTCCTGCCATGCACCCAACTGGTATTTTTTGGTCACATGTGAGGCATTGCCGTACTCGGAAGAAATTGGGGCACATATTTTGGGGTGCTTTTTCTCCTTCATACCTTCTGAAAATGAAAAATTGTGAGCCAGAACTGCATTTTTGTGTAAAAAAATGTAATTTTTCATTTTCACTGCCCACTTGTATCAAAATTGGTGAAACCCCTGGGGGTTTGAAATGTACACTATACCCCTAGATGAATTCCCTGAGGGGTGTACTTTGCAAAATGGGGTGACTTGTGGGGGGGTTCCACTGTATTGGTGCAACATAGCACCCACCATTCATTCCACCAGAATCTGTGCTGCAAAATCCAAAAATCACTCCTTCCCTTCTGAGTCCTGCCATGCACCCAACTGGTATTTTTTGGTCACATGTGAGGCATTGCCGTACTCGGGAGAAATTGGGGCACAGATTTTGGGGTGCTTTTTCTCCTTCATACCTTCTGAAAATGAAAAATTTTGAGCCAGAACTGCATTTTTGTGTAAAAAAATGTAATTTTTCATTTTCACTGCCCACTTGTATCAAAATTGGTGAAACCCCTGGGGGTTTGAAATGTACACTATACCCCTAGCTGAATTCCCTGAGGGGTGTAGTTTGCAAAATGGGGTCACTTGTGGGGGGGTTCCTAACTTTTAGCATGTTATGGTGCCTAGAAACCTACATGGTGCCTAAAAAATAATCTCATAAAAAGGAGGCTCCAAAATCAAGTAGGTGCTCCTTCTATTATGAAGCCTGTGGTTTGGTCACCGTGCACACTAGGGCCACATATAGGATATTTATGAAAACAAAAGAATTGGGGGAATCAATTTTTAGTCACATTTCTCTAGTAAAATGTACTGTGTTCCTTAGAAAAATGTATTAAAATTGCAAATCTGCAAAAAAAAAGAAATTTTGAAATTTCACCTACACTTTGTTTTAATTCCTGTGAAACACCTAAAGGGTTAACAAACTTCCAAAATGCTGTTTTGAATACTGTGAGGGGTGCAGTTTTTGAAATGGCATCATTTATGGGGGTGTCTCACATACAAGTCCCTCAAAGTCACATCAGAACTGAACTGGTCCCTAAAAAAATCAGTGTTTGAAATTTTCTTGAAAATTTGAGAATTTGCTATTCATATTGTAAGCCTCCTAGTGTCCCAAAAAATTAAAAGGAAGTTGAAATAATGATGTCAACATAAAGTAGACATATGGTCTATGTTAGTTATTCACTATTTTGAGTGGTAAGATTATTTGTCTCACAAGCAGAAAATTTAACATTTTGCAAATCGCTAAATTTTCCATTTTTTCACGATATTTTGGTATTTTTCACAAAAAAACACAGACTGTATCGACGAAAATTTACCACTAACTTGAAGTACAATGTGTCACGAAAAAACAATCTCAAAATCACTGGGATAAGTAAAAGCAAAAAAAAGTTATCCCCACTTAAGTGAGACATGTCAGAATTGAAAAAAAGGGCTCTGTCAGGAAGGCAAAAACAGGCTCTGTCAGGAAGGGGTTAATGCCCTTCATACACATAATGACACACATAATGCCCCTTACATATATGTCACACATTATTAATGCCCTTATACACATGACACACATTATGCCCCTTACACATATGTCACACATTATTAATGCATTTATACATGACACACATAATGCCCCTTACACATATGCTGAACACTATTGCACAACCAACCCACCCACAGACAGGACTTGCACAGCCGCTAACAGCCTCACTCACACACACAAAATAGGCATGCTGCATATCATTTTAATCAGCAGAAGCTGCTGATGCCCCTAGGCATTCCAAATGCCCTAGGCAACTGCCTAGTTGGCCTATGCCTAAGGCCGGCTCTGGGTATTAGCAGCAGCCATACAGGCAAATATATGTCTAAAAATAAAGTGGTGCCCATACACTAGTAAGATTTATCTTCAGATCTGGCTGGTTGGAACAAAAACATGGTTATGGATGAGTGACAGTTTGTCGGTTTTCCAACATTTCCAAGCAAATGGTCAACTGTAATTTGCTCTCATCCATAACCATGTTTTTGTTCCAAGCAGCCAGATCTGAAGATAAATCTGCGTGTGTATGGCCACCTTTAGACTATGTGTATGTTTAAGCAAGGGCAGAATAGCATATCTCCTACCTGCCTCAATTTACAACCCTGAAAGGGGCAAATATATTACCAAAATGGGAGGCGCTTTGCAGATTGGGGCAGGGTTTTTTATACCAATATAACATGTCTTAATGCTGTCAAGTGTATCAGGCCTTGCCAAGTACCATACTAAAGTTTGCGCTGGGGTCTGTCAGTGCTGCTTCAGCCTCTGTGCTCTCAGAAGGTCAGTTCAGGCACCGCTACTGGTCATGTGCGACCCTGATAAAGTCATTAAAGTGAAATTCGCACTGGCGGAACACCTGTGTTGTTGTGGTAACAGTGATAGGTTACTGTGTGTGGCCTAGACAGAAGGGCTCAATAGTGGAGTTACCTGTAAGCCATAGGATAGATAGCTGCCGAAGGCTGATTGGATATACTGAATCACCTCTATGCAATATTGTTAGCAAGCAGTGATCTAGGTCTTAAACACTGAATGATACCATTAACGATTTATAAACGGAATGTTGGGAGTGAATCACTGCCCTCTGACCGTCAGTGTAACATCTACCTACCCTGTATATCACGTTTTACTGACAAATTGTGTGTAACTATAGTAGCCTACCCTGTATAGCACTGACTTGCTGACAAATTATTTATTATTTATTTATTTATTAACAGTTTCTTATATAGCACACACAAATTACGCAGCGCTTTACAGAGCATAGTTATGAGCAAAAACACATACCGAATTAAAGTACAAGACAGTGTAGGACAAATACATGGTTAATATGGATGGTTGCATCAGGGGAAAGGACACTTAAACAATCATCAGGGTGGCAGTGGTTTATATATTCTAAGAAAGGCACATGAGGAGAGAGGGCCCTGCTCGTGAGAGCTTACATTACATGTATCTAAAGCAGCCTACCCTGTATAGCACGTCTTACTGACACATTGGGCCTTATTTTGGTTCATTCTTTCTGACAAAATCCTTCTTAGATGGGCAAAACCATGTGCACGGGGCAGATGTAACATGTGCAGAGAGAATTAGATTTGGGTGGGGTTTTACTTCAAAGTGAGATCTATATTGCAGTGTAAAAATAAAGCAGCCAGTATTTACTCTGCACAGAAACAAAATTACTCACCCAAATCTAATTCTCTCTGCACATGTTACATCTGCCCCCCCTGCAGTGCACATGGTTTTGTCCATCTAAGAAGGATTTTGTCAGAAATAATGAACCAAAATAGGGCCCATTGTGTGAATCTATAGCAGCCTACCCTGTATAGAACAGGTTTACTGACACATCATGTGTATCTATGGCAGCCTACCTGTATGGCACTGGCTTACTGACTCTTTGTGAGTAACTACAGTATAGCAGTTCCCCCTGTATAGCACTGGCTTGCTGACGCATTGTGTGTAACTATAGTAGCCTACCCTGTATAGCACTGGATTACTGACACATTGGCCCTTATTCGGATCGGAGTGGCTTGATCCGAATATGCGGCCAGGACCGTGCGTGCGAAACCCCGCCTTCCATACGGATCGCCAACTCCGTCCGTACGCGGTAAGAAGCTGGTCGAATGGTCCACCAGCTCCCGCAACCTCAGACCACACGGACATTTTTCCGTGCAAAAGCAGGGATCTGGGCGGGCAGCTGACATCCGGCGATGTCATATGTCCGCCCCCTACACGTGCGCCACGACCGCATTACCATACGTACGCCCAGCGTTTGCATTGGAACGCCCATGAAACGTGGGGCGTATGCATATGGTAATGAGCCTAAATAGCCCTTCACGCCCCTCTCCACCCCCTGTTCGGAGTGATCACATTTCATGCGGGATTTGGCCGTACGCCCCGCTCGCACATGCGCAGTGACGCCTCTGCACATGCGCAGACACAAAACATCGGCGGCACCAACGCACGCGGATATTACAGCACCAACCAGAATAAGGGCCATTGTGTGTAACTATAGTAGCCTACTCTGTATAGCACTGGCTTACTGACACATTGTGTGTAACTATAGTAGCCTACTCTGTATAGCACTGGCTTACTGACACATTTTATGTAAATTTAGCAGCTCACCCTGTAATAGCACTGACTTACTGACAAATTGTGTTTAATTATAATAGACTTCTCTGTATAGCTCTAGTTTACTGACACCTTGTGTGTAAATATAGTAGTCTACTCTGTATAGCACTGGCTTACTGACACATTGCATTTAATTATAGTAGCCTACCCTGTATAGCATTGGCTTACTGACGCATTGTGTGTAACTATAGCAGCTCACCCTGTATAGCAACTGGCTTACTGACACAGGGGGCCTTATTCTGATTCGGTTGGTGGAACGTACGTACGGTCTGTTTCACCGTACGTTTCCCGTACGCGGACAGTGAGCGTAAGTCCGCCCACAGAACAGCCGCACACGGACGGTCACAAACACCGACAAAGGGGAGTGGCGTACACTTGAGCATATGCCACCGTACACGGACGTATCCCCTCTTAGACATCGGTAACTGGCGTACAACAGAGCGTACGCCACCGTATAGGGACGGGTCTCGTCCGTTTTACCACCGACATCTTGCGTATATCTGAGCGTACGCCACAGTGCACATAGCAGATATGAAAGTGCATAATGTATGTCGTTGGGCTAAAATAAAAAGATTGTGTGCAAAATAGTGGCCATGGCCTTAGGACATTGCTCAAACATCCTTGTTGGTCTTAGATGTGGTTTATGTGTCTTTTTCTATATAAAAAACTGGTATGTTTGTGCTACAGTGAAAAAGTTGACACATGTTGACTTCTGTGAATTGAGTGTCCTGCTTTTTAAAGTATACCAAAACACTTTCTGATTGGGTGTAGATGGTTATAAAATAACTACCTTGACATACATAAGCAGGTCTTTGAATGAATGTTACCTAAAATGAAACCAACCTTTACATGTTGAAGTGTAGAAAGATATGCTTCCAATGTGTTTGAGGGCTGTGTGTGGCTTGCAGGTAGTGAAATAATGGTTTTCACTTAATAGGCTGCAGCATTACTTATTACATTCAGGTGTATGTGTTTGTGTGGTAATCAGCATTAATTAGCAGACCCAGGCGTCCGCTCTCATACGGTATCTCTAGGGGTGGTCTGGAGCTATCTTCGGCGTCCGCCTGTTTTTGGGCTAAAATGCACGGTGCGTTCGCTGATCGAGCGGTTATAGCACCGTACATTTTTGGTGTACGCCCATGTTTACGCCCAGTTTTCCTCATTATTCCGGCCGCTCCCCTAAAAACGCCCCCATGCCGCCCACAATGACCGTACTCTTGCAGACAGGTTTTTTCACATGGAGAGACCCGTCCGTGAGCGGTGTGAGGTTGCCGTACCTGCGCATTGCGAAAGCTAAGCATGCGCAGATGAAAAAAAACCCGATCTGCCCGTATACGGTCCCACCGTACCGAGCAGAATAACCCCCAGTGTGTGTATCTATAGCAGCTCACCCTGTATACCCCTGGCTTACTGACACAGTGTGTGTATCTATAGCAGCTCACCCTGTATAGCCCTGGCTTACTGACACAGTGTGTGTATCTATAGCAGCTCACCCTGTATAGCACTGGCTTACTGAAGCATTGTGTGTAACTATAGTATCCTACTCTGTATAGCACTAGCTTACTGAAGCATTGTGTGTAACTATAGTATCCTACTCTGTATAGCACTAGCTTACTGAAGCATTGTGTGTAACTATATCAGCCTACTCCAGGGGTTCCCAATCTTTTTTAATCATGGCACCCTAGAGCAGGCATTCCCAACCACGGTCCTCAAGGCACACCAACAGTGCAGGTTTTGTAGATATCCAGACTTGAGCACAGGTGACTTAATTAGTATCTGAGGGATTCTGATTAAACCATCTGTGCTGAAGCCTGGATATCACTAAAACCTGCACTGTTGGTGTGCCTTGAGGACCGTGGTTGGGAATGCCTGCCCTAGAGTATCAGAATTTTTCCACGGCACCCCTAGGCCCCAAAAAATATATATGGACGACCAACCTGTATATCACTAGCTTACAGAAGCATTGTGTGTAGCTATATTAACCTACTCTGTATAGCACTGTCTTACTGACACATTGTGTGTGTAACCATACCTCCCAACATCAGGGGCTGATCCAGGATAAAATGACAGGGGGGGCACCATGATAAAAGAGGGTTTAGGTGGGGGAGGGCCAGTGTTAGTGGTGCCAGTGTACATGCTAAGAGAGCGGCAGAGAGAGGGTGGCAATGGGATTAAAAATAGGCCCTGGCATTTAAAGTGCACAGGCCCACCATGGCAACAAAAGTGAAGGATGTAGTTGTGCGTGCGCCGAAGGTGCGCTCTGGAAAAGGGGGTGTGGCCACTCAACAGGGGGCATGTCCTTGAGTGTAGTGTACAACACCATATACAACTTCTACACATTATGCAACAAAATACTAGACTCCTTTATACTTGCCCCTTACACATGATGCCAAATGGAATGAGCCAAAATTCAAACAATGCCACATGGATTGAGCCAAAATTTACATAATAACACATGGATTGAGCCAAAATTCACATAATGCCAAATGGATTGAGTCAAAATTCACATAATGCCAAATGGATTGAGCCAAAATTCACATAATGCCACATGGATTAAGCCAAAATTCACATAATGCCACATGGATTGAGCCAAAATTCACATAATGCCACACGGATTGAGCCAAAATTCACATAATGCCAAATGGATTGAGCCAAAATTCACATAATGCCACATGGATTGTGTCAAAATTCACATAATGCCACACGGATTGAGCCAAATTCATAAGATGCCATATGGATTGAGCCAAAATTCACATAATGCCACATGGATTGAGCCAATATTCACATAATGCCACACGGATTGAGCCAAAATTCACATAATGCCACACGGATTGAGACAAAATTCACATAATGCCACATGGATTGAGCCAGAATTCACATAATGCCACACAGATTAAGACAAAATTCACAATACACTTCATAAACAGGGACATTGTCCACCAAAGGCACGCATTAAACATTTACACCATAATGTCCATTGCACGTTAAGTTACACGGCATGATGTCCATTATGTATTATGCCAAACACCATAATGCCTATTAAAAATTATGCTACATACAGTAATGGCTGCTTATCTACATGCTCATTGCCAAGGGTTCCATGCTCATTGCCAGAGGTTCCATGCTCATTGCCATGTGGGATTACATGCTCATTGCCAATGGGGAATACATGCTCGTGGTAAATGGGGGACAGCCGCCGCCAGGCAGAAGTGATAGCCACTGACAGTGGCAGAGCCTGGCTGTATTCCGAGCACTGCAGGTCCCAGCTATTTGAAATAATACCCATTTCTCTTTCAATGGTCCTGGTGACACAGCTCAACACTGGGATGTAGGAGGGTCCGAAGGAGCCAGGCACCTATCCTAAAGTTTTAGAGGGTAGGCTCCTCCCCTACTGCATCCCTGGACTCTTCAGTTCGTGTTAGGTGCCCACTGGAGTGGGTGCTATTCTAAAGGGCTGCGGGAGCAGCCGAAGAAATAGAGTAGTTAGGTAATTTTTTATTGTTTTATTAATTTTCACCCTAGCTAGGTAGGCACAGTGTGAGGATTCTCATAGTGAATCCTCACACTGCTAGCGCAGCAGGAGCTGACAGAATCGCGTCCTGTCAGCTCACTGTGCACAGGGGAGACGCTGTCTGGCCTCCCTGTGCAGCGCTTTCAGCCTCTATTAAGAGGCTGCCTGGGCTCCGGAGTATCCTGAAACCGGCTCCACGTTTAGGTGGGGATCATGGGGGACAGGCGCTCCGTGATGGCGGCGGCCATTTTATGCGGAGCTTACACGCTGAGCTCCTATATGAGAGGACAGCAGCGTTGTGACAGGCATGTTCCAAGTGGTCCCCAGTCGAGGGGGAGACACTGGAACTAGGAAATCCTACCTAAGGAGCGGCTGACTGGGGGTGGTTGGCGCCAAAAGTCACGGCCCCCTCAGCAGCAGGGACTTTTGGTCTCTTCCTTCACTCTGACTTTGGCGCCTTTCAGAACGCTTGCAGCGGAGCTGAGCTGGCTTACTGATCCTGGCAGAGTGACTTGGATTTCCTGGGCATCGTTTCCCCGCAGTTGAAACCAACAGACAGCTAAGTGATTGGGTGCATTGACTCTGTATAAACGCTTGTACATTGTTTGCACTGTGTATATTGATATATATTTCACTTGCATCATGTCTGAGCATCAGGCTGTGGTTTTGGGGGAGGGAGCCCTTAGTGCACTGAGCGCGTGCAATGTTTGCACACAAAAGTTTGTTCCTGAGCAGATGGCCAAGGGGGGCTTATGTATTACTTGCGCTGATGTGAGACCCATGGGCAGTGAACCCCATAGGGCAGAGCAGAGTGAACCTGCGTGGGCCAGTGCCCTAGGCAGGTCAGTAAACGCTTTGGTGCAGCTTCTGGGCAGGCAGAGTGATGTGTTGGTAGAATCACAGAGACCTATGCCATCATCTCAGCAGTCTTCTGGCTCCTTGCCTCTTACCCAGGCAGATCCTGCTCTTATTCAGGTGATGCAGGATACTGCTAAGGGGATCAACAGGTTTAGTGAAAAGGTCTTATGCTATGCCTACTGTGGTAGATGAGGAGGAGGGAGCGTATTCCGATATCCCCTGGGATCAGGGTGATGATTTTGAAGAGACCTCTTCTGCTGGTATAGAGGATCTTATTGTGGCTGTGAAACAGGCCTTAAAACGGTCTGTGGAGGATAAGACTCCTGTTAAAGGTGTTTTTAAGCGACAGCGGAAGGAGGCTGTTACTTTTCCTTCAGATGAGGGGTTACAGGAATTGTTGGAAGGGGCTTGGAAAACTCCTGATAAGAGGCTACAAATGCCTAAGAGATTCCTTAGTCTGTACCCCATGCCAGAGTCTCATGCGGAGCTCTGGGAAAAGGTGCCAGTTGTGGATGCTTCAGTGGCACGTTTGTCCAAGGCTACTGTATTGCCAGTACAGGGCGGTGCAGCTTTTAAAGATTCTGTGGATAAAAAGCTGGAGGGTAACCTCAAGGCTATTTTTGAAGGGGTGGGATTCACTCTACGCCCCCTTATTGCTTCAGCCTGGGTCTCTAAGGCCATGATTGAGTGGGCTGGTGAATTATGCACCATGCTGCAGGCTGACCCTGGTGCATTGCTGCTAGCAGAGAAAATTAAGGCAGCTGCAGAGTATGTGGTGGAAGCAAAGGAGGAAGCTCTTAAAATGGCGACCAGAGTGTCCACAGTCTCTATTAATGCCAGGAGAGTGCTCTGGCTTAAGGCCTGGGAAGCGGACAATGAGTCCAAAAAGGCCCTAGAAACTTTAGCTTTCAAGGGGAAGTTACTATTTGGATCTGAATTAGAGAAACAGGCCACGGGCGGCAAAAGTACATTTCTGCCGGCTCCCTCGACTAAGCAGACTTCCAGATTCTCTGCTTTTAGGCCGTCCTTTCGGCCCTCCCCTAGAGGTGGTGCGTCCTTTCGAGGACAGTCTTTCAGGGGAAAGTTTCAGTCCTCTAGGGGCAAGACACAAAAGTCCAAGTTTGGTTCCTTTAACAAGAAGCCTGCCTCCAAAGGAGAGGACAAACCCTCCGCATGACTGTCAGGGGTTTTGCCCGGCAGTGATAAAGGTGGGGGGCGTCTCTCACATTTCAGGGACGCATGGGCTTCTCTAGACCAGGATGCCTGGGTATTAGATATTATAACCCAGGGCTACAAAATCCCTTTCAGAGGTCCGCCTCCAAAGAGGTTCATTTCCACATCCTTACCAAAGGAAGCGCTGCTTCGTACAGCTCTTGTGAAAGCAGCTCACTCCCTTTTGGAGAAAGGGGTGGTTACCCCGGTTCCCAGGGCAGAGTGGAAGAAAGGCTTTTACTCCACTCTGTTTCTGGTGCCCAAACCAGACGGGTCTTTCAGACCGATACTAAATTTGAAGTCCCTAAATGTTCACTTATGGGTAGACCATTTCAAAATGGAGTCCCTACGGTTAGTACTCCTGAGTCTGGACCAGGGAGAATTTTTGCCGTCCATGGATGTCCAGGACGCATATCTGCACGTCCCTATACACCCGGAGCATCAGACCTTGTTGAGGTTTGCTATAGGAGACCTGCATTTGCAATTCCGGGCGTTACCCTTTGGGCTAGCAACCGCACCAAGGGTATTCACAAAGATAATGTCAGTGATGGCGGCGGTGCTGAGACTCAGGGGAATCACAGTAATACCCTATTTGGACGATCTCCTGTTCAAAGCAGAGTCAGCAGCCATGCTTCAGAGTCACTTGGCAGAGGCCATCAGTTTTTTACAGGCTCACGGATGGATTTTAAACTTGCAAAAATCTCAGTTGGTACCATCACAGCGGCTCCAATTCTTGGGAGTCATACTGGATACCCATCTCCATCGGGTATTTCTCCCGGAGGTAAAGGCCAGGGATCTGGTCACCTTAGTCCAGGAGATTCTCAGAGCTCGGAGCATTTCAGTATGGAGGTGCCTCAAGCTCCTGGGGAAAATGGTGGCGTTGTTCGAGACGCTTCAATTTGCCAGGTTCCACTCTCGGGTGTTCCAATGGAGCATTTTGTCAGCCTGGTCAGGAAACACTCTGACCATGAAGTCGGAGATGATAGTGCTGTCTTCGGACACTCGAGACTCCTTGAAATGGTGGACAGAAGTAGATTCCCTTCAGTGGGGTCGGTCATTACTGACCTGGGACTGGTTGGTAGTAACTACCGACGCCAGTCTCAGGGGCTGGGGGGCAGTAGTCCTGGATCTCAGGCTGCAGGGCCTGTGGACGGCAGAGGAATCAGTGTTACCAATCAACATCTTGGAGCTGAGAGCTGTCTGGAAAGTGATTTCCTTGGCGGGAGACAGGTTACTGAACCTCCCTTTGAGGATTCAGACCGACAATGCCACAGCTGTGCCGTATCTGAATCACCAGGGCGGTACACGCAGCAAATTGGCCATGTGGGAGGTGTCCAGAATCTTCCTATGGGCGGAACAGAATGTTCCAGCTGTATCGGCTATATTCATTCCAGGAGTAGAGAATATAGAAGCCGACTTCCTGAGCAGGGAGGAGCTCAAGGAAGGGGAATGGAGCTTACACCCTCAGGTGTTTCATCAGATCACTTCGATGTGGGGAACTCCAGATGTGGACCTGATGGCATCCAGGTTCAACCATCAGGTGCCCAGGTTTTATGCCAGAACGAGGGATCCACTAGCGGAGGCAGTGGATGCCATGACTATTCACTGGCAGGGAGATCTCCTCTATGCATTCCCACCAGTACCTATGTTAGCGAGAATTTTGAAGAAAATACAGGGGCAGAAGGTTCCGGTGATCTTAGTGGCCCCAGATTGGCCAAGGAGGTCCTTGTACTCGAGGCTTTAGAGGTTGTCTGTGGACTCATGGCGTCTACCTCTGAGACCAGACCTTCTAAGACAAGGCCCATTCAATCAACTGGATTCCGATCGATTGATTTTGATGGCTTGGCTATTGAAACCGCCATTCTGAAAAGGAAAGGTTTTTCTGAGGCAGTAGTACAGACTATGATAAAAGCCAGAAAAGCTGTATCTTCAGCAAATTATTATAGAGTCTGGAAGACTTACATTCGATGGTGTGAGAGAAGAAAGGCTCACACATCTCATTTTAAGCTATCAAGAATGATGGAGTTTTTACAAGATGGTTTTTCATCGGGCCTAAGCCTTCAGTCATTGAAGGTGCAGATTTCGGCCTTGTCCATCTATTTCCAGAAAAGGATAGCCATTTTACCGGAAATTCAGACCTTTTTACAAGGAGTATCCAGGTTGAAACCTCCTTACAAGCAGCCAGTAGTGCCTTGGGATCTGTCACTGGTTTTGGAATGCCTTCAGAAGGCACCCTTTGAGCCTTTAAGGTCGGCGGACTTTAAGTTTCTCACATGGAAGCTAGTGTTCTTGTTGGCAGTGGCATCTGCTAAAAGGGTGTCAGAGTTGGGAGCTTTGTCATGCAAATCTCCCTTCCTAATTTTTCATGACGACAGGGCAGTTCTGAGAACAGTGCCTCAGTTTTTACCGAAGGTAGTCTCTGCCTTCCATGTAAATCAGGAGATAGTTCTACCTGTGTTTCAACCCCCTGAGGGTTCTAAGAAAAGGGACAAGTTGAAGAGTTTGGATGTTGTGCGTGCTTTACGCATCTATGTGGACAGAGTAAAGAGTGTCAGAAAGACTGATACTTTATTGGTACTGTATGACGTACACAAGATTGGTTGGCCTGCATCTAAGCAGACTATTGCTAGGTGGTTGCGATCTGTGATAGCCTTTGCATACACCAAAGTGGGTAGGCCTGTACCGGCCAGAATAAATGCGCATACCACCAGGTCAGTTGCCACCTCTTGGGCGGTTCGACATGGGGCCACAGCTGAGCAGGTTTGCAGGGCTGCCACTTGGTCATCTGTTCATACCTTTGCCAAATTCTATAGATTCCACGAGTTCGCGTCGGAGGACGCATCATTCGGGCGAGCAGTGCTGAGAGCTGCAGACCTGAGCGTACCCACCCAAAGGACCGGCTCTGGAACGTCCCAGTGTTGAGCTGTGTCACCAGGACCATTGAAAGAGAAAAAGGGATTTTTGTAAGAACTTACCGTTCGAATCCCTTTCTCTGATATGGTCCTGGTGACACAGCGATCCCTCCCTTACGCTCAGTAAGTATGCCAGAAGTTCATGATGTTCATGTTAAAATGGTTAAAAGTTAACAGTTTCTGTTATGAAATGTGCATATAATATGTGCAGGCGTTTGTACTGAGTTGATGTATTCCAGTGGCTTTGAAAGATTGAACTGAAGAGTCCAGGGATGCAGTAGGGGAGGAGCCTACCCTCTAAAACTTTAGGATAGGTGCCTGGCTCCTTCGGACCCTCCTACATCCCAGTGTTGAGCTGTGTCACCAGGACCATATCAGAGAAAGGGATTCGAACGGTAAGTTCTTACAAAAATCCCTTTTTCACACCAGAAAATGCGTTCCCAGGTTGGCCCCTTTTACGCCAGCCTAGTCCCTGCATTTTCTGGTGTGAGGGGGAGAGAAAACCACCCCTCCCCCCCTTTAACCAGTTATCTGATTTAACCGGCTATATCTTCGGAACTAACTGATCCATTTACATGAGACAAGTATCATATTGAAGAACTTTTGAGTGGGCTTTGAATGATTTTGGTCCAGTGAAAGTGGAACGTTTGGTTCCAGAGTAATCTGCCCTCAAAGAACATGGACAGTCATGAAATTACATTTCAAAAATAAAAAAAAATCGTTTTACCCGCAATATCTCTGGAACCGATTGACCGATATGGACCATCTTGATATCATATTGAAGGCCCAGCGATTTGGAATTGAATGACTTCAACCACAAGCTCATGTGATGCCAGGGGGGAACTGGCAGCCGTCGGAACCGGGTGGGGGTCGGAATTGACGGGTCCCATATTATACTATGGGGAAAAAATGTTACAGCTTTGCCAGGCGATATCTCCGGTTCCCGGGGGGCTAGAGACATGGGGCTGGGCTCGTTGGAAAGCTCTGTTCCTCATCTACAAAATGAATGACAGGGGGGCACGTGCCCAGGTGCCCCCCCCCCTGAATCCGCCACTGCCCAACATGACCCTCTCCAGGAGGGACACAATGCTCTGTTTCTGGACTTCCCTCTTAATTTATGATTACCATTGTAGATGTGTGCGAATCAATAAACTCATGGACACCTGTGCATCTTCAAACAGGTGCGTCTTTATTCCAGCTCCGGCTAACACTGACTGCCCGGCCAGTCGTGTGACCGGAAGTGATGATACAACCTGGGTACTACAAATACCAAGATGCATCAGATGCATCAACATCCCCCCTTTTAAACTGAGAGGACACAACATGCATGGTTATAACAATTTAGAATAACAATGAAGATAAAGATGAAAGAGAAAGACTATATAGCAAAGTCTTGAAATTTGGGATTGGGCTTGGACACCCGCCCGGACCTGGTGATGGTGTGCTGTGAGCCCATGGGATTGTCCTGGACAGTTTGGGAGGGCTCTGCCACTGGTAAGGTCTCTGGGATGGGATCGTCCAAATGATGTGAACCATCAGTAGCATTGGTTGCAGCAGTGGCAGTAACTGATGGACCCAGCTGTGCAGAGTCCTCTTCAGCTGTACTGAGCAGGTGCCGGCGGTTGTGCTCATACAAGGCATCATCAGACTGCACCACAAAACTATTGGGACGTTCTGCTGGACGCTGCACCACTGCTGTTCTATCGAAGCCTTGCTCAGTCTGTATGCAAACAGGTTGGCCTGGGGAAAGTGGTGGCAGGGGATGTGCAGATCTGTCGTAGGACGTCTTGGAGCCTGCTCTGCGTCTGTTTATGCCAACACTCACTTGGGATTCGACTCTGGGCCCCAGGAGCTGTTTTGCCATGGGGAGCATTGTGCGGGTGCACCGTGCCAACAAACACTGTGCAGGGGAGGGTAACCCTTCTCTGGGTGTATTTCTCAGGTTGAGCAGGGCTAGGTATATGTCTGAGCCATCTCGTGCACACTTCTCCATCAAGTGCTTTGCTGAGCGCACTGCTCGCTCCGCCAACCTATTGGATTGCAGATAGTGAGGACTACTGGTGATGTGCTGAAAGTCCCAAGTGTTGGCAAACTCTTCGAACTCTCTGCTTTTGAATTGCATGGCATTATCGGTGATGAGCTGCTGCGGAGTGCCATGTGCTTCAAAGTGCCTTTTTAGTTTTGATATTGCCATCAGGCTTGTGGTGGTGGTGAAGTAGTTAATTTCGAACCAGCCTGAGTAAGAGTCCACAAGCACCATGTACTCCTTCCCCCTCCATTCAAACAGTTCAGCCACCAGAATGGACTAAGGAAGGTCCGGGATGTCGTGGAGCAGCATGGGCTCCCGTGGCTGATGGCGACGCAGGGCATTGCAGGGGGCACAAAGAGACACGGCTCATTCAATGTCACCATACATAGAGGGCCAGAATGCAGTTTCTCGGGCCCTGCGCTTGGTGGTTTCCAGGCCTGCATGGCCCTGGTGCAACTGCTGGGTGTATGAGGACTGTAGAGCGGCTGGGATCACAAAGCTGTGACCTCGCATAATGACACCATCAACTATGGTGAGTTCATCCCTCATGCAGAAGAAGGGACGTAAACAGTGAGGCAAGTCTCTGAATGAGGGTGGCCAGCCATTGAGGATGACGTCAGCAAGACGCTGGGAGAGCTCATCAGTGCTGGTGGCCGCACGCAGCTCCTCCATCCGTTTAGTGGGAAGGTCTTCTACAGCCATGACCTCAAACTCGTCCTCAGGGCTGCCCAAGTCAAATGCTATTCTCATAGAAATGCAGGGTCATCCCGGGTTCAGTGTGAAAGGTGCCGACCCGGGTTGTCCCTGCTTGAAAAGCATGTGTGAATGGATCCCAACCCGGGAATGTCCCTGCTTGTCCCTGGAATTTAATTCCCGGGGTTTGTCTCTGCATTTTTGGTGTGAAAGGGGTATCAGTGGAAGGCAGGAATGCCCTGGACAATGCATCAGCAACGCTGACCTGGCTGGTAAATAACGTCCAAATTGTACCTTTGGAGCTTAAGCATCATGCTTTGTATGCGGGAAGAGGCAGAGTGTATAGGTTTCCTCAGGATGGTGATTAGGGGTTGATGATCTGTTTCAATCACGACAGGATGGCCATAGATGAAGTAATGGAAACGTGTGCAAGCAAAGACAAGTGCCAACAGTTCTTTTTCAATTGTGCATATCTTGTTTCCGTGTCAGTGAGGGCCCTGGATGCAAATGCCACCGGCTTGCGGAGTTGAAGGCATACAGCCCCGAGGCCACTTTGTGAAGCATCAGCAGCAAGGACAACGGGATCATGCACGTTGAAGTGCTGCAAAACTGGCGGTTGTGTGAGCATGGTCTTTAGTTGGTTGACAGCAGCTGTGTGTGTGTGTCCAACCAACACCACTTAGAGTCCTGTTGCAGTAGCTGCCGCAAAGGTGCAGTGGTAGTGCTGTACTGTGGCAGAAACTTGGATAGGTAGTTGGTCATCCCCAGGAAGCACTGGAGTGCCAATTTGTCTGCTGGGAGGGGCATCTGCAGGACGGCAGAGACCTTGTTGGGGTCCGGCAGGACGCCCTTGTCGGTGAGGAGGTGGCCCACGTATGCCACCTCTGTGACTCTGAACTTGCATTTGTCAGGGTTGAGGTGGAGGGCGGGAGCCCGTTGGAGTACCTGGTGGAGGCATTGATCATGCTCCTCTCTGGTGCGGCCCCAGACGAGTATGTTGTCAGCGAAGATGTCACAGGGAGAGCCAGCGAACAGTTGCTCCATGCATCGCTGGAAGACTTTGCTGCCCGTGGTGATGCCATAGGGCATGCGGAGGAATGCGCTACGCCCAATAGGGATCATGAAGGCAGTAAGCAAGGAAGAGGCTCTGTCCAGAGGGATCTGCCAAAACCCACCGGGGGTCCATGATGATGTAGCAATGGGCTGATATTTCACCACTTGCTGCCTCTTAAAATACAGCGTCATTGTAATTTTTATCTACCATATTGCGCAATAATTATCAAATATATAAATTTATTACACCTGTATTCAACTAATTGGCACATCAACTGGCCAATCATGCGCTATTTTTAAGATGCCACTGTGTGCTCTACTGCCCCCTGGTATCATCCCCCAAATGCCACCTTTATTATCGCCCCTATCCTCTCCCACACAGGGCGCCAGTTATGCAGCAACTAACAGTAATACAGTAGGAGCTTCTGCTACTATAGCATCATAGTATACAACCCTTTTTACGACTTCATTGGCTCATATTCCCGTCAGTCAATTTTCGACTGACCCTATTGGCCGTACCCTCCTATATAGATAGAAAGAGGGAATCCTATGATCACACGTCATCTGTGATCAAGCCTACCGGCGAAACACGTGTAAGAGGTACACGCCTCTGACACGCCCCCCCCCCTCCTGCCGAGTCCCGGCTCAATCGTCTGCTTTCCAAGCGTGGATGCCACCGCTGCCGTCAGTACAATATCAACGCCCAGACTTGCAATCCGCCGTCAGCTGAACCCCATACCCTCTGGTCAGGTAATAACTTGCTGTTGCAGCCCGTCCTGGAGAGCACAGCCTGCGTCGACATCTCACTCTGTGTCCTGTCGGCACGTGCAGCGTGAACTCAGCTGTGGCAGCCAGCAACACTAGCGGCTATTTCACAGCCACTACCAGCGGCTTTTTGACAGCCACAATACTGTAGCGCTCACGTTATTAATCTAAAAGGGGTTTTTCTTTTCTTTTGACAGCCAATCAGCTATCTATTGAGCATCAGTGTATTCTACACTGGTGACACTGTCATTTCACCCCGCACTATCCCTTCCCTGTGCTATTTAGATCAATTATACTTATTGCTCTGACTGTCTTATGTTTAAAGTTTTGCTGTCTGCTCCTTGGGATTACACTAATTATCTACGCTAATTACGCTAATTACTTCAAACGTTGGACTTAACAACTTGTGCATTTGCTTTGGCAATTTTGGATGCAATAATAATTATCCTGTTTTTTCAATAATAGCCTAGATGGTTGAAATCTGACAGCGCTATCACATTGGTTGCTTGTTCACTTATTATATTATATTTTTTTCTGACTATCTGCTAATCAATAATTTGTTAGAACTATACATAATTATTGTTTTCTTTATCTAATCCTGGTTACACCCCAGATAATTCTGACTACATCAAAGTCAACAGCTGTGTGACTACATATATGTATTGGTTACCATATGGGAGATAATTTAGATTTGTCTGACCACGTACCCACTGTACTGTACTGACAGATAGTATTTCTCACTGTACTGACAGTCATTATTTCTCATTAAACTATCCCTATGGCATGGAGTGGTGATCAGTGTGATTAATACTGACACCACCTGTACTACTCCCGGAGTGGAGACAAGGGTACAATTACTTATTTTTTTGAGCCCAAACCCTGGGACTCTTTCGACTTCTGAGTGGTTCAATTTGTGACCAATATCACTCTCATCTGCTATTTGACTTCTATGATTGATGGTGGACAGCAGAAGAAGTGTCACAGATTTCCATTCATTCATCTTTACCTCTCCTAAATTCTCCGTGACTCTCTCATTTGTCTCGGTGAGCCTGTTCCCCCTGCAATGCACCAGGCAACAGGGTGATCAAGTACTCACTGAGCAAAAAGCAGAAGCACACTGTGGCTGCCCATTATAAGACATTGTGGTGTTCTCATCTGTATTAAATACGGCCATACATCACTGGTCCGCCTGATTTCCATCCCGCACTCAGCAGCTAAGCAGTGATTGGACTGGTTAGTACCTCTCTGGGAGACCGTTTGAGAATACCAGTTGCTGTAACTATGCGCGGACAGTAGATACACCCTTGTCCGACTAAGGGAGTCCTCTATTCTTCTCCCCCCCTTTTTTTGTCTTACCATCATTACATATTTTTGCTTTATACCGGGAACTATATTAACATCAACAGCAGGGGGCAAGTGTCATGCATCTTTGACCCTTTCTGCTCCTGTCATTTTATGCCCATTGAGATATGATGTATTTTTCAATGTATCGATTGATTATTAAGGGAGCATAAAATTTACCTTGTTTATTTTCGCCACTAAGTGTCTTGATGCTTATATGATATCTATGATGTGCAACTTTTTGACTCAGTACATTTGTTTTAGCTCTAAATATCTATTAAAAGTTATGTATTAAATTTTATAACCAATTTTCAGTAAAGTGTGCCCCAAAAAGCCTTTTTGTTCTTCCTTTTTCTGTCACTTTGTGACCCCCTTTTCTAGTCAGTTATCAAGCTGAACATTTTGGGAGCACCGCCCAGGGCCGCCGAGAGGGGAGGGGGGCGGGTACATTTTACCTGGGCCCGGGCCTATCAGGGGGCCCGGGTCCGAGGACACACAAAAAAAACACTTTTATTTTTTTTTTGTTATTTTAGCAACGGCTGCCGCTGCACAGCGCGATTCTGTGTAGAGGGAGCGCGGGCGGCAGTAGATCGAAGCAGGAGAGGGGAGCGGGTGCTTACTGTTTGCTGACTGTCACTTCACTTCATTGTAAGTGCGTGCAGTCAGCGTACAGACGCGGCGCTCCACCGCTGCGGAGCTTCCGTGTAGAGACTCTGGCAAGATGATGATTACATCATCTTGCAGGTCTCCTGTGCGTGTGACCGGTTGCTGCAGCCTGCTTGTTGTGCAGCTCAGTCAGCTCTGTGTGCCAGAGCTGGGCTGACAGTGACTGTGTGTCCAAGCCAGGGCAGCAGCAGCACCGACTGTCAGTCAGACAAGTTCAACTTCTGACAGCCGGACGAGTTCCCTCCTAAGGCCCCCAGCAGCTCAGCTTCCTGCCCGGGCTCTGCAGTAGCCCCGCCCCCAACTCTCTTCCTGTCTTCTACTGATCTCCTCTGGTCCTTGCTTCCTCCTACTACACCGCACAGGATGGACTGGAGAAGGCTGGAGTGGACCTGTGATCAACTGCAGATCGTAACTACAAGGTACCACTACTCCCTGACCCCTGCAGTCTACCTCTACCTTTCCCCTGCTGCAGTTTATTTCAATATCTTCCCTGCGGTCCCTCCCACTCTCTCCCTCATCCCTGCTGTCTCTCACTAACTCCCCTGTGGTCTCTCTCACTCTCTCCATCTACTCTGCTGTCTCTTTCATTATCTCTCCTGCTGTCTCTCTCTCTCCCATGCTGTCTCATTAACTATATCCCTAGTGGTCTCTCTCCCTCTCCCCTGCTGTCTCTTTTACTATCTCCCCTGCTGTCTCTTTTACTATCTCCCCTGCTGTCTCTTTCACTTTCTCTCCTGTGGTCTCTCATTCTCTCCCCTGCTGTCTCTTTCACTCTTTCCCTGTGGACTCTCTCCCTATCTTCCACCCTGTGCTTTTTCTCTCTATTTCTGTCTCCCCTGCGCTCTCACGCTATCTCTCTCCTGCGCTCTCTCTCTTGCTATCGCATTCTACCCAGTGCTCTCTCTCAGACTCTCACTATCTCACTCTTCCCTGCGCTCTCTCTTTCTATCTCCCCCTCCACTGTGCTCTCTCCCACTATCTCCCCCCCCCCCCCCCCTCTCTTTCTCTCGCTATCTATCTCTCTCCCACATGTGTTTTCCCTTTCTGGGGTGGGCTGCTCCCACAGCACTGCTGTGTGAGGGATTCAAAATGGATCCCTCCCAGGAAGCCCTGTGGCCACCTGGGTCTGTGCGCATGCGCAGGGGGACTTCTAGGTAAGAAACCCGGGAGTCCAGGCAATGTTGTGGATCACAGTTGCCAGTGCTTATCACTTTGTGTTGCTTATCGCATACAGATGGGGCAGGTCCCATCTTTGCAGGGGATGGCGATGCCAGCCGCCATCCCCCACCAGCGCCATCTCTATAGTGAGAAGGGGACGCACACGCACGAGAGGCGCGCACGTCCCCTTCTGATGGCGCTTCCCCCGGAATTTAGATTGAGACGCGTGTGCGCGTGAGACGCACGCGCGTCTCAATCAGATGGTGAGGCAGGCTGCTGGTGGATCGCCAGCGCTGATGTTCTGGGGATTTGCCAGCAAAGAAGAGGCCTGCCCCATCTGTATGTCAGTAGATATGCGATGAGCATTGTGACGATGGGCGGCAGGATGTACCATTACTGCTTGGTGCATCCCGCCCTCTATCGGAGTGATGGGCCACTCTCTTATGTTTTCCCCCCAGGCTAAAAGTTGCCAGCCAGCCCCTGGTGGTGGGACTCCGGAGTCGTGCACCAGGAGGAAGGCGAAGGTGCAGTCACAGTGGAGCCGGCCCGAAGGAGCTTACAGCTGAGCTCACTATAAACTGCCAATTGTAAGTGCATTTGTCTCCTCTGCCTGGGCTGGCTTAGTAGCTATGATTTATTTGCATAAATAAATGACAATATAATATTAATATTTTATGTACACACACACACATATATATTATATATATATATATATATATAAAATATATTTTATATATATATATATTATATATATATATATATATTTTATATATATATATATATATACATATATATATATATAGATAGACCATGAGTCTAGGCTGCACACATAGGTCAGTACCAGAGTTGCTGAAGCTCACAAAAATGGTAATTATAAAAAATGCTTTAGAGAGCCAGCAACATCAGAAAAAAATCAATTTATAAGGCATATAAAGTGCAAAACGGACATAGCAGCAAAAAACAGAAAAAAGGTTTAAAAATCAAGGAGGACACGTATTACTTAGCATGATGGTGATAGGACATCTTCACCACGTGAATCCTCCCCCAACCAGTCATAACACCCTATTTGACAGGCTGTTTCGGTGCTCTCTGCACCTTAGTCATGGGCAAGTGACTGAAGGCTCACACACATCCTAATATACCCCCATGAATCATCAGCTCTAACCCGGCTCACCTGGCAAAGTGCGGCAAAGAAAGGCAGACCAGCTGACATCCCTACAGCGGCAAACGATCGCCATAGCAACCGAGGACGCCGAAAGATGTGCGGAAGCTCCGTCACATCACATAGCGAGCCTCACACACCGGCCGTCTGAGCGGAAGTCAGCTGACCGCACGCAGTGGTCAGCGTCATGGCAACATAAAAAAAACAACAACACGCTATACACACCACCCAGTGACATCGGCTACACAGCGGAGATGTACATAATCATCTCATACACGCTGAACCCCGATGTACACTGTAAGAAAAACACAGGTATTGATCAGGAGGAGCTGAGTATCCAGAGAGGTACACTGGATGCAAGTATAATACAAACGAACATGTATGGACACAGACATAACATATAGAGTAGACCAGCACCAAATAGAGCTAACAGGAAAATACCAAAAATATATGATCATAATAAGAAAAATAGAAAAAAGGAAAGGATGGGGGGAGGGGGGAAGGGTGGCCATCCCACCAATTAGAGGAATGCAGGCAGCGAATAGATAGATGGCTAAATACAAATATTCAAATAGCATATAGCACACAACTCGCATATATGAGCACCACCATCAGACAGCAGCTAGTCATCTAGGGTAATCATAGAAAACAATGGAGAGACTGATATTCATTCAGGCCATTGGGAGTAATACATTTCAAGCGATGGATCCACAAGCATTCTCTCTGGAGAAGCAACTTATCTCGATCTCCTCCACGTCTGAAAGGGGGAATGTGGTCAATCGGCATTAGTGACAAGTCACGCATGGAGTGACGCATAGTGGCAAAATGCCGTGCCACAGGGGGTGTATTGCCATCAATCTTGCTGAACGCCTTTTTTATTGACGAGCGATGACCCGCAACACGCTCTTTTAGCAAACGAATAGTTTTGCCCACGTATACCAGTCGGCAGGGGCAAACTATGGCGTAGATCACATAGCGGCTATCGCAATTCAAATGATGTCTGATGTCATAGGATTGTCCAGTCTTAGGATCAGTGAATTTATCCCCTAACATCATGAACTGGCAAATAACACAACCGTGGCATTTCGTAACTCCATTTCTTGCTTGTAGCCACGTTTTGTTTTTGATGGGTCCAATGTCTGATGGAGCCAAGACATCCCGCAAATTGCGGCTCCTTTTATAGCAAAAAAGGGGGGGTTGTATGCAAAAACGCCCAATGGCTACGTCCGATTGCACGATATGCCAATGCTTTAATATAGTTCTGCGGATATGTGCAGAGGTGACAGAGTATGTACTTGAAAAAATCAATCTGTCCTTGTCAAGATGTTTATCGCGTTTAACAAATGCCTGGTCCCGCGAAGTCTCCAAACACTGTTTCACTGCTTCAGACACTTCATTAGCATCATATCCGCGCTCCAAAAAACGTTGACCCATGTCGGACAGGGTGTTATGACTGGTTGGGGGAGGATTCACGTGGTGAAGATGTCCTATCACCATCATGCTAAGTAATACGTGTCCTCCTTGATTTTTAAACCTTTTTTCTGTTTTTTGCTGCTATGTCCGTTTTGCACTTTATATGCCTTATAAATTTATTTTTTTCTGATGTTGCTGGCTCTCTAAAGCATTTTTTATATATATATATATATGTATATATTTGGAAGACAGTTAACCGGCACTCTAAGCTTGCATCCACAGCTTGCACCCGTTGCATATCATCCCAGCGTGCCCTGGATATACAATGTCCAAACCGACTGCACACAAGGGTTATCCACAAATAAACCGCTCCTTTTCATGCATCATAGCTGCTATGATGGCGTGAAAACGAGCAGTTTATTTGTGGATAACCCTCGTGTGCAGTCGGTTTGGACTATATATATATATATATATATATATATATATATATATATATATATATATATATATATAGCGGGCTGGTGGGGCGGCACTCACAGACTGCACATTAGGACTTGAAACGGTGTAACAAGTGCATTTAATGATAACGTTTCGAGGAGCTAGTCCCCTTCCATCTCCGTCCAGCGCCTGTCATGCAGACTTCCGGCAGAAGTGATGTGTTGAAGGTGGCTGCCTCCAACTGCCGGAAGTCTACGTGACAGGAGCTGGACGGAGGCGGACGGCGCATACGGGACCGCGACGCGCCCGGCATGGATTGGTAAGTGTCCCTATTTATTATTGTTTTTATCATTCTGTCAGCGATCTGATGAAGGGGACTAGCTCCCCGAAACATTATCATTAAACGCACTTGTTACACCGTTTCAAGTCCTAATGTGCAGTCTGTAAGTGCCGCCCCACCAGCCCGCTATCTGTAAGGGACTAGTTCTCCCAGAGGAAGGCACCCCAGCAAGTTGCCCAGGGAGGGGTCCAGAGTGCCGGAGAATCAGAATCTATATGTGTATATATATATATATATATATATATATATATATATATATATATATATATATATATATATATATATATAGGGGTTTCTTAGGAAGGCAACCAGGCAGTAAACCTCATCTTCAGAGTGCCAGACAATACAGACTGTATATATATATATATATATATATATATATATATATCTTTGTTAGGGGGGGGGGGTCTGGCTCTCTCTGTTTTGAAGCTGCTGTGCTGGGTGCATGAAAATTGTACAATAGATGGGTGAGGAGCGGCACTCCTAGCAGCTTGTCCAAAAAAAAATCACTTAATGCAGCATCTTGTGACAACGTTTCATTGCCTTTATTACGGCAATTTCTTCAGGTGATATACACCTTCAGGTGATATGCCCTTACTTTGTGCTGTAATATGCGCCTTTCCAGAACCCACCACATCGCTGACAGGACTGTTATCTGCAGCTCTTCCTGCTGCCTGCTGCGCTGAATGGCCTGCCCCTCTCAGCCCTCCGGTGTTCCCCAGCGCCTCTGCCGCTGCAGCTGCGAGTGTATGAGAGCGGAGCTTGGTGGGCAGCACCCTACCCTAAAAAATCCTAGAGTGAACACTATATTTATATGTCTATATTTGTATGTCTTAAATATACAGTATGATTTAATCAGGTGAAAGCCCCTCCACTATAGTGAAATCCCACCTTGTGAATTAATGTGCATGCTGTGTTAATAGCATGCACAATTCCATTAGGTACAAAATGCTCTGTTCCTGGACTTCCCTGCCAGTGGCAGTTACAGAGGTTGGACTCCAGCACAGTAAAAAATTCAAAGAGGGAGGTCACATTAACTGCCAGTGAGTCCAGGACAGTGATGTTTGGGGTGGCAGTATATGTGGCTCCCCTTTTAGAATTTTGGACTGTGTTGCAGCCCCACCTCTGCAACTGCCACCGGCAGGGAAGTCCAGGAACAGAGCATTTTGTACCTAATGGAATGGGCCATGTTGGAGGGTATGTGTAAATCATTTGCAAAGAGCATGTAACCCCTGGCAGAGCAGGTTAATCCCATGGCAAAGAGCATATTATTCCCTGGCAGAGAATGTTAACCCCTGGCAGAGCATGTAACGCCTGGCAGAGCATGTTAACCCCTGGCAGAGCAGGTTAATCCCATGGCAAAGCGCATGTTAACCCCTGGCAGAGAATGTTAACCTCTGGCAGAGCAGGTTAATCCCATGGCAATGAGCATGTTAACCCCCTAATATGCAATGATCATTACGGTGTGTGGCATAACGTGTAATGAGCATTATGGCATGTGGTATAATATGTAATGGGTGTGTGACATGTGTAATAGGCATTACAGTGTAAATTTTTGTCCCTGTATCCACCTTGGAAGCAGTGGCGTAACAACGGGTCCGCAGAGTGTGCGGGGAGCTCCGTCCATGGGGGCCCCAGGAAGTTCTTGTACCGGGGCCCAGGATTTCTCTTGGCGGCCCTGGCACCGCCAACCAAACACCACTTCACATTTGTTTATTAGTGGTATCTACGTTGGTCATATCCGTTAAACGTACGTTATTACCATATTTTTCATGTCTTTACCTGTGCCACTCCCGACCCACATTGTTTAAAACCCACACTTGGCATTCAGGGTGCTAAAGACGGTTGCACCTGGCATGTTGGCGATCACCTGCTCGATGGTGCGGAGTGGGTGGTAGGGGTGTAAAAGTGCCTTGTTTAGGTGCACTGGGTCGATGCATAAGCGTACAGTCCCATCTTTTTTAGCAGCTGCTACCATTGCAGACACCCATTGTGTTGCTTCTTCAATTGGTGCAATGACACCTAGCTGTGTCATTCTGTGTAGCTCTTGGATGATTTTGTCCTTCAGGTTGTGGAGGTCTCGTTATTGTTGTTATTATTATTATTATTATAATAATAATACAGGGGGAGCAGCCTGTGGGGTCATGTTATACAGGGGGATCAGCCTGATGTGTCCTGTTATTATAAAGGGGGAGCAGCATGTGATGTAATTTTATTATACAGGGGGAGCAGCCTGTGGGGGTCCCGTTATTATTATACAGGGGGAGCAGCCTGTGGGGGGGCCGTTATTATACAGGGGGAGCAGCCTGTGGGGTCCTGTTATTATTATACAGCGGGAGCAGCCTGTGGGGTCCTGTTATTATACATGGGGAGAAGCCTGTGGGGTCCGGTTATGATTATAAGACAGGGGGAGCAGCCTTTTGTGTCCTATTATACAGTGGGAGCAGCCTGTGGTGTACTTTTATTATACAGGAGTAGCAGCCTGTGGGGGTCCCATTATTATACAGGAGGAACAGCCTGTGGGGGCCCTGTTATTATTATACAGGGGAAGCAGCCTGTGGGGTCCTGTTTTTATACAGGGGGAGAAGCCTGTGGGGTCCTGTTATTATTATAAGACAGGGGGAGCAGCCTGTTGTGTCCTATTATACAGGGGGAGCAGCCTGTGGTGTACTTTTATTATACAGGAGTAGCAGCCTGTGGTGTACTTTTATTATACAGGAGGAGCAGCCTGCGGGGGTACTATTATTATACAGGGGAGCAGCCTGTGTTGTCCTTTTATTATTATAAGACGGGGAGTAGACCTGTGGTGTCCTGATATTATACAGGGGGAGCAGCCTCTGTTATCCTGTTATTATTATAAGACAGGGAGTAGCCTGTGGTGTCCTGATATTATACAGGGGAGCAGCCTGTGGTTTCCTATTATTGTTTTTTTTTTTATTAATACATATTTTTAAACCGTAAAACCTAAATTTAACGATGCGCTGTTACTTATGGGCCAGTGCTCTGGACTTGCCCCCCAGGCTAAAAGTTGCCAGCCACTGCTTACTGACACATTGGGGGTTATTCTAGTTCATTCTTTCTGACAAATTCCTTCTTAGATGGGCAAAACCATGTGCACTGCAGGTGGGGCAGATGTAAAATGTGCAGAGAGGATTAAATTTGGGTGAGTTATTTTGTTTCTGTGCAGGGTAAATACTGGCTGCTTTATTTTTACACTGCAATATAGATCTCACTTTGAAGTAAAACCCCACCCAAATCTAATTCTCTCTGCACAAGTTACATCTGCCCAACCTGCAGTGCATATGGTTTTGCCCATCTAAGAAGGAATTTGTCAGAAAGAATGAACTAGAATAACCCCCATTGTGTGTGTAACTATAGTAGCCTACTCTGTATAGCACTGGCTTACTGACACATTGTGTGTAACTATAGTGGCCTACCCTGTAATAGCACTGGCTTACTGACGCATTACATGTATCTATAGCAGCCTACCCTGTAATAGCACTGGCTTACTGACACATTACATGTATCTATAGCAGCCTACCCTATATAGAACTGGCTTACTGACATATTGTGTGTATCTATAACAGCCTACCCTATATAGAACTGGCTTACTGACGCATTGTGTGTAACTATAGCAGCCTACCCTGTATAGCACTGGCTTACTGACATATTATGTGTAAGTTTAGCAGCTCACCCTGTAATAGCACTGGCTTACTGACACATTGTGTTTAACTATAGTAGCCTACTCTATAGTATGAAAGTAATATAAAGGTGTTCAAATCGCGCTTAGAATGCATCTTGGTGGATGAAGACACAGGGATGGTGTCCCCACACCATATAAACACGTGAAAGAAAAAGATCATATGCAAGACCATATGAAATCGTATCTCGTTCATCAGCGCTATCAATAGATAATACATCCCTATGAAGGTATATTAGTCTCCTCTTCTCCGCCTCAAACTGGTTTATACAGTAGAGATGACCGCAGTATTGAAAGGGATTCTTGTTATATATGGATACCCATCACCGAGGATGTCAGAGTGGGGAGAAAATACCATACATCCCTATATGGGATTGGGCGTCTCCTCTTCTCCGTTTGTAGGAAATAAAGTGTGGCCAAAATCGATAATCATCTGACTATACCACTCTCCAGTGGTGTGTACATAAGGAGAGAGATAATTGTGCCACGTGTGCTGTTCATCAAGGCTTGTCGGCCTTTTTGTATGCTGTACACTGTATTGTCAGGACATAATTACCCATTTCCTTGTCTGCACCAAATAAGCGCTGGACTTGAAGTGTTCGGAAGAAGCCTGCTGTGTCTGTAAGGAGGCTATTTATCAAAGATTGGAGAGAGCTATGGTACCAACCAATCAGCTCTTAGCTGACATTTTTGAAACACAGGCCGTAACATGGCAGTTAGAAGCTGATTGGCTGTTAATTTATCTCTTTCCAACCTTTTTCACTCGGATAACTTGTTATAATTTATTATCCATGTGGCCTACAATTGGTAATGGTAAAGTATGGCGAGGGAGGCACCATACGAGGGTACTTGGTACACTAATTGAGGGTCTATGTCGACTGTTGTTGACCTAGGCACTAAAAATCTTAAAAAGTCATGTCGACCTTTTGCTTGTCTCAAACTTTAGTCCATGTCAACCATAGTGCATGTAGACCTTTTCACTGTCGACCAATAGTGGTTGACCTAATGGCCGTTGACCTAGTTATCGTCGACCTAATAATACACTTTTTGACAAACAGCAATGCTAATATTGAATTGTGTGTATTATTTTAGCACAAACTTGTTAGGAAGATGCAAAATATCAGTCACTGTGAACTAGGGGCCTCACTGCAGCGCTTTGTGAAGCGGACATTTTGTTCCTGAGGTAACTTTTTGAATGGGCCGCAACCTACTGTATGAACTCCCCAGGCATTTGTAACATTACTGAAATTACAGGATTTTAATGGCTATTTTAAATACTGCATGGACCAAAGCAAGGAACCCTCTGAGATGTGTGTAAACAGGAGAATGATGGGGTAATGGCTATGTCTCCTCATAGATCAAGAAACCCTTTGAGATGTCCTGTATGTAGACACAAGAATGATGAGGTACTGGGTGCATCTCCTCATAGACCAAGGAACCCATCTGAGTTGTGTGTAGACAGGAGAATGATGGGGTAATGGCTATGTCTCCTCATAGACCAAGGAACGATCTGAGATGTGTGTAGACAGGAGAATGATGGGAAATGGCTAGGTCCTTCTCATAGACCAAGGAGCCCTCTGAGATGTGTGCAGACAAAATAATCGGGTAATGGCTAGGTCTTCTCATAGACCAAGGAACCCTCTGAGATGTGTGTAGACATATTTAAAAAAGTAAATGTGCACATGTTTTATTTTACATATTCTGACACTGTAGCCGCCAAGCATTCCCCCAGCATGAAGACGCTCCAAATGAGGAAATAACCACAGAGATACAGTATTATTCACCACTCATTTTATTAGCCAAATTGTTGTTGGAAATAACACATGATGGGGTATAAGATGGGAATTCTGTTGAAGATGGGATGTTGCCCATAACAACCAATCAGATTCTATCTAGTATCTCCTAGACAATACTAAATAAATAATTAGTCTATTATCTAGACTACTCATTTATTTAGTATCGTATAGGAGAAAATAGATACAGTCTGATTGGTTGTTATGTGCAATATTCCATATTTAACGAGTTGAAATGTAGTGGGACACCTCTACATTGTGAGTGCATGCCACTCCGTGATGGTGACAGGGGTGCATACCACTCCTTGGATGGAGTAGGGGGTGCATGCCACTCCAGTGACAGGGACGCTTGCCACTCCGTAAATGGTGACGGGGGCGCATGCCACTCCCTTGACGGTGACGGGGGTGCATACCACTCCGTGGATGGTGATGGGGGCGTATACCACTCTGTGGGTGGTGACGGGGGGCGTATACCACTCCATGGATGCTTCCTGGGACTCTTGCCACTCCGTGGATGCTTCCTGGGACTCTTGCCACTCCGTGGATGCTTCCTGGGACTCTTGCCACTCCGTGGATGTTTTCGTGGTCAAATACCAGTCCATGGATAATGGGTTCTCTTGCCACTCCATGGATGTTTCCGGGGGCGAATACCACTCATTGGATGTTTTCGGGGGCGAATACCAGTCCATGGATAATGGGTTCTCATGCCACTCCGTGGATTGGAACGGGGGCTCTTGCCTCTCCATGGATGGTGATGGGAGCGTATACCATTCCGTTGATCTTGACAGGGGCTCTTGCCACCCCGTGGATATTGACGGGGGCGAATTCCTCAATGGTGAGGAAGCCTTTCTCTCCCTCTGTGCAGGTGGGGCCTGTCTCTCCCTTGGTGCCGGTGGGGCCTGTCTCTCCCTTGGTGCCGGTGGTGCCTGTCTCTCCCTTGGTGCCGGTGGGGCCTGTCTTTCCCTCGGAGCCGGTGGGGCCTTTCTCTCGCTGGCATGCGGAGGTGCCTTTCTCTCGCAGGGAGGCGGTGGTGCCTTTCTCTCACGGGGAGGCGGTGGGGTATTTCTCTCGCGGGGAGGCGGTGGGGCCTGTCTTACCCGCGGTGCCGGGGGCATCTGCCTCTCCCGGGGTTCTTGTTTGGCTTGGCTCTCTGATGGCAATTGGGCCATTTCTCCTCTTGTAGCAAGTTTGACTCACTGCGTCACCTTAATTAAAGATAAAATATAAATATTTAATAACAAATAAGCTATACACAAATATCCCTTCTAGTCATAATGGACAGAGGAAAAATCATTCGGTGGTGAGTAACCATCGAATGATTTCTCCTCTGTGCGGCTGCTTACGCGTAAATGTGTAAGCGTACGCGTTGCAGCATAGTGCGGGTATTTGTGTGGTGAGGTGGGCGTGCCTTTGGCGGAATGGAGTTTACCTGCTTGATAGGCAGAGGAAATAGGCAGCCAAGCGAGCCCTTTAGGCTACTATATGTGACCTCTCTGGGCGCAATGAAAAGCAAAAAGTGAATATGGTCCCCGATCTCCTGTCACAATGTTACAATTCATTCCATATTCATATGATTATAATCCGGAATCACAATGCTCCGCTAGTAGGATCAGTATAAATATGTGTTACACAACTGACCACAGAAATGCAGGTATCAGCGAATACAATACCATAATGGAGTAATGGGGGAAATAAAGGGCTTTATTATTTAAAGCCCATTTATCAACAACCTAATTTGCAGTGAAATGTGGGCATAATATCGGTGCCCATTGTCACATGCAAATTGTGATTATTTAACCACCAACAAAAAGAAAGGGTTTAAACCAAAATAAAAAAGTGTTTATGTGTGTGTGTGTGTGTGTGTTGGTCGGGGGGGGGGGGGGGGGGGGGTAGGGGGGGTGACACAGGAACCCACTGGAATCGAATAACCATTTTAGCTTATATTGAATGCCAAAAATGTTGGGGGTTATTGGGAACCGGCAGTGCTATAAATAATAAATAACCACTCAGGTTTGGGTAAAGACCCCCTGAAACACCCACTAAATTGGGACATAACCACCTTCTATGCTATGACACGCCCACTTTCAGGTGAACCTCGCCCCTTAAGAAATCCATGAAGAACCCTAATTGCTCAAACAAAAAAGTATGAATAGAAATAAGAGCGCACTTACCTTGCCAATATAGAACGGGACACAGCGCACGGCTGCTCCCGTTTGTCTCCTCTTTCCTCCTCTCTCTCCTCTCTCTCCTTGCTCCTCTCCAAACACAATATATGAACTGAAAATGCTGAATAATCAGACACGTTCAAAAGCTCTGACTGCACAAGTCGGGACCAGGCAACAGAATGACTCCTAGTGTTCCGTCCTGGCTCACCAGGCATTGTGACATCATAGAATCACTGTTATCACAGGGCCATTGTGATGTCATCACACAGGTATTAGCAGCAGCCATACAGGCAAATATATGTCTAAAAATAAAGTGGTGCCCATACACTAGTAAGATTTATCTTCAGATCTGGCTGGTTGGAACAAAAACATGGTTATGGATGAGTGACAGTTTGTCGGTTTTCCAACATTCTCCAAGCAAATGGTCAACTGTAATTTGCTCTCATCCATAACCATGTTTTTGTTCCAAGCAGCCAGATCTGAAGATAAATCTGCGTGTGTATGGCCACCTTTAGACTATTTGTATGTTTAAGCAAGGGCAGAATAGCATATCTCCTACCTGCCTCAATTTACAACCCTGAAAGGGGCAAATATATTACCAAAATGGGAGGCGCTTTGCAGATTGGGGCAGGGTTTTTTATACCAATATAACATGTCTTAATGCTGTCAAGTGTATCAGGCCTTGCCAAGTACCATACTAAAGTTTGCGTAGGGGTCTGTCAGTGCTGCTTCAGCCTCTGTGCTCTCAGAAGGTCAGTTCAGGCACCGCTACTGGTCATGTGCGACCCTGATAAAGCCATTAAAGTGAAATGCGCACTGGCGGAACACCTGTGTTGTTATGGTAACAGTGATAGGTTACTGTGTGTGGCCTAGACAGAAGGGCTCAATAGTGGAGTTACCTGTAAGCCATAGGATAGATAGCTGCCGAAGGCTGATTGGATATACTGAATCACCTCTATGCAATATTGTTAGCAAACAATGATCTAGGTCTTAAACACTGAATGATACCATTAACGATTTATAAACGGAATGTTGGGAGTGAATCACTGCCCTCTGACCGTCAGTGTAACATCTACCTACCCTGTATATCACGTTTTACTGACAAATTGTGTGTAACTATAGTAGCCTACCCTGTATAGCACTGACTTGCTGACAAATTATTTATTATTTATTTATTTATTAACAGTTTCTTATATAGCGCACACAAATTACGCAGCGCTTTACAGAGCATAGTTATGAGCAAAAACACATACTGAATTAAAGTACAAGACAGTTTAGGACAAATACATGGTTAATATGGATAGTTGCATCAGGGGAAAGGACACTTAAACAATCATCAGGGTGGCAGTGGTTTATATATTCTAAGAAAGGCACATGAGGAGAGAGGGCCCTGCTCGTGAGAGCTTACATTACATGTATCTAAAGCAGCCTACCCTGTATAGCACGTCTTACTGACACATTGTGTGAATCTATAGCAGCCTACCCTGTATAGAACAGGCTTACTGACACATCATGTGTATCTATGGCAGCCTACCTGTATGGCACTGGCTTACTGACTCTTTGTGAGTAACTACAGTATAGCAGTTCCCCCTGTATAGCACTGGCTTGCTGACGCATTGTGTGTAACTATAGTAGCCTACCCTGTATAGCACTGGATTACTGACACATTGTGTGTAACTATAGTAGCCTACTCTGTATAGCACTGGCTTACTGACACATTGTGTGTAACTATAGTAGCCTACTCTGTATAGCACTGGCTTACTGACACATTTTATGTAAATTTAGCGCTCACCCTGTAATAGCACTGACTTACTGACAAATTGTGTTATAATAGACTTGTCTGTATAGCTCTAGTTTACTGACACCTTGTGTGTAACTATAGTAGTCTACTCTGTATAGCACTGGCTTACTGACGCATTGTGTGTAACTATAGCAGCTCACCCTGTATAGCAACTGGCTTACTGACACAGGGGGCCTTATTCTGATTCGGTTGGTGAAACGTACGTACGGTCTGTTTCACCGTACGTTTCCCGTACGCGGACATTGAGCGTAAGTCCGCCCACAGAACAGCCGCACACGGACGGTCACAAACACCGACAAAGGGGAGTGGCGTACACTTGAGCGTATGCCACCGTACACGGACGAATCCCCTCTTAGACATCGGTAACTGGCGTACAACAGAGCGTACGCCACCGTATAGGGACAGGTCTTGTCCGTTTTACCACCGACATCTTGCGTATATCTGAGCGTACGCCACAGTGCACATAGCAGATATGAAAGTGCATAATGTATGTCGTTGGGCTAAAATAAAAAGATTGTGTGCAAAATAGTGGCCATGGCCTTAGGACATTGCTCAAACATCCTTGTTGGTCTTAGATGTGGTTTATGTGTCTTTTTCTATATAAAAAACTGGTATGTTTGTGCTACAGTGAAAAAGTTGACACATGTTGACTTCTGTGAATTGAGTGTCCTGCTTTTTAAAGTATACCAAAACACTTTCTGATTGGGTGTAGATGGTTATAAAATAACTACCTTGACATACATAAGCAGGTCTTTGAATGAATGTTACCTAAAATTAAACCAACCTTTACATGTTGAAGTGTAGAAAGATATGCTTCCAATGTGTTTGAGGGCTGTGTGTGGCTTGCAGGTAGTGAAATAATGGTTTTCACTTAATAGGCTGCAGCATTACTTATTACATTCAGGTGTATGTGTTTGTGTGGTAATCAGCATTAATTAGCAGACCCAGGCGTCCGCTCTCATACGGTATCTCTAGGGGTGGTCTGGAGCTATCTTCGGCGTCCGCCTGTTTTTGGGCTAAAATGCACGGTGCGTTCGCTGATCAAGCGCTTATAGCACCGTACATTTTTGGTTTACGCCCAGTTTTCCTCATTATTCCGGCCGCTCCCCTAAAAACGCCCCCATGCCGCCCACAATGACCGTACTCTTGCAGACAGGTTTTTTCACACGAAGAGACCAGTCCGTGAGCGGTGTGAGGTTGCCGTACCTGCGCATTGCGAAAGCTAAGCATGCGCAGATTAAAAAAAACCCGATCCGCCCGTATACGGTCCCACCGTACCGAGCAGAATAACCCCCAGTGTGTGTATTTATAGCAGCTCACCCTGTATAGCCCTGGCTTACTGACACAGTGTGTGTATCTATAGCAGCTCACCCTGTATAGCACTGGCTTACTGAAGCATTGTGTGTAACTATAGTATCCTACTCTGTATAGCACTAGCTTACTGAAGCATTGTTTGTAACTATAGTATCCTACTCTGTATAGCACTAGCTTACTGAAGCATTGTTTGTAACTATAGTATCCTACTCTGTATAGCACTAGCTTACTGAAGCATTGTGTGTAACTATATCAGCCTACTCCAGGGGTTCCCAATCTTTTTTAATCATGGCACCCTAGAGCAGGCATTCCCAACCACGGTCCTCAAGGCACACCAACAGTGCAGGTTTTGTAGATATCCAGACTTGAACACAGGTGACTTAATTAGTATCTGAGGGATTCTGATTAACCCCTTCCCGACATTTGACGTACATTTACGTCATGGCCGGGATGTACTTCCCGACACATGGCGTAAATGTACGTCATGGCTTTAAACTGTCACCGCGTCTATAGACGCGGTGACAGTTTAAACATGTCTGCTGTCCCTGACAGCAAACATGTCCCTGCATGCCCAGGGGGGGCTGCGATGCCGCCCCCCCGTCGGCGATCGCTGTGATTGGCTGTTCAGTGTGAACAGCCAATTACAGCGTTTTCTGTGTCACCGGCGAATAACGTTCGCCGGTGACACAGGGATCGGTGGTGATTGGTGCTGTAAAGTACAGCACCAATCACCACGGGGTGTAAGGGTGACACTGGTGTCACCCCACCTCACCCTACCCGCCCCCAAAGGCCGTGATTGGTTCGTCGGACCGACGGACCAATCACAGCCATGGAGGGTGATTTAAACTAACGGTGACTGCACTGCAAACGCCATTCCGGTCTGGAATTGCGTGCAGTGCGGTCACCGTGCCTATCTGCCGCGATATACTGACCTGATCCTTGCAAACACTTACCTGATCACTGCTTGTAGCGTTCCTGGATCTTGTTACTTCTTGTGACTTCCTGTGTTGTGTTGTGCTGCTGTGCTGCTGCAGTGTGTTCGAGTTATAGATAGAGAGAGATAGAGAGAGATAGAGAGAGAGAGAGAGATAGAGAGAGATAGAGAGGGCTAGTGACAGAGAGTGCTATATTTTGTGCTGCTGCAGTGTGATAGAGTTATAGATAGAGAGAGATAGAGAGATAGTGACAGATTGTGCTATATATTTTTTATATATATACAGCTGTACTGCGTGTGCAACTGACTGCTGCCCCCCCCCCCCCTTTTGTGCTGATCAGTATAAATTAACTGATCAGCAACTTTTTGGGGGCGCAGGGTTTTTTTTTATATATATACCTGTCAGTGCTGCTGCTGCAGTGTCATAGAGTGATAGATAGTGAGAGATAGAGAGATAGAGAGAGATAGTGATAGAAAGTGCTATATTTTGTGTCTGCTGCCCCCCTTTTGTGCACCCCCAGCAACTTTTTGGGGGTGCAGGGGTTATTTTTTATATATATATATAACTGTCAGTGCTGCTGCTGCAGTGTCATAGAGTGATAGATAGAGAGAGATAGAGAGAGATAGTGACAGAGAGTGATAGAGAGTGCTATATTTTGTGTCGGCTGCCCCCCTTTTGTGCACCCCCAGCAACTTTTTGGGGGTGCAGGTTTTTTTTTTTATATATATAACTGTCAGTGCTGCTGCTGCAGTGTCATAGAGTGATAGATAGTGAGAGATAGAGAGAGATAGAGAGAGATAGAGAGAGATAGATAGAGATAGTGACAGAGAGTGATAGAGAGTGCTATATTTTGTGTCTGCTGCCCCCCCCCTTTTGTGCTGATCACTATATCTGAGGTGATCAGCAACTTTTTGGGGGTGCAGAGGTTTTTTTTTTATATATATACCTGCCAGTTGCACTGTCAGTTGCACCAAAGGTTGTGCACCTGCTGCCCCTCACTGGTAATCAGTGTCGCATCACTGATCACCTTTTTTTTTTTTTTTTGAGGGTGCTGTGGGGTCTTTTTTTAATTTTTTTTTATCACATTTTTTTGATCAAATTCCTGTTGCCTTTGAGCGCTGTTCAGTGACGGACATTACTGACCAACATCTGTGCTCAATTTTTGGCGCAGGACCTTTTTTTTTTTTTTTTTTTCTGCACTACATACACACTACACACTACATACTACATTGAAATAAAGTTTGTACCCCCCCTACACTATACACGTGTTGAAACATTTCACTACCAGAAACACAAAAATAAAAATGGCATCCCAAATGTCATCCCAAATGTCATCCCAAATGTCATCCCAGTCATCCAGAAGAATGTATTCAGCGGAGGAGGCATATGCCATGCTTGCCTCTGACTCTGACACAGCCAGTGAGGCAAGCGGGGAATTTGAAGGATTCATCTTAAGCTCCTCTTCCTCCTCTAGTGATGAGGGACCCCCTCAAAGATGCCCCCGTAGAGCAGCTGAGACCCCCCCCCCAATAATTGATCTCGTATGGACCCCACCACCAGACAATTTTGAGCCCCAGGTTCATGAGTTTTTGGCCATCCCAGGAATCCAATTTGATTCCGCAGGTCTCAGAGAAATTGACTTTTTCAAATTATTTTTCTCTGATGATTTTATAAATTTAATGGTGGACCAAACTAATTTATATGCCCAGCAGTTTATTGCTCAAAACCCCACGTCATCATTTGCTAGGTGGACCCCTGTAGATGCAGTAGAGATGATGACGTTTTGGGGTCTGGTGTTTCATATGGGCATAGTAAAAAAGCCAGAAATTAGGCAATATTGGAGTACAGATGTTCTGTACAGCACCCCACTTTACCGTATGGCCATGACCCGGACTCGTTTTGAGTCCCACACAATGCACAGTGCCCACCCAGAGATGATCCCACCTTTGACCGGCTATTCAAAGTCAGGCCGGTCATTGATCACTTCAGTGCCAAATTTGAAGAGATGTACATCCCAGATAAATTCATTTGCATAGACGAGTCCCTTATACATTTTAAAGGAAGGGTTAAATTCCGCCAGTACCTTCCCAGTAAGAGGGCAAGGTATGGCATAAAAATGTATAAGCTGTGTGAAAGCACCTCAGGGTACACCCACAGGTTTAGGGTATATGAAGGGAAGGATTCAAGAATTGAACCGCCAGAATGCCCCCCCTCCCTCGTAGGTGTTAGTGGAAAAATTGTCTGGGATTTAGTGCACCCCTTCCTGGATAAAGGTTATCACCTCTATGTGGATAACTTTTACACCAGCATCCCCCTGTTTAAGGCCCTTGGTTCAAGAGGTACAGCAGCTTGCGGTACTGTGCGCAAGAACCAAAGAGGCCTCCCAAAAACGCACATTGCCCAAGTAATGAGAAGGGGTGAAAGCAGAGGAATATGCACCGAAAATATGTTGTTGGTCAAATATAAGGACAAGAGGGATGTCCTTATACTGACAACAATTCACGGAGACAGTACCACCTCCGTCCCTGTACGAGGTACCAGTACCCACACCTCAAAACCTAATTGTATCCTGGATTACAATAGGTACATGGGGGGAGTGGATCTTTCAGATCAGGTACTGAAGCCGTACAGTGCCCTGCGGAAAACAAAAATCTGGTACAAGAAGCTGGCCGTGTATATCATCCAGATGGCACTGTATAACGCTTACGTGCTATTCCGTTCTACCAGCCAGAGGGGGACATTTATGCACTTTCAAGAGGAAGTCATAAAGGGCCTAATATTTGGGAACCAGCAGGCAGAGGGCCCCAGTACTTCTAGTACTGGCCCCCGTATTGTACCAGGGCAGCATTTTCCTGATGAAATCCCCTCCACTGGAAAAAAGGGCAGGACACAAAAAAGGTGCAAAGTTTGCTATAAAAAGGGAATAAGAAAGCAAACTATTTTCCAGTGTGACACTTGCCCCGACAAACCCGGCCTATGTATAAAGGAGTGTTTTATAATATACCACACATCTATGGATTATTAGGTTCATAATTTCACCGTGCTTCGGGGGTCTTGCTAATGCCACATAGCACCCACCATTCATTCCACCAGAATCTGAGCCGCAAAATCCAAAAATCACTCCTTCCCTTCTGAGTCCTGCCATGCACCCAACTGGTATTTTTTGGTCACATGTGAGGCATTGCTGTACTCGGGAGAAATTGGGGCACAGATTTTGGGGTGCTTTTTTTCCTTCATACCTTCTGAAAATGAAAAATTTTGAGCCAGAACTGCATTTTTATGTAAAAAAAATGTAATTTTTCATTTTCACTGCCCAGTTGTATCAAAATTGGTGAAACCCCTGGGGGTTTGAAATGTACACTATACCCCTAGATGAATTCCCTGAGGGGTGTAGTTTGCAAAATGGGGTCACTTGTGGGGGGGTTCCACTGTATTGGTGCTTTGGGGGTCTTGCTAATGCGACATAGCACCCACCAACATTCCACCAGAATCTGTGCTGCAAAATCCAAATATCACTCCTTCCCTTCTGAGTCCTGCCATTTTTTGGTCACACATGAAGCATTGCCGTACTCGGGAGAAATTGGGGCACAGATTTTGGGGTGCTTTGTCTCCTTCATTCCTTGTGAAAATGAAAAATTTTGAGCCAGAACTGCATTTTGTGTAAAAAATTTAATTTTTCATTTTCACTGTCCAGTTGTACCACAATTGGTGAAACCCCTGGGGGTTTGAAATGTACACTATACCCCTAGTTGAATTCCCTGAGGGGTGTAGTTTGCAAAATGGGGTCACTTGTGGGGGGGGTTCCACTGTATTGGTGCTTTGGGGGTCTTGCTAATGCGACATAGCACCCACCAACATTCCACCAGAATCTGTGCTGCAAAATCCAAATATCACTCCTTCCCTTCTGAGTCCTGCCATTTTTTGGTCACACATGAAGCATTGCCGTACTCGGGAGAAATTGGGGCACAGATTTTGGGGTGCTTTGTCTCCTTCATACCTTATGAAAATGAAAATTTTTGAGCCAGAACTGCATTTTTGTGTAAAAAAATGTAATTTTTCATTTTCACTGCCCAGTTGTATCAAAATTGGTGAAACCCCTGGGGGTTTGAAATGTACACTATACCCCTAGATGAATTCCCTGAGGGGTGTAGTTTGCAAAATGGGGTCGCTTGTGGGGGGTTCCACTGTATTGGTGCTTTGGGGGTCTTGCTAATGCGACATAGCACCCACCAAAATTCCACCAGAATCTGTGCTGCAAAATCCAAATATCACTCCTTCCCTTCTGAGTCCTGCCATGCACCCAACTGGTATTTTTTTGTCACATGTGAGGCATTGCCATACTCGGGAGAAATTGGGGCACAGATTTTGGGGTGCTTTGTCTCCTTCATACCTTATGAAAATGAAAAATTTTGAGCCAGAACTGCATTTTTGTGTAAAAAAATGTAATTTTTCATTTTCACTGCCCAGTTGTATCAAAATTGGTGAAACCCCTGGGGGTTTGAAATGTACACTATACCCCTAGATGAATTCCCTGAGGGGTGTAGTTTGCAAAATGGGGTCACTTGTGGGGGGGTTCCACTGTATTGGTGCTTTGGGGGTCTTGCTAATGCGACATAGCACCCACCAAAATTCCACCAGAATCTGTGCTGCAAAATCCAAATATCACTCCTTCCCTTCTGAGTCCTGCCATGCACCCAACTGGTATTTTTTGGTCACATGTGAGGCATTGCCATACTCGGGAGAAATTGGGGCACAGATTTTGGGGTGCTTTGTCTCCTTCATTCCTTGTGAAAATGAAAAATTTTGAGCCAGAACTGCATTTTTGTGTAAAAAAATGTAATTTTTCATTTTCACTGCCCAGTTTTACCACAATTGGTGAAACCCCTGGGGGTTTGAAATATACACTATACCCCTAGTTGAATTCCCTGAGGGGTGTAGTTTGCAAAATGGGGTCACTTGTGAGGGGGTTCCACTGTATTGGTGCTTCGGGGGTCTTGCTAATGCGACATAGCACCCACCAAAATTCCACCAGAATCTGAGCTGCAAAATCCAAAAATCACTCCTTCCCTTCTGAGTCCTGCCATGCACCCAACTGGTATTTTTTTGTCACATGTGAGGCATTGCCGTACTCGGGAGAAATTGGGGCACAGATTTTGGGGTGCTTTTTCTCCTTCATACCTTATGAAAATGAAAAATTTTGAGCCAGAACTGCATTTTTGTGTAAAAAAATGTAATTTTTCATTTGCACAGCCCAGTTGTATCAAAATTGGTGAAACCCCTGGGGGTTTGAAATGTACACTATACCCCTAGATGAATTCCCTGAGGGGTGTAGTTTGCAAAATGGGGTCACTTGTGGGGGGGTTCCACTGTATTGGTGCTTTGGGGGTCTTGCTAATGCGACATAGCACCCACCAAAATTCCACCAGAATCTGTGCTGCAAAATCCAAATATCACTCCTTCCCTTCTGAGTCCTGCCATGCACCCAAATGGTATTTTTTGGTCACATGTGAGGCATTGCCATACTCGGGAGAAATTGGGGCACAGATTTTGGGGTGCTTTTTCTCCTTCATACCTTATGAAAATGAAAAATTTTGAGCCAGAACTGCATTTTTGTGTAAAAAATTTAATTTTTCATTTTCACTGCCCAGTTGTACCACAATTGGTGAAACCCCTGGGGGTTTGAAATGTACATTATACCCCTAGATGAATTCCCAGAGGGGTGTAGTTTGCAAAATGGGGTCACTTGTGGGGGGCTTCCACTGTATTGGTGCTTCGGGGGTCTTGCTAATGCGACATAGCACCCACCAAAATTCCACCAGAATCTGAGCTGCAAAATCCAAAAATCACTCCTTCCCTTCTGAGTCCTGCCATGCACCCAACTGGTATTTTTTGGTCACATGTGAGGCATTGCCATACTCGGGAGAAATTGGGGCACAGATTTTGGGGTGCTTTGTCTCCTTCATTCCTTGTGAAAATGAAAAATTTTGAGCCAGAACTGCATTTTTGTGTAAAAAATGTAATTTTTCATTTGCACAGCCCAGTTGTATCAAAATTGGTGAAACCCCTGGGGGTTTGAAATGTACACTATACCCCTAGATGAATTCCCTGAGGGGTGTAGTTTGCAAAATGGGGTCACTTGTGGGGGGGTTCCACTGTATTGGTGCTTCGGGGGTCTTGCTAATGCAACATAGCACCCACCAACATTCCACCAGAATCTGAGCTGCAAAATCCAAAAATCACTCCTTCCCTTCTGAGTCCTGCCATGCACCCAAATGGTATTTTTTGGTCACATGTGAGGCATTGCCGTACTCGGGAGAAATTGGGGCACAGATTTTGGGGTGCTTTGTCTCCTTCATTCCTTGTGAAAATGAAAAATTTGGAGCCAGAACTGCATTTTTGTGTAAAAAAATTAATTTTTCATTTTCACTGCCCAGTTGTACCACAATTGGTGAAACCCCTGGGGGTTTGAAATGTACACTATACCCCTAGATGAATTCCCTGAGGGGTGTAGTTTGCAAAATGGGGTCACTTGTGGGGGGGTTCCTAACTTTTAGCATCTTATGGTGCCTAGAAACCTACATGGTGCCTAAAAAATAATCTCATAAAAAGGAGGCTCCAAAATCAAGTAGGTGCTCCTTCTATTATGAAGCCTGTGGTTTGGTCAACGTGCACACTAGGGCCACATATAGGATATTTATGAAAACAAAAGAATTGGGGGAATCAATTTTTAGTCACATTTCTCTAGTAAAATCTACTGTGTTCCTTAGAAAAATGTATTAAAATTGCAAATCTGCAAAAAAAATGAAATTTTGAAATTTCACCTACACTTTGTTTTAATTCCTGTGAAACACCTAAAGGGTTAACAAACTTCCAAAATGCTGTTTTGAATACTGTGAGGGGTGCAGTTTTTGAAATGGCATCATTTATGGGGGTGTCTCACATACAAGTCCCTCAAAGTCACATCAGAACTGAACTGGTCCCTAAAAAAATCAGTGTTTGAAATTTTCTTGAAAATTTGAAAATTTGCTATTCATATTGTAAGCCTCCTAGTGTCCAAAAAAATTAAAAGGAAGTTGAAATAATGATGGCAACATAAAGTAGACATATGGTCTATGTTAGTTATTAACTATTTTGAGTGGTATGATTATTTGTCTCACAAGCAGAAAATTTAACATTTTGCAAATTGCTAAATTTTCCATTTTTTTACGACATTTTGGTATTTTTCACAAAAAAACACAGACTGTATCGACCCAAATTTACCACTAATTTGAAGTACAATGTGTCACGAGAAAACAGTCTCAAAATCACTGGGATAAGTAAAAGCAAAAAAAAGTTATCCCCACTTAAGTGATACATGTCAGATTTGAAAAAAAGGGCTCTGTCAGGAAGGCAAAAACATGCTGTGTCAGGAAGGGGTTAAACCATCTGTGCTGAAGCCTGGATATCACTAAAACCTGCACTGTTGGTGTGCCTTGAGGACCGTGGTTGGGAATGCCTGCCCTAGAGTATCAGAATTTTTCCACGGCACCCCTAGGCCCCAAAAAATATATATGGACGACCAACCTGTATATCACTAGCTTACAGAAGCATTGTGTGTAGCTATATTAACCTACTCTGTATAGCACTGTCTTACTGACACATTGTGTGTGTAACCATACCTCCCAACATGACCCTCTCCAGGAGGGACACAATGCTCTGTTTCTGGACTTCCCTCTTAATTTATGATTACAATTGTAGATGTGTGCGAATCAATAAACTCACGGACACCTGTAGATCTTCAAACAGGTGCGTCTTTATTCCAGCTCCGGCTAACACTGACTGCCCGGCCAGTCGTGTGACCGGAAGTGATGATACAACCTGGGTACTACAAATACCAAGATGCATCAGATGCATCTACATCCCCCCTTTTAAACTGAGAGGACACAACATGCATGGTTATAACAATTTAGAATAACAATGAAGATAAAGATGAAAGAGAAAGACTATATAGCAAAGTCTTGGAACTTGAGATTGGGCTTGGACACCCGCCCAAACCTGGTGATGGTGTGCTGTGAGCCCATGGGATTGTCCTGGACAGTTTGGGAGGGCTCTGCCACTGGTAAGGTCTCTGGGATGGGATAGTCCAAATGATGTGAACCATCAGTAGCATTGGTTGCAGCAGTGGCAGTAACTGATGGACCCAGCTGTGCAGAGTCCTCTTCAGCTGTACTGAGCAGGTGTCGGCGGATGTGCTCATACAAGGCATCATCAGACTGCACCACAAAACTATTGGGACGTTCTGCTGGACGCTGCACCACTGCTGTTCTATCGAAGCCTTGCTCAGTCTGTATGCAAACAGGTTGGCCTGGGGAAAGTGGTGGCAGGTGATGTGCAGATCTGTCGTAGGATGCCTTGGAGCCTGCTCTGCGTCTGTTTATGCCAACACTCACTTGGGATTCGACTCTGGGCCCCAGGAGCTGTTTTGCCATGGGGAGCATTGTGCGGGTGCACCGTGCCAACAAACACTGTGCAGGGGAGGGTAACCCGTCTCTGGGTGTATTTCTCAGGTTGAGCAGGGCTAGGTATAAGTCTGAGCCATCTCGTGCACACTTCTCCATCAAGTGCTTTGCTGAGCGCACTGCTCACTCCGCCAACCCATTGGATTGCGGATAGTGAGGACTACTGGTGATGTGCTGAAAGTCCCAAGTGTTGGCAAACTCTTCGAACTCTCTGCTTTTGAATTGCATGGCATTATCGGTGATGAGCTGCTGCGGAGTGCCATGTGCTTCAAAGTGCCTTTTTAGTTTTGATATTACCATCAGGCTTGTGGTGGTGGTGAAGTAGTTAATTTCGAACCAGCCTGAGTAAGAGTCCACAAGCACCATGTACTCCTTCCCCCTCCATTCAAACAGGTCAGCCACCAGAATGGACTAAGGAAGGTCCGGGATGTCGTGGAGCAGCATGGGCTCCCGTGGCTGATGTGGACGCAGAGCATTGCAGGGGGCACAAAGAGACACGGCTCGTTCAATGTCACCATACATAGAGGGCCAGAATGCAGTTTCTCGGGCCCTGCGCTTGGTGGTTTCCAGGCCTGCATGGCCCTGGTGCAACTGCTGGGTGTATGAGGACTGTAGAGCGGCTGGGATCACAAAGCTGTGACCTCGCATAATGACACCATCAACTATGGTGAGTTCATCCCTCATGCAGAAGAAGGGACGTAAACAGTGAGGCAAGTCTCTGAATGAGGGTGGCCAGCCATTGAGGATGACGTCAGCAAGACGCTGGGAGAGCTCATCAGTGCTGGTGGCCGCACGCAGCTCCTCCATCCGTTTAGTGGGAAGGTCTTCTACAGCCATGACCTCAAACTCGTCCTCAGGGCTGCCCAAGTCAAATGCTATTCTCATAGAAATGCAGGGTCATCCCGGGTTCAGTGTGAAAGGTGCCGACCCGGGTTGTCCCTGCTTCAAAAGCATGTGTGAATGGATCCCAACCCGGGAATGTCCCTGCTTGTCCCTGGAATTTAATTCCTGGGTTTGTCTCTGCATTTTTGGTGTGAAAGGGGTATCAGTGGAAGGCAGGAATGCCCTGGACAATGCATCAGCAACGTACATTTATTTACCTGGCTTGTAAATAACGTCCAAATTGTACCTTTGGAGCTTAAGCATCATGCTTTGTATGCGGGAAGAGGCAGAGTGTATAGGTTTCCTCAGGATGGTGATTAGGGGTTGATGATCTGTTTCAATCACGACAGGATGGCCATAGATGAAGTAATGGAAACGTGTGCAAGCAAAGACAAGTGCCAACAGTTCTTTTTCAATTGTGCATATCTTGTTTCCGTGTCAGTGAGGGCCCTGGATGCAAATGCCACCGGCTTGCGGAGTTGAAGGCATACAGCCCCGAGGCCACTTTGTGAAGCATCAGCAGCAAGGACAACAGGATCATGCACGTTGAAGTGCTGCAAAACTGGCGGTTGTGTGAGCATGGTCTTTAGTTGGTTGACAGCAGCTGTGTGTGTGTCCAACCAACACCACTTAGAGTCCTGTTGCAGTAGCTGCCGCAAAGGTGCAGTGGTAGTGCTGTACTGTGGCAGAAACTTGGAGAGGTAGTTGGTCATCCCCAGGAAGCACTGGAGTGCCAATTTGTCTGCTGGGAGGGGCATCTGCAGGACGGCAGAGACCTTGTTGGGGTCTGGCAGGACGCCCTTGTCGGTGAGGAGGTGGCCCACGTATGCCACCTCTGTGACTCTGAACTTGCATTTGTCAGGGTTGAGGTGGAGGGCGGGAGCCCGTTGGAGTACCTGGTGGAGGCATTGATCATGCTCCTCTCTGGTGCGGCCCCAGACGAGGATGTTGTCAGCGATGATGTCACAGGGAGAGCCAGCGAACAGTTGCTCCATGCATCGCTGGAAGACTTTGCTGCCCGTGGTGATGCCATAGGGCATGCGGAGGAAGACGTAGCGCCCAATAGGGATCATGAAGGCAGTAAGCAAGGAAGAGGCTCTGTCCAGAGGGATCTGCCAAAACCCACACTTGGCATTCAGGGTGCTAAAGACGGTTGCACCTGGCATGTCGGCGATCACCTGCTCAATAGTGCGGAGTGGGTGGTAGGGGCGTAAAAGTGCCTTGTTTAGGTGCACTGGGTCGATGCATAAGCGTACAGTCCCATCTTTTTTAGCAGCTGCTACCATTGCAGACACCCATTGTGTTGCTTCTTTAATTGGTGCAATGACACCTAGCTGCGTCATTCTGTGTAGCTCTTGGATGATTTTGTCCTTCATTGCAATGGGGACTCTGCGGGGAGCACAAACAGTGGGGGCAATAGAGTCATCCAGCCTCATGTGATATGTGATGGGTAGTTTTCCTAGTGTGCTGTTATCAAATAGGTCTTGGAAATCTTTCATTTCTGGGACAGTCATTTGAATAGCGTGTACATCAGGCCCCAGTGGTTTTTCTGAGCCGACTTGTGCTGACACGCGGTATTTCATTCCCTACCATCCACTAGGGCATGGAGGGAGAATATAATAGTGTGCTGAGTGCAGCGAGGCACCGAGCCCGACGCATGGCGAGCACACGCAGGGCACTTTTTCAGTGTCCATGTTGACTAGTGTATGTCAACATTAGGGACAAAAAAAGTCAAAAGGTCAACCTTCCCATTGTTGACCTAATGCATGTGTCGACCTTTTGACCCTGACAACCTTAACCATGTTGACCTTTTCCAAGTGTCGACCTAAGCCCTGTTGAACTTCAGTGGTCGACCAAATGACCCATAAGCGTTTTGCCGGTGTGCTTACACTCTATGTGGGAGGTGTGCCTATACTCTATGGGGGGATGTGTGTCTATATTCTATTACACAGGTTCTCAAACTCGGTCCTCAGGACCCCACACAGTGCATGTCTTTAAGGTCTCCTCACAGAATCACAAGTAAGATAATTAGCTCCACCTGTGGATCTTTTAAAATGTGTCAATGAGTGCACCTGTGCACCTGCCAGGTGACCTGGAAAATGTGAGCTGTGTGGGGTCCTGGGGACAGAGTTTGAGAACCCCTGCTCTATTGCATTTTATTATTTTTAAAGTTTAACCTTAACCCCTTAAAAAAAAAAGTAAATTTCATTAAATAATAAGCCATTCATTTTTTTTATTTTTATAAAAAAATAAAAAAAAATAACACTTTTATCACCACCCGACACCCAGGTGAAAAAAATGACAAGAAATTGACCATTTTAGACAACTATTAAAAGGCGTGAAGCTTATCACCAAACATTTGAATACGAAGCCCATTGAAAATGACTGTGAAGTAAAATATGTTTAAAAAAACTGTCAACTTTTAAAAGACGGGGAAGAATTGAATAGCAAACTAATATCACAACATATAAATGTTGTGAAAAACAGGGAGAATAGGCTTGAAAAAAAAGAACAGACCAACATTTGAATACCCCCCAATGTGTGTAACTAAAGTAGCCTACCCTGTATAGCACTGGCTTACTGACACATTGTGTGTGTAACTATAGTAGCCTACCCTATATAGCACTGGCTTACTGACAGGGGCGGGCTGGGCTGGGGGGCAGGGTGCCATGTGTCCCCCGGGCCGCTGAATCGTTTTGCGTGCGGGCCGCCATTGTTCTGAGGCTGCTGCTGCAGCCAGACTGACCAGTTTCCGAGTGGTCTCCATAAACATGGCCGCCGGCCTCCTGCACTGAGGACATGTCTAGTGCAGGTGGCCACTACAGAGACTCTGTATGTTCCACCTACTTCCTGCCTGTGCGTTACACTTTCTTCCCTATGCTGCAGCCTGCCTCACTGACTAGCATCAAGGTAAGAGGGAGTGGGACTGTACAGGCTGAGCAGCCTGTAAGGTTCAGTTATTATACAGGGGAGCAGCCTGTGGTGGTCCCATTATTATTATACAGGGGGAGCATCCTGTGGGGGTACAGTTATTATTTTATGGGGGAGCAGCCTGTGGGGGTCCAGTTAATATTATAAGTGGGAGCAGCCTGTGGGGGTCCCATTATTATTATACAGGGGGAGCAGCCTGTGGGGGTCCTGTTATTGTTATACAGGGGGAGCAGCCTGTGGGGGTCCTGTTATTATTATACAGGGGGAGCAGCCTGTAGGGGTCCCATTATTATTATACAGGGGGAGCAGCCTGTGGGGGGTCCCATTATTATTATTATACAAGGGCAGCAGCCTGTGGGGGTCCCATTATTATTATACAGGGGGAGCAGCCTGTGGGGGGTCCCATTATTATTATACAAGGGGAGCAGCCTGTGGGGGTGCTGTTATTATTATATTATACAGGGGGAAAAAATGAGAAAAAGTTTGAGCGCTGATTGTATAATTTCGCACTGCAGCAGCTCCCAATAAAAGGGGGATTACCAACCCCTTTAGGATATGAAATACAGGAAAAAAGACAATGGAGCTGCGCTTTGCAAAATCATGTACAATTTATTAAAAAATAATAATAAAACACAATCAATTTCATGTAATTTAAATTTAGTGGCCACTGTGACAGACAAGACGAACACACATATAACAATACTCTGTTTAGACTGTTAGTAGATTATTTTAAACTGTGTTCAACTTGTTAGTCCATAACATTAGTAAAAAACCGGTTATTATTGCTTTAAAATCTCCTAATTGTTAGGAGTGATTGTCCCCAACCTGAGGAAGCCGCTGATACTAGAAGGCGGAGAAACGCGTAGAGGGCGACGGGACAGCGTTGTGGCAACTGGATACAATCTAGAGGAGTAACATACTCAGCGACCGCAGTGAACTGCTAAAATCATCTGGTCATATAAACTCCTAAGTATCAAGAGCCGGATCCCCACCTTTTTGAAAGGACAAAACCCTCAAGAATAAGTGAGTTATCCCACTAACATGTGCACATGAGTTGGGGACAATCACTCCTAACAATTAGGAGATTTTAAAGCAATAATAACCGTTTTTTTACTAATGTTATGGACTAACAAGTTGAACACAGTTCAAAATAATCTACTAACAGTCTAAACAGAGTATTGTTATATGTGTGTTCGTCTTGTCTGTCCCAGTGGCCACTAAATTTAAATTGCATGAAATTGATTGTGTTTTATTATTATTTTTTTATAAATTGTACATGATTTTGCAAAGCGCAGCTCCATTGTCTTTTTTCCTGTATTTCTTATACAGGGGGAGCAGCCTGTGGGGTCATGTTATACAGGGGGAGCAGCCTGTGGGGTCATGTTATCATACCCTCCAACATTTTTAGGGCAGAAATCGGTACACATATGGAAAGGGGGCGTGGCCATGGATAAAGGGGGCGTGACCATGGATAAAGGGAGACAGGATAAATTATATATGACTTGCAGCTATAATCCCAGAATTATGCGTTTGATTTTCTTTAGGGGTGCACTAAAGACATAAACTATGTTGTTGCTATGGGCAACCTCTGCTTTATACTTTATTAATGGCTTGAGATATCTCCGCCACAGTGATAGGACTGCTACAGGGGGTGGAGATATACAATACAGCTGCATGATGTGGTGACAGTCACACTTAATTATTAGACATATCCCAGCTGCTGAAGTCTCCAATACAGCACTGTTGTACTATACAGAGCAAATAGAAACTCACATACCCATGCCGCTCTGACAGGCAAGCTCAGATAGATGATACACAGAGCCCAACTCACTGTGACAGGCCCGCCGACCACATCGCGTGCAGGCGCAGGTAGAGGCCGCAGAGTGAGGACCATCCCCGGCTCTGTGCAGACACCCCTGCCATAGTCCCGTGCTCCCTCCTTGCTAGTGACACACTCACACTGAGCCCGCCTCATACAGGCTGACTGTGATCCGGGCTCGGCATGATAGAGCCAAACGCAGCATCAATGTGTTTCTCTTTCCCAGCAGGAGGACATCTTTCTGTAGACCGCAACGCTGCTCTAACTTGTTTGGTCTTCAGAACAATGGCGTTCAGCGATACGCTAGGGAGACCAGCATGAATGCAAGACTAGGACACTTTAGATAAAGTAATGTCCCTGGGTTTTCTTGCAAACTATCCGCACATACGCACTCATTTCAAGAGCTAGCACAGTGGGGAAAAATTCGGTACATTCGGTACAATCAATATTTTCCGGTACAGACTGTTAAAAAACGGTACTGTACCGGAAAATTCGGTACAGTTGGAAGGTATGTGTTATACAGGGGGAGCAGCCTGTTGTGTCCTATTATTATAAAGGGGAGCAGCCTGTGATGTATTTTTATTATACAGGGGGAGCAGCCTGTGGGGGTCCTGTTATTATTACACAGGGGAAGCAGCCTGTGGGGCCCTGTTATTATTATACAGGGGGAGCAGCCTTTGGGGGTCCTGTTATTACACAGGAGGAGCAGTCTGTGGGGGCCCTGTTATTATACAGGGGGAGCAGCCTGTGGGGGTCCCGTTATTTTTATACAGGGGGAGCAGCCTGTGGGGGTCCCTTTATATACAGGGGGAGCAGGTTGTGGGGGTCTCGTTATTGTTGTTATTATTATTATTATAATAATAATACAGGGGGAGCAGCCTGTGGGGTCATGTTATACAGGGGGATCAGCCTGATGTGTCCTGTTATTATAAAGGGGGAGCAGCATGTGATGTAATTTTATTATACAGGGGGAGCAGCCTGTGGGGGTCCCGTTATTATTATACAGGGGGAGCAGCCTGTGGGGGTACCGTTATTATACAGGGGGAGCAGCCTGTGGGGTCCTGTTATTATTATACAGCGGGAGCAGCCTGTGGGGTCCTGTTATTATACAGGGGGAGAAGCCTGTGGGGTCCGGTTATGATTATAAGACAGGGGGAGCAGCCTTTTGTGTCCTATTATACAGTGGGAGCAGCCTGTGGTGTACTTTTATTATACAGGAGTAGCAGCCTGTGGGGGTCCCATTATTATACAGGAGGAACAGCCTGTGGGGGCCCTGTTATTATTATACAGGGGAAGCAGCCTGTGGGGTCCTGTTTTTATACAGGGGGAGAAGCCTGTGGGGTCCTGTTATTATTATAAGACAGGGGGAGCTGCCTGTTGTGTCCTATTATACAGGGGGAGCAGCCTGTGGTGTACTTTTATTATACAGGAGTAGCAGCCTGTGGTGTACTTTTATTATACAGGAGGAGCAGCCTGCGGGGGTACTATTATTATACAGGGGAGCAGCCTGTGTTGTCCTTTTATTATTATAAGACGGGGAGTAGACCTGTGGTTTCCTGATATTATACAGGGGGAGCAGCCTCTGTTATCCTGTTATTATTATAAGACAGGGAGTAGCCTGTGGTGTCCTGATATTATACAGGGGAGCAGCCTGTGGTTTCCTATTATTGTTTTTTTTTTTATTAATACATATTATTAAACCGTAAAACCTAAATTTAACGATGCGCTGTTACTTATGGGCCAGTGCTCTGGACTTGCCCCCCAGGCTAAAAGTTGCCAGCCAGCCCCTGCTTACTGACACATTGGGGGTTATTCTAGTTCATTCTTTCTGACAAATTCCTTCTTAGATGGGCAAAACCATGTGCACTGCAGGTGGGGCAGATGTAAAATGTGCAGAGAGGATTAAATTTGGGTGAGTTATTTTGTTTCTGTGCAGGGTAAATACTGGCTGCTTTATTTTTACACTGCAATATAGATCTCACTTTGAAGTAAAACCTCACCCAAATCTAATTCTCTCTGCACAAGTTACATCTGCCCCACCTGCAGTGCATATGGTTTTGCCCATCTAAGAAGGAATTTGTCAGAAAGAATGAACTAGAATAACCCCCATTGTGTGTGTAACTATAGTAGCCTACTCTGTATAGCACTGGCTTACTGACACATTGTGTGTAACTATAGTGGCCTACCCTGTAATAGCACTGGCTTACTGACGCATTACATGTATCTATAGCAGCCTACCCTGTAATAGCACTGGCTTACTGACGCATTACATGTATCTATAGCAGCCTACCCTATATAGAACTGGCTTACTGACATATTGTGTGTATCTATAACAGCCTACCCTATATAGAACTGGCTTACTGACACATTGGCCGATATGTAATAGGGTGTGATTTTTAGACTTTTGCGATTTTTGGTCAAAATTGACCAAAATCGCATTTTTTCTAAAAATCGCACATGTAATAGGATGCGAGTCGCGGTAAAAAGCGCATTTTTTACCGCGAAATCGCACATTTTAAAGATGCGATTTTCAGGCACGCTGAAAATCGCATCCAGATGTTTTCCCATAGTAAACTATAGAACTCGCATATGTAATAGGATGCGAGTTCTAAAGTCGCATATGGGAGCTTCTAAAAAATCGCAAAAAAAATAGACCAGCTTCTGACTGGCGAGTTAGGCAGAAACATGCACAGATCATTGAGATCTGTGCATGCTTCTGCTGTAAAGAAAATAGTTAAAAAAGAAATTTAAATAAATAACTGGCGTGCGGTCCCCCTCCTAAGCATTACCAGCCCCGGGCTCAAAAAGCCGGTGCTGGTATCATAAAATCAGAGGGACAAACAAATAGGGGTCCCCTTGATTTAATGAAACCAGCACCAGGCTCAAGGTCCGGCGCTGGTTCCCAAAATACGGGGGACAAAATGACTAGGGGTCCCCCGTATTTAAAGAACCAGCACCGGACCCAAACAGCCAGCAGGGTAATGCCACAGCCAGGGGGAGACTTTTTATACAAGTCCCCCCGGCCAAAGCATTCAGCCCTGTGGCTGGTCAGCATGGGCAGGGGTCCTGGGGAAGTGGGGACCCCCCCAAAGAAGGGGTCCCCCCCCTCCAGAACTTACCTGCCCATGCTGAAGCCCGGGGCTGTCCTCCATGCCCCTGGGCTGTGGGCATGGAGCTGATTTTGTGTAAAATCAAGTTAAATCTATTGTTTTTAACAGTGGTACTACAAGTGCCAGCAAGCCTCCCCTGCAAGCTGGGACTTGGAGAACCACAAGTCCCAGCCTGCAGGGCATTAAAGGGCCCGCTGTAACTTGTAGTTCTACTGTTAAAAAAATAGTACACAAAACACACACTGACACACATTTTAAATAAAAGTTTAATACACACATCACACACACACACTCATACTTACCTATCTTTATCCCGTCGGTAGGTCGCTGGCTCTGGTGTCGGCGGCTCCGTGTCGGCGGCTCCGGGATCGGCGTCCTGTCCGACGATAATCCATGTTGGACCTGTGGAAGTAAATCCTACTCACCAGGTCCACCATGGATGGTCTTCTGTCTTCTCTTCTCTCTTCTCTCTTCTTCTTTATCTTCAAGCTCTTGCGGCTCCGGCAGCTCCATTCGGCAATATGATTAAAGGCGCTGGAGATGTTTGATCTTCAGCGCCTAACATCAGAATGATTCTATTGGCTGCTCAGCAGCCAATGAGAAGCGCCGCTGGGAGCAGCCAATAGAATCATTCTAAGCACCGGCGTTGAAGAGGCAACATCTCTGCGGAGACATGTTGCCTCTTCAACGCCGGTGCTTAGAATGATTCTATTGGCTGCTCCCAGCGGCGCATCTCATTGGCTGCTGAGCAGCCAATAGAATCATTCTGATGTTAGGCGCTGAAGATCAAACATCTCCAGCGCCTTTAATCATATTGCCGAATGGAGCTGCCGGAGCCGCAAGAGCTTGAAGATAAAGAAGAAGAGAGAAGAGAAGACAGAAGACCATCCATGGTGGACCTGGTGAGTAGGATTTACTTCCACAGGTCCAACATGGATTATCGTCGGACAGGACGCCGATCCCGGAGCCGCCGACACGGAGCCGCCGACACGGAGCCGCCGACACCAGAGCCAGCGACCTACCGACGGGATAAAGATAGGTAAGTATGAGTGTGTGATGTGTGTATTAAACTTTTATTTAAAATGTGTGTCAGTGTGTGTTTTGTGTACTATTTTTTTAACAGTAGAACTACAAGTTACAGCGGGCCCTTTAATGCCCTGCAGGCTGGGACTTGTGGTTCTCCAAGTCCCAGCTTGCAGGGGAGGCTTGCTGGCACTTGTAGTACCACTGTTAAAAACAATAGATTTAACTTGATTTTACACAAAATCAGCTCCATGCCCACAGCCCAGGGGCATGGAGGACAGCCCCGGGCTTCAGCATGGGCAGGTAAGTTCTGGAGGGGGGGGACCCCTTCTTTGGGGGGGGTCCCCACTTCCCCAGGACCCCTGCCCATGCTGACCAGCCACAGGGCTGAATGCTTTGGCCGGGGGGACTTGTATAAAAAGTCTCCCCCCGGCTGTGGCATTACCCTGCTGGCTGTTTGGGTCCGGTGCTGGTTCTTTAAATACGGGGGACCCCTAGTCATTTTGTCCCCCGTATTTTGGGAACCAGCACCGGACCTTGAGCCTGGTGCTGGTTTCATTAAATCAAGGGGACCCCTATTTGTTTGTCCCTCTGATTTTATGATACCAGCACCGGCTTTTTGAGCCCGGGGCTGGTTATGATCGGGAGGGGGACCGCACGCCGTTTTTTTTTTTTTTTTTATCGCACATTGGAAAATGCGCACATTTTCATGACTGAAAATGCGCACATTTTCATTACTAAAACTCGCCCGAAATCGCACCACATCGCACTTTTTTACCGCAAATTCGCATCTCATTACATATGCAAATTTGCGGCAAAAAATGCGATTTGGAAAGGTGCGAATTTGTGCGATAGTCCAAAAATCGCACCCTATTACATATCGGCCATGGTGTGTATCTATAGCAGTTCACCCTGTATAGCACTGGCTTACTGACGCATTGTGTGTAACTATAGCAGCCTACCCTGTATAGCACTGACTTACTGACATATTGGGGGAAATTTACTAAGGGAAATTTGTAAAAAATAGGTGTATTTGTATCCAGAAATACACTTATTTTTGACATTTACTATCCCGAAAATACGGCTATTCGTATTCGTATTGATAGCACATCAATAAGACTACGAATTGCCATATTTTCGGGATTGTAAATGTCAGAAATAAGTGTATTTCTGGATACAAATACACCTATTTTTTTACAAATTTCCTTTAGTAAATTTCCCCCATTATGTGTAAGTTTAGCAGCTCACCCTGTAATAGCACTAGCTTACTGACACATTGTGTTTAACTATAGTAGCCTACTCTATAGTATGAAAGAAATATAAAGGTGTTCAAATCGCGCTTAGAATGCCTCTTGGTGGATGAAGACACAGGGATGGTGTCCCCACACCATATAAACACGTGAAAGAAAAAGATCATATGCAAGAGCATATGAAATCGTGTCTCGTTCATCAGCGCTATCAATAGATAATACGGTACTCTTTACCTAGCACGGCGCCCGCGATTGGCATCGCGGTCATCGGGGGTAAAAAATCGCGGCCATCGCATGCACTAAAAAAAAGGGTGCGACGCGATGCCCGCGATTTCCCATAGGGAATAATGTTAAAAGTGTCAATGGACGCGATTTTTGTGTTCAATGCCTCAATGCTCGCGATTTTTCCATAGGAAACAATGTTAAATGGGCCACAGAGCCCTAATAGTCCCCCTGAAGTGTGAAATGGCCCCCAGAATTGTTAACGCCACCCCACGATCAACGTGAACCTGAAGCGTGGCGAGCGCAGCGAGCCCGCGAGGGGCGGCGGTACGCGTCCTCCGACCTTTTCATACCCCCACTATCCACGTCGGCGTGGAGTTGAGAACAGAATAGTGTGGCGAGTGCAGCGAGCCACCGAGCCCGAAGCGTGGCGAGCGGACGCGGATACCTGTGAAGCCCGCGAAGGGACGCGTTTACCTGTGAAGGTATCCGCGTCCCCTTGCGGTGCTCGCTGCGCTCGCCACGCTTCGGGCTCGGTGGCTCGCTGCGCTCGCCACACTATTCTATTCTCAACTCCACGCCGACGTGGATAGTGGGGGTATGAAAAGGTCGGAGGATGCGTACCGCCGCCGCTCGCCACGCTTCGGGTTCACGTTGATCGTGGGGTGGCGTTAACAATTGTGGGGGCCATTTCACACTTCAGGGGGACTATTTGGCCTCTGTGGCCCATTTAACATTGTTTCCTATGGAAAAATCGCGGGCATTGAGGCATTGAACACTAAAATCGCGTCCATTGAGACTTTCAACATTGTTCCCTATGGGAAATCGCGGGCATCGCATCGCACCCGTTTTATAGTGCATGCGATGCCCGCGATGGGCGCCGTGCTAGGTAAAGAGTACCGATAATACATCCCTATGAAGGTATATTAGTCTCCTCTTCTCCGCCTCAAACTGGTTTATACAGTAGAGATGACCGCAGTATTGAAAGGGATTCTTGTTATATATGGATACCCATCACCGAAGATGTCAGAGTGGGGAGAAAATACCATACATCCCTATATGGGATTGGGCGTCTCCTCTTCTCCGTTTGTAGGAAATAAAGTGTGGCCAAAATCGATAATCATCTGACTATACCACTCTCCAGTGGTGTGTACATAAGGAGAGAGATAATTGTGCCACGTGTGCTGTTCATCAAGGCTTGTCGGCCTTTTTGTATGCTGTACACTGTATTGTCAGGATATAATTACCCATTTCCTTGTCTGCACCAAATAAGCGCTGGACTTGAAGTGTTCGGAAGAAGCCTGCTGTGTCTGTAAGGAGGCTATCTATCAAAGATTGGAGAGAGCTATGGTACCAACCAATCAGCTCTTAGCTGACATTTTTGAAACACAGGCCGTAACATGGCAGTTAGAAGCTGATTGGCTGTTAATTTATCTCTTTCCAACCTTTTTCACTCGGATAACTTGTTATAATTTATTATCCATGTGGCCTACAATTGGTAATGGTAAAGTATGGCGAGGGAGGCACCATACGAGGGTACTTGGTACACTAATTGAGGGTCTATGTCGACTGTTGTTGACCTAGGCACTAAAAATCTTAAAAAGTCATGTCGACCTTTTGCTTGTCTCAAACTTTAGTCCATGTCAACCATAGTGCATGTAGACCTTTTCACTGTCGACCAATAGTGGTTGACCTAATGACCGTTGACCTCGTTATCGTCGACCTAATAATACACTTTTTGACAAACAGCAATGCTAATATTGCATTGTGTGTATTATTTTAGCACAAACTTGTTAGGAAGATGCAAAATATCAGTCACTGTGAACTAGGGGCCTCACTGCAGCGCTTTGTGAAGCGGACATTTTGTTCCTGAAGTAACTTTTTGAATGGGCCGCAACCTACTGTATGAACTCCCCAGGCATTTGTAACATTACTGAAATTACAGGATTTTAATGGCTATTTTAAATACTGCATGGACCAAAGCAAGGAACCCTCTGAGATCTGTGTAAACAGGAGAATGATGGGGTAATGGCTATGTCTCCTCCTAGACCAAGGAACCCTCTGAGATGTCCTGTATGTAGACACAAGAATGATGAGGTAATGGCTGCATCTCCTCATAGACCAAGGAACCCATCTGAGTTGTGTGTAGACAGGAGAATGATGGGGTAATAGCTATGTCTCCTCATAGATCAAGAAACCCTTTGAGATGTCTGTAGATAGGTGAAAGGAACCCTCTGAGATGTATGTAGACAGAAGAATCATGGGTAATGGCTTTGTCTCCTCATAAACAAAGGAACGATCTGAGATGTGTGTAGACAGGAGAATGATGGGAAATGGCTAGGTCCTTCTCATAGACCAAGGAGCCCTCTGAGATGTGTGCAGACAGAATAATCGGGTAATGGCTAGGTCTTCTCATAGACCAAGGAACCCTCTGAGATGTGTGTAGACATATTTAAAAAAGTAAATGTGCACATGTTTTATTTTACATATTCTGACACTGTAGCCGCCAAGCATTCCCCCAGCATGAAGACGCTCCAAATGAGGAAATAACCACAGAGATACAGTATTATTCACCACTCATTTTATTACCCAAATTGTTGTTGGAAATAACACATGATGGGGTATAAGATGGGAATTCTGTTGAAGATGGGATGTTGCCCATAACAACCAATCAGATTCTATCTAGTATCTCCTAGACAATACTAAATAAATAATTAGTCTATTATCTAGACTACTCATTTATTTAGTATCGTATAGGAGAAAATAGATACAGTCTGATTGGTTGTTATGTGCAATATTCCATATTTAACGAGTTGAAATGTAGTGGGACACCTCTACATTGTGAGTGCATGCCACTCCGTGATGGTGACAGGGGTGCATACCACTCCTTGGATGGAGTAGGGGGTGCATGCCACTCCAGTGACAGGGACGCTTGCCACTCCGTAAATGGTGACGGGGGCGCATGCCACTCCCTTGACGGTGACGGGGGTGCATACCACTCCGTGGATGGTGATGGGGGCGTATACCACTCTGTGGGTGGTGACAGGGGGCGTATACCACTCCATGGATGCTTCCTGGGACTCTTGCCACTCCGTGGATGCTTCCTGGGACTCTTGCCACTCCGTGGATGCTTCCTGGGACTCTTGCCACTCTGTGGATGCTTCCTGGGACTCTTGCCACTCAGTGGATGCTTCCTGGGACTCTTGCCACTCCTTGGATGTTTTCGTGGGCAAATACCAGTCCATGGATAATGGGTTCTCTTGCCACTCCATGGATGTTTCCGGGGTCTCTGGCCACACTGTGGATGTTTCCGGGGGCGAATACCAGTCCATGGATAATGGGTTCTCATGCCACTCCGTGGATTGGAACGGGGGCTCTTGCCTCTCCATGGATGGTGATGGGAGCATATACCATTCCGTTGATCTTGACAGGGGCTCTTGCCACCCCGTGGATATTGACGGGGGCGAATTCCTCAATGGTGAGGAAGCCTTTCTCTCCCTCTGTGCCGGTGGGGCCTGTCTCTCCCTTGGTGCCGGTGGGGCCTGTCTCTCCCTTGGTGCCGGTGGGGCCTGTCTTTCCCTCGGAGCCGGTGGGGCCTTTCTCTCGCTGGCATGCGGAGGTGCCTTTCTCTCGCAGGGAGGCGGTGGTGCCTTTCTCTCACGGGGAGGCGGTGGGGCCTTTCTCTCGCGGGGAGGCGGTGGGGCCTGTCTTACCCGCGGTGCCGGGGGCATCTGCCTCTCCCGGGGTTCTTGTTTGGCTTGGCTCTCTGATGGCAATTGGGCCATTTCTCCTCTTGTAGCAAGTTTGACTCACTGCGTCACCTTAATTAAAGATAAAATATAAATATTTAATAACAAATAAGCTATACACAAATATCCCTTCTAGTCATAATGGACAGAGAAAAAATCATTCCGTGGTGAGTAACCATCGAACGATTTCTCCTCTGTGCGGCTGCTTACGCGTAAATGTGTAAACGTACGCGTTGCAGCATAGTGCGGGTATTTGTGTGGCGAGGTGGGCGTGCCTTTGGCGGAATGGAGTTTACCTGCTTGATAGGCAAAGGAAATAGGCAGCCAAGTGAGCCCTTTACGCTACTATATGTGACCTCTCTGGGCGCAATGAAAAGCAAAAAGTGAATATGGTCCCTGATCTCCTGTCACAATGTTACAATTCATTCCATATTCATATGATTATAATCCGGAATCACAATGCTCCGCTAGTAGGATCAGTATAAATATGTGTTACACAACTGACCACAGAAATGCAGGTATCAGCGAATACAATACCATAATGGAGTAATGGGGGAAATAAAGGGCTTTATTATTTAAAGCCCATTTATCAACAACCTAATTTGCAGTGAAATGTGGGCATAATATCGGTGCCCATTGTCACATGCAAATTGTGATTATTTAACCACCAACAAAAAGAAAGGGTTTAAACCAAAATAAAAAAGTGTTTATGTGTGTGTGTTGGTCGGGGGGGGGGGGGGGGGTAGGGGGGGTGACACAGGAACCCACTGGAATCGAATAACCATTTTAGCTTATATTGAATGCCAAAAATATTGGGGGTCATTGGGAACCGGCAGTGCTATAAATAATAAATAACCACTTAGGTTTGGGTAAAGACCCCCTGAAACACCCACTAAATTGGGACATAACCACCTTCTATGCTATGACACGCCCACTTTCAGGTGAGCCTCGCCCCTTAAGAAATCCATGAAGAACCCTAATTGCTCAAACAAAAAAGTATGAATAGAAATAAGAGCGCACTTACCTTGCCAATATAGAACGGGACGCAGCGCACGGCTGCTCCCGTTTGTCTCCTCTTTCCTCCTCTCTCTCCTCTCTCTCCTTGCTCCTCTCCAAACACAATATATGAACTGAAAATGCTGAATAATCAGACGCTCTGACTGCACAAGTCGGGACCAGGCAACAGAATGACTCCTAGTGTTCCGTCCTGGCTCACCAGGCATTGTGACATCATAGAATCACTGTTATCACAGGGCCATTGTGATGTCATCACACAGGTATTAGCAGCAGCCATACAGGCAAATATATGTATAAAAATAAAGTGGTGCCCATACACTAGTAAGATTTATCTTCAGATCTGGCTGATTGGAACAAAAACATGGTTATGGATGAGTGACAGTTTGTCGGTTTTCCAACATTTCCAAGCAAATGGTCAACTGTAATTTGCTCTCATCCATAACCATGTTTTTGTTCCAAGCAGCCAGATCTGAAGATAAATCTGCGTGTGTATGGCCACCTTTAGACTATGTGTATGTTTAAGCAAGGGCAGAATAGCATATCTCCTACCTGCCTAAATTTACAACCCTGAAAGGGGCAAATATATTACCAAAATGGGAGGCGCTTTGCAGATTGGGGCAGGGTTTTTTATACCAATATAACATGTCTTAATGCTGTCAAGTGTATCAGGCCTTGCCAAGTACCATACTAAAGTTTGCACTGGGGTCTGTCAGTGCTGCTTCAGCCTCTGTGCTCTCAGAAGGTCAGTTTAGGCACCGCTACTGGTCATGTGCGACCCTGATAAAGTCATTAAAGTGAAATGCGCACTGGCGGAACACCTGTGTTGTTATGGTAACAGTGATAGGTTACTGTGTGTGGCCTAGACAGAAGGGCTCAATAGTGGAGTTACCTGTAAGCCATAGGATAGATAGCTGCCGAAGGCTGATTGGATATACTGAATCACCTCTATGCAATATTGTTAGCAAGCAATGATCTAGGTCTTAAACACTGAATGATACCATTAACGATTTATAAACGGAATGTTGGGAGTGAATCACTGCCCTCTGACCGTCAGTGTAACATCTACCTACCCTGTATATCACGTTTTACTGACAAATTGTGTGTAACTATAGTAGCCTACCCTGTATAGCACTGACTTGCTAACAAATTATTTATTATTTATTTATTTATTAACAGTTTCTTATATAGCGCACACAAATTACGCAGCGCTTTACAGAGCATAGTTATGAGCAAAAACACATACCGAATTAAAGTACAAGACAGTTTAGGACAAATACATGGTTAATATGGATGGTTGCATCAGGGGAAAGGACACTTAAACAATCATCAGGGTGGCAGTGGTTTATATATTCTAAGAAAGGCACATGAGGAGAGAGAGCCCTGCTTGTGAGAGCTTACATTACATGTATCTAAAGCAGCCTACCCTGTATAGCACGTCTTACTGACACATTGTGTGAATCTATAGCAGCCTACCCTGTATAGAACAGGCTTACTGACACATCATGTGTATCTATGGCAGCCTACCTGTATGGCACTGGCTTACTGACTCTTTGTGAGTAACTACAGTATAGCAGTTCCGCCTGTATAGCACTGGCTTGCTGACGCATTGTGTGTAACTATAGTAGCCTACCCTGTATAGCACTGGATTACTGACACATTGGCCCTTATTCGGATCGGTGTGGCCGGATCCGAATATGCGGCCTGGACCATGCGTGCAAAACCCCGCCTTCCATACGGATCGCCAACTCCGTCCGTACGCGGTAAGAAGCTGGCCGAACGGACCGCACGTGTATTTTTCACGGAATACGCCTCCTCCATCTCAGGGAACCTCCCCCATCATTCGATGGTCGCAGACTCCTGACGAAGTCCAATGACGAAACGCGTTGGGGCGTTTCCATCTGATGCTGAGTTCACTGGCCTTCCATCTGTTTCGTGCTGGTCTTATCTGCTGTTTCCCACTGTGAAAGTCTGGTCCCCGCTGCTGCTACACCTGAGCCGGAGTGACCGCCGCTGCTGATACACGCTAGACGGTGCGACTGGAGTCCCCAGTGCCCGCCCCGCTACCTGTTGAGAGTACCGACGTTGCACTAAACATCTTGTTGGATCGACTGGTGTCCCCAGTGCCTGCACTGCGACGTGCTCTAGGAGCGGTGAATATGCTAGTACTTCACGCAGCTATATTTATTCTGTTATGTATGTGAGCTTTCTTTTACCGAGTTACAGTAAATATTTCATTAACTTTCGCTCACGCTGTGCGCTCCTTCTTTCTCTGTTCCTACATACTGCTATCTGGGGCCTGACTAGCCCATAGGAGTGAGCTGCACCATACTTTAATACACAGATATTCAGCCAGCCATTTATTCATTCATTTGTGACATTGCGCAGAAATACCTGTTTGTATGTATATATATATATATATATATATATATATATATATATATATAAAATAACACTTTTATCACCACCCGACACCCAGGTGAATAAAATGACAATAAATTTACCAATTTTAGACGACTATTAAAAGGTGTGAAACTTGTCACCAAACATTTGAATACGAAGCCCATTGAAAATGACTGCGAAGTAAAAGATGTTTAAAAAACTGTCAACTTTTAAAAGACGGGGAAGAATTGAATAGCAAAATAATATCACGACATATAAATGTTGTGAAAAAAAGAACAGACCAATATTTGAATACCCCCCTTTGTGTCCATTCCTTTTTTGCTGTGATATGCAATTAATGTATTGATTTACTGGTATTCCTTTTGAAAATCAATAAATCGAGTTAAAAATAAAAATAAAAAAAACAATCCGGCCTCCTATCTCCCCTTCCAGCTGGCCAGTCTCAGACCTTTTTCTATGATATTATTAAGTGGGAGCTTGAAAATAAATCAAAGTTTAGTCCACTGAGGTCCTCTGTCTTTTGATGATGGGCTCATCATATTAATTCTTTCTATTTGATGTAGAGTCTTCCATTTTGGTAACCAGCAGCTCTGTGGCCCCAGCTGATGCTCTTATAGGACGGGTGCTTTTGGGAGGGTTTTCCAGGTCGATCTGACAAATGAGAACCCTTTAAATTGTCCTTGCTCCTCAACTGTTATTGGTTGTTTACAGGTCCCTGCTGCCTCAGTTCTCTGTAGGTGGCTTACAGTGAAGCCTGAGTTGGGTAAGGATGGTGGCTCAGGGTTGTATCGAGGTAGAGTCTCAAGGGCTTCCACCGCAATCCACGCAACTGGCTGGAAGAATGGATGGTATGTTACAATTGACTCCGAGTTGTCTGGCGGGATCTTTCTGGAGGAGCGCTTCAATGATGTATATCACTGCAGTGCCAAGTTCTTGAAGTCTTGTAGGATGGTAATCAAGTCCTCTGGTGATCATTATGATACCAAATGAACACCAGTTGGCAATGGCATTGTACTCCTTGCTAGCACACACCTCCAGAGCAATGTAACCACGTGTCCCAGCATAGCCAGTTGCCCTTCGGTCTCCAAGGATGTTCTCGAGTGCGAGACCTAAGTCAGTGATCTGAATATGTGGCCTGATTCAGTCACCAGGATATTCACTGGTTTGAGGTCACGATGGATTATTCCCTTAGAATGGAGGAATTGTAGTCGACATACAAGCTCTGCCAAGTAGAAGGTGGCACTAGGGATGGTAAGGCGGACATTGCTCTTCAGGAGCTGATGAAAATCTCCTCCACTTGCATACTGCATTCCAAGTAGTAGATGTTCCTCGGTCTGCTGAGCAAAGTGGCCATGGATAAGGAAGGCCCTTCCTTGTATCAGTTCTAGCGCTCTACTTTCCACAAACACTCCTTCTTCTTTGCCCCTGGCTAGCAGCGGTTTCCTCTTTATGACTTTCACCGGCACCAACTGACAGACACATCTGCTGCCAGCAAGACCTTACCAAACCCGCCACAGGCTAACTGATGGAAAAACATCAGTCCCTGGAAGGTGTCGCTGGGGCAGAATGATGCAGCACTGCTGGTTCCCCTTCTTTCATTTGCGTGACTTTCTTTCTTCATCTTCTTATGTCCAGTCTTCTCATCTGAGCTGGATGAGAATCTCATACACTCTTTCTCATCAGTGGACTTAGAAGAGATCCAATTGCGCCATCTTGTATGTTTTTCCTCTTCTCCTCGATTGGGACCATGGGGTGTTGCTCCTCAGAGGAGTCAAAAATTATTATTATCTCCCTGCCATGACCGACGTTGCTCTTCTCCTTCTTCGTGGAGATCTTCTCTTCTGAACTTGATATTACTCTTCTTCTTTTCCTCTCCTCCTTCAAAAAGATCTTCCCTTCTGATCTGGATATCCTCATCCTTCTTCTCTTCTCCTTCACGGAGATCTTCTCCTCTCCCGAACAGGATGATACATTCATTCTTTTTCTCCTCTTCTTTTCCTTCACAGAGATCTTCTCCTCTCCCGCATTGGATGTCCTCAACCTTCTTTTCCTCTCCTTCACTTACCTAGTTGTCTCTTACGCCTCAGCTTAGCTGGAAATTCACTAACTCTCCTTTCTTCGCTGCTTCCAACTGTCGCTCTGCCACCAGTGTAAACAACCTGGTTGCCCTGGCAATGGCTGCAGCTTTGAAAAAGTGGCATGCGGAAGTCAGTGGCAGTTTCCAGACCATATCCCAATGCTAATACATGGTGTATGCTTGCTGTGTCTCTGTGCATGTGACATTAATTGGTAGTCATGTGTGAAACTAATATGAGCAAACAATTGGATAATGCTGCGCTCGGCTACTTTGTGGTTGTGTTTTAATAACAATCAACAGTGCGGTGTAATGGCTAAAACAAGGTTTGCTTAATAAAACAATATACAATTGTGCAGGGGGTACAGTTTGTGTACAATTAAACTGGATACAAGGTTTACTTAATGAATAATACACAATCGTGCACCAATGATTCAATGCAGAGGGTACAATTCGGTTGCACAATTTTGATTGGGTGCAGTTAAATTAGATACAATTAGCATACAATATAATTGACAATCGTAATAAGAGAAGTGAGAGATCTTATCGCTACTTCAGTGTCAGTGGTTCAATGATGATGTGGTCACTTATTGCAATTGTACAATGGTACGGGGAGTAGGAATTTTGGAGGGGGGTTAACTACAGTCCGGTTGGTTATTGGATTTGTGGTGGTGGTGGTGTCCAACACACCTGGTCTGACCGCGGTGTCCCGCTGGTCTGGACCTGCTTTTTACAGTTTCTGCAGTAAACGGGTATGGGGCCCCAGTGTTGGCGCGCAGTGGTGCGGCATTCCTGAGGAGAAGGGGCTGGGTGTCGGGGAGCCCAGTGCTGGTGGAGAGGCATTCCTGAGAAGGAGGGGTTGGATGTCAGGGTGCCTGGTGTCTGTGTCTGGTGGTGGGGTGCTTTGCGGGAATACGGATTTGGGGGTTCCTGGAGAGGGTGGCAGTGATGGCGTTTCTGGACCTGCCGTGTGTCAGCATCACGGCGCAGGCCACCGGGGTTTGCCCTGTTGACTGCGCTGTTCGCTGCTGCGGGGGACTTGGCTGGTCTAGCGGTCAGCCTGTGTGTATCTATCAGTTCTGTTTGTTTTTATTGAAGTACATGAAGTTTGTTAAGAAATAAGTGTAGGACATCACCCAAGGTATACCAGCACTATGCTGGGGATAAATCCAAGTCAATGTATTCTGATGAAATAGCCATGCTCCAGTTTTTTTTAAAGAGGCAATCATTTACACTGCAAAGCCAGTTTGATTTATGAAGTGTAAATGATTGCCACTTTAAAAAAAAAAAAAAAAAAAAAAAGGGAGATTTCTTTCCAAATCTCTCACTTTCTGATTCTCTCTTCCTATTACATTTCCCCCTATTATCTTTGTTACGTATTGAACTAGTTATATATCCGTGGGTTGCATGCACCGGTGCTTAGTTAGGTTTTCTGAGTTTTGGGGTTTATTTATTAAGCATTGTTTTCATGGCAGAAATGTTAAAGGGCAATGGTATTTCCTAGGTAGAAATAGCTAATAAAAGGCATTGCTCTCTTAATGATTGGGAAAAGCCCAACGCACTGAGCAATTTTCGCCCATCTGGTTTTCCTGGGGGTGCAAACTGCTATATTTAGGTAACTCATATCATCTGTTACACCAGTATTGTTGTAGTATCTGCTTGCAAACTGCTATATTTAGGTAACTCATATCATCTGTTACACCAGTATTGTAGTATCTGCTTGCAAACTGCTATATTTAGGTAACTCATATCATCTGTTACACCAGTATTGTAGTATCTGCTTGCAAACTGCTATATTTAGGTAATTGTGCAAATATTTTTATAAGATTTGAAAGTGAGTGAGAATTTATTAGTGGCTGGGATGGTATGTAACCTCTTACCATTTGTTATCTTAGTTTTATTGCTAGTGGAAGAGGGGGTCTGGCTGGGTGGGGTCTCAATCAATTAACTTAGAAACAGCTTTTAGTATATATTGTGAACACAAGGCTGACCTCAGCCTGGCTGACCATTGCAAGCTGACTATTGTTAGTTTGTCAGCTTTTAAAGTAGGAATATTTTTAAGTAGGGCGAAAACAGTTACATAGATTAAAGCTTGGACTTATTCTGGACTTAAACTGGACAGAAACTGCCAACCAACTTAACATCTTCGTATCAAAGTGAATCAGAAAGACACCAGCAACCCAGAAAACCAAGACTGCTTTGAGTGAGCTCACTTCATTCTCACATCACACTACTCCTGGCTGCTTAACCTGCCTATTCAGCTGTGATATCACCATTTCTCCATCTGCTAAAACTTTTTGAATATCACTCTTTATGCTTGTACTTGCACTGTCCGTTTTGAAAATGCCCAGCTGTACCTCTTATGACTTTACCTCTCTTGCTGTTCCATTGAGAGTAGGTGTCCCTGACTATTTTATTCTTGGCCCTCTTCTCTATCTCTACATGTCCTCTCTGGGTGAACTTATTTGCTCACTCGACTTCCACTATGCCGAAAATACAAAAATCTACCCCTCATTTCCTGATCGCTCTCCTTCCATCCTAACTCATATCTCCAACTGTCTCTCTGCTGTCTACTCTTGGATGACCCAGCGCTTTTTTAGACTGAAAATATCAAACACTAAGCTGTCATCTTCCGACCCTCCTGCATAAAACCCGACCATCTCTCATCCTAACCTGTTTATGCCCACCTCTCCCCCTTCTGTGTTATACCTGTCTGTCTAAGCCTCCCCTTTAGAATGTAAGCTCTCACGGGCAGGGCCCTCTCTCCTCATGTGCCTTTCTTAGAATATATAAACCACTGCCACCCTGATAATTGCTTCAGTGTCCTGTCCCCTGATGCAACTATCTGTATTAACCATGTACTTGTCCTAAACTGTCTTGTAATGTAATTTTGTTTTGTATTTGCTCATAACTATGCTCTGTAAAGCGCTGCGGAATTTGTATGCGCTATATAAGAAACTGTTAATAAATAAATAAATAAATCCATCCCATTGCTTGCCTGCTGGTAATACAGCAGATGAACAGTGGTGGAAGGCAATGCACCAGCGCTCACTGCTCATCACTCCCCTGTAGCAGTTTAAACTGCAAAATTTAGCTGCTTTCGGCTCAAAACCGCCCAGTATCTATAGGCATTTAGGATCATATAATGCTTAGCTCTGGTCACCTGGCCCGACTAAGTGATTTTCCTGTAGGGCAGCCTTATCCTGTATGTAACGCCTTCCTGTCCTTGTACTTACCAGTGCTTAAATACATGACCTAGGCCAGGGGCGTAACTAGAACTTTGTGGGCCCCATAGCAACATTTTGAGAGAGAGAGAGAGAGAGAGAGGGAAAAAGGGATGGGTGCAATCAGGAGAGAGAATGTCAGGGAGGAAGAGAGCTGAAAAAGAGTGTCAGGAGGAGAGAGAATGAAAGAGGGAGTTAGGGAGAGAAAAGGGGGTGTCAGGGAAAGAGAATGAGAGTGTCAGGAAAAGAGAGAGAGTGAGAGAGAGAAGGTGTCAGGGCGAGAAAGGAGGAGAGAACGTGAGAGAAGGGGTGTCAGGGAAAGAGAGAGAGAAGGTGTCAGGGAAAGAGAGAATGAGAGAGAGGGGAGGGGGGTGGTGTCAGGTGGAGAAATGGATGAGACAGATAGTGAGAGACCATGCCAGGTAGAGAGAGAATGGGGGCAGAGAAAAAAAGAGAGGCTGTTAGAGAGAGGGGGGAAAGAGAGTGGAGATGGGCAAACTAGAGGACCAATATGGGAAATGGGGGGTGAGAGAGAGAGAGAGTATGGTGAGTAAGAGAAGGGGAGTGAGAGAAGGAGTTTGAAAGGGTGACAGGCAGGCATCACTTTTTACCACTCCTAATTCCCTTCCATTGTAATGCTGGTCGCCTGCTCCCCTTCCCCCCTTCCTGGTCAACTGCTCTCCACCCCAGCGCTAGTCTCCTGCCCACAGGGCTGCGGTCTCTGACCCCCTCGCTCATACAGCCACTGCCACCACTGTTTTAATTTACCTTTTTGCGCCGTTCCCCTGCACCCAGCTGTGCCCGACTCCCGTTAGCGCCGCTGGTCCCCTGCTCCTGGCCACGCCAGTCTCCCGCTCCTGACCTCCAGGCGCTTGTCCCCTGCTCCCGGCTGCACCGTTTATTATTATTATTATTATTATAATTTTATTTATAAGGCGCCACAAGTGTTTCGCATCGCCGTACAAAGGAACAATACAGGGAGACAAAGCTTGGCATAACATTGAATAAATAACAAAAATACAGTACAAATAAAGAGGGCCACAGTTCAATACACATTACAGCTTGGATATAAGTAGTGAGGACTCAATCAACATACAACTAGAGGCTTGATGCCAATGATGGAGATGAGTATGCAGACAAAGATGGTCACTGAGTGTTGGAGTATAGGAGAGCTGTGAGTGAAATGTGAAGAGAAGTGGGCTTTGACAACAGGAGGGAAGAGGGCCCTACTCGGAGGAGCTTACAATCTAGTAGGAAGGGGAGACAGACAGATTACAAGAGGTGCAAGCAAGTGGGTGGTGGTTAGATAGCAGGATGTAAACAGGCAAGGGGTCGGAGAACCAGCTGGTTTATGCAGTGGAAGGGTATGCTTTGTTGAATAGGTGAGTTTTCAGTGCCCGTTTGAAGCTTTGCAAGGTCGGGGAGAGTCTAATGGAGCATGGGAAGCAGTGATCAGGGTGGAGGAGAGACGACAGTCGTCATCCGACCGTAGAGTGTGGGAGGGTGTATGAATGGAGATGAAGTTAGAGATATATGGAGAAATGGAATTAGAGATGGCCCTGTATGTGAGTGTGAGGTGTTTGAAGAGGATTCTGTAGGGGAATGGAAGCCAGTGCAGATTTTGTTGAAGGGGAGTGGCAGAATTAGAGCGGCGGGAGAGGAAGATAAGCCTGGCTGCAGCATTGAGGACAGATTAGAGAGGAGCCAGTTGGGATTGAGCGAGGCCGGTTCCCATGCTCCCGGCTGCGCCAGTCTCCCGCTCCGCCCGGCACTGATCTTCTGCACACAACCCCTTGCTTCTACCACTGCAGGTCACTTGCTGCCGTAACTGTTCTATTGCACCTGTTGGCGCTGGTCAGATCCCCTGCTTCCGCCAGCGATGTTCCCCTGCTCCTGGACGCGTCAGTGCCTGTCCTGCTCCCCTAATCGCTTGGGCTCTTTTTTTCTACAGCTAGTGGTCATTATTTAACTATAGAGGGTACAGGGGATTGTCTTGGGGCCCCCCAAGCCTCAGAGCCCCATAGCAGCTGCATCCCCAGCACCCTCTATAGTTACGCCACTGACCTAGGTAAACAGTGGTGTTAGACACAGACTTTCCTTATATAAGAAAGTTTAACACTAATAATATAAAAAAAATGTGATCATATAGCCCACTGTAGTCTACCACAGTGCTAATTATATTCTCTTATACCTTACCAGCATGTCTCCTTTTTAAAGCTATAGAGCAAACCAGTTGCCTTTGTGAGCTGGTGCTAAGATGAAATGATTCCTGGATTGTGTTCCACAGATGTTGCTGTCTGATTTGCTGCATTCTTATGTTACATTGCTCTTTATTTCAGATTTGATTTGCAACCCTGTTCTGGCCACTTTCCCAAGACTCATGGAGCAGACTGATGTCATAGATGCTCTGAGGGTATGTCATTCAAACACAGAGTATATAGCTTAATAAGAAGTGAAACACTACATGTTTAATAGAAGTGTTTTAGTCTTGTATTGAGTTCTTAGAAGAAATTGTTGAATTAAAATATATTTTCAAATATCTATCTGGTGTCTGGACAGCGCTTCTAAAAATTCTTGATGGTTTTTCTCAATATTTCAAAACTCCCATTCAAATAAATGGGCGGCCACTGATTGGGTCAAGATAACCTGCCTGATTAGTGATGGGATCATGCTAAACAACAACAAAAAAAGTGGGCGGAACTCCAGGGCTTTTAGTCAGTGAAACAAAAGATATTTAAACTTCTCTACATATCAGGGTAAGGCAGTCCCCTTTTTCAGTACACACGTGTGTATACTTGAAAATAAGGAAGCAATGGCCACACCGATTCCATGCCTGTATTTTGTGTTCTGTATATCTTAAGGAGAGTAAAACTTTAAATCTATTATATAAATGTGACAACCATCATCATTACCTTAAATCTTGAACCATATTTACTGTATATCTATCTGAGATGCGCAGTAGGCAGCCTAACTTCTTCTGTGCACCATTACATTACATACCTCCCAACTGTTCCAAGTTTTTGGGGCTGTCCCGCTATCTCACATGTGGGCAGCAGTGTCTCACAGTCAGCAGTGTCCCGTGGTGGTGGGGCAGTTGGAAGTCTAACTGTCCCTCGCTGCTCTGCTCAATGCAATGGCCATGACCCCATAGTGATGGAAACAGGGTGTGGCTTGCAGTGAGAACATCCTGATGAAGCCACACCCCCTTCAGCTGAGGCCATCCCCCTTTTCGGGGGCTAGCTCAGCGGAGTCCCTATTCCCCCCCCCAACAATTTTGGGAGGTATACCATTATAGTACTGCTCTTGAATATTATTATTACCCCTGATCTGTCTGTCCAAGCAAGGTGCATGCAACTGTAAATCAGGCCCTGTGTGTACTGTGTACTGGGCTCCTCCTCCGTGCACCAATTCCTCTGTCTTCCTCACTAAAAGTGTGCATCTTAGGTAAATAAAACAAATGTGAGCCAGAAAACGACTTTGCTAGATTATGCAGAGCCATCTGATGTATGACATTTGTTTATCTGTGAGCGAATGCAGCTACAATGCAGCGGGTGCTGCTTCATCTGTGACTTCATGTTTAACACTAAATCCTATGCAGTTAAAATAGCAGCCTAGTGTCTCTAGGACATGTTTGCTGCATCTGCGTGGCAAATAAGACTGTTTAGAGATTGTACACTAAAGGTCCATACACACACAACGATGTGTCACATCGTTAACTACCATCGTTAATTTTCACCCTTGAAGTGAAAATGAAAGACCTCAGCATTGCAGGTGATCACTGGTGCACGACGGATGACAAACGACCACAAACGATGCAGGTCCTTTTTCTATTTCTATAACAAACAATGTTAACGACCATAGCCAAATTGACCTGCATGCATGGACGATGGCTATGGTCTATAACGCCCCACGGGTACGCGCATCGTTTGTAGTCGTCCATCATTCACAGCATAAACACTAGACGATGTTGAAAGATTCACCTCCTGAACGACCCTGAACGAAGTCCTTCTGGGTTGTTCAGGAGGTGATTTATAATGGGGTCGTTCATCATCATTAAGGCATCATGTAGTGTCTGTATGGGCCTTAAGTCTCAGAGTTGCTCAGTGGGCATCTTGTATTGAGTGTATGCGGACACAACTGTCAGCATATTTTATTTTTAAATTCTGGTTTGTTTTTTTGTAAAGGCTATGTCCACAAACATTTACTCATTCATGTGCAGTGACTAGCCCTAGCCATCACCTCCCAATGCCTAAACTCCCCCCTAGTGCCTAGCCCTAACTCTTTCCTTCCATAGCTGAACCCCACTTCTTAGCCCTAACCCTCCCTTTCCCACAGCATTACCTTAACTCCGTCTTGTGTCTACCCCAACCCCCTTTTCCTGAAGTTTAACCTCCCTTTAGTGCCTAGTCCTAACCCTCCGCCTAGTTTTTACTCTTTTTTTCTTGAGCCGACATGTGCCGACAGGCGGTATGTCATGCCCTACCATCCACTAGGGGGTGGTGGGAGAATAAAATAGTGTGCCGAGCATAGCGAGGCAGCGTGCCCGAAGCATGGTGAGCGCAGCGGTGCTAAGTTTCAGTGTCCATGTCGACTGTGTCGACATTCGGGACAAAAAAAGTGAAGGTACTTGTTTCCTAGCACGGCGCCCATCGCAAACCGTACTTAGTGGTGTGCAATGCGATATTCCCATTAAATTAACAGGAGTGCTTGTACAATTAAATATCCCATAGCATTGCATGCCAACAAATGGGGACGTGGAATACATATAAAGTAATCCGTGTCCCCTTGCGTGGGCTCGCCCCGCTTCGGGCTCGGTAGCTCTCTGCGCTCGCCACACTATCTAAAATCAACTCCGACGTGGATAATGGGGGTATGAAAAGGTCGGAGGAGGCGTACCGCCACCCCTCACGGGCTCGCTGCGCTCGCCACGCTTCGGGTTGGCATTGATAGTGGGGGTGGCGTTGACAATGGGTGCCGAAGTAATGCTTGTTGACCTAATGACACTATCGGCCTAACCTGTGTCGACCTTCCTGCATGGCGAACTAGTGGTGTCGACCTAATGCTTGTCGACCTAGTTGCTGTCTGTCCAATGATTTGTACCCATATCGGGAACGCCGCAGCATAAGATTACAGTGTCTTTCTTGGCTTTTATTCACCTGATTTTGTTATTTTGCCATTGCAACAGATAATATGTCATTATGTTTATCATTTGATGGTATGTTGTACTCTGCCATACAAGACTGAACTAATTAGCATAATAGGTATGTTAAGTACCTTATAAAATTTGAAGCATTTAATATTAAGGGTATTAAACGATCCCTCTCATTTTTATATCACTTGTGTAATGCTTTTAATTTGTTACTGACTTTAGGTTCTCATGTATAGTACATTGTAAAAATAGAGCACAAATGCTGTAGCTATGCACCTGGGTAGTAATACCATACTGTACTGCAGATGGGACAGATGCAACAGGTGGAGAGAGATTTAGAAATGGGAGAGAGGTGTCCAAATGCAAATAATATTTTCACTTTAAAAATAAATATGCTCAGTGTTGCATGCAAAAGCAGCCAGTATTTATTCTGCATGGAACAAAATACATAAATCCCTAAATAAACATAAATTTAACTGTATTTTTAGTATGTACAATTTGTGGTTTTTAGGGGTTTTAATGTATCACAAATGTAATGTACAGACACAAGCATTGTTAAAATACTAGAGACATTATATAGCAGCAATTTTTTTGGGAAATGCCTTTAAATGATTACCCATGAGAGAGCACACACACACATATATATATATATATATATATATATATACACAACACAATTGTGGTGTGGTGCCTAAATGTCCATACAGTGAATGATCCGCTGTCAAGTGAAGCAAGAGGAGACGAAAAGTCCAATTTCTTATTTTATTGTAGTAGATCTTGTTGTCACAGATAACATATGTACATGAGCCCAACGCGTTTCGTCTATAACGACTTCATCAGGGGAACAAAGCAATATATCTTCAGAGGAGAAAAAAAACTCCCCAGAATTCCTTGAGGGATACTGGTCCCTTTAAATTTCAAATTTGGTCTCTTATGCTTTAATGAGTACTCGATATTAAATTCGATATTTTCATCCAAAGTGCGTGTATATGCCGACAGGTAAAAACAACCCTCTAAGGGTTAAAAAACTGGGATTCCTTCCCTGTATTTAAGAGTCTCCAATATGAGCCAATACTGAAGTCTAACAATCGCTTCTCCAGAGTTTGGTGAATAGATCTCTCTCCAAGGGATCTCCTTCTCCTACAGGGAAAGCCTTTCCCTGTAGGAGAAGGAGATCCCTTGGAGAGAGATCTATTCACCAAACTCTGGAGAAGCAATTGTTAGACTTCAGTATTGGCTCATATTGGAGACTCTTAAATACAGGGAAGGAATCCCAGTTTTTTAACCCTTAGAGGGTTGTTTTTACCTGTCGGCATATACACGCACTTTGGATGAAAATATCGAATTTAATATCGAGTACTCATTAAAGCATAAGAGACCAAATTTGAAATTTAAAGGGACCAGTATCCCTCAAGGAATTCTGGGGAGTTTTTTTCTCCTCTGAACATATATTGCTTTGTTCCCCTGATGAAGTCGTTATAGACGAAACGCGTTGGGCTCATGTACATATGTTATCTGTGACAACAAGATCTACTACAATAAAATAAGAAATTGGACTTTTCGTCTCCTCTTGCTTCACTTGACAGCGGATCATTCACTGTATGGACATTTAGGCGCCACACCACAATTGTGTTGTATACTATCTGTTTTGGTCCCTTAACCCTCGGGGGACACTGTGGTGAGGCAGCCAATTTCATTTGATAATAATTGACCTATAATTTCAGCGCATGGTGGATTATTGGGTATTGTGTATATATATATATATATATATATATATATATATATATATATATATATATATATAACCACAGAACATACATGGTACTTTAGCTGTGCAAACTTTAGGTTGCTCTTCCGCATCATGGAGCCTCTTATTGAGCTGTGTGTGCTACTGGGAGCCACCGTAATGTAACATGTGTCCTATGTCGCCATTGTCCAGTGCTATGTAGTATACTGGTGCTCCATAAATGTAACAATGTAAATGGCAACAATGTATCAATGTAAATGGTAACAATGGCATATAAATCCTTTACATTTTATTTTCTGTGCTTTCAGAGTGGATGGGCAGAAAAAGAGAACTCTTTAAAGAGGTCAGAAAAGGTAATTAAATAATGGTATTTCTGAAGATCTGATATCCACTAACAATTAGTCCTCTATTCATTCATTACTACACATGTATGGAGCCAGAAGTGACCATTTCCAGTCAGATCACGTGATCTAATACTAATACTGTATATATTTTCTGTATATCACAAAAATCTGTTTATGCTAATCGTCATTTGATTCAAACTCTCAAAGCACCCAAACGAACGAAGAGCCCACATTTCCGATAACCTTTTACATTAGCACCCCCAAAATTATTCTTTGTATACCCTTTACTACCCAAACAGCCATCAGGTCACATGGAGGTTCCATGTTTTTCATTTCATGGACTGAATGGTTCGCTGTGTCTGCACATAATTCATGTTTTGTCATTAATGAAAAAAACTATATACAGTATCCTAAATATAATATTGTAATTAATTGGTCATTACAGTTATTCCTGTAGTGTTATTCATAATCTAAAAACTAGTCAATGTTTTGGTTTGTTACTTTTTTTTGTATTATTTGTTTATTGAATTTTTTGAAAATATATCAAATACAACATTTGGCAATGTAGACAGCAAATCCGAAAACATGGAACAAATGTGGTTTGTTACTTTTTTATTTGCCAGGGACTAATCCAGTAAGTCTCTAAACACAAGTAATGCTGGGCATTCACGCTACAATTAGTTTGCTGATCTGCCCGATATCGTCGGATCGGCCAAATAATTGCAGTGTGTGTGTGTGTATGTATGTATGTGTGTGTGTGTGGTTGACCATAGAGAAAATATTGATCAGTTGGGCATATCTGTCCAACGCAATATTTTCTAAAGCTGTGCACACACGGTGCAATATCGCTGGCAATATGGTCGCTGAGCGACCATATTGCTAGTGATTTGTGCTGCAGCAATAAATCACCGGGTGCGCGCTCCTGTGTTTAGACTCCTAATGGTCGCTGGTCGCAAGAGCTTGCTCCTACGATCAGCTGTTCCCTCTGCAGCTCTCCCGGCATAGTCTCCTGTTCATTAGCGACCAGCTCTGGTCGCTGATGAAAACTGGACACTGAGCAATATATTGCACCATGTGTACACAGCTTAAGCCTTCAGTCAGCTGCAAAGGTCAGTTCCGGGAGCGTAAGTTTGCCCCAGATGCCCAGAGGCAAGATAAATATTGACACCCACACACCGCCTTCTCTTATATATTTGGCTACATCTGTCACTCAAAGTGTGTGAGTGTGTGTATAACGCTGGGTGGAGCCTCTGACTCACATGACTGACTCACATGACAGAGAACCAGCCCAGTGAGCCCACAGACAGTGCCAGACACCCTCTGCCTCCCCATGTTGCCCAGCGCTGCTACTCCACAGCCACCAGGTGAGCGCCCCCCGCGACCCCCCCCTCCCGCGATTTGCGGCAACCCCCCCGCGACCCCCCCTCCCGCGACTCACTGCAAAAACACCCCCCTCCCCCACGACCTCCCGCAATTGCGGAAAAAACACCCCCGTGACCCCCCCCCTCCCGCGATTCGAGGCAAAAACACCCCCCCCCCTGATTCGCAGCAAAAAGAACCCCCCCGCAACCCCCCTCCCGCGATTCGCGGACACCCAAGTTGCAATACATGGCAATTTTCATATAATTCTAACCATATTTCTCATATACAAACGTTCACAAATTAAGGGGGCGCAGCCCCTTACGACGGTATGATGGGCGCGATGAATCACCTAGTATATAATATATGCTTTAATCTGATATTTAGGAATAGCTGATATTTCATAATTTGCACAAGAGCAGCACTGCACATGTGTACATGCATTCCTACAATGTTCTTTGTAGTGTCACTGCAGACCTCAGGTGAGTGATAGTCTGCAGCCGTTTGGGGTCATGGAGATGGACAGCATTTCCTGGGCATGCTGGAGCCAGTGGCTGTGGCTTTGGATACAGCATCATTGGGCCCACCTGTGTGGGTTTAGCAGATATCCTCAGTAACATGGGTAAATAGATGTCTCATGTTCACAAAAAGGATCCAGTGCTGCATCTTTGGATGTAGTGAGCGGATCCGAGTAGCCTTCAATGAGCGTCTGTAACTAAGAATGCCTTTTGTGTTTTTTAAATGTTTAATTTATTTATTTATTAACAGTTTCTTATATAGCGCACACATATTCCGCAGCGCTTTACAGAGAATATTCGAACATTCACATCAGTCCCTGCCCCAGTGGAGCTTACAATCTGTATTCCCTACCACATATACACGCACACAGACATTCTAGGGTTAATTTTGTTTGGAGTCAATTAACCTACCAGTATATTTTTGGATTGTGGTAGGAAACCGGAGTACCAGGAGGAAACCCACGCAAGTACGGGGAGAATATACAAACTCCGCACAGTTAGAGCCATGGTGGGAATTGAACCCATGACCTCAGCGCTGTGAGGCAGAAATGATAACCATTACACCATCCGTACTGTTTTAGCACAGCCTCTGCATATAAAGACATAGGGCCTTATTTTGGTTCACTCTTTCTGACAAAATCCTTCTTAGATGGACAAAACCATGTGCACTGCAGGTGGGGCAGATGATACTTGTGCAGAGAGAATTAGATTTGGGAGGGGTTTTACTACAAAGTGAGATCTATATTGCAGTGTAAAAATAAAGCAGTCTGTATTTACCCTGCACAGAAACAAAATAACTCACCCAAATCGAATTCTCTCTGCACATTTTATATCTACCCCCCTGCAGTGCACATGGTTTTGTCCATCTAAGAAGGATTTTGTCAGAAAGAGTGAACCAAAATAAGGCCCATAGTTGCTTCTATATTACTTCCCGCTATCTCTATCTTCATAAACAAAATTATATGAGCTGTCCTGGAGCAGGGGGATTTTTCCCCCCATATGTGCGGTTAGTCCTCTGAATAAGTGACGTCATGATGCTCTGGGCGTCTGTGTAGGCCACAAGGTGCCACTCCAGTACATAATTACTGTAAAATGTGGGGGATGCGGTGGGATTTAGCCACAGGGTTTTCGCGCAGGGAAAGTATCTGGTTATCAATTATACAGCCTTTTCCTTGTGTAGTAAACCCCGGGCAAACACCTGCTTACTCATCAATACTAGGTAAGATGCAGAATAAATGTGTAAACTCTGCTTATTGTCTTTGTATCTGAACTTTATTTGGAATTATATTTACTGTATTATGGTGATATTTTTAGAGATCTGTGTCGCAAACATTGGGGCTAATACTGTTTAATAAATGATCCATCAAGCATTATGCCGATGTTGCTGTACTGCGCACGACCCATTCTGCACATGCACAGGACCAGTCCTGCGATTGCATTGCATATCAGCAAACTCTTCGGCCTGATTCACAGGTAAAGCCATTCACTGGGGACAGCCGGCTTTCCCAAAAACGGGGTGTGTCAACCCTATTTTCTGGGAGTGGCCAGGCCAAGAACTGAGCCGCTTGACCTAGTTTCCTTGGCTTCTGAGTAAGGTTAGACTTACAAAAGGTTGTCTTTGCAGAGAAGCATTGCGTGTGATGTTTGTGATGTTCCTCTAAACTGCAAAAGCATCACTGTTCCATCACAAATGCAGGCTGGGGTGGTATGCACCTCCTCCTGCATTTGCATTGCTTAAAGATCGCATATGATCAGCTGCTGCATGTAGCTTATCTTATGAGATCCTAACTGAATCAGGCCCATTGTGCAGTTTTATTTGTGGTACAGATTTACCTTACCATTACCACTTATTTACATACCAAACCTTGCATTTCCTCTACAGCGAGATACAGAGTTCATAAAAAATGCATTCATCCAAGTGTATCATGACACTGCTTACGCTCTTCTGGAATCAACATTCATGCAGGCACCTAGATGGGCAGAAGAAGAGACGGAAGCTGCTCGCTGGAAAGCAATTTCTGATTTCCTAAAGCACAACCGGGAGAAAGGAGGAGGAGCCTGCCACTTCCTGCTGTCCCCTGATGGCCTTCACAAGCCATTTGACATATCAGAAATAACATACGACTTTCCTGATGCAGCGAGGACATCTGTTACCATAATATGACAATAGCAACATAAGAATAATCAATCTGAAATGAATATGTTCCTAAATGTTACTGATATTGTTTATTTATTCATCTGAATCACATTAGAACTGATTATTTATACATGAAATGTGTTTTTTCTCGAATATTTTTTATGCATTTGTTGATTAATGCTGATAGTATTACTATAATGTATTGTTGTTTTGTAATTTCTTATAAAAAGTTTATTAAATTACAAATAAACTTATCTTTGTAATTTACTAGTTGGTTAAAAGCACATTCTGTAGTCCTCATAGTGAAGAAATGGGGCAATGAAAAATAATAATGTTGGTATAACATAAATGGATTCCTGAACTATATCGTACAGTGTGGTTATAATGTAGCAATCAAAACTCTTACAACTCACCCACTTATATACATTCAGGCAGTTCTTAAAGTGGTCCTGGAGTGGTGGTGGAATGCACAGGAAACTGTAGAGTTGACGCTTGTGTCGACTTGGGAGTCAAAGGTGGTATCGCCCTTTAAGGACCGGTAGCAAACTCTGTTGGGGGATGCTGGCGTGCTCTATCCTCTTCCCTTGGGAGCTGGAGATGGTAAACAGCGAGGAAGGTAACCTGGCAGGTGGAGAATACTAGGGAGCTTTAATAGCAGCAGGAGACAGCAGCAGCAGAATGCACAGGTGAACCACAGGGACTCTGGAAAGGGACCTGGAGCCTTGGACGCTGATGACTGGTTGAACACAGGGATCAGACAAGTTGTTCAAGGTGGGGAGGATGGGCCTGAGGCCTCAACTATATCCCCCCTGCTGGCCTGTGATTGGCTGCAAGTCACCGCACCAATCAATTCCAGGAAGTACCTGTGCACACCTTGATCACATGGATCAGTGCGCAGGTCAGAGTATCAAGGTCACAGGAAAACTATTGGCAGACAGAGTCATGTGATCACGGGTGTCATGGCGGCGCCCATGCGGCGTGGGACGCTGACCAGAATCCAGGGTAATGCCACCCAGATCTTGCCATGGAGAATACCCAGGGACAGTGCAGGACAGGGACCTGCGCCACAGGACACACCAGCGAGTGGGTAAGGAACGCGGGCGTGGTCGCAGATGCGAACGCGCACTGCTATTTCAGACATGCTCCACAGTGCAAAACTACAAAACACCTAAAATAAATGGATCAGTACACACCATAGGCACGCAGGAAAGATTTAGGGCATGGTTTTGTGGGACAGGGGATTATGCACACCATAATGCCCATTACATATTATTTCATATAAGTGCCGCTTACCTACATGCTTATTGCTACGGTTTACTTGCTCGATGGCAGGGTTACATGCTCTTTGCCACGGGTTTCTTGCGCTATGCCAGGGGTTTCTTGCGCTATGCCAGGGGTTTCATGCTCTTTGACAGGAGTTACATGCTCAGTGCCAGGGGTTACATGCTTGGTGCCAGTGGTTACATACGCGGTGCCAGTGGTTACATGTTTGGTGCTAGAAGTTACATGCACAGTGCCAGGGGGAAGTTACTGTGTGTACTTCACTGTGCCATAAAGGAGACAACCAGGTAAAGCGATGGGAAACCCAGCTGTCTCAGATAAGGTCCATCCATCTAATTGCCAGGCCTCGAGCTCCAATTGGCTCACGAGTTGCGAGCCAGCGCGTCATTTGAAATAGCCGTGCGGACTTGCGAGCTTATTGGACCTCGCAGCCCAGCAGCCAATCAGGCAGCGGTGGCTCCTGATTGGCTATTGGACCACGAGCTCCGAATGGCTCATGAGTCGTGATCTGGCATGTAATTTGAAATAGCCGTGCCGCGAATGGATGGACCTGCTCTGAGACAGCTGGGTTTCCCACTGCTCTACCAGGTTGTTTCCTTTAGTGATGCAGGCAGGGACAGACAACAGGGTAAGGTGAGCGGACGGAGGGGGAACGGTTCCTACCTCCAAAATGTCGGAACCCAGTGGCCTTGCTATCTGGTGGTTTCACATACTGGGTGGGATGTACTGTACTAATGGGAAAATGCAGATCTTCAAAAACTAGATGTGACCACATTTCCCATGTCTACAGAGCTTGCACCTGATAAGCAACTTCAACCAGATTAAAAGGCTAATAACTAGACCAAGAACCTGGATATTGCTCAATACTCATACTTGTCTATCTTCCTGGAGCTGTCTGAAGGCTCCTGAAAATCGTGTGGCACTCCTGCTTCCTGGATCATTAGGCAAGTATCCCAGAGCTGTCCTCACCCTGCTATTCACGGCACTCAGCAAGTGTTGGACTGGGAAGCAGATAATCTTGGCATTGTACAGTGAGGGGTGTGGCAATGATGACACAAATATGCAGCTGCACCCCCAGCCAAGCCTCTTGCCACCCATTATGTCAAGCTATGCCCCTTGCATCACCCACCACTGTGCCAACCTGGCTACCCCCTCTTGGGAGGTACAGTAGTAGCCATAAAGATGGCAACTATGCTCTAAGTTCGAAAAATACCCCAATGTTGATTTAATTGCACCAGTTATCTCCGGAAATCAAAATCTGTATTGCCATTCCTGTATTGCAGCAAGAAATGTTGGTTTTGTAGGTATGGAGGACAGCCTCAGACACACTTTCGTGCAGAGTTAGAGGTCTATTTGCAGTCAATTTTGAATTCTACTGACAAAATCGACAGACCTTTCGCTATTATGAATCGACCAAAATCAACTACAATTTTAAATGTTTCTAATCCATAGGCAATTTAGATCATGATACTCAATGTCGATGTTGGCAGATTTAGGTCACTTTTAAAATGTATATAAAATTTGATCTTCACAGATGCGGAAGTACAAGCAGTGGCGGGTATCGCAAGGGGAAGCTTTGATTGGAAGAGCTGCCCTTTGTGTTGCTCATCGCATATGTTGGTACATAGAGCTGCAGGATGTACTGCCACTGCTTGGCACATCCCGCCCCAAGAGAGCATCGTAAAAAAAGAAGGGTGGTCAGGACGAGAGATAGGACTTCATGGAAAAAGAGAGAATGGGAGAAAGAGAGAGGAGCGAGAGACGGAGTGTAATGGAGAATGGGGTGGGATGCAAGCAGGAGTGAGAAAATTACATGGAGGAAAGAGAAAGAGAGTGTCATGGAGAGAAAGGAGGAGAGACGGGGAGAGAGTGAGGGTGTCAAGGAGAGGAAGATGGAGATAGGGGGTGTCAGGGAATGAGAGAGAAATAGAGAGAGAGAGAGGGGGGGGGGTGTTCAGGAAGAGACAGGGAAAGAGAGTGGTTGGCCGGATAGAGAAAGGGGGTGAGAGAGTGGCTGTCAGGGAGAGAGAGAAAGACAGGCAGAGATTGTCAGAGAGAAGGGGAAGCGTGGGTAAAGAAGTGGAGAGGAGAGAGATACTAGAATCAGCAAAGAAGAGTGAGATAAAAAGAGAGGTGAGGTGGAATGAGATACTGTTGAGAGAAAGAGGGGGCAGGGGAAGAGAGAAAAGAAAAGGGGATGATGAGAAACAAAGATGGGGGTTACCTGTGCCCCAACGCCACCTCCGGCAGATGCTGGTCTCCTGCGCTCCAGCATCAGCAAAGGTGGGTCTCTTATGTGCTGGGAAGGCAGTGGCTGGTCTCCTGTGTGCCTCATCAGTCACCTGCTTTGTACAGGTGCCAGGACCGTAACTGGGCTTCTATGGGCTGCAGCTGAAGCAGCCCATAGAAAATGGTGGTATATGTACTGAGGACGATACTGCACATGTTCTGGTCCCAGTGTCTGTCACCTGCATTGTACCGGTGCAGGGACTGCATCAGGGATCGGCCACGGGGGTGCCGGCATCGCGGTTAGCAGCAGCCCCCTCTTACAATCGTATGTCAATTCTGGTTGGGGAGTTCATAACACAGGGAAATGTAGCAAACATGGTGAAGATAAATAACGACACCTTAGAGCAGGCATTCCCAACCACGGTCCTCAAGGCACACCAACAGTGCAGGTTTTGTAGATATCCAGGCTTGAGCACAGGTGACTTAATTAGTATCTGAGGGATTCTGATTAAACCATCTGTGCTGAAGCCTGGATATCACTAAAACCTGCACTGTTGGTGTGCCTTGAGGACCGTGGTTGGGAATGCCTGCCTTAGAGTATCAGAATATTTTCCGTGGCACCACAAGGCCAAACCTTTCTACACATTTCTAGAAAAAATATTAAATGAAGTGCATTGTGTTTTTATGTCATCCTTCAGTTCACTTGTGGTGAGGGACCAGATATTTTTTGTTTGCCCACATATTTTATTATTCGCAGCCGCCAGTTCTGGTTTTACCTATTGCATTGACCATAAATAATCTAAACTGGCTCTGGACCACCAATCCAAGGCACCCCTGCAAATATCCCAATGCCCCTAGTTTGGGAATAACTGGTGAAGATGCTGACATACAAATGTTAAGGTGTCCACACATTACAAGGTTACTTGAGACTATGGGGGTGATTCAACACAACTGGGTAAGCAGTGGTCGTTGCTTAGCAATCAGCTTAACGCCACCCCTCCAAAAGCATGCTGCCGAATCCCCTCGGTACCATTCGAGGGAATGTGTTCACTAACACATCCCCTTACACAAATCCACAAGCAGGAGAAATCATTCAATGGTCGCCGACCATTGAATGATTCTCCTGCCTTCGGAAATAAAAATCAGCAGAAACTAACTTTTATTTCCTCAGCAAATGGCAGAATACGGGGTTGGCACTGATGCCCTGTCCCCAGCAAGCATCAACCCACCCAGCATTTTCATTGGATGAAAAGGAAGGTCTGTGTATTCTACTAGAGAATTTGTGAGGCGCCTTCGCAGGACTTGTTTCCCCGGAGCAGCTGCTTGAATATAGGGGTAGTCACTCCCTATTAAGTAGAATGACAGAAAAAAAAACAAAGAAGCAGCGCTACAACCACAATGAAGTAATGACTCAGTATTAAAAAATTTTTTTTTATATAGACTGAAAAAACACATAAAATTACATCACATGCATAGACATAAAATAACAATTAAGAAATTAATAAAAAGGAGGGTATCTCACTTAACATATTTGCCGGATCCAGGGGTACTTTACCATCCAATACCCAAAGTACTCCTGGATCCGGCAAATGTGTTAAGTGAGATACCCTCCTTTTTATTAACTTCTTAATTGTTATTTTATGTCTATGCATGTGATGTAATTTTATGTGTTTTTTCAGTCTATATAAAAATATTTTTTTTAATACTGAGTCATTACTTCATTGTGGTTGTAGCGCTGCTTCTTCTTTGTTTTATTTTCATTGGATGCCCTTAAAACATTGTGCATTTCCATGGGTGAGCCCTGTTCCCATGGCCGTCTGCCCCTGGTCCTTCCTCTCTGCAACAAACGCCCATTCGTTGCTAAGGTCTGCACATAAGCACATAAGCGCTTGTGCATTTGCAGACCACCCACCATCGGAACGGGGCCAAATTCGCCCCTTTCTGAATTGTGTTGAATTAGGCCCTATGTTTATTTTTACAGTAAGGTTTCAAAGGAAAATTTTGCCCTCGTCTCCCTATGATTTATGACCAGCCCTGCTAATTGTAATCTTTCAGATTTATAACAGATTTAGGTACTTGTTTCCTAGCATGGCACCCACTACTCTATATGCGTAGAGGGCTATTCAGGGTAAGTAAATCGCATCGCATCACATCACATGTCATTAATGGCATGCAATGCAATTTTTTATCGCATCCTATCTTATTAATGTATTCACTGACTTAGCCCATTAAAAAGATAGGATGCGATAAAAAAATCGCATCGCATGCCATTAGTGGCATGAGATGCGATTTTTTATCTCATCCTATCTTTTTAATGGGTTGTCAGTGAATACATGTAAAAGATAGGATGCCCCCTCCCCCACTATCCACGCCACCCCAAAGTGTGGTGAGCGGCGGCGTAACGCTTCCTCCGACTTTTTCATTACCCCACTATCCACGTCGGCGTGGAGTTGATTTTATATAGTGTGGCGAGCGCAGCAAACCACCGAGCCTGAAGCGTAGCGAGCGCACGCAGATTACTTTACATGGATTCCGTGTCCCCTCACGGGGCTCACTGCGCTCGCCACGCTTCGGGCTCGGTGGCTCGCTGTGCTCGCCACACTATATAAAATCAACTCCACGCTGACGTGGATAGTGGGGTAATGAAAAATTCGGAGGACGCGTTCCGCCGCCGCTCGCCTCGCTTCGAGGTGGCGTGGATAGTGGGGGTGTGTGTTAGACATATAACGTTAAAAAAAAATCATCGTATGCGATCAAATCGCATGCGATGCAATGCGATTTCCTTACGGTGCCCTATGTAGAAAATCTGGGCGCCGTGCTAGGAAACAAGTACCCAGATTTATAACAGACAAAAAAAGTTTCACAGACCTTTTATATTTGTTCCATCAGTATTATATTGAGGGAATAACATAGTAACATAGTAATTAAGGCTGAAAAAAGACGTTAGTCCATTGAGTTCAATCTATCTAACTTGTAACTACTGACTTGAGTAAGTCATATCTATAGGATTGCCATAGTGGCCAAAAATGTATCCAGTTTTGATTTAAATTCATTAAAAGTAGTTACTGTAACCACCCCCAACGGCAATGAGTTTCAGAATTTTACTGCTCTAATGGTGAAGAATCCTCTTCTTAACTCAGTACAGAATTTATTTTCCTCGAGCCTCAGTAAATGCCTGCGTGTCCTAAGTATAGGCATATTAGTGACCAAATCATGTCCCAGTTATATACGCTTCCCAATCCTGTATTTGAACATACTAATCATGTCACCTCTCAACCTCTGTTTCTACAGTGAAAACATATTCAGCCTGGTTTACCTATATTTGTATTCTAGTGATTTGAGACCTTTTACTAGCTTAGTCACCCTTCTCTGTACCTGTTCCAATTCATTTTGTGTCCTTTTAAAGGTGCGGTGCCCATAATTGAACACAACATTCCAAATGTGGTCTCACCAATGCTTTTTAAAGAGGCACTATCACATTGGCATCCCTTGAATCTATACCCCTTGCCAGTGTCTAGTTTGCTTTTGCTGCTGCACTTGATCAGTGTGCACTATTACCCAATTTTTCATCTACAGTATGATGACCCCCAAATCCTTCTCTGCATCACAATTCCCTATAATAGCTCCATTTAGCCTATAAGTAGCTTGTTCATTTTTGTTCCCATGATGAATTACTTTACATTTTTCAACATTAAACTGCATTTCCCCTCTTTCCACCCACCTTTCCAGTTTATTTAAGTCACTTTGCAGTGTTTCTACATCCTCTCCTGAGTTAATTTCCTTACTCAATTTTGTGTCTTCTGCAAATATTGCAATTTTACTCACTACATTACTTCCAATATCATTAATGAATATATTAAACAAGGTGGGTCCCAATATTGAACCTTGCGGGACTCCACTTTGGACCTTACCCCAGCTGGAATGTATGCCATTTATCACCACTCTCTGTCCCCAATTGTGCAACCAGTTTTTAATCCAATTACAATTACAATTTTTATCTCCTAACCCTAAGTTACCTAGTTTCATTAATAACCCTTTATGAGGCACTGCGTCAAAAGCTTTAGCAAAATCAAGCAGTATTACAACAACAGATTTCCCTAAGTCCAGCCTCCTACTGACTTCCTCATAGAAGCTAATTAAATTAGTCTGACATGATCTATTTTTGATGAACCCATGCTGAGCCTTACTTATCACTTTCTCCTGTTCTAAGAAATTTTGGATACTATCTCTTATTCCTTTTAATATTTTCCCCACAATGGATGTAAGGCTGGCCAGTCTATAATTTTCAGGGTAAGTTAGGATTAGTTTTGCTACCTTTCTTCCATATTGGTACTACATTATGCGCCAGTCCCTTGGTACCATCCCTGAGTTTGATTCCTCGAATATCAGATATAATGGCAGTGCTATGACAGAACTCAATTATTTTAGTATCCTAAGGTGTATTTCGTCCGGGCCAGGAGATTTGTTACTATATAGGTTCTGTAATCTATTTTTGACTATTTCCTCACTCAAACATACCGTTTGGGAGCAATCAAGAGACGAGCATTTAATCTGTGGGAGATCTTCTAAAGATTCTTCCCTTGTAAATACCAAAGCAAATACATTGAATAATTCCGCTTTCTCTTTTCCTTCTATTAACGGTACCGTACTTATTTTTTAGTGTAGACTTTAGAATTTTTGGGGATTAGATTTGCTATCTGTGGCTATTTTACATTCAGGGTGAAATGTAATAGGATGAGAGATTCAGAAAGTGAGAGATTTGGTAAGAAATCTCCAGTTTTTTTAAAGCGGCAATCATTTACACGGCAACACCAGTTTTGATTTTGAAGTGTAAATGATTGCCGCTTTAAAAAACCTGGAGATTTCTTACCAAGTCTCTCACTTTCTGAATCTCTCATCCTATTACATTTCACTCTCAGTCTCTAATTTAGCTATTTTGATTGTATTTTTACATTTCTTATAACATTCTTTATATGTGGCAAATGATTTGGGTCTAGTTTTACTGTAATTGGATGTAAATTGTATAATTGTTGCCAAAATTGCATTCTGAAGTTGAAACTTCAGCTTGCTCTTAATTGTATGACATACATCTGACCAGGAGAGGGCACCATTTAACAGTTTATGCTCGTTTCGTAATCCAGCTATCTTAAAGTAGAAGGCAGTAGACAAGTGTGGTGGCATTTAATCACTGTTTGTATATAAACAAGCCTGTTCTTAGTAACAATTGCAATTTGTGAAATGATCACACAATTTTAGGTACTTGTGAGTTATCCGGGCTGCCGATTTTGTCCTTAAGTTTGGTTAACTTAAGGACACCCGACCGACGCGATGCCCACGATTTAGCTCCAAATCGGGGGCATCGCGTCGGTCGTGGCCGTTATAAGGGGCCGCGACGCGATGCCCCCGATTTCCCATAGACAGTAATGTTAAAAGACACGATATCGGGGGCATCGCGTCGGTCGTGGCCGTTATAAGGGGCCGCGACGCGATGCCCACGATTTCCCATAGACAGTAATGTTAAAAGACACGATGGACCCGATTTCCCATAGACAGTAATGTTAAAAGACGCGATGGACCCGATTTCCCATAGACAGCAATGTTAAAATAAAATTACAATGTGAAATTGGGCAATATGTTTTTAAAAAAAATGTTTCATGGCCCCCCACCACCGTTAACGCCACCCCGCTATTGACGCCAACCCGAAGCGTGGCGAGCGGCGGCGGTACGCGTCCTCCGACCTTTTCATGCCCTACTATCCACTAGGGCGTGGAGTGAGAATAGAATAGTGTGGCTAACGCAGCGAGCCACCGAGCCCGAAGCGTGGCGAGCGCAGCGTGCCCCGCGAGGGGACGCGGACACCTGTGAAGCCCGCAAGGGCACGCGGATACCTGTGAAGGTGTCCGCGTCCCCTCGCGGGGCTCGCTGCGCTCGCCACGCTTCGGGCTCGGTGGCTCGCTGCGCTCGCCACACTATTCTATTCTCACTCCACGCCCTAGTGGATAGTAGGGCATGAAAAGGTCGGAGGACGCGTATCGCCGCCCCTCGCGGGCTCGCTGCGCTCGCCACGCTTCGGGTTGGCGTCAATAGCGGGGTGGCGTTAACGGTGGTGGGGGGCCATGAAACATTTTTTTTAAAAACATATTGGCCAATTTCACATTGTAATTTTTTTTTAACATTGCTGTCTATGGGAAATCGGGTCCATCGCGTCTTTTAACATTACTGTCTATGGGAAATCGTATCGGAAATCGGGTCCATCGTGTCTTTTAACATTACTGTCTATGGGAAATCGTGGGCATCGCGTCGCGGCTCCTTATAACGGCCACGACCGACGCGATGCCCACGATTTCGGGCGCGATGAAAAAATCGGCAGCCCGGATAACTCACAAGTACCCAATTTTATTTCTAGCTGTGATATGTTAGAACTCACAGAGCAGCAGTAGCTGCAGTCATACGTTTGGATGCTATTTTGTTTCCAGGTACACTTATTGTGAAAAGATTTCAAGATCCAAGACATGAGAGATGAATATAATCTGTCTAGGACATTTGCTGCTGTTTAGGAACCATTCTACAGGTTGGTGAGTTGTAATAATACAGTAAAAAAATGTATGTTTCATACTTAAAGCAGGTTACAAAGACTTCGTGCCAAAGTGGACAATAATGGTTGTGAGTAGCTTGCTTGGTACATTCTGCCCACAGAGAGAGAGAGAAATCTTAATAATAATTAGGTACTTGTGTATTATCACGACGCCCACGAAATCGACCGAAAATCAGCCACAAATCGCATGCAAAAATCGGATGCGATTTTGCGGCCGATTTCCGGCCGATTTTTGGCCGATTTTTAACTTTTTCTGGCCGATTTGCATGCATGCGATTATAAATTGTATAAGCACCCTAATAGGTGCTTACAATGCTTAAATGCACCCCCATGCCACCCCCCAAGTATAAACGTGAACCCGAAGCGTGGTGAGAGCAGGGGTACGCGTCCTACAACCTTTTCATACCCCCACTATCCACGTCGGCATGGAGTTGAGAATAGAAAGTGTGGCGAGCGCAGCAAGCCACCGAGCCCGAAGCGTGGCGAGCGGACGCGTATACCTTCACAGGTATCCGCGTCCCCTTGCGGGCTTCACAGGTATCCGTGTCCCCTCACGGGGCTCGCCACGCTTCGGGCTCGGTGGCTCGCTGCGCTCTCCACACTTTCTATTCTCAACTCCACGCCGACGTGGATAGTGGGGATATGAAAAGGTCGTAGGACGCGTACCACCGCCTCTCGCGGGCTCGCTGCGCTCGCCACGCTTCCGGTTCACGTTTATACTTGGGGGGTGGCATGGGGGTGCATTTAAGCATTGTAAGCACCCATTAAGGTACTTGTGTATTATAGCGGCTCCCCCGATGTACATCACGCAATGTTTTTATCGAATCGCATTTTAAGCACCCAAATGGGTGCTTACAATGTTAAATGCACCCCCACGCCACCCCCCCACTATAAACGTGAACCCGAAGCATGGCGAGCGCAGCGAGCCCGAGAGGGGCGGTGGTACGTGTCCTCCGACCTTTTCATTCCACCACTATCCACGTCGGCGTGGAGTTGAGAATAGAAAGTGTGGCGAGCGCATCGAGCCACCGAGCCCGAAGCGTGGTGAGCGCACGTGGATACCTGTGAAGCCCGTGAGGGGACGCCGATACCTCGCTGCGCTCGCCACGCTTCGGGCTCGGTGGCTCGCTGCGCTCACCACACTTTCTATTCTCGACTCCACGCCGACGTGGATAGTGGGGGTATGAAAAGGTCGGAGGACGCGTACCGCCGCCCCTCGCAGGCTCGCATTTCACATTGTAAGCACCCATTAGGGTGCTTATACAATTTTGAATCGCATCGCATTGTATGGCAGTGTATGCCATACACAATGTCATACAATTTTAAAATTGTATGACATTGTACAATATCGCGCGATATCGCGTCGCATCGCATACCATCGCATGCCTTATGGTATGCGATGCGATGGGCGCCGCTATAATACACAAGTACCCAATTTAATATCGAATAGGAGTTAAACATTTTAATGTAAAAGGTCAAAATTGTGACACCTGAGCTACAAACAATAAGCATGTTTATGCTACAGTATATCATCCACCTTGTGACACCTGAGCGTCACACCATCGGCACATTTATGCTACATAACCATCCTGTGACACCTGAGCGTCACACCATCAGCACATTTATGCTATATAACCATCCTGTGACACCTGAGCGTCACACCATCAGCACATTTATGCTATATAACCATCCTGTGACACCTGAGCGACACACCATCAGCACATTTATGCTATATAACCATCTTGTGACACCGGAGCGTCACACCATCGGCACATTTATGCTATATAACCCATCCTGTGACACCTGAGAGCGTCACACCATCAGCACATTTATGCTATATAACCCATCTTGTGACACCGGAGCGTCACACCATCAGCACATTTATGCTATATAACCCATCTTGTGACACCTGAGCGTCACACCATCGGCACATTTATGTTATATAACCATCTTGTGACACCTGAGCATCACACCATCAGAACATTTATGCTATATAACCCATCTTGTGACACCGGAGCGTCACACCATCAGCACATTTATGCTATATAACCCATCTTGTGACACCTGAGCGTCACACCATCGGCACATCTATGTTATATAACCATCTTGTGACACCTGAGCATCACACCATCAGCACATTTATGCTATATAATCCATCTTGTGACACTGGAGCATCACACCATCAGCACATTTATGCTATATAACCATCTTGTGACACCTGAGCGTCACACCATCAGCACATTTATGCTATATAACCATCTGGTGACATCTGAGCGTCACACCATCAGCACATTTATGCTATATAATCCATCCTGTGACACCTGAGCGTCACACCATCGGCACATTTATGCTATATAACCATCTTGTGACACCTGAGCGTCACACCATCAGCACATTTATGCTATATAACCATCTTGTGACACCTGAGTCATACCATCGGCACATTTATGCTATATAACCCATCTTGTGACACCGGAGTGTCACACCATCAGCACATTTATGCTATTATAATCCATCCTGTGACACCTGAGCGTCACACCATCGGCACATTTATGCTATATAACCCATCTTGTGACACCTGAGCGTCACACCATCACTCTGCAAAGTCATTTATGTAATGTATGGATCAGTGGACACCAAGTAGGTTGACAGTTGTTAGATTGACATGCAGGAAGGTCGACATGGGTCAAGGTGAATATGACATTACGGTCGACATAATCATTAGCACAACATATTAAAGTAGATCGACAGTAAAAGGTCAACATGGGGTTTTTCACATTTTTTTAATACGAATGTCAGCAGTGTCGAAAATAGACATGGAGGAGGGGAGGGTGGGGGTAGTACCGCGTCCATGCAATAGTGGATGGTAGGGCATTAAATACCAAAAACTGTGAAAAACACCATGTCGACCCAGTGCCTGCAAATCATTTATAAAAATGACATTTTTTAAATCATAGCAAATAATTTAATTGAACACTCAATAAATCTCTCCAAAACAATGACAGGCATTGTGATAGCGCAGGACCCCCCCCACCCCACCCCACCAATAACAGGCATTGTGATATTGGTGGGGTGGTCCTGCGCTATCACAATGCCTGTTATTGGTGGGGTGGGGGGGTCCTGCGCTATCACAATGTGCAGGACCCCCACCAATAACAGGCCTTGTGATAGCGCCGACCCCCTACCCCCCCCCCCCCCCCCCCAAAAAAAACCCCAAACAGTAATATGTCCCCCAAGGGTGATTAAATCAGGAAGGAGGAGGCATGCTGCTTGTAATCGCCCTAACACAGGGCTTGACAAATTTGTAAAAAATCTAGGAGCCAAAATGAAAGTGTAGGAGCCAGAAAAAAAATAGTGACAGTGTGCGCCAAAAAGTAAGACCATAATGCCTATTACATGTCACATACCCATTACATATTACACCACAATGCTCTTTACACATTATGCCACATTCCATATATGACCATTCCATATAATACCACACGCCATAATGCTCAGTACATATTATGCCACATAAGTGCTGCTTACCTACATGTTCATTGCTATGGGTTACAGAGGGGGTCACCATTGCGGGATCATGGATGAGGATCCAGGAAGTAGAGATTGGCAGGGAGAGCTGGCAGCAGCCTCTGCGTAAGCAGCGGGTTCCGTGGCTGGTTATCCTTTCAGGAGCACTTACGGCAGCCTCGGGTGCCCCATTTAGCAGACACATAAGCAGATGGCCCCGCGGTGGGTTATACGGTTCAATTTAACAGCCAGCCCAGTGGCAGCCACCAGACTGGTGCACAACTCTCCCGGCTGCCGCTGTATCAGAGAAGATCTGCAGCGCGACAAGATGCCACCAGTAGTGCCCTGCACAAGATGCCCCCAGTAGTGCCCTGATGCCACCAGCAGTGCCCTGCACAAGATGCCCCCAGTAGTGCCCTGATGCCCCCAGTAGTGCCCTGATGCCCCCAGTAGTGCCCTTCACAAGATGCCCCCAGTAGTGCCCTGATGCCAGCAGTAAGACACATACAGTATAATACCCCCCAGCAGCAGTAATACTCACCACCGCTGCCTGGCCTCTTCTTTTGCTGCCTCCTTACTTATTGGGGGGAGAAGTCGAGGTCGCTCTTCTCCCACCACACTGGGTGACCCCAGCAGGCATTTGAAATCTGGCGCCAGCTCGTGAGCCAGGCAGCCAATCACTGACCCCGGCGTCAGGCACCCGCGCTCCAATTGGCGGCACATTAAAAATACAGAATATACCTCCCGAGTCCCTACAGCCAGGCTCAGCTGTGCTGCCCCTGCAAGCTGTTTGGCCGGGTCTCTCTGCGGCCAGTTAAAGCACTTGCCATTCCGTCCCTGCTGAGCTGATCACAGCGCTGACACGCCGCTGCGCTGAGTGGGAGAGGAGGCGGGGAGAGCAGGTACATGGAGAGCTGCAGCGTGTCAGTGTTTACAGCTGACAGCCGCTCACACCAGAGAAGGTGAGCCTGTCAGCATGGCATGGGGGCGGGGCGTAGCTGGAAGCGCTTACACGCTGCTCTGAGTTTAGCAGCGTGTCAGCTCTTCCAGCCACATCCCGCCGCGCTGAGAGGCTGCTCCATCCTGACCTACGGTCAGGGCGCAGCGCCCCGCAAAAGAAAGCAAGCGGGAACGCTAATTATAACCCGCTGCTGTCCATAATTCAAGCCACCATCTGCCCGGGGGTTCTGCTTCCTGGCAAATCTGGTCGCCAGGAAGCAGAATCTGGTCGCCATGGCGACATGGCCCCCGGGTTTTGTCGAGCCCTGCCCTAACACGCCGCACACCTCTTGCTACGTGAGCGGCATGTCAGCTCGGCAGGAGGGAGGAGGCATGCTGATTGTAAGAGCTGATTGTAAGAGCTGACTGCCGCTCACGTAGCAAGAGGTGAGCGGCGTGTCAGCGCGACATGGGGTAGACGGTACACGCAGCTCAAGCTGCATGTATCATTATGCAGGGCGGGCGGGCAGAGCGGCCAGGGAGAGACAGTACACGCAGCTCAAGCTGCGTGTATAATTATGCTAGGCGCAGGGCGGTGGAGCGGCCGGGGAGAGACATTAAGATATTATTATGCAGGGCGCAGGGTGGGACAATAAGGGCAGGGCGGAATTGAGCATGTTTTAAAGGGGCAGGGCGCAGCGCCCTGCAAAAGAAGCCTAACGGGAACACTAAAAGGGATTCTTGTTATATATGGATACCCATCACCGAAGATGTCAGAGTGGGGAGAAAATACCATACATCCCTATATGGGATTGGGCGTCTCCTCTTCTCCGTTTGTAGGAAATAAAGTGTGGCCAAAATCGATAATCATCTGACTATACCACTCTCCAGTGGTGTGTTCATAAGGAGAGAGATAATTGTGCCACGTGTGCTGTTCATCAAGGCTTGTCGGCCTTTTTGTATGCTGTACACTGTATTGTCAGGACATAATTACCCATTTCCTTGTCTGCACCAAATAAGCGCTGGACTTGAAGTGTTCGGAAGAAGCCTGCTGTGTCTGTAAGGAGGCTATTTATCAAAGATTGGAGAGAGCTATGGTACCAACCAATCAGCTCTTAGCTGACATTTTTGAAACACAGGCCGTAACATGGCAGTTAGAAGCTGATTGGCTGTTAATTTATCTCTTTCCAACCTTTTTCACTCGGATAACTTGTTATAATTTATTATCCATGTGGCCTTCAATTGGTAATGGTAAAGTATGGCGAGGGAGGCACCATACGAGGGTACTTGGTACACTAATTGAGGGTCTATGTCGACTGTTGTTGACCTAGGCACTAAAAATCTTAAAAAGTCATGTCGACCTTTTGCTTGTCTCAAACTTTAGTCCATGTCAACCATATTGCATGTAGACCTTTTCACTGTCGACCAATAGTGGTTGACCTAATGACCGTTGACCTAGTTATCGTCGACCTAATAATACACTTTTTGACAAACAGCAATGCTAATATTGCATTGTGTGTATTATTTTAGCACAAACTTGTTAGGAAGATGCAAAATATCAGTCACTGTGAACTAGGGGCCTCACTGCAGCGCTTTGTGAAACGGACATTTTGTTCCTGAGGTAACTTTTTGAATGGGCCGCAACCTACTGTATGAACTCCCCAGGCATTTGTAACATTACTGAAATGACAGGATTTTAATGGCTATTTTAAATACTGCATGGACCAAAGCAAGGAACCCTCTGAGATGTGTGTAAACAGGAGAATGATGGGGTAATGGCTATGTCTCCTCATAGATCAAGAAACCCTTTGAGATGTCCTATATGTAGACACAAGAATGATGAGGTACTGGCTGCATCTCCTCATAGACCAAGGAACCCATCTGAGTTGTGTGTAGACAGGAGAATGATGGGGTAATGGCTATGTCTCCTCATAGGTCAAGAAACCCTTTGAGATGTCTGTAGATAGGTGAAAGGAACCCTCTGAGATGTATGTAGACAGAAGAATCATGGGTAATGGCTTTGTCTCCTCATAGACCAAGGAACGATCTGAGATGTGTGTAGACAGGAGAATGATGGGAAATGGCTAGGTCCTTCTCATAGACCAAGGAGCCCTCTGAGATGTGTGCAGACAGAATAATCGGGTAATGGCTAGGTCTTCTCATAGACCAAGGAACCCTCTGAGATGTGTGTAGACATATTTAAAAAAGTAAATGTGCACATGTTTTATTTTACATATTCTGACACTGTAGCCGCCAAGCATTCCCCCAGCATGAAGACGCTCCAAATGAGGAAATAACCACAGAGATACAGTATTATTCACCACTCATTTTATTACCCAAATTGTTGTTGGAAATAACACATGATGGGGTATAAGATGGGAATTCTGTTGAAGATGGGATGTTGCCCTTAACAACCAATCAGATTCTATCTAGTATCTCCTAGACAATACTAAATAAATAATTAGTCTATTATCTAGACTACTCATTTATTTAGTATCGTATAGGAGAAAATAGATACAGTCTGATTGGTTGTTATGTGCAATATTCCATATTTAACGAGTTGAAATGTAGTGGGACACCTCTACATTGTGAGTGCATGCCACTCCGTGATGGTGACAGGGGTGCATACCACTCCTTGGATGGAGAAGGGGGTGCATGCCACTCCAGTGACAGGGACGCTTGCCACTCCGTAAATGGTGACGGGGGCGCATGCCACTCCCTTGACGGTGACGGGGGTGCATACCACTCCGTGGATGGTGATGGGGGCGTATACCACTCTGTGGGTGGTGACGGGGGGCGTATACCACTCCATGGATGCTTCCTGGGACTCTTGCCACTCCGTGGATGCTTCCTGGGACTCTTGCCACTCCGTGGATGCTTCCTGGGACTCTTGCCACTCTGTGGATGCTTCCTGGGACTCTTGCCACTCCGTGGATGCTTCCTGGGACTCTTGCCACTCCTTGGATATTTTCGTGGGCAAATACCAGTCCATGGATAATGGGTTCTCTTGCCACTCCATGGATGTTTCCGGGGTCTCTGGCCACACTGTGGATGTTTCCGGGGGCGAATACCACTCATTGGATGTTTTCGGGGGCGAATACCAGTCCATGGATAATGGGTTCTCATGCCACTCCGTGGATTGGAACGGGGGCTCTTGCCTCTCCATGGATGGTGATGGGAGCGTATACCATTCCGTTGATCTTGACAGGGGCTCTTGCCACCCCGTGGATATTGACGGGGGCGAATTCCTCAATGGTGAGGAAGCCTTTCTCTCCCTCTGTGCCGGTGGGGCCTGTCTCTCCCTTGGTGCCGGTGGGGCCTGTCTCTCCCTTGGTGCCGGTGGGGCCTGTCTCTCCCTTAATGCCGGTGGGGCCTGTCTTTCCCTCGGAGCCGGTGGGGCCTTTCTCTCGCTGGCATGCGGAGGTGCCTTTCTCTCGCAGGGAGGCAGTGGTGCCTTTCTCTCACGGGGAGGCGGTGGGGCCTTTCTCTCGCGGGGAGGCGGTGGGGCCTGTCTTACCCGCGGTGCCGGGGGCATCTGCCTCTCCCGGGGTTCTTGTTTGGCTTGGCTCTCTGATGGCAATTGGGCCATTTATCCTCTTGTAGCAAGTTTGACTCACTGCGTCACCTTAATTAAAGATAAAATATAAATATTTAATAACAAATAAGCTATACACAAATATCCCTTCTAGTCATAATGGACAGAGGAAAAATCATTCGGTGGTGAGTAACCATCAAACGATTTCTCCTCTGTGCGGCTGCGACACAGGAACCCACTGGAATCGAATAACCATTTTAGCTTATATTGAATGCCAAAAATGTTGGGGGTCATTGGGAACCGGCAGTGCTATAAATAATAAATAACCACTCAAGTTTGGGTAAAGACCCCCTGAAACACCCACTAAATTGGGACATAACCACCTTCTATGCTATGACACGCCCACTTTCAGGTGAGCCTCGCCCCTTAAGAAATCCATGAAGAACCCTAATTGCTCAAACAAAAAAGTATGAATAGAAATAAAAGCGCACTTACCTTGCCAATATAGAACGGGACGCAGCGCACGGCTGCTCCCGTTTGTCTCCTCTTTCCTCCTCTCTCTCCTCTCTTTCCTTGCTCCTCTCCAAACACAATATATGAACTGAAAATGCTGAATAATCAGACACGTTCAAAAGCTCTGACTGCACAAGTCGGGACCAGGCAACAGAATGACTCCTAGTGTTCCGTCCTGGCTCACCAGGCATTGTGACATCATAGAATCACTGTTATCACAGGGCCATTGTGATGTCATCACACAGGTATTAGCAGCAGCCATACAGGCAAATATATGTATAAAAATAAAGTGGTGCCCATACACTAGTAAGATTTATCTTTAGATCTGGCTAGTTTGAACAAAAACATGGTTATGGATGAGTGACAGTTTGTCGGTTTTCCAACATTTCCAAGCAAATGGTCAACTGTAATTTGCTCTCATCCATAACCATGTTTTTGTTCCAAGCAGCCAGATCTGAAGATAAATCTGCATGTGTATGGCCACCTTTAGACTATGTGTATGTTTAAGCAAGGGCAGAATAGCATATCTCCTACCTGCCTCAATTTACAACCCTGAAAGGGGAAAATATATTACCAAAATGGGAGGCGCTTTGCAGATAGGGGCAGGGTTTTTTATACCAATATAACATGTCTTAATGCTGTCAAGTGTATCAGGCCTTGCCAAGTACCATACTAAAGTTTGCGTAGGGGTCTGTCAGTGCTGCTTCAGCCTCTGTGCTCTCAGAAGGTCAGTTCAGGCACCGCTACTGGTCATGTGCGACCCTGATAAAGCCATTAAAGTGAAATGCGCACTGGCGGAACACCTGTGTTGTTATGGTAACAGTGATAGGTTACTGTGTGTGGCCTAGACAGAAGGGCTCAATAGTGGAGTTACCTGTAAGCCATAGGATAGATAGCTGCCGAAGGCTGATTGGATATACTGAATCACCTCTATGCAATATTGTTAGCAAGCAATGATCTAGGTCTTAAACACTGAATGATATCATTAACGATTTATAAACGGAATGTTGGGAGTGAATCACTGCCCTCTGACCGTCAGTGTAACATCTACCTACACTGTATATCACGTTTTACTGACAAATTGTGTGTAACTATAGTAGCCTACCCTGTATAGCACTGACTTGCTGACAAATTATTTATTATTTATTTATTTATTAACAGTTTCTTATATAGCGCACACAAATTACGCAGCGCTTTACAGAGCATAGTTATGAGCAAAAACACATACCGAATTAAAGTACAAGACAGTTTAGGACAAATACATGGTTAATATGGATGGTTGCATCAGGGCAAAGGACACTTAAACAATCATCAGGGTGGCAGTGGTTTATATATTCTAAGTAAGGCACATGAGGAGAGAGGGCCCTGCTCGTGAGAGCTTACATTACATGTATCTAAAGCAGCCTACCCTGTATAGCACGTCTTACTGACACATTGTGTGAATGTATAGCAGCCTACCCTGTATAGAACAGGCTTACTGACACATCATGTGTATCTATGGCAGCCTACCTGTATGGCACTGGCTTACTGACTCTTTGTGAGTAACTACAGTATAGCAGTTCCCCCTGTATAGCACTGGCTTGCTGACGCATTGTGTGTAACTATAGTAGCCTACCCTGTATAGCACTGGATTACTGACACATTGGCCCTTATTCGGATCGGTGCGGCCGGATCGAATATGCGGCCAGGACCGTGCGTGCGAAACCCCGCCTTCCATACGGATCGCCAACTCCGTCCGTACGCGGTAAGAAGCTGGCCGAACGGACCGCACGCGTATTTTTCACGGAATACGCCTCCTCCATCTCAGGGAACCTCCCCCATCATTCGATGGTCGCAGACCATCAAATGCAGGACCGAGTGGTCCACCAGCTCCCGCAACCTCAGACCACACGGACATTTTTCCGTGCAAAAGCAGGGATCTGGGCGGGCAGCTGACATCCGGCGATGTCATATGTCCGCCCCCTACACGTGCGTCACGACCGCATTACCATACGTACGCCCAGCGTTTGCATGGGAACGCCCATGAAACGCGGGGCGTATGCATATGGTAATGAGCCCAAATAGCCCTTCACGCCCCTCTCCACCCCCTGTTCGGAGTGATCACATTTCATGCGGGATTTGGCCGTACGCCCCGCTCGCACATGCGCAGAGACGGGTCGACCTTTTGACCCTGACAACCTTAACCATGTTGACCTTTTCCAAGTGTCGACCTAAGCCCTGTTGAACTTCATTGGTCGACCCAATGACCCATAAGCGTTTTGCCGGTGTGCTTACACTCTATGTGGGAGGTGTGCCTATACTCTATGGGGGGATGGGTGTCTATATTCTATTACACAGGTTCTCAAACTCGGTCCTCAGGACCCCACACAGTGCATGTCTTTAAGGTCTCCTCACAGAATCACAAGTAAGATAATTAGCTCCACCTGTGGATCTTTTAAAATGTGTCAATGAGTAATGAGTGCACCTGTGCACCTGCCAGGTGACCTGGATATCACTAAAACCTGCACTGTTGGTGTGCCTTGAGGACCGTGGTTGGGAATGCCTGCCCTAGAGTATCAGAATTTTTCCACGGCACCCCTAGGCCCCAAAAAATATATGTGGACGACCAACCTGTATATCACTAGCTTACAGAAGCATTGTGTGTAGCTATATTAACCTACTCTGTATAGCACTGTCTTACTGACACATTGTGTGTGTAACCATACCTCCCAACATGACCCTCTCCAGGAGGGACACAATGCTCTGTTTCTGGACTTCCCTCTTAATTTATGATTACCATTGTAGATGTGTGCGAATCAATAACCTCACGGACACCTGTGCATCTTCAAACAGGTGCGTCTTTATTCCAGCTCCGGCTAACACTGACTGCCCGGCCAGTCGTGTGACCGGAAGTGATGATACAACCTGGGTACTACAAATACCAAGATGCATCAGATGCATCTACATCCCCCCTTTTAAACTGAGAGGACACAACATGCATGGTTATAACAATTTAGAATAACAATGAAGATAAAGATGAAAGAGAAAGACTACTGTATATAGCAGTCTTGGAACTTGGGATTGGGCTTGGACACCCGCCCGGACCTGGTGATGGTGTGCTGTGAGCCCATGGGATTGTCCTGGACAGTTTGGGAGGGCTCTGCCACTGGTAAGGTCTCTGGGATGGGATCGTCCAAATGATGTGAACCATCAGTAGCATTGGTTGCAGCAGTGGCAGTAACTGATGGACCCAGCTGTGCAGAGTCCTCTTCAGCTGTACTGAGCAGGTGCCGGCGGATGTGCTCATACAAGGCATCATCAGACTGCACCACAAAACTATTGGGACGTTCTGCTGGACGCTGCACCACTGCTGTTCTATCGAAGCCTTGCTCAGTCCGTATGCAAACAGGTTGGCCTGGGGAAAGTGGTGGCAGGTGATGTGCAGATCTGTCGTAGGACGCCTTGGAGCCTGCTCTGCGTCTGTTTATGCCAACACTCACTTGGGATTCGACTCTGGGCCCCAGGAGCTGTTTTGCCATGGGGAGCACTGTGCGAGTGCACCGTGCCAACAAACACTGTGCAGGGGAGGGTAACCCGTCTCTGGGTGTATTTCTCAGGTTGAGCAGGGCTAGGTATATGTCTGAGCCATCTCGTGCACACTTCTCCATCAAGTGCTTTGCTGAGCGCACTGCTCGCTCCGCCAACCCATTGGATTGCGGATAGTGAGGACTACTGGTGATGTGCTGAAAGTCCCAAGTGTTGGCAAACTCTTCGAACTCTCTGCTTTTGAATTGCATGGCATTATCGGTGATGAGCTGCTGCGGAGTGCCATGTGCTTCAAAGTGCCTTTTTAGTTTTGATATTACCATCAGGCTTGTGGTGGTGGTGAAGTAGTTAATTTCGAACCAGCCTGAGTAAGAATCCACAAGCACCATGTACTCCTTCCCCCTCTATTCAAACAGGTCAGCCACCAGAATGGACTAAGGAAGGTCCGGGATGTCGTGGAGCAGCATGGGTTCCCGTGGCTGATGTGGACGCAGGGCATTGCAGGGGGCACAAAGAGACACGGCTCGTTCAATGTCACCATACATAGAGGGCCAGAATGCAGTTTCTCGGGCCCTGCGCTTGGTGGTTTCCAGGCCTGCATGGCCCTGGTGCAACTGCTGGGTGTATGAGGACTGTAGAGCGGCTGGGATTACAAAGCTGTGACCTCGCATAATGACACCATCAACTATGGTGAGTTCATCCCTCATGCAGAAGAAGGGACGTAAACAGTGAGGCAAGTCTCTGAATGAGGGTGGCCAGCCATTGAGGATGACGTCAGCAAGACGCTGGGAGAGCTCATCAGTGCTGGTGGCCGCACGCAGCTCCTCCATCCGTTTAGTGGGAAGGTCTTCTACAGCCATGACCTCAAACTCGTCCTCAGGGCTGCCCAAGTCAAATGCTATTCTCATAGAAATGCAGGGTCATCCCGGGTTCAGTGTGAAAGGTGCCGACCCGGGTTGTCCCTGCTTCAAAAGCATGTGTGAATGGATCCCAACCCGGGAATGTCCCTGCTTGTCCCTGGAATTTAATTCCCGAAATTGTCTCTGCATTTTTGGTGTGAAAGGGGTATCAGTGGAAGGCAGGAATGCCCTGGACAATGCATCAGCAACGTACATTTATTTTACCTGGCTGGTAAATAACGTCCAAATTGTACCTTTGGAGCTTAAGCATCATGCTTTGTATGCGGGAAGAGGCAGAGTGTATAGGTTTCCTCAGGATGGTGATTAGGGGTTGATGATCTGTTTCAATCACGACAGGATGGCCATAGATGAAGTAATGGAAACGTGTGCAAGCAAAGACAAGTGCCAACAGTTCTTTTTCAATTGTGCATATCTTGTTTCCGTGTCAGTGAGGGCCCTGGATGCAAATGCCACCGGCTTGCGGAGTTGAAGGCATACAGCCCCGAGGCCACTTTGTGAAGCATCAGCAGCAAGGACAACAGGATCATGCACGTTGAAGTGCTGCAAAACTGGCGGTTGTGTGAGCATGGTCTTTAGTTGGTTGACAGCAGCTGTGTGTGTGTCCAACCAACACCACTTAGAGTCCTGTTGCAGTAGCTGCCGCAAAGGTGCAGTGGTAGTGCTGTACTGTGGCAGAAACTTGGATAGGTAGTTGGTCATCCCCAGGAAGCACTGGAGTGTCAATTTGTCTGCTGGGAGGGGCATCTGCAGGACGGCAGAGACCTTGTTGGGGTCTGGCAGGACGCCCTTGTCGGTGAGGAGGTGGCCCACGTATGCCACCTCTGTGACTCTGAACTTGCATTTGTCAGGGTTGAGGTGGAGGGTGGGAGCCCGTTGGAGTACCTGGTGGAGGCATTGATCATGCTCCTCTCTGGTGCGGCCCCAGACGAGGATGTTGTCAGCGAAGATGTCACAGGGAGAGCCAGCGAACAGTTGCCCCATGCATCGCTGGAAGACTTTGCTGCCCGTGGTGATGCCATAGGGCATGCGGAGGAAGACGTAGCGCCCAATAGGGATCATGAAGGCAGTAAGCAAGGAAGAGGCTCTGTCCAGAGGGATCTGCCAAAACCCACACTTGGCATTCAGGGTGCTAAAGACGGTTGCACCTGGCATGTCGGCGATCACCTGCTCGATGGTGCGGAGTGGGTGGTAGGGGTGTAAAAGTGCCTTGTTTAGGTGCACTGGGTCGATGCATAAGCGTACAGTCCCATCTTTTTTAGCAGCTGCTACCATTGCAGACACCCATTGTGTTGCTTCTTTAATTGGTGCAATGACACCTAGCTGCGTCATTCTGTGTAGCTCTTGGATGATTTTGTCCTTCATTGCAATGGGGACTCTGCGGGGAGCACAAACAGTGGGGGCAATAGAGTCATCCAGCCTCATGTGATATGTGATGGGTAGTTTTCCTAGTGTGCTGTTATCAAATAGGTCTTGGAAATCTTTCATTTCTGGGACAGTCATTTGAATAGCGTGTACATCAGGCCCCAGTGGTTTTTCTGAGCCGACTTGTGCTGACACGCGGTATTTCATTCCCTACCATCCACTAGGGCATGGAGGGAGAATATAATAGTGTGCTGAGTGCAGCGAGGCACCGAGCCCGACGCATGGCGAGCACACGCAGGGCACTTTTTCAGTGTCCATGTTGACTAGTGTATGTCAACATTAGGGACAAAAAAAGCAAAAAGGTCAACCTTCCCATTGTTGACCTAATGCATGTGTCGACCTTTTGACCCTGACAACCTTAACCATGTTGACCTTTTCCAAGTGTCGACCTAAGCCCTGTTGAACTTCAGTGGTCGACCCAATGACCCATAAGCGTTTTGCCGGTGTGCTTACACTCTATGTGGGAGGTGTGCCTATACTCTATGGGGGGATGTGTGTCTATATTCTATTACACAGGTTCTCAAACTCGGTCCTCAGGACCCCACACAGTGCATGTCTTTAAGGTCTCCTCACAGAATCACAAGTAAGATAATTAGCTCCACCTGTGGATCTTTTAAAATGTGTCAATGAGTAATGAGTGCACCTGCCAGGTGACCTGGAAAATGTGAGCTGTGTGGGGTCCTGGGGACAGAGTTTGAGAACCCCTGCTCTATTGCATTTTATTATTTTTAAAGTTTCACCTTAACCCCTTATAAAAAAAGTAAATTTCATTAAATAATAAGCCATTCATTTTTTTTTTATAAAAAATAAAAAAAATAACACTTTTATCCCCACCCGACACCCAGGTGAATAAAATGACAAGAAATTGACCAATTTTAGACGACTATTAAAAGGCGTGAAGCTTATCACCAAACATTTGAATACGAAGCCCATTGAAAATGACTGTGAAGTAAAATATGTTTAAAAAAACTGTCAACTTTTAAAAGACGGGGAAGAATTGAATAGCAAACTAATATCACAACATATAAATGTTGTGAAAAAAAGGGAGAATAGGCTTGAAAAAAAAGAACAGACCAACATTTGAATACCCCCCAATGTGTGTAACTATAGTAGCCTACCCTGTATAGCACTGGCTTACTGACACATTGTGTGTGTAACTATAGTAGCCTACCCTATATAGCACTGGCTTACTGACAGGGGCGGGCTGGGCTGGGGGGCAGGGTGCCATGTGCCCCCCGGGCCGCTGAATCGTTTTGCGTGCGGGCCGCCATTGTTCTGAGGCTGCTGCTGCAGCCAGACTGACCAGTTTCCGAGTGGTCTCCATAAACATGGCCGCCGGCCTCCTGCACTGAGGACATGTCTAGTGCAGGTGGCCACTACAGAGACTCTGTATGTTCCACCTACTTCCTGCCTGTGCGTTACACTTTCTTCCCTATGCTGCAGCCTGCCTCACTGACTGGCATCAAGGTAAGAGGGAGTGGGACTGTACAGGCTGAGCAGCCTGTAAGGTTCAGTTATTATACAGGGGAGCAGCTTGTGGGGGTCCCATTATTATTATACAGGGGGAGCATCCTGTGGGGGTCCAGTTATTATTTTATGGGGGAGCAGCCTGTGGGGGTCCAGTTAATATTATAAGTGGGAGCAGCCTGTGGGGGTCCCATTATTATTATACAGGGAGAGCAGCCTGTGGGGGTCCTGTTATTATTATACAGGGGGAGCAGCCTGTGGGGGTCCCAGTATTATTATACAGGGGAAGCAGCCTGTGGGGGGTCCCATTATTATTATACAAGGGGAGCAGCCTGTGGGGGTCCCATTATTATTATACAGGGGGAGCAGCCTGTGGGGTCCTATTATTATTATACAAGGGGAGCAGCCTGTGGGGGTGCTGTTATTATTATTATATTATACAGGGGGAGCAGCCTGTGGGGTCATGTTATACAGGGGGAGCAGCCTGTGGGGTCATGTTATCATACCCTCCAACATTTTTAGGGCAGAAATCGGTACACATATGGAAAGGGGGCGTGGCCATGGATAAAGGGGGCGTGACCATGGATAAAGGGAGACAGAATAAATTATATATGACTTGCAGCTATAATCCCAGAATTATGCGTTTGATTTTCTTTAGGGGTGCACTAAAGACATAAACTATGTTGTTGCTATGGGCAACCTCTGCTTTATACTTTATTAACGGCTTGAGATATCTCCGCCACAGTGATAGGACTGCTACAGGGGGTGGAGATATACAATACAGCTGCATGATGTGGTGACAGTGACACTTAATTATTAGACATATCCCAGCTGCTGAAGTCTCCAATACAGCACTGTTGTACTATACAGAGCAAATAGAAACTCACATACCCATGCCGCTCTGACAGGCAAGCTCAGATAGATGATACACAGAGCCCAACTCACTGTGACAGGCCCGCCGACCACATCGCGTGCAGGCGCAGGTAGAGGCCGCAGAGTGAGGACCATCCCCGGCTCTGTGCAGACACCCCTGCCATAGTCCCGTGCTCCCTCCTTGCTAGTGACACACTCACACTGAGCCCGCCTCATACAGGCTGACTGTGATCCGGGCTCGGCATGATAGAGCCAAACGCAGCATCAATGTGTTTCCCTTTCCCAGCAGGAGGACATCTTTCTGTAGACCGCAACGCTGCTCTAACTTGTTTGGTCTTCAGAACAATGGAGTTCAACGATACGCTAGGGAGACCAGCATGAATGCAAGACTAGGACACTTTAGATAAAGTAATGTCCCTGGGTTTTCTTGCAAACTATCCGCACATACGCACTCATTTCATGAGCTAGCACAGTGGGGAAAAAATCGGTACATTCGGTACAATCAATATTTGCCGGTACAGACTGTTAAAAAACTGGTTCAAATTCGGTACAGTTGGAAGGTATGTGTTATACAGGGGGAGCAGCCTGTTGTGTCCTATTATTATAAAGGGGAGCAGCCTGTGATGTATTTTTATTATACAGGGGGAGCAGCCTGTGGGGGTCCTGTTATTATTACACAGGGGAAGCAGCCTGTGGGGCCCTGTTATTATTATACAGGGGGAGCAGCCTGTGGGGGTCCTGTTATTACACAGGAGGAGCAGCCTGTGGGGGCCCTGTTATTATACAGGGGGAGCAGCCTGTGGGGGTCCCGTTATTTTTATACAGGGGGAGCAGCCTGTGGGGGTCCCTTTATATACAGGGGGAGCAGGTTGTGGGGGTCTCGTTATTGTTGTTGTTATTATTATTATTATTATTATAATAATAATACAGGGGGAGCAGCCTGTGGGGTCATGTTATACAGGGGGATCAGCCTGATGTGTCCTGTTATTATAAAGGGGGAGCAGCATGTGATGTAATTTTATTATACAGGGGGAGCAGCCTGTGGGGGTCCCGTTATTATTATACAGGGGGAGCAGCCTGTGGGGGGGCCATTATTATACAGGGGGAGCAGCCTGTGGGGTCCTGTTATTATTATACAGCGGGAGCAGCCTGTGGGGTCCTGTTATTATACAGGGGGAGAAGCCTGTGAGGTCCGGTTATGATTATAAGACAGGGGGAGCAGCCTTTTGTGTCCTATTATACAGTGGGAGCAGCCTGTGGTGTACTTTTATTATACAGGAGGAACAGCCTGTGGGGGCCCTGTTATTATTATACAGGGGAAGCAGCCTGTGGGGTCCTGTTTTTATACAGGGGGAGAAGCCTGTGGGGTCCTGTTATTATTATAAGACAGGGGGAGCAGCCTGTTGTGTCCTATTATACAGGGGGAGCAGCCTGTGGTGTACTTTTATTATACAGGAGTAGCAGCCTGTGGTGTACTTTTATTATACAGGAGGAGCAGCCTGCGGGGGTACTATTATTATACAGGGGAGCAGCCTGTGTTGTCCTTTTATTATTATAAGACGGGGATTAGACCTGTGGTGTCCTGATATTATACAGGGGGATCAGCCTCTGTTATCCTGTTATTATTATAAGACAGGGAGTAGCCTGTGGTGTCCTGATATTATACAGGGGAGCAGCCTGTGGTTTCCTATTATTGTTTTTTTATTTTTTATTAATACATATTTTTAAACCGTAAAACCTAAATTTAACGATGCGCTGTTACTTATGGGCCAGTGCTCTGGACTTGCCCCCCAGGCTAAAAGTTGCCAGCCAGACCCTGCTTACTGACACATTGGGGGTTATTCTAGTTCATTCTTTCTGACAAATTCCTTCTTAGATGGGCAAAACCATGTGCACTGCAGGTGGGGCAGATGTAAAATGTGCAGAGAGGATTACATTTGGGTGAGTTATTTTGTTTCTGTGCAGGGTAAATTCTGGCTGCTTTATTTTTACACTGCAATATAGATCTCACTTTGAAGTAAAACCTCACCCAAATCTAATTCTCTCTGTATGAAAGTAATATAAAGGTGTTCAAATCGCGCTTAGAATGCATCTTGGTGGATGAAGACACAGGGATGGTGTCCCCACCCCATATAAACACGTGAAAGAAAAAGATCATATGCAAGAGCATATGAAATCGTGTCTCGTTCATCAGCGCTATCAATAGATAATACATCCCTATGAAGGTATATTAGTCTCCTCTTCTCCGCCTCAAACTGGTTTATACAGTAGAGATGACCGCAGTATTGAAAGGGATTCTTGTTATATATGGATACCCATCACCGAAGATGTCAGAGTGGGGAGAAAATACCATACATCCCTATATGGGATTGGGCGTCTCCTCTTCTCTGTTTGTAGGAAATAAAGTGTGGCCAAAATCGATAATCATCTGACTATACCACTCTCCAGTGGTGTGTACATAAGGAGAGAGATAATTGTGCCACGTGTGCTGTTCATCAAGGCTTGTCGGCCTTTTTGTATGCTGTACACTGTATTGTCAGGACATAATTACCCATTTCCTTGTCTGCACCAAATAAGCGCTGGACTTGAAGTGTTCGGAAGAAGCCTGCTGTGTCTGTAAGGAGGCTATTTATCAAAGATTGGAGAGAGCTATGGTACCAACCAATCAGCTCTTAGCTGACATTTTTGAAACACAGGCCGTAACATGGCAGTTAGAAGCTGATTGGCTGTTAATTTATCTCTTTCCAACCTTTTTCACTCGGATAACTTGTTATAATTTATTATCCATGTGGCCTACAATTGGTAATGGTAAAGTATGGCGAGGGAGGCACCATACGAGGGTACTTGGTACACTAATTGAGGGTCTATGTCGACTGTTGTTGACCTAGGCACTAAAAATCTTAAAAAGTCATGTCGACCTTTTGCTTGTCTCAAACTTTAGTCCATGTCAACCATAGTGCATGTAGACCTTTTCACTGTCGACCAATAGTGGTTGACCTAATGACCGTTGACCTAGTTATCGTCGACCTAATAATACACTTTTTGACAAACAGCAATGCTAATATTGCATTGTGTGTATTATTTTAGCACAAACTTGTTAGGAAGATGCAAAATATCAGTCACTGTGAACTAGGGGCCTCACTGCAGCGCTTTGTGAAGCGGACATTTTGTTCCTGAGGTAACTTTTTGAATGGGCGGCAACCTACTGTTTGAACTCCCCAGGCATTTGTAACATTACTGAAATTACAGGATTTTAATGGCTATTTTAAATACTGCATGGACCAAAGCAAGGAACCCTCTGAGATGTGTGTAAACAGGAGAATGATGGGGTAATGCCTATGTCTCCTCATAGATCAAGAAACCCTTTGAGATGTCCTGTATGTAGACACAAGAATGATGAGGTACTGGGTGCATCTCCTTATAGACCAAGGAACCCATCTGAGTTGTGTGTAGACAGGAGAATGATGGGGTAATGGCTATGTCTCCTCATAGATCAAGAAACCCTTTGAGATGTCTGTAGATAGGTGAAAGGAACCCTCTGAGATGTATGTAGACAGAAGAATCATGGGTAATGGCTTTGTCTCCTCATAGACCAAGGAACGATCTGAGATGTGTGTAGACAGGAGAATGATGGGAAATGGCTAGGTCCTTCTCATAGACCAAGGAGCCCTCTGAGATGTGTGCAGACAGAATAATCGGGTAATGGCTAGGTCTTCTCATAGACCAAGGAACCCTCTGAGATGTGTGTAGACATATTTAAAAAAGTAAATGTGCACATGTTTTATTTTACATATTCTGACACTGTAGCCGCCAAGCATTCCCCCAGCATGAAGACGCTCCAAATGAGGAAATAACCACAGAGATACAGTATTATTCACCACTCATTTTATTAGCCAAATTGTTGTTGGAAATAACACATGATGGGGTATAAGATGGGAATTCTGTTGAAGATGGGATGTTGCCCATAACAACCAATCAGATTCTATCTAGTATCTCCTAGACAATACTAAATAAATAATTAGTCTATTATCTAGACTACTCATTTATTTAGTATCGTATAGGAGAAAATAGATACAGTCTGATTGGTTGTTATGTGCAATATTCCATATTTAACGAGTTGAAATGTAGTGGGACACCTCTACATTGTGAGTGCATGCCACTCCGTGATGGTGACAGGGGTGCATACCACTCCTTGGATGGAGTAGGGGGTGCATGCCACTCCAGTGACAGGGACGCTTGCCACTCCGTAAATGGTGACGGGGGCGCATGCCACTCCCTTGACGGTGACGGGGGTGCATACCACTCCGTGGATGGTGATGGGGGCGTATACCACTCTGTGGGTGGTGACGGGGGGCGTATACCACTCCATGGATGCTTCCTGGGACTCTTGCCACTCCATGGATGCTTCCGGGGACTCTTGCCACTCCGTAGATGCTTCCTGGGACTCTTGCCACTCTGTGGATGCTTCCTGGGACTCTTGCCACTCCGTGGATGCTTCCTGGGACTCTTGCCACTCCGTGGATGTTTTCGTGGTCAAATACCAGTCCATGGATAATGGGTTCTCTTGCCACTCCATGGATGTTTCCGGGGGCGAATACCACTCATTGGATGTTTTCGGGGGCGAATACCAGTCATTGGATGTTTTCGGGGGCGAAAACCAGTCCATGGATAATGGGTTCTCATGCCACTCCGTGGATTGGAACGGGGGCTCTTGCCTCTCCATGGATGGTGATGGGAGCGTATACCATTCCGTTGATCTTGACAGGGGCTCTTGCCACCCCGTGGATATTGACGGGGGCGAATTCCTCAATGGTGAGGAAGCCTTTCTCTCCCTCTGTGCCGGTGGGGCCTGTCTCTCCCTTGGTGCCGGTGGGGCCTGTCTCTCCCTTGGTGCCGGTGGGGCCTGTCTTTCCCTCGGAGCCGGTGGGGCCTTTCTCTCGCTGGCATGCGGAGGTGCCTTTCTCTCGCAGGGAGGCGGTGGTGCCTTTCTCTCACGGGGAGGCGGTGGGGCCTTTCTCTCGCGGGGAGGCGGTGGGGCCTGTCTTACCCGCGGTGCCGGGGGCATCTGCCTCTCCCGGGGTTCTTGTTTGGCTTGGCTCTCTGATGGCAATTGGGCCATTTCTCCTCTTGTAGCAAGTTTGACTCACTGCGTCACCTTAATTAAAGATAAAATATAAATATTTAATAACAAATAAGCTATACACAAATATCCCTTCTAGTCGTAATGAACAGAGGAAAAATCATTCGGTGGTGAGTAACCATCGAACGATTTCTCCTCTGTGCGGCTGCTTACGCGTAAATGTGTAAGCGTACGCGTTGCAGCATAGTGCGGGTATTTGTGTGGTGAGGTGGGCGTGCCTTTGGCGGAATGGAGTTTACCTGCTTGATAGGCAGAGGAAATAGGCAGCCAAGCGAGCCCTTTACGCTACTATATGTGACCTCTCTGGGCGCAATGAAAAGCAAAAAGTGAATATGGTCCCCGATCTCCTGTCACAATGTTACAATTCATTCCATATTCATATGATTATAATCCGGAATCACAATGCTCCGCTAGTAGGATCAGTATAAATATGTGTTACACAACTGACCACAGAAATGCAGGTATCAGCGAATACAATACCATAATGGAGTAATGGGGGAAATAAAGGGCTTTATTATTTAAAGCCCATTTATCAACAACCTAATTTGCAGTGAAATGTGGGCATAATATCGGTGCCCATTGTCACATGCAAATTGTGATTATTTAACCACCAACAAAAAGAAAGGGTTTAAACCAAAATAAAAAAGTGTTTATGTGTGTGTGTGTTGGTCGGGGGGGGGGGGGGGGGGGGGGGGGGGGGTAGGGGGGGTGACACAGGACCCACTGGAATCGAATAACCATTTTAGCTTATATTGAATGCCTAAAATGTTGGGGGTCATTGGGAACCGGCAGTACTATAAATAATAAATAACCACTCAGGTTTGGGTAAAGACCCCCTGAAACACCCACTAAATTGGGACATAACCACCTTCTATGCTATGACACGCCCACTTTCAGGTGAGCCTCGCCCCTTAAGAAATCCATGAAGAACCCTAATTGCTCAAACAAAAAAGTATGAATAGAAATAAGAGCGCACTTACCTTGCCAATATAGAACGGGACGCAGCGCACGGCTGCTCCCGTTTGTCTCCTCTTTCCTCCTCTCTCTCCTTGCTCCTCTCCAAACACAATATATGAACTGAAAATGCTGAATAATCAGACACGTTCAAAAGCTCTGACTGCACAAGTCGGGACCAGGCAACAGAATGACTCCTAGTGTTCCGTCCTGGCTCACCAGGCATTGTGACATCATAGAATCACTGTTATCACAGGGCCATTGTGATGTCATCACACAGGTATTAGCAGCAGCCATACAGGCAAATATATGTATAAAAATAAAGTGGTGCCCATACACTAGTAAGATTTATCTTCAGATCTGGCTGGTTGGAACAAAAACATGGTTATGGATGAGTGACAGATTGTCGGTTTTCCAACATTTCCAAGCAAATGGTCAACTGTAATTTGCTCTCATCCATAACCATGTTTTAGTTCCAAGCAGCCAGATCTGTAAATAAATCTGCGTGTGTATGGCCACCTTTAGACTATGTGTATGTTTAACCCCTTCCTGACAGAGCCAGTTTTTGCGTTCCTGACAAAGCCCTTTTTTTCAAATCTGACATGTATCACTTAAGTGGGGATAACTTTTTTTTGCTTTTACTTATCCCAGTGATTTTGAGATTGTTTTTTCGTGACACATTGTACTTCAAATTAGTGGTAAATTTGGGTCGATACAGTCTGTGTTTTTTTGTGAAAAATACCAAAATGTCGTGAAAAAATGGAAAATTTTGCAATTTGCAAAATGTTAAATTTTCTGCTTGTGAGACAAATAATCATACCACTCAAAATAGTTAATAACTAACATAGACCATATGTCTACTTTATGTTTCCATCATTATTTCAACTTCCTTTTAATTTTTTTGGACACTAGGAGGCTTACAATATGAATAGCAAATTCTCAAATTTTCACGAAAATTTCAAACACTGATTTTTTTAGGGACCAGTTCAGTTCTGATGTGACTTTGAGGGACTTGTATGTGAGACACCCCCATAAATGATACCATTTCAAAAACTGCACCCCTCACAGTATTCAAAACAGCATTTTGGAAGTTTGTTAACCCTTTAGGTGTTTCACAGGAATTAAAACAAAGTGTAGGTGAAATTTCAAAATTTCATTTTTTTTGCAGATTTGCAATTTTAATACATTTTTCTAAGGAACACAGTAGATTTTACTAGAGAAATGTGACTAAAAATTGATTCCCCCAATTCTTTTGTTTTCATAAATATCCTATATGTGGCCCTAGTGTGCACGTTGACCAAACCACAGGCTTCATAATAGAAGGAGCACCTACTTGATTTTGGAGCCTCCTTTTTATGAGATTATTTTTTAGGCACCATGTAGGTTTCTAGGCACCATAAGATGCTAAAATTTAGGAACCCCCCCACAAGTGACCCCATTTTGCAAACTACACCCCTCAGGGAATTCATCTAGGGGTATAATGTACATTTCAAACCCCCAGGGGTTTCACCAATTGTGGTACAACTGGGCAGTGAAAATGAAAAATTAAATTTTTTACACAAAAATGCAGTTCTGGTTAAAAAATTTTCATTTTCAGAAGGTATGAAGGAGAAAAAGCACCCCAAAATCTGTGCCCCAATTTCTCCCGAGTACGGCAATGCCTCACATGTGACCAAAAAATACCATTTGGGCGCATGGCAGGACTCAGAAGGGAAGGAGTGATTTTTGGATTTTGCAGCTCAGATTATGGTGGAATTTTGGTGGGTGCTATGTCGCATTAGCAAGACCCCCCAAGCACCAATACAGTGGAACCCCCCCACAAGTGACCCCATTTTGCAAACTACACCCCTCAGGGAATTCATCTAGGGGTATAGTGTACATTTCAAACCCCCAGGGGTTTCACCAATTTTGATACAACTGGGCTGTGCAAATGCAAAATTACATTTTTTACACAAAAATGCAGTTCTGGCTCAAAATTTTTCATTTTCACAAGGAATGAAGGAGACAAAGCACCCCAAAATCTGTGCCCCAATTTCTCCCGAGTACGGCAATGCCTCACATGTGACCAAAAAATACCATTTGGGTGCATGGCAGGACTCAGAAAGGAAGGAGTGATTTTTGGATTTTGCAGCTCAGATTCTGGTGGAATGTTGGTGGGTGCTATGTTGCATTAGCAAGACCCCCCAAGCACCAATACAGTGGAACCCCCCCACAAGTGACCCCATTTTGCAAACTACACCCCTCAGGGAATTCATCTAGGGGTATAGTGTACATTTCAAACCCCCAGGGGTTTCACCAATTTTGATACAACTGGGCTGTGCAAATGCAAAATTACATTTTTTACACAAAAATGCAGTTCTGGCTCAAAATTTTTCATTTTCACAAGGAATGAAGGAGACAAAGCACCCCAAAATCTGTGCCCCAATTTCTCCCGAGTACGGCAATGCCTCACATGTGACCAAAAAATACCATTTGGGTGCATGGCAGGACTCAGAAAGGAAGGAGTGATTTTTGGATTTTGCAGCTCAGATTCTGGTGGAATGTTGGTGGGTGCTATGTTGCATTAGCAAGACCCCCCAAGCACCAATACAGTGGAACCCCCCCACAAGTGACCCCATTTTGCAAACTACACCCCTCAGGGAATTCATCTAGGGGTATAGTGTACATTTCAAACCCCCAGGGGTTTCACCAATTTTGATACAACTGGGCAGTGAAAATGAAAAATTACATTTTTTTACACAAAAATGCAGTTCTGGCTCAAAATTTTTCATTTTCATAAGGTATGAAGGAGAAAAAGCACCCCAAAATCTGTGCCCCAATTTCTCCCGAGTATGGCAATGCCTCATATGTGACCAAAAAATACCAGTTGGGTGCATGGCAGGACTCAGAAGGGAAGGAGTGATTTTTGGTGGTGGAATGTTGGTGGATGCTATGTCGCATTAGCAAGACCCCCAAAGCACCAATACAGTGGAACCCCCCCACAAGTGACCCCATTTTGCAAACTACACCCCTCAGGGAATTCATCTAGGGGTATAGTGTACATTTCAAACCCCCAGGGGTTTCACCAATTTTGATACAACTGGGCAGTGAAAATGAAAAATTACATTTTTTTACACAAAAATGCAGTTCTGGCTCAAAATTTTTCATTTTCACAAGGAATGAAGGAGACAAAGCACCCCAAAATCTGTGCCCCAATTTCTCCCGAGTACGGCAATGCCTCACATGTGACCAAAAAATACCATTTGGGTGCATGGCAGGACTCAGAAAGGAAGGAGTGATTTTTGGATTTTGCAGCTCAGATTCTGGTGGAATGTTGGTGGGTGCTATGTTGCATTAGCAAGACCCCCCAAGCACCAATACAGTGGAACCCCCCCACAAGTGACCCCATTTTGCAAACTACACCCCTCAGGGAATTCATCTAGGGGTATAGTGTACATTTCAAACCCCCAGGGGTTTCACCAATTTTGATACAACTGGGCTGTGCAAATGCAAAATTACATTTTTTACACAAAAATGCAGTTCTGGCTCAAAATTTTTCATTTTCACAAGGAATGAAGGAGACAAAGCACCCCAAAATCTGTGCCCCAATTTCTCCCGAGTACGGCAATGCCTCACATGTGACCAAAAAATACCATTTGGGTGCATGGCAGGACTCAGAAAGGAAGGAGTGATTTTTGGATTTTGCAGCTCAGATTCTGGTGGAATGTTGGTGGGTGCTATGTTGCATTAGCAAGACCCCCCAAGCACCAATACAGTGGAACCCCCCCACAAGTGACCCCATTTTGCAAACTACACCCCTCAGGGAATTCATCTAGGGGTATAGTGTACATTTCAAACCCCCAGGGGTTTCACCAATTTTGATACAACTGGGCAGTGAAAATGAAAAATTACATTTTTTTACACAAAAATGCAGTTCTGGCTCAAAATTTTTCATTTTCATAAGGTATGAAGGAGAAAAAGCACCCCAAAATCTGTGCCCCAATTTCTCCCGAGTATGGCAATGCCTCATATGTGACCAAAAAATACCAGTTGGGTGCATGGCAGGACTCAGAAGGGAAGGAGTGATTTTTGGTGGTGGAATGTTGGTGGGTGCTATGTCGCATTAGCAAGACCCCCAAAGCACCAATACAGTGGAACCCCCCCACAAGTGACCCCATTTTGCAAACTACACCCCTCAGGGAATTCATCTAGGGGTATAGTGTACATTTCAAACCCCCAGGGGTTTCACCAATTTTGATACAACTGGGCAGTGAAAATGAAAAATTACATTTTTTTACACAAAAATGCAGTTCTGGCTCAAAATTTTTCATTTTCAGAAGGTATGAAGGAGAAAAAGCACCCCAAAATCTGTGCCCCAATTTCTCCCGAGTACGGCAATGCCTCACATGTGACCAAAAAATACCATTTGGGCGCATGGCAGGACTCAGAAGGGAAGGAGTGATTTTTGGATTTTGCAGCTCAGATTCTGGTGGAATTTTGGTGGGTGCTATGTCGCATTAGCAAGACCCCCCAAGCACCAATACAGTGGAACCCCCCCACAAGTGACCCCATTTTGCAAACTACACCCCTCAGGGAATTCATCTAGGGGTATAGTGTACATTTCAAACCCCCAGGGGTTTCACCAATTTTGATACAACTGGGCTGTGCAAATGCAAAATTACATTTTTTACACAAAAATGCAGTTCTGGCTCAAAATTTTTCATTTTCACAAGGAATGAAGGAGACAAAGCACCCCAAAATCTGTGCCCCAATTTCTCCCGAGTACGGCAATGCCTCACATGTGACCAAAAAATACCATTTGGGTGCATGGCAGGACTCAGAAAGGAAGGAGTGATTTTTGGATTTTGCAGCTCAGATTCTGGTGGAATGTTGGTGGGTGCTATGTTGCATTAGCAAGACCCCCCAAGCACCAATACAGTGGAACCCCCCCACAAGTGACCCCATTTTGCAAACTACACCCCTCAGGGAATTCATCTAGGGGTATAGTGTACATTTCAAACCCCCAGGGGTTTCACCAATTTTGATACAACTGGGCAGTGAAAATGAAAAATGACATTTTTTTACACAAAAATGCAGTTCTGGCTCAAAATTTTTCATTTTCATAAGGTATGAAGGAGAAAAAGCACCCCAAAATCTGTGCCCCAATTTCTCCCGAGTATGGCAATGCCTCATATGTGACCAAAAAATACCAGTTGGGTGCATGGCAGGACTCAGAAGGGAAGGAGTGATTTTTGGTGGTGGAATGTTGGTGGGTGCTATGTCGCATTAGCAAGACCCCCAAAGCACCAATACAGTGGAACCCCCCCACAAGTGACCCCATTTTGCAAACTACACCCCTCAGGGAATTCATCTAGGGGTATAGTGTACATTTCAAACCCCCAGGGGTTTCACCAATTTTGATACAACTGGGCAGTGAAAATGAAAAATTAAATTTTTTTACACAAAAATGCAGTTCTGGCTCAAAATTTTTCATTTTCAGAAGGTATGAAGGAGAAAAAGCACCCCAAAATCTGTGCCCCAATTTCTCCCGAGTACGGCAATGCCTCACATGTGACCAAAAAATACCATTTGGGCGCATGGCAGGACTCAGAAGGGAAGGAGTGATTTTTGGATTTTGCAGCTCAGATTCTGGTGGAATTTTGGTGGGTGCTATGTCGCATTAGCAAGACCCCCCAAGCACCAATACAGTGGAACCCCCCCACAAGTGACCCCATTTTGCAAACTACACCCCTCAGGGAATTCATCTAGGGGTATAGTGTACATTTCAAACCCCCAGGGGTTTCACCAATTTTGATACAACTGGGCTGTGCAAATGCAAAATTACATTTTTTACACAAAAATGCAGTTCTGGCTCAAAATTTTTCATTTTCACAAGGAATGAAGGAGACAAAGCACCCCAAAATCTGTGCCCCAATTTCTCCCGAGTACGGCAATGCCTCACATGTGACCAAAAAATACCATTTGGGTGCATGGCAGGACTCAGAAAGGAAGGAGTGATTTTTGGATTTTGCAGCTCAGATTCTGGTGGAATGTTGGTGGGTGCTATGTTGCATTAGCAAGACCCCCCAAGCACCAATACAGTGGAACCCCCCACAAGTGACCCCATTTTGCAAACTACACCCCTCAGGGAATTCATCTAGGGGTATAGTGTACATTTCAAACCCCCAGGGGTTTCACCAATTTTGATACAACTGGGCAGTGAAAATGAAAAATTACATTTTTTTACACAAAAATGCAGTTCTGGCTCAAAATTTTTCATTTTCAGAAGGTATGAAGGAGAAAAAGCACCCCAAAATCTGTGCCCCAATTTCTCCCGAGTATGGCAATGCCTCATATGTGACCAAAAAATACCAGTTGGGTGCATGGCAGGACTCAGAAGGGAAGGAGTGATTTTTGGTGGTGGAATGTTGGTGGGTGCTATGTCGCATTAGCAAGACCCCCAAAGCACCAATACAGTGGAACCCCCCCACAAGTGACCCCATTTTGCAAACTACACCCCTCAGGGAATTCATCTAGGGGTATAGTGTACATTTTAAACCCCCAGGGGTTTCACCAATTTTGATACAACTGGGCAGTGAAAATGAAAAATTACATTTTTTTACACAAAAATGCAGTTCTGGCTCCAAATTTTTCATTTTCAGAAGGTATGAAGGAGAAAAAGCACCCCAAAATCTGTGCCCCAATTTCTCCCGAGTACGGCAATGCCTCACATGTGACCAAAAAATACCATTTGGGCGCATGGCAGGACTCAGAAGGGAAGGAGTGATTTTTGGATTTTGCAGCTCAGATTATGGTGGAATTTTGGTGGGTGCTATGTCGCATTAGCAAGACCCCCCAAGCACCAATACAGTGGAACCCCCCACAAGTGACCCCATTTTGCAAACTACACCCCTCAGGGAATTCATCTAGGGGTATAGTGTACATTTCAAACTCCCAGGGGTTTCACCAATTTTGATACAACTGGGCTGTGCAAATGCAAAATTACATTTTTTACACAAAAATGCAGTTCTGGCTCAAAATTTTTCATTTTCACAAGGAATGAAGGAGACAAAGCACCCCAAAATCTGTGCCCCAATTTCTCCCGAGTACGGCAATGCCTCACATGTGACCAAAAAATACCATTTGGGTGCATGGCAGGACTCAGAAAGGAAGGAGTGATTTTTGGATTTTGCAGCTCAGATTCTGGTGGAATGTTGGTGGGTGCTATGTTGCATTAGCAAGACCCCCCAAGCACCAATACAGTGGAACCCCCCCACAAGTGACCCCATTTTGCAAACTACACCCCTCAGGGAATTCATCTAGGGGTATAGTGTACATTTCAAACCCCCAGGGGTTTCACCAATTTTGATACAACTGGGCAGTGAAAATGAAAAATTACATTTTTTTACACAAAAATGCAGTTCTGGCTCAAAATTTTTCATTTTCATAAGGTATGAAGGAGAAAAAGCACCCCAAAATCTGTGCCCTAATTTCTCCCGAGTATGGCAATGCCTCATATGTGACCAAAAAATACCAGTTGGGTGCATGGCAGGACTCAGAAGGGAAGGAGTGATTTTTGGTGGTGGAATGTTGGTGGGTGCTATGTCGCATTAGCAAGACCCCCAAAGCACCAATACAGTGGAACCCCCCCACAAGTGACCCCATTTTGCAAACTACACCCCTCAGGGAATTCATCTAGGGGTATAGTGTACATTTCAAACCCCCAGGGGTTTCACCAATTTTGATACAACTGGGCAGTGAAAATGAAAAATTACATTTTTTTACACAAAAATGCAGTTCTGGCTCAAAATTTTTCATTTTCAGAAGGTATGAAGGAGAAAAAGCACCCCAAAATCTGTGCCCCAATTTCTCCCGATTACGGCAATGCCTCATGTGTGACCAAAAAGTGGCAGGACTCAGAAGGGAAGGAGTGATATTTGGATTTTGCAGCACAAATTCTGGTGGAATGTTGGTGGGTGCTATGTCGCATTAGCAAGACCCCCAAAGCACCAATACAGTGGAACCCCCCCACAAGTGACCCCATTTTGCAAACTACACCCCTCAGGGAAGTCATCTAGGGGTATAGTGTACATTTCAAACCCCCAGGGGTTTCACCAATTTTGATACAACTGGGCAGTGAAAATGAAAAATTACATTTTTTTACACAAAAATGCAGTTCTGGCTCAAAATTTTTCATTTTCAGAAGGTATGAAGGAGAAAAAACACCCCAAAATCTGTGCCCCAATTTCTCCCGAGTACGGCAATGCCTCATGTGTGACCAAAAAGTGGCAGGACTCAGAAGGGAAGGAGTGATATTTGGATTTTGCAGCACAAATTCTGGTGGAATGTTGGTGGGTGCTATGTCGCATTAGCAAGACCCCCAAAGCACCAATACAGTGGAACCCCCCCACAAGTGACCCCATTTTGCAAACTACACCCCTCAGGGAATTCATCTAGGGGTGGGGGGGGGGGGTAGGGGGGGTAGGGGGGGTGACACAGGACCCACTGGAATCGAATAACCATTTTAGCTTATATTGAATGCCTAAAATGTTGGGGGTCATTGGGAACCGGCAGTACTATAAATAATAAATAACCACTCAGGTTTGGGTAAAGACCCCCTGAAACACCCACTAAATTGGGACATAACCACCTTCTATGCTATGACACGCCCACTTTCAGGTGAGCCTCGCCCCTTAAGAAATCCATGAAGAACCCTAATTGCTCAAACAAAAAAGTATGAATAGAAATAAGAGCGCACTTACCTTGCCAATATAGAACGGGACGCAGCGCACGGCTGCTCCCGTTTGTCTCCTCTTTCCTCCTCTCTCTCCTTGCTCCTCTCCAAACACAATATATGAACTGAAAATGCTGAATAATCAGACACGTTCAAAAGCTCTGACTGCACAAGTCGGGACCAGGCAACAGAATGACTCCTAGTGTTCCGTCCTGGCTCACCAGGCATTGTGACATCATAGAATCACTGTTATCACAGGGCCATTGTGATGTCATCACACAGGTATTAGCAGCAGCCATACAGGCAAATATATGTATAAAAATAAAGTGGTGCCCATACACTAGTAAGATTTATCTTCAGATCTGGCTGGTTGGAACAAAAACATGGTTATGGATGAGTGACAGATTGTCGGTTTTCCAACATTTCCAAGCAAATGGTCAACTGTAATTTGCTCTCATCCATAACCATGTTTTAGTTCCAAGCAGCCAGATCTGTAAATAAATCTGCGTGTGTATGGCCACCTTTAGACTATGTGTATGTTTAACCCCTTCCTGACAGAGCCAGTTTTTGCGTTCCTGACAAAGCCCTTTTTTTCAAATCTGACATGTATCACTTAAGTGGGGATAACTTTTTTTTGCTTTTACTTATCCCAGTGATTTTGAGATTGTTTTTTCGTGACACATTGTACTTCAAATTAGTGGTAAATTTGGGTCGATACAGTCTGTGTTTTTTTGTGAAAAATACCAAAATGTCGTGAAAAAATGGAAAATTTTGCAATTTGCAAAATGTTAAATTTTCTGCTTGTGAGACAAATAATCATACCACTCAAAATAGTTAATAACTAACATAGACCATATGTCTACTTTATGTTTCCATCATTATTTCAACTTCCTTTTAATTTTTTTGGACACTAGGAGGCTTACAATATGAATAGCAAATTCTCAAATTTTCACGAAAATTTCAAACACTGATTTTTTTAGGGACCAGTTCAGTTCTGATGTGACTTTGAGGGACTTGTATGTGAGACACCCCCATAAATGATACCATTTCAAAAACTGCACCCCTCACAGTATTCAAAACAGCATTTTGGAAGTTTGTTAACCCTTTAGGTGTTTCACAGGAATTAAAACAAAGTGTAGGTGAAATTTCAAAATTTCATTTTTTTTGCAGATTTGCAATTTTAATACATTTTTCTAAGGAACACAGTAGATTTTACTAGAGAAATGTGACTAAAAATTGATTCCCCCAATTCTTTTGTTTTCATAAATATCCTATATGTGGCCCTAGTGTGCACGTTGACCAAACCACAGGCTTCATAATAGAAGGAGCACCTACTTGATTTTGGAGCCTCCTTTTTATGAGATTATTTTTTAGGCACCATGTAGGTTTCTAGGCACCATAAGATGCTAAAATTTAGGAACCCCCCCACAAGTGACCCCATTTTGCAAACTACACCCCTCAGGGAATTCATCTAGGGGTATAATGTACATTTCAAACCCCCAGGGGTTTCACCAATTGTGGTACAACTGGGCAGTGAAAATGAAAAATTAAATTTTTTACACAAAAATGCAGTTCTGGTTAAAAATTTTTCATTTTCAGAAGGTATGAAGGAGAAAAAGCACCCCAAAATCTGTGCCCCAATTTCTCCCGAGTACGGCAATGCCTCACATGTGACCAAAAAATACCATTTGGGCGCATGGCAGGACTCAGAAGGGAAGGAGTGATTTTTGGATTTTGCAGCACAGATTATGGTGGAATTTTGGTGGGTGCTATGTCGCATTAGCAAGACCCCCCAAGCACCAATACAGTGGAACCCCCCCACAAGTGACCCCATTTTGCAAACTACACCCCTCAGGGAATTCATCTAGGGGTATAGTGTACATTTCAAACCCCCAGGGGTTTCACCAATTTTGATACAACTGGGCTGTGCAAATGCAAAATTACATTTTTTACACAAAAATGCAGTTCTGGCTCAAAATTTTTCATTTTCACAAGGAATGAAGGAGACAAAGCACCCCAAAATCTGTGCCCCAATTTCTCCCGAGTACGGCAATGCCTCACATGTGACCAAAAAATACCATTTGGGTGCATGGCAGGACTCAGAAAGGAAGGAGTGATTTTTGGATTTTGCAGCTCAGATTCTGGTGGAATGTTGGTGGGTGCTATGTTGCATTAGCAAGACCCCCCAAGCACCAATACAGTGGAACCCCCCACAAGTGACCCCATTTTGCAAACTACACCCCTCAGGGAATTCATCTAGGGGTATAGTGTACATTTCAAACCCCCAGGGGTTTCACCAATTTTGATACAACTGGGCAGTGAAAATGAAAAATTACATTTTTTTACACAAAAATGCAGTTCTGGCTCAAAATTTTTCATTTTCAGAAGGTATGAAGGAGAAAAAGCACCCCAAAATCTGTGCCCCAATTTCTCCCGAGTATGGCAATGCCTCATATGTGACCAAAAAATACCAGTTGGGTGCATGGCAGGACTCAGAAGGGAAGGAGTGATTTTTGGTGGTGGAATGTTGGTGGGTGCTATGTCGCATTAGCAAGACCCCCAAAGCACCAATACAGTGGAACCCCCCCACAAGTGACCCCATTTTGCAAACTACACCCCTCAGGGAATTCATCTAGGGGTATAGTGTACATTTTAAACCCCCAGGGGTTTCACCAATTTTGATACAACTGGGCAGTGAAAATGAAAAATTACATTTTTTTACACAAAAATGCAGTTCTGGCTCCAAATTTTTCATTTTCAGAAGGTATGAAGGAGAAAAAGCACCCCAAAATCTGTGCCCCAATTTCTCCCGAGTACGGCAATGCCTCACATGTGACCAAAAAATACCATTTGGGCGCATGGCAGGACTCAGAAGGGAAGGAGTGATTTTTGGATTTTGCAGCTCAGATTATGGTGGAATTTTGGTGGGTGCTATGTCGCATTAGCAAGACCCCCCAAGCACCAATACAGTGGAACCCCCCCACAAGTGACCCCATTTTGCAAACTACACCCCTCAGGGAATTCATCTAGGGGTATAGTGTACATTTCAAACTCCCAGGGGTTTCACCAATTTTGATACAACTGGGCTGTGCAAATGCAAAATTACATTTTTTACACAAAAATGCAGTTCTGGCTCAAAATTTTTCATTTTCACAAGGAATGAAGGAGACAAAGCACCCCAAAATCTGTGCCCCAATTTCTCCCGAGTACGGCAATGCCTCACATGTGACCAAAAAATACCATTTGGGTGCATGGCAGGACTCAGAAAGGAAGGAGTGATTTTTGGATTTTGCAGCTCAGATTCTGGTGGAATGTTGGTGGGTGCTATGTTGCATTAGCAAGACCCCCCAAGCACCAATACAGTGGAACCCCCCCACAAGTGACCCCATTTTGCAAACTACACCCCTCAGGGAATTCATCTAGGGGTATAGTGTACATTTCAAACCCCCAGGGGTTTCACCAATTTTGATACAACTGGGCAGTGAAAATGAAAAATTACATTTTTTTACACAAAAATGCAGTTCTGGCTCAAAATTTTTCATTTTCATAAGGTATGAAGGAGAAAAAGCACCCCAAAATCTGTGCCCCAATTTCTCCCGAGTATGGCAATGCCTCATATGTGACCAAAAAATACCAGTTGGGTGCATGGCAGGACTCAGAAGGGAAGGAGTGATTTTTGGTGGTGGAATGTTGGTGGGTGCTATGTCGCATTAGCAAGACCCCCAAAGCACCAATACAGTGGAACCCCCCCACAAGTGACCCCATTTTGCAAACTACACCCCTCAGGGAATTCATCTAGGGGTATAGTGTACATTTCAAACCCCCAGGGGTTTCACCAATTTTGATACAACTGGGCAGTGAAAATGAAAAATTACATTTTTTTACACAAAAATGCAGTTCTGGCTCAAAATTTTTCATTTTCAGAAGGTATGAAGGAGAAAAAGCACCCCAAAATCTGTGCCCCAATTTCTCCCGAGTACGGCAATGCCTCATGTGTGACCAAAAAGTGGCAGGACTCAGAAGGGAAGGAGTGATATTTGGATTTTGCAGCACAAATTCTGGTGGAATGTTGGTGGGTGCTATGTCGCATTAGCAAGACCCCCAAAGCACCAATACAGTGGAACCCCCCCACAAGTGACCCCATTTTGCAAACTACACCCCTCAGGGAATTCATCTAGGGGTATAGTGTACATTTCAAACCCCCAGGGGTTTCACCAATTTTGATACAACTGGGCAGTGAAAATGAAAAATTACATTTTTTTACACAAAAATGCAGTTCTGGCTCAAAATTTTTCATTTTCAGAAGGTATGAAGGAGAAAAAACACCCCAAAATCTGTGCCCCAATTTCTCCCGAGTACGGCAATGCCTCATGTGTGACCAAAAAGTGGCAGGACTCAGAAGGGAAGGAGTGATATTTGGATTTTGCAGCACAAATTCTGGTGGAATGTTGGTGGGTGCTATGTCGCATTAGCAAGACCCCCAAAGCACCAATACAGTGGAACCCCCCCCACAAGTGACCCCATTTTGCAAACTACACCCCTCAGGGAATTCATCTAGGGGTGGGGGGGGGGGTAGGGGGGGTGACACAGGACCCACTGGAATCGAATAACCATTTTAGCTTATATTGAATGCCTAAAATGTTGGGGGTCATTGGGAACCGGCAGTACTATAAATAATAAATAACCACTCAGGTTTGGGTAAAGACCCCCTGAAACACCCACTAAATTGGGACATAACCACCTTCTATGCTATGACACGCCCACTTTCAGGTGAGCCTCGCCCCTTAAGAAATCCATGAAGAACCCTAATTGCTCAAACAAAAAAGTATGAATAGAAATAAGAGCGCACTTACCTTGCCAATATAGAACGGGACGCAGCGCACGGCTGCTCCCGTTTGTCTCCTCTTTCCTCCTCTCTCTCCTTGCTCCTCTCCAAACACAATATATGAACTGAAAATGCTGAATAATCAGACACGTTCAAAAGCTCTGACTGCACAAGTCGGGACCAGGCAACAGAATGACTCCTAGTGTTCCGTCCTGGCTCACCAGGCATTGTGACATCATAGAATCACTGTTATCACAGGGCCATTGTGATGTCATCACACAGGTATTAGCAGCAGCCATACAGGCAAATATATGTATAAAAATAAAGTGGTGCCCATACACTAGTAAGATTTATCTTCAGATCTGGCTGGTTGGAACAAAAACATGGTTATGGATGAGTGACAGATTGTCGGTTTTCCAACATTTCCAAGCAAATGGTCAACTGTAATTTGCTCTCATCCATAACCATGTTTTAGTTCCAAGCAGCCAGATCTGTAAATAAATCTGCGTGTGTATGGCCACCTTTAGACTATGTGTATGTTTAACCCCTTCCTGACAGAGCCAGTTTTTGCGTTCCTGACAAAGCCCTTTTTTTCAAATCTGACATGTATCACTTAAGTGGGGATAACTTTTTTTTGCTTTTACTTATCCCAGTGATTTTGAGATTGTTTTTTCGTGACACATTGTACTTCAAATTAGTGGTAAATTTGGGTCGATACAGTCTGTGTTTTTTTGTGAAAAATACCAAAATGTCGTGAAAAAATGGAAAATTTTGCAATTTGCAAAATGTTAAATTTTCTGCTTGTGAGACAAATAATCATACCACTCAAAATAGTTAATAACTAACATAGACCATATGTCTACTTTATGTTTCCATCATTATTTCAACTTCCTTTTAATTTTTTTGGACACTAGGAGGCTTACAATATGAATAGCAAATTCTCAAATTTTCACGAAAATTTCAAACACTGATTTTTTTAGGGACCAGTTCAGTTCTGATGTGACTTTGAGGGACTTGTATGTGAGACACCCCCATAAATGATACCATTTCAAAAACTGCACCCCTCACAGTATTCAAAACAGCATTTTGGAAGTTTGTTAACCCTTTAGGTGTTTCACAGGAATTAAAACAAAGTGTAGGTGAAATTTCAAAATTTCATTTTTTTTGCAGATTTGCAATTTTAATACATTCTTCTAAGGAACACAGTAGATTTTACTAGAGAAATGTGACTAAAAATTGATTCCCCCAATTCTTTTGTTTTCATAAATATCCTATATGTGGCCCTAGTGTGCACGTTGACCAAACCACAGGCTTCATAATAGAAGGAGCACCTACTTGATTTTGGAGCCTCCTTTTTATGAGATTATTTTTTAGGCACCATGTAGGTTTCTAGGCACCATAAGATGCTAAAATTTAGGAACCCCCCCACAAGTGACCCCATTTTGCAAACTACACCCCTCAGGGAATTCATCTAGGGGTATAATGTACATTTCAAACCCCCAGGGGTTTCACCAATTGTGGTACAACTGGGCAGTGAAAATGAAAAATTAAATTTTTTACACAAAAATGCAGTTCTGGTTAAAAATTTTTCATTTTCAGAAGGTATGAAGGAGAAAAAGCACCCCAAAATCTGTGCCCCAATTTCTCCCGAGTACGGCAATGCCTCACATGTGACCAAAAAATACCATTTGGGCGCATGGCAGGACTCAGAAGGGAAGGAGTGATTTTTGGATTTTGCAGCTCAGATTATGGTGGAATTTTGGTGGGTGCTATGTCGCATTAGCAAGACCCCCCAAGCACCAATACAGTGGAACCCCCCCACAAGTGACCCCATTTTGCAAACTACACCCCTCAGGGAATTCATCTAGGGGTATAGTGTACATTTCAAACCCCCAGGGGTTTCACCAATTTTGATACAACTGGGCTGTGCAAATGCAAAATTACATTTTTTACACAAAAATGCAGTTCTGGCTCAAAATTTTTCATTTTCACAAGGAATGAAGGAGACAAAGCACCCCAAAATCTGTGCCCCAATTTCTCCCGAGTACGGCAATGCCTCACATGTGACCAAAAAATACCATTTGGGTGCATGGCAGGACTCAGAAAGGAAGGAGTGATTTTTGGATTTTGCAGCTCAGATTCTGGTGGAATGTTGGTGGGTGCTATGTTGCATTAGCAAGACCCCCCAAGCACCAATACAGTGGAACCCCCCCACAAGTGACCCCATTTTGCAAACTACACCCCTCAGGGAATTCATCTAGGGGTATAGTGTACATTTCAAACCCCCAGGGGTTTCACCAATTTTGATACAACTGGGCTGTGCAAATGCAAAATTACATTTTTTACACAAAAATGCAGTTCTGGCTCAAAATTTTTCATTTTCACAAGGAATGAAGGAGACAAAGCACCCCAAAATCTGTGCCCCAATTTCTCCCGAGTACGGCAATGCCTCACATGTGACCAAAAAATACCATTTGGGTGCATGGCAGGACTCAGAAAGGAAGGAGTGATTTTTGGATTTTGCAGCTCAGATTCTGGTGGAATGTTGGTGGGTGCTATGTTGCATTAGCAAGACCCCCCAAGCACCAATACAGTGGAACCCCCCCACAAGTGACCCCATTTTGCAAACTACACCCCTCAGGGAATTCATCTAGGGGTATAGTGTACATTTCAAACCCCCAGGGGTTTCACCAATTTTGATACAACTGGGCAGTGAAAATGAAAAATTACATTTTTTTACACAAAAATGCAGTTCTGGCTCAAAATTTTTCATTTTCATAAGGTATGAAGGAGAAAAAGCACCCCAAAATCTGTGCCCCAATTTCTCCCGAGTATGGCAATGCCTCATATGTGACCAAAAAATACCAGTTGGGTGCATGGCAGGACTCAGAAGGGAAGGAGTGATTTTTGGTGGTGGAATGTTGGTGGGTGCTATGTCGCATTAGCAAGACCCCCAAAGCACCAATACAGTGGAACCCCCCCACAAGTGACCCCATTTTGCAAACTACACCCCTCAGGGAATTCATCTAGGGGTATAGTGTACATTTCAAACCCCCAGGGGTTTCACCAATTTTGATACAACTGGGCAGTGAAAATGAAAAATTACATTTTTTTACACAAAAATGCAGTTCTGGCTCAAAATTTTTCATTTTCAGAAGGTATGAAGGAGAAAAAGCACCCCAAAATCTGTGCCCCAATTTCTCCCGAGTACGGCAATGCCTCACATGTGACCAAAAAATACCATTTGGGCGCATGGCAGGACTCAGAAGGGAAGGAGTGATTTTTGGATTTTGCAGCTCAGATTCTGGTGGAATTTTGGTGGGTGCTATGTCGCATTAGCAAGACCCCCCAAGCACCAATACAGTGGAACCCCCCCACAAGTGACCCCATTTTGCAAACTACACCCCTCAGGGAATTCATCTAGGGGTATAGTGTACATTTCAAACCCCCAGGGGTTTCACCAATTTTGATACAACTGGGCTGTGCAAATGCAAAATTACATTTTTTACACAAAAATGCAGTTCTGGCTCAAAATTTTTCATTTTCACAAGGAATGAAGGAGACAAAGCACCCCAAAATCTGTGCCCCAATTTCTCCCGAGTACGGCAATGCCTCACATGTGACCAAAAAATACCATTTGGGTGCATGGCAGGACTCAGAAAGGAAGGAGTGATTTTTGGATTTTGCAGCTCAGATTCTGGTGGAATGTTGGTGGGTGCTATGTTGCATTAGCAAGACCCCCCAAGCACCAATACAGTGGAACCCCCCCACAAGTGACCCCATTTTGCAAACTACACCCCTCAGGGAATTCATCTAGGGGTATAGTGTACATTTCAAACCCCCAGGGGTTTCACCAATTTTGATACAACTGGGCAGTGAAAATGAAAAATTACATTTTTTTACACAAAAATGCAGTTCTGGCTCAAAATTTTTCATTTTCATAAGGTATGAAGGAGAAAAAGCACCCCAAAATCTGTGCCCCAATTTCTCCCGAGTATGGCAATGCCTCATATGTGACCAAAAAATACCAGTTGGGTGCATGGCAGGACTCAGAAGGGAAGGAGTGATTTTTGGTGGTGGAATGTTGGTGGGTGCTATGTCGCATTAGCAAGACCCCCAAAGCACCAATACAGTGGAACCCCCCCACAAGTGACCCCATTTTGCAAACTACACCCCTCAGGGAATTCATCTAGGGGTATAGTGTACATTTCAAACCCCCAGGGGTTTCACCAATTTTGATACAACTGGGCAGTGAAAATGAAAAATTAAATTTTTTTACACAAAAATGCAGTTCTGGCTCAAAATTTTTCATTTTCAGAAGGTATGAAGGAGAAAAAGCACCCCAAAATCTGTGCCCCAATTTCTCCCGAGTACGGCAATGCCTCACATGTGACCAAAAAATACCATTTGGGCGCATGGCAGGACTCAGAAGGGAAGGAGTGATTTTTGGATTTTGCAGCTCAGATTCTGGTGGAATTTTGGTGGGTGCTATGTCGCATTAGCAAGACCCCCCAAGCACCAATACAGTGGAACCCCCCCACAAGTGACCCCATTTTGCAAACTACACCCCTCAGGGAATTCATCTAGGGGTATAGTGTACATTTCAAACCCCCAGGGGTTTCACCAATTTTGATACAACTGGGCTGTGCAAATGCAAAATTACATTTTTTACACAAAAATGCAGTTCTGGCTCAAAATTTTTCATTTTCACAAGGAATGAAGGAGACAAAGCACCCCAAAATCTGTGCCCCAATTTCTCCCGAGTACGGCAATGCCTCACATGTGACCAAAAAAATACCATTTGGGTGCATGGCAGGACTCAGAAAGGAAGGAGTGATTTTTGGATTTTGCAGCTCAGATTCTGGTGGAATGTTGGTGGGTGCTATGTTGCATTAGCAAGACCCCCCAAGCACCAATACAGTGGAACCCCCCACAAGTGACCCCATTTTGCAAACTACACCCCTCAGGGAATTCATCTAGGGGTATAGTGTACATTTCAAACCCCCAGGGGTTTCACCAATTTTGATACAACTGGGCAGTGAAAATGAAAAATTACATTTTTTTACACAAAAATGCAGTTCTGGCTCAAAATTTTTCATTTTCAGAAGGTATGAAGGAGAAAAAGCACCCCAAAATCTGTGCCCCAATTTCTCCCGAGTATGGCAATGCCTCATATGTGACCAAAAAATACCAGTTGGGTGCATGGCAGGACTCAGAAGGGAAGGAGTGATTTTTGGTGGTGGAATGTTGGTGGGTGCTATGTCGCATTAGCAAGACCCCCAAAGCACCAATACAGTGGAACCCCCCCACAAGTGACCCCATTTTGCAAACTACACCCCTCAGGGAATTCATCTAGGGGTATAGTGTACATTTTAAACCCCCAGGGGTTTCACCAATTTTGATACAACTGGGCAGTGAAAATGAAAAATTACATTTTTTTACACAAAAATGCAGTTCTGGCTCCAAATTTTTCATTTTCAGAAGGTATGAAGGAGAAAAAGCACCCCAAAATCTGTGCCCCAATTTCTCCCGAGTACGGCAATGCCTCACATGTGACCAAAAAATACCATTTGGGCGCATGGCAGGACTCAGAAGGGAAGGAGTGATTTTTGGATTTTGCAGCTCAGATTATGGTGGAATTTTGGTGGGTGCTATGTCGCATTAGCAAGACCCCCCAAGCACCAATACAGTGGAACCCCCCCACAAGTGACCCCATTTTGCAAACTACACCCCTCAGGGAATTCATCTAGGGGTATAGTGTACATTTCAAACTCCCAGGGGTTTCACCAATTTTGATACAACTGGGCTGTGCAAATGCAAAATTACATTTTTTACACAAAAATGCAGTTCTGGCTCAAAATTTTTCATTTTCACAAGGAATGAAGGAGACAAAGCACCCCAAAATCTGTGCCCCAATTTCTCCCGAGTACGGCAATGCCTCACATGTGACCAAAAAATACCATTTGGGTGCATGGCAGGACTCAGAAAGGAAGGAGTGATTTTTGGATTTTGCAGCTCAGATTCTGGTGGAATGTTGGTGGGTGCTATGTTGCATTAGCAAGACCCCCCAAGCACCAATACAGTGGAACCCCCCCACAAGTGACCCCATTTTGCAAACTACACCCCTCAGGGAATTCATCTAGGGGTATAGTGTACATTTCAAACCCCCAGGGGTTTCACCAATTTTGATACAACTGGGCAGTGAAAATGAAAAATTACATTTTTTTACACAAAAATGCAGTTCTGGCTCAAAATTTTTCATTTTCATAAGGTATGAAGGAGAAAAAGCACCCCAAAATCTGTGCCCCAATTTCTCCCGAGTATGGCAATGCCTCATATGTGACCAAAAAATACCAGTTGGGTGCATGGCAGGACTCAGAAGGGAAGGAGTGATTTTTGGTGGTGGAATGTTGGTGGGTGCTATGTCGCATTAGCAAGACCCCCAAAGCACCAATACAGTGGAACCCCCCCACAAGTGACCCCATTTTGCAAACTACACCCCTCAGGGAATTCATCTAGGGGTATAGTGTACATTTCAAACCCCCAGGGGTTTCACCAATTTTGATACAACTGGGCAGTGAAAATGAAAAATTACATTTTTTTACACAAAAATGCAGTTCTGGCTCAAAATTTTTCATTTTCAGAAGGTATGAAGGAGAAAAAGCACCCCAAAATCTGTGCCCCAATTTCTCCCGAGTACGGCAATGCCTCATGTGTGACCAAAAAGTGGCAGGACTCAGAAGGGAAGGAGTGATATTTGGATTTTGCAGCACAAATTCTGGTGGAATGTTGGTGGGTGCTATGTCGCATTAGCAAGACCCCCAAAGCACCAATACAGTGGAACCCCCCCACAAGTGACCCCATTTTGCAAACTACACCCCTCAGGGAATTCATCTAGGGGTATAGTGTACATTTCAAACCCCCAGGGGTTTCACCAATTTTGATACAACTGGGCAGTGAAAATGAAAAATTACATTTTTTTACACAAAAATGCAGTTCTGGCTCAAAATTTTTCATTTTCAGAAGGTATGAAGGAGAAAAAACACCCCAAAATCTGTGCCCCAATTTCTCCCGAGTACGGCAATGCCTCATGTGTGACCAAAAAGTGGCAGGACTCAGAAGGGAAGGAGTGATATTTGGATTTTGCAGCACAAATTCTGGTGGAATGTTGGTGGGTGCTATGTCGCATTAGCAAGACCCCCAAAGCACCAATACAGTGGAACCCCCCCACAAGTGACCCCATTTTGCAAACTACACCCCTCAGGGAATTCATCTAGGGGTATAGTGTACATTTCAAACCCCCAGGGGTTTCACCAATTTTGATACAACTGGGCAGTGAAAATGAAAAATTACATTTTTTTACACAAAAATGCAGTTTTGGCTCAAAATTTTTCATTTTCAGAAGGTATGAAGGAGAAAAAGCACCCCAAAATCTGTGCCCCAATTTCTCCCGAGTACGGCAATGCCTCACATGTGACCAAAAAATACCAGTTGGGTGCATGGCAGGACTCAGAAGGGAAGGAGTGATTTTTGGATTTTGCGGCTCAGATTCTGGTGAAATGAATGGTGGGTGCTATGTGGCATTAGCAAGACCCCCGAAGCACGGTGAAATGATGAACCTAAAAATCCATAGATGTGTGGTATATTTTAAAACACTCCTTTATACATAGGCCGGGTTTGTCGGGGCAAGTGTCACACTGGAAAATAGTTTGCTTTCTTATTCCCTTTTTATAGCAAACTTTGCACCTTTTTTGTGTCCTGCCCTTTTTTCCAGTGGAGGGGATTTCATCAGGAAAATGCTGCCCTGGTACAATACGGGGGCCAGTACTAGAAGTACTGGGGCCCTCTGCCTGCTGGTTCCCAAATACTAGGCCCTTTATGACTTCCTCTTGAAAGTGCATAAATGTCCCCCTCTGGCCGGTAGAACGGAATAGCACGTAAGCGTTATACAGTGCCATCTGGATGATATACACGGCCAGCTTCTTGTACCAGATTTTTGTTTTCCGCAGGGGACTGTACGGCTTCAGTACCTGATCTGAAAGATCCATTCCGCCCATGTACCTATTGTAATCCAGGATACAATTAGGTTTTGAGGTGTGGGTACTGGTACCTCGTACAGGGACGGAGGTGGTACTGTCTCCGTGAATTGTTGTCAGTATAAGGACATCCCTCTTGTCCTTATATTTGACCAACAACATATTTTCGGTGCATATTCCCCTGCTTTCACCCCTTCTCATTACTTGGGCAATGTGCGTTTTTGGGAGGCCTCTTTGGTTCTTGCGCACAGTACCGCAAGCTGCTGTACCTCTTGAACCAAGGGCCTTAAACAGGGGGATGCTGGTGTAAAAGTTATACACATAGAGGTGATAACCTTTATCCAGGAAGGGGTGCACTAAATCCCAGACAATTTTTCCACTAACACCTACGAGGGAGGGGGGGCATTCTGGCGGTTCAATTCTTGAATCCTTCCCTTCATATACCCTAAACCTGTGGGTGTACCCTGAGGTGCTTTCACACAGCTTATACATTTTTATGCCATACCTTGCCCTCTTACTGGGAAGGTACTGGCGGAATTTAACCCTTCCTTTAAAATGTATAAGGGACTCGTCTATGCAAATGAATTTATCTGGGATGTACATCTCTTCAAATTTGGCACTGAAATGATCAATGACCGGCCTGACTTTGAATAGCCGGTCAAAGGTGGGATCATCTCTGGGTGGGCACTGTGCATTATCGTTGTAATGCAAAAATTTAAGGATCGTCTCAAATCGAGCCCGGGGCATGGCCATACGGTAAAATGGGGTGCTGTACAGAACATCTGTACTCCAATATTGCCTAATTTCTGGCTTTTTTACTATGCCCATATGAAACACCAGACCCCAAAACGTCATCATCTCTACTGCATCTACAGGGGTCCACCTAGCAAATGATGACGTGGGGTTTTGAGCAATAAACTGCTGGGCATATAAATTAGTTTGGTCCACCATTAAATTTATAAAATCATCAGAGAAAAATAATTTGAAAAAGTCAATTTCTCTGAGACCTGTGGAATCAAATTGGATTCCTGGCATGGCCAAAAACTCAGGAACCTGGGGCTCAAAATTGTCTGGTGGTGGGGTCCATACGAGATCAATTATTGGGGGGGGGGTCTCAGCTGCTCTACGGGGGCGTCTTTGAGGGGGTCCCTCATCACTAGAGGAGGAAGAGGAGCTTAAGACGAAGCCTTCAAATAGCCCGCTTGCATCACTGGCTGTGTCAGAGTCAGAGGCAAGCATGGCATATGCCTCCTCCGCTGAATACATTCTTCTGGATGACTGGGATGACATTTGGGATGACATTTGGGATGCCATTTTTATTTTTGTGTTACTGGTAGTGAAATGTTTCAACACGTGTATAGTGTAGGGGGGGGTACAAACTTTATTTCAACCCGGGGGGTATGTAGTGTGTAGTGTGTATGTAGTGCAGAAAAAAAAAATACTTTATACAAAAAAAAAAAATTGAAGGGGTTAAAAAAAAAGGAAGGAAAAAGGACTTCCGGTGGGCGGACCTAGCTGATGGCCGCATCTTAAGGAGCTCTCCAGCCCCAGATACATATAGTCTTCTACAAGGGCAAGAAAAATACAGCGGAGGAGTCCCAGGGCTCTGTGGACCCCCGACTAAGAGATAGAGGTGGGCAAGAGGCAGGTACCCGGCTCCCCACCACACAAAATACCCCGGAATCGGCGCCTGAATCGGCGTGATACAGGAGAGCGGGCGCCATCTTGAAAGCGCGCTGATCACCCCCGCCGGCTACTCACCGCCAGAACACTGCCCGGGTGAATCCAGCTGACCAGAACAGGAGACCGCCGGGGACCCGAGCGGTGACCTCATCACACGGGGAGAAGAGACAGAGCAGCGGAGAACAGGAGACCGAGCGCCTCCAGATCGCGGGCGCCATATTGGATGTGGCAGGCGGCAGCGGAGATACACGCAGCGGCAGGCAAGTGACCTGAGGAGGGGGAACAGGGACACCTCAGCGGGCTGGGCTTCCCAAATACCCCTCACCAGACCCTACATCTGCCCTAACCCTCCCAAACCCACATAAGGCTCACGAAAACTGCCCACAGAGAGCAGAATAAAAAGTGCACCAGACGCCATCTTGGTGCAGGCGCACACACAGACAGCACCTGACAAGGAGGAAAAAAAAAGCTGTAAAAGACTCCGCATAAGTAATAAGAAGGCTCACCCCAAGCACCCTGCACAAGCATAAAGCTCATATCAAGCATAATAAACCCTGCATAACTAGGGGAAGGCAGTGCTTCATCAGACCAAACTACAGCAAAAAAAAAAAAAATGAGACCTGACACGCAGAAGACTGAGCATTAACCCCAGAGCAGCCCTGAAGCAAACAACCAGGGGAAAAGTGCACAGGCTCTCACATCGATTATTATAACAGCCCCAGAAGACAAGAAACAGCACTTCAGTGCTAAACTTGAAGTAAGCCACAAATCTTTAAAACAAGCCAACAGTGCCTCCCTGTGGAAAAGTGGTGAAACAACACATCTGTCATTTACTCCATCCAAGCTGATATTAAGGAAAGAAAGCTATCACAGCCTCCGAGACTGAACACACATGTCAGCAATGGATAAATACGTTGGAAAAACGCCGAGAGGTGGGAGAAACGCACCTACGGTGAGAAATAAAGATAAAAGATCCTCGCCCACGCATGAGTCTACCCCTCCAGCATCGCCGGCCGACAAAAGAGCGTCACGGGAAATAGATCCCCCCACAGAGAGCACTTCCCCCACGCTACATGCACAGGAAATTGCAGCCATACTCTCACCTCTACTTGACGAGAAACTATCTGGTATAAAGGAAGCCATAGAATCAGTGGTCTCGCAATTGGGTGAATACGGCTCACGATTCGAAGAAGCGGAACAACGCATCTCAAACGTGGAAGATGACCTCATCGCTGCAAAGAATACGATAGCATCACAGGAATCCACCATACTAGCCATCCAGGAGAAATTGGAAGATATGGAAAACAGGAATCGTAGGAATAACCTACGCCTCATTGGCCTACCAGAATCAGTTAAACACCATGAGCTACTACAGCTGGTTTCAAAATGGCTACCAGAGGAACTCAAATGCCTGCCACCTGCGGGTGTAATACAAATCGAGAGGGCACACCGCATAGGCCCCGACAATCAGGACAAAAGGAGAAGACCGAGACCGGTTATTTTCAAATTCCTCAACTATCTGGACAAGATAACTGTGATGGAAGCATATCGTAAAATAGGAGACCTACAGTACCATGGAGAACGTCTGCTACTATTCCAGGACTTCTCCTATCAAGTAGCGATGAAGAGAAGAGAATTCGCCCCCATATGCACATCATTGTTCGAGGCGGGTATCAGGTTCGCACTGCTGTACCCAGCAAAGTTACGTGTGCAGCGTGATGGAAAGCAACATATCTTTGACACAGTTACCTCGGCACAGAACTTTCTGGACTCTATTGTTAATGATGCTTCCCACATGTCGGACGCTGACTGATGATCGATGACATATGTTTGCAAGTATATACCCATTGAAATAGCGTTAAAATGTTGTTTTGGTTACAGTATTATTGGATTCAAATTGTGACACTTAGTCTAGTTGCCCTCCAAGGGCGCATTATCCAGTTAGTGTCAAAAGGACACAAAGTTCCCCCCCCCTTAAACTGTCATCTAGTCAATTGTTACAGTACCGGTCACAACAGGCAAGGTTGGCCTGATCACTGGGTTCGTAAAAATAAAAATATTGTAAGAACTGTTAGATATTTTCAACAAAGGCATAGTGGGTCACACTATAGGATTAGCCACAAAACTAGTTTCGTGGACAGGCCCCAGCTCACTGGGACTGGGGTCCCCACGGAACAAACGTTTACACTATTTTACATGATTCCCTTAACAGGTATTGGTTAAATGAGCACACAAACCGCTGATATGCTTGTCACACGCACGCACATACGATTCCTATCATGGAATATAGAGGGTTTAAATACCCCTCTCAAGAGGAAAAAGGTCCTGCAGCACTTGAAACGTCTGAAACCGGATGTGGCAGTGTTGCAGGAAACACATTGGAGGGAGGGTGACCGAAATACCCTTAGGGACACCTGGTTCACGGAATTTTATGCAGCCTCCTATACGAGTAAGAGAAGGGGAGTTCTCATCATCATTAACAAATCCCTGAGACATGAAGTGATAGACACCCAGAAAGACCCTGAGGGACGCTATGTGTTTTTGAAACTAAAGATAGAAGGTGAGCTGTTCACCCTAGCAACACTATATGCCCCCAACGGTCCAATACTGTTTTCTACACAAATCTGTTTGTTCAATTACAGGGCTGGGCTGAGGGTCATGTAATCCTAGGAGGTGATTTTAATGCCACGCAAAAACAGTCACTAGATAGAAATAACAATGCAAGTGGTGACATGCCACCCCCTGCTCTGGGCTTATTGATGAGCTCTCTGGACATTGCAGACCCTTGGCGCTACCTACATCCGGTCGAGAGAGATTACACTTTCTACTCTCACCCTCACCACACCTCCTCGAGAATAGACTTTTGGTTACTACCCACACACATGCTAAACAGGGTTAAAAATGCCCGCATTGAACCCATACTGATCTCAGACCACGCTCCTACATGGTTTGAATTGGCTCTAACCACACCTACACGACATTCCTACAACTGGAGGTTTCCCTCGTATCTAGCAGATTCCCCCGACTTTCAACTAGAATTAAAACAGCATTTCCTAAATTATGTCGATGACAACATTCAACACATAGACGACATCAATCTATTCTGGGCAGCGTCCAAACCAGTGATACGCGGACATGTAATATCATACACCTCAACCAAGAAGAAAAAACTAAATGCTAGATTCTTAGAACTGAGCACAGCTGTTTCAGACGCATATGAAGCTATGTTAAGAGATGACTCCTTAACCAACAGACAATGCTACACCGACGCCAAAGCATTATACGACAGTCTATGTACTGAAAAAGCACAGTGCACATTGGACTTTCAAAAACAGCGATATTTCAGATGGGGAAATAAATCCGGCAAACTGTTAGCTACCATTGCCCGTGGACAGCGCCCACAACACCACGTCAATAAGATAACCGTAGACCAGAGGCAACTCACTGAAACAACAGACATAGCAGACTCCTTCTTAAATTATTACACAAATCTATACTCCCCCCCTACAGACCATCCAGCATTAGGGATGGATTTCCTTAAGAGGGCGTCGCTCCCAATATTAACTCAAACTGAAAGAGAAGCTTTAACAACACCTATCACGGATCTGGAATTAGAATCGACCATAAAAGGTCTCCCAAAGGGGAAATCGCCGGGCCCAGATGGCCTAGGAGCGGATTATTACAAAATTATACTACCACATCTCAAAACACATTTACTGTCACTCTATAACTCTATATTAGCTGGACATGCCGCACCCCCAGACTTTAACCAGGCAAGGATTATATTACTACCAAAACCAGGTAAGGATCCTACTCTGGTTGGCTCCTATCGCCCAATTTCCTTATTAAACCAAGATTTGAAAATACTGACCACCATAATGGCCCGCAGATTGCAAATGGTTTTACCGAAACTACTTCATCCATCCCAAACAGGCTTCGTTAAAGGTAGATCATCCGTACATAATATTAGGCAAGTAGTGGCGGCCCTAACTAAATCCCTGTCAGTAAAACAGGGGGGCTCTCTATTAGTGAGCTGCGATGCAGATAAAGCATTCGACAGGGTGTCCTGGCCTCATCTCCTAAGAGTGTTTCACACCCAACAATTTGGGGTAAATTTTATATCCTTTTTCCGCAAACTTTACAATAGTCCCACAGCAGTCCTCACTGTAAATGGCCTAAACACAACAAGCTTTGTACTAGCTCGAGGCACCAGGCAGGGATGCCCACTTTCCCCGCTGTTATTTAATCTGGCCATTGATCCCCTGATTAGGCTATTTCACCAACAAGGTGATTGGCAGGGAATAAAATGTGGAGGAACGGAATTGAAAGTCTCGGCATACGCCGATGACTTACTACTTTATTTTACTAACCCCCAAGAAGCGTTTCCAAGATTCTTAAAAACATTAAAAGAATTTGAAGACATTTCAGGCTTTATAATAAATAAAACAAAAACCAAAGCACTGGCACTGCACAGAGGGGCCAAATCAGGATGGTATAATGAGTTCCCATTCATGTGGGCAGACAGCTCGTTAACGTATTTAGGACTTGAAATACCAGTAGACCCAACCCAACTATACACGGTAAATTACCCACCACTCATAACAAAGTTGTTGGCAGACCTAAAATCCTGGAAGTCCTTGCCTCTATCCTACCTGGGAAGATGTCACATGATCAAAATGATCACCTTTCCAAGGATATTGTATACCATCCAAATGCTCCCTCTTTTGATAACAGAGGCTGATTTACGTAATATAAACTCGGCAATTAGCAAATTTATTTGGGATGGAAAAAAGCCCAGAATTTCCATGTTTAAATTGTCACAACATGTGTCATTGGGAGGCATTAATTTACCGTGCATAAAAAGCTATATGTTGGCAGCTAACTTCAGATACGCAATTGACTGGATACACTCCACAAACTACTATGCTGACACAGGGCTTGAGCAAGCAATGAGCCCACAGATACCTCTGCCGAGTCTCCTCCACATGAGACCATCGGACTATCCACCTGAAATTGCAGGGAATCTATTGTTCACCACGACGTGTAAAGCATGGAGAATGACACGCTCTAGACTCAAGCTGTCCACACATGCCACGATATTCAACTCAGTCCTTTATAACACTAATACTAACAGGCAGATAATACAAAACACCAAATTGATCAAATGCTGTGAAGCAAAAGGTCTTAGATTATTGTACCAGTTTATAGGAGATGGAGATGACCCCATAATGTCTTACCAACAAATATGTGAAAAATATCCAGAGGTGAATCTACCCATCTTTGTATATTACCAACTGAGAAGTTATGTATCCAGCCAGGTTAAAAGAATCCCGGCAACTGACAAGAATGCTGGCATAGACATTATGATCAAACATGCTCATAATAGACCATGTACCACCTCTCTATTATATTTACACATAAAAAGGCGCTTGGATGTAGACACGTTAGAATCAGGTATGGCAAAATGGACCGTAGACCTGCCCAACATTACCCTCCCTTTTGTCTGCCTTTGTAAGGTTAAATAAAACATTGATATCGGCCTCATACATGGAAATGCAGTACAAGTTACTGCATAGAACATATTACACTCCAAAACGAATGTTACAGATGGGTACTGCAGAAGACTCTTGTTGCTTTAAATGTAAAATGCCTGAAGCAAACACTCTGCATTGTATGTGGAGTTGCCCGGAGGTCCAGAACTTCTGGGGCAATGTATGTACATATATCAAATCGCAATATAATATCACTTTCACCGCCACCCCTGAATGGGCAATATGGGACATATATCCAGTACCCAATAACATCCGCCAAACAGCGGGGCAACGAATATTCCTATCTAAAATAGCCGCAGCAGCACGTAAAACCATTTTATCGCAATGGATACAATCTAACACTCTGTCTATACCCCTATTGGTGCCCCGGATATCCCATCTTTTCCAGATGGACTGGCTGGAGATGTCATTAAATAAGGACACAAAGGCTAAAAAATTTTTTGCAATCTGGTTGCCATATATAAAATCCTTACCAGAACCGACAAAAATAAACCTTAGGAAAGCTGTCCAACTAACATCATGGTATAATCTAATGTTACTACAACATAATACACCCCCCTTTTGAAGAATCCCTCACTTGTTATTGTAAACACCCTTAAATGTGCATACCATGGCTTGTTGCCACAAAATGGTGCGAAAATGACCCACTATAACGTAAGATGTCTATACCACAGCAGGAAACACACGACACATTGTTAATGTTGTAAAAGCAAAGTCATTTATTAGATGGTTTCTTGTATTACTTGTGTAAAAATGTATACTAATGATCTTAAAAGACAATGTATGACAAGAGCATGACAATTATGTAATGAACAGTTCTTCAATAAAAAAGTTTTGAAAAAAAAAAAAAAAAAAAGGAAGGGTTTAAAAAAAAAAAATTGAAGGGGTTAAAAAAAAAAAAAAAAGGTCCTGCGCCAAAAATTGAGCACAGATGTTGGTCAGTTACGTCCGTCACTGAACAGCGCTCAAAGGCAACAGGAATTTGATCAAAAAAAAAAAAAAAAGATCAACCCTGTGCCGAAAAAGCTGATCAGTGATGTACGTCACTGATCAGCGCACAGTGGCCACAGGACACCCACAAAATCACAGTGTGTGTAAAAAAAAAATTAAAAAAAGACCCCACAGCAGCCTCAAACAAAAAAAAAAGGTGATCAGTGATGCGACACTGATTACCAGTGAGGGGCAGCAGGTGCACAACCTTTGGTGCAACTGACAGTGCAACTGGCAGCAACTGGCAGGTATATATAAAAAAAACAAAACCTCTGCACCCCCAAAAAGTTGCTGATCACCTCAGATATAGTGATCAGCACAAAAGGCGGGGGCAGCAGACACAAAATTTAGCACTCTCTATCACTCTCTGTCACTATCTCTCTCTATCTCTCTATCTCTCACTATCTATCACTCTATGACACTGCAGCAGCAGCACTGACAGTTATATATATGAAAAATAACCCCTGCACCCCCAAAAAGTTGCTGGGGGTGCACAAAATGGGGGCAGCAGACACAAAATATAGCAGTCTCTATCACTCTCTGTCACTATCTCTCTCTATCTCTCTATCTCTCACTATCTATCACTCTATAACACTGCAGCAGCAGCACTGACAGGTATATATATATATATAAAAAAAAACCTGCGCCCCCAAAAAGTTGCTGATCAGTTAATTTATACTGATCAGCACAAAAGGGGGGGCAGCAGTCAGTTATATAAAAAATATATAGCACAATCTGTCACTATCTCTCTATCTCTCTCTCTCTATCTCTCTATCTATAACTATATCACACTGCAGCAGCACAAAATATAGCACTCTCTGACACTATCTCTCTCTATCTCTCTCTATCTATCTCTCTCTATCTAACGCTATTATGCAGCAGCACAAGTTCACAACACAGGAAGTCACAAGTAGTAACAGGATCCAGGAAGCATCCAGCACACTACAAGCAGTAATGAAGCAGTGATCAGGTAAGTATTTTGCTCGGTTCAGGTCAGTATACTGCGGCAGCTAGGCACGGTGACCGCACTGCACGCAATTCCAGACCGGAATGGCATCTGCAGTGCAGTCACCGTTAGTTTAAATCCCCCTCCTTGGCTGTGATTGGTCCGTCGGTCCGACGAACCAATCACGGCCTTTGGGGGCGGGCGGGGTGAGGTGGGGTGACACCAGTGTCACCCTTACACCCTGCGGTGATTGGTGCTGTACTTTACAGCACCAATCACCTCCGATCGCGTGTCACCGGCGAACGTTATTCGCCGGTGACACAGAAAACGCTGTAATTGGCTGTTCACACTGAACAGCCAATCACAGCGATCGCCGACGGGGGGGCGGCATCGCAGCCCCCCCTGGGCATGCAGGGACATGTCTGCTGTCAGGGACAGCAGACATGTTGAAACTGTCACCGCGTCTATAGACGCGGTGACAGTTACAAGCCATGACGTACATTTACGCCATGTGTCGGGAAGTACTTCCCGACCATGACGTAAATGTACGTCAAATGTCGGGAAGGGGTTAAGCAAGGGCAGAATAGCATATCTCCTACCTGCCTCAATTTACAACCCTGAAAGGGGCAAATATATTACCAAAGTGGGAGGCGCTTTGCAGATTGGGGCAGGGTTTTTTATACCAATATAACATGTCTTAATGCTGTCAAGTGTATCAGGCCTTGCCAAGTACCATACTAAAGTTTGCGTAGGGGTCTGTCAGTGCTGCTTCAGCCTCTGTGCTCTCAGAAGGTCAGTTCAGGCACCGCTACTGGTCATGTGCGACCCTGATAAAGCCATTAAAGTGAAATGCGCACTGGCGGAACACCTGTGTTGTTATGGTAACAGTGATAGGTTACTGTGTGTGGCCTAGACAGAAGGGCTCAATAGTGGAGTTACCTGTAAGCCATAGGATAGATAGCTGCCGAAGGCTGATTGGATATACTGAATCACCTCTATGCAATATTGTTAGCAAGCAATGATCTAGGTCTTAAACACTGAATGATACCATTAACGATTTATAAACTGAATGTTGGGAGTGAATCACTGCCCTCTGACCGTCAGTGTAACATCTACCTACCCTGTATATCACGTTTTACTGACAAATTGTGTGTAACTATAGTAGCCTACCCTGTATAGCACTGACTTGCTGACAAATTATTTATTATTTATTTATTTATTAACAGTTTCTTATATAGCGCACACAAATTACGCAGCGCTTTACAGAGCATAGTTATGAGCAAAAACACATACCGAATTAAAGTACAAGACAGTTTAGGACAAATACATGGTTAATATGGATGGTTGCATCAGGGGAAAGGACACTTAAACAATCATCAGGGTGGCAGTGGTTTATATATTCTAAGAAAGGCACATGAGGAGAGAGGGCCCTGCTCGTGAGAGCTTACATTACATGTATCTAAAGCAGCCTACCCTGTATAGCACGTCTTACTGACACATTGTGTGAATGTATAGCAGCCTACCCTGTATAGAACAGGCTTACTGACACATCATGTGTATCTATGGCAGCCTACCTGTATGGCACTGGCTTACTGACTCTTTGTGAGTAACTACAGTATAGCAGTTCCCCCTGTATAGCACTGGCTTGCTGACACATTGTGTGTAACTATAGTAGCCTACCCTGTATAGCACTGGATTACTGACTCATTGGCCCTTATTCGGATCGGTGTGGCCGGATCGAATATGCGGCCAGGACCGTGCGTGCGAAACCCCGCCTTCCATACGGATCGCCAACTCCGTCCGTACGCGGTAAGAAGCTGGCCGAACGGACCGCACGCGTATTTTTCACGGAATACGCCTCCTCCATCTCAGGGAACCTCCCCCATCATTCGATGGTCGCAGACCATCGAATGCAGGACCGAGTGGTCCACCAGCTCCCGCAACCTCAGACCACACGGACATTTTTCCGTGCAAAAGCAGGGATCTGGGCGGGCAGCTGACATCCGGCGATGTCATATGTCCGCCCCCTACACGTGCGTCACAACCGCATTACCATACGTACGCCCAGCGTTTGCAAGGGAACGCCCATGAAACGCGGGGCGTATGCATATGGTAATGAGCCCAAATAGCCCTTCACGCCCCTCTCCACTCCCTGTTCGGAGTGATCACATTTCATGCGGGATTTGGCCGTACGCCCCGCTCGCACATGCGCAGAGACGCCTCTGCACATGCGCAGACACAAAACAACGGCGGCACCAACGCACGCGGATATTACCGCACCAACCAGAATAAGGGCCATTGTGTGTAACTATAGTAGCCTACTCTGTATAGCACTGGCTTACTGACACATTGTGTGTAACTATAGTAGCCTACTCTGTATAGCACTGGCTTACTGACACATTTTATGTAAATTTAGCAGCTCACCCTATAATAGCACTGACTTACTGACAAATTGTGTTTAATTATAATAGACTTCTCTGTATAGCTCTAGTTTACTGACACCTTGTGTGTAACTATAGTAGTCTACTCTGTATAGCACTGGCTTACTGACACATTGCATTTAATTATAGTAGCCTACCCTGTATAGCATTGGCTTACTGACGCATTGTGTATAACTATAGCAGCTCACCCTGTATAGCAACTGGCTTACTGACACAGGGGGCCTTATTCTGATTCGGTTGGTGGAGCGTACGTACGGTCTTTTTCACCGTACGTTTCCCGTACGCGGACAGTGAGCGTAAGTCCGCCCACAGAACAGCCGCACACGGACGGTCACAAACACCGACAAAGGGGAGTGACGTACACTTGAGCGTATGCCACCGTACACGGACGAATTCCCTCTTAGACATCGGTAACTGGCGTACAACAGAGCGTACGCCACCGTATAGGGACGGGTCTCGTCCGTTTTACCACCGACATCTTGCGTATATCTGAGCGTATGCCACAGTGCACATAGCAGATATGAAAGTGCATAATGTATGTCGTTGGGCTAAAATAAAAAGATTGTGTGCAAAATAGTGGCCATGGCCTTAGGACATTGCTCAAACATCCTTGTTGGTCTTAGATGTGGTTTATGTGTCTTTTTCTATATAAAAAACTGGTATGTTTGTGCTACAGTGAAAAAGTTGACACATGTCGACTTCTGTGAATTGAGTGTCCTGCTTTTTAAAGTATACCAAAACACTTTCTGATTGGGTGTAGATGGTTATAAAATAACTACCTTGACATACATAAGCAGGTCTTTGAATGAATGTTACCTAAAATTAAACCAACCTTTACATGTTGAAGTGTAGAAAGATATGCTTCCAATGTGTTTGAGGGCTGTGTGTGGCTTGCAGGTAGTGAAATAATGGTTTTCACTTAATAGGCTGCAGCATTACTTATTACATTCAGGTGTATGTGTTTGTGTGGTAATCAGCATTAATTAGCAGACCCAGGCGTCCGCTCTCATACGGTATCTCTAGGGGTGGTCTGGAGCTATCTTCGGCGTCCGCCTGTTTTTGGGCTAAAATGCACGGTGCGTTCGCTGATCGAGCGGTTATAGCACCGTACATTTTTGGTGTACGCCCATGTTTACGCCCAGTTTTCCTCATTATTCCGGCCGCTCCCCTAAAAACGCCCCCATGCCGCCCACAATGACCGTACTCTTGCAGACAGGTTTTTTCACACGGAGAGACCCGTCCGTGAGCGGTGTGAGGTTGCCGTACCTTGCGCATTGCGAAAGCTAAGCATGCTGAAGAGGGGAAGAGGTGGACCACGGCGCATGTAGCGTAGGGAGACACGTTCTCCCCTCCCCCCTACCTCCGGCATGCATGTAGCGAGGTAACTGTGCCCGACGCCTGGCAGCTGACTCTGACGCGGCCACATCTTCCCGGAGCCCGGAGCTGACTTTTTGACGCGTTGGTTGCCGGCAGCGGAGACCGCTTGCTGGTGGAGTTCCCCCCGGCTGACGTGGGCGCAGTGTTGGAGGTCCGGTCGGAGAGGGTGTAAGCTACTGCGATGGTGACGAGCGGCTGAGAGGAGAAGGTGCACGCGTCATTAGTCTGCGCCAGCAGCCTCACGGTGCAAGCAAGCAGGCAGACGGCAGCATTCAGCCCACGTGCAACCCGGTGGAAGCAGTGAGAGTCGGCAGGACGCCAGCGCTTGGTATGTGCCAGCCTGAAGCCATCAGTCACCCCCACCTGGTTAAGCGGAGAGGCCGCCTGTTCCTCCTATTTACGAGACTGTTTACACTAATTGTGAGTGCCCCAACTAAAATTGCTTGAAGAACTGTGTCTATCAATTTCCTGGCTGGGTATGCTGAATACTGGTACGCAAGGCGGACAGAGTTTTATTAAGTTGGAAGTAGTACAGTCGTGGCTCTAATAACTTTCAGCCCACGTGCAACCCGGTGGAAGTAGTGAGAGTCGGCAGGGTGCTGGCGCCTGGTAGGTGAGCCAGCCTGAATCTGTCAGTCTCCCCCACCTTGTTAAGCGGAGAGGCCGTCTGTTCCTCCTATGTACGGGACTGTCTACAATAACTGTGAGTGCCCCAACTAAAATTGTTTGAAGAGCTGTGTCTATCAATATCCTGGCTGGGTATGCTGAACACTGGTTTGCAAGGCGGGCAGTGTTTTATTCAGTTGGAAGCAGTACAGGGTGGCCCCAATAAGGGGTTCTGTGAGGGGGTGAGCACATACCTGAGGCCCTGTCTGCGGATGTGAGGTGGGCAGTAAGCCGGCTGGATTAATACAAGCGTGGACTGGGTTACCTATTATTATATGTGTAAGCTGGTGGTGCTCAGTTTGGAATAGCAGGTCGGGGTGTGATTCCTAGTGAACTGTACGTATTATACTGCAATTGCAGTACTTCTCCTAGCAATAATGGGAAAGACAGGCCAAACCACTGCGGCTGCCAGGCTTGAGAAGTATGCAAGAACCCAGGCCCAGTCCCAGGCTGGGGGTAGCTCCCGCACGGCAACCCCAGTATCTTCCCCCAGCAAGAGTGAAGGGGCCCAGGCTACCCCGGATATTACCCTGCAACAGGTTATAGAGGCAATTACCAAGTGTGAAACTCGCCTTGCCGAGCAGTTGGGTAAAGTGCAGTCGGACATTATGCTTATCCGGCAAGATGCGGAAAAAATGAGAGAACGGATGACAGAGGTAGAGACACGGGTCTCTTCGTTAGAAGATCTGGCCATTCCTTTAAGCACTCAAATTAAATCTATCTCGTCACAAGTAGGCGAGATGAGAGCGAAACTCACAGATATGGAAGGAAGGCTTCGACGAAGCAATGTGCGGTTCCTAGGTTTCGATGAAAGAGTAGAAGGCAGAGAGCCGGAAAAGTTCCTAGAGGACTGGCTGCTACAAGAGTTTGGAAGGAATGCCTTCTCTCCCCAGTTCGCCATAGAGCGGGCCCATCGCATCCCGGGGAAACCTCCTGCACCGGGGGCATTACCACGGACTATAATTGCTAAGTTTTTGCATTTTAAGGATAGGGACACCCTCCTTCGAATGGCCAGGGACAAGGGGGATTTGGTCCATAATGGGAAGAAGATTTCCACCTTTCCCGATTTCCCCCTCGAGGTGCAGAGGGACAGAATGAAATTCAAATTGGTCAAGACCCGGTTATGGGAATTGAGCATACAATTCAATATGTTGTACCCTTCCAAATTGAGGGTGGTGGTAGATGGAGTGTCTAACATTTTTTTTTCCCCAGGTGATGTTGCAGAGTGGCTTGACCGCTCTCACCCAGGGAAGCGCCAGGTTTTGGCTAGCTAAGTAGATCGGAGGACCAGGCTCCTGGTTGATTGGGGAGTTTCAGTCCTGTTCAAATGCCGGTCGGGTTTTCAGGTGGCCTCGTTGGGGTAAAGCAAGGGTCAGTAGGTAATAAGGCGGGGGGTTGGGGGGGAGGGGGGTGGGGTCTGTCTCCTAGTGGTTAATTAATTTAAGCCTCAAAAGAGGGGGGGTTAGTGGGATTTCGGGTAGGTATGCCTGGGGATGGGCCTACAGGGTGGGGGGGAGGGGGGGCGGGGTTGTGTGTGTAAATGTAATTGTTATTGTATTGTTGGGGAGCTTACATGGTCCGGTCACCCCCGAGAATGTATAGAACCTTTATGCGGATCTTTATTAAAGTTGTTGGCTGTACGGTGATCTTCCAGAAAAGAATAAACATGTATGGGGGTGCGTTTTTTATCATGGAATGTTAGGGGACTGAATGACAGGGTCAAGAGGGCGACAGTCTTGGGGCAATGTAGGAAGTATGAGGCAGATGTTATCTGCCTTCTAGAGACTCACCTCAGTGGGGAAAAATCGAATTCCCTAAGGCGGCCCTGGATTGGCTCTGTCTTTCATGCCCCGTTCTCCAACATGTCTAGGGGGGTCTCCATACTGTTTAAAAAGTCCTTGGCATTCACTCTTGGGAGTCATAAAATTGATCCAGGGGGTCGGTACATTTTTATTGAAGGTCGTATAGATCAAATTCAGATTTGTATACTATCAGTTTATATCCCCCCTCCTTTCTCCTACGAGGTGATAAAGAAAGCAGTGGAGTTTGCGGCATGTTTTCCTCAGGCTTCTGTCATCTGTCTTGGCGATTTTAATAAGGTTTTAGACTCCCGTTTGGACAGGTGGAGGCCTGGAGGTCAGCCTACATACGAGGGCAGTAAGTTCAGGGAGTTTATTCAGGAAGTTGGATTGTGGGATCCATGGCGTATAAGGTTTCCTGACCGGAAACAATTTTCATGTTACTCCGATTCGTATAGGGTCTTTTCGAGACTGGACTTAGTGCTGCTCTCGAAGGACCTATTGAATAAAGTACTGAAGGTTGAATACAGGTCGAGGGGTATTTCGGACCATTCCCCGATCACTGTAGATTTAGATTTAGTAAGGCTGGTTGGGTTTAGGAGTTGGAAACTGCAGCCATACTGGCTTACACAGATGGGAGAGGTGGAGGAGGTGGAACAGGTGATAGGGGAGTATTTCCAACGGAATGGGGGTACGGTGTGTGGGGCCATCCTATGGGACTCCTTCAAAGCATACATTAGAGGGGTGTTTATAAAGAAGATTGCCTTTGCTAAGAAGAACTATCGTAGGGTGACTGAAAGACTGGAGGCTAGGTCAGTGGAGTTAGAAAATATTTATGTATCTAGCGATCGGGAAGTAGATCGGGTAGCGTGGCAGGCTGCTCTTAATGTCTGGCGTGATCATGTCCAGGACACGTTCTGCCAGAGATTGAGAACTGGAGATCATAAGCGGTATGTAAACGCAGATCGGGGTGGGAAATGGCTGGCGTTGATGGCCAAGAACGAGCGGACCTCTAACCTAATCTCTGAAATAGCGGATGAAAAAGGCAACAGGGTAACGGATACCCCTGCAATTGTTTCCAGCTTCATGTCATATTATAAAAAATTGTTTACCTCTCAGACCCTGAATAGTAATGATAGTACTGCTGAATACTTGGGGGCATTGGGACTCCCGCAAATTTCTGGGGACTCTAAAGAGATGTTGGACTCTCCAATCACTCTAGAAGAGGTTACATCGGTAATTCAAGCCCTCCCCCGAAATAAGGCCCCGGGGTTGGACGGGTTACCGGGGGAATTTTATTTAAAATATTCTAATGTCCTGGCTTCTTCACTATGGGAAATATTGGGTGGTGCTAAGGCGGAGGGTAGGCTTCCCCCGTCTATGGAGGAAGCGTATATAGTTATGATTCCCAAGGTAGGGAAGGACCCATCTCAGGTTGAATCCTATCGGCCTATTTCCATTATGTCTTCGGACGCCAAGATTTTTGCAAAGATATTGGCTAACCAATTGGGAAGAGTGTTAGATGAAATCGTACACCAAGACCAGACAGGTTTTAGACCGGGAAGGTCGACGGCGGTGAACCTGAGGCGGGTCCTTTCCTTTATCCAAATTACTAATTCCGGTAATAATAGTGCTGCGGTGGCTTCGTTTGATGCCAGCAGAGCTTTTGACGTAATTGAGTGGGAGTTTTTGTGGCCGGTATTAAGAGCTTTCGGCATTGGGGAGGGATTCATTAGCTGGATAAGACTATTATATCGACAGCCTTTGGCCCGTATATCGATTAACGGTTTCACCTCCGCCTCCTTCCCGTTGGCCAGAGGTACGAGGCAGGGGTGTCCGCTGTCCCCGTTGTTGTTTGCGGTGGCAGTGGAGCCCCTGGCTCATCTACTTAGACAGAAGCTGGGCTGTCATAACTCTTGTGGGAGTAAATTGGTATCTTTGTATGCCGACGACCTACTAATTGGGTCTGACAGTCCAGACACTGATCTCCCAATAATCGTGAACCTTCTAGAGGAATTTGGGGGGATGTCAGGTATTAAAATGAATTGGGACAAGTCTCATGTAATGTTCCTGGGACCCGTGCCCCCAGCCTTTCAGCTAGCCTGCCCATTAAAAATATCTAGGAAATTCAAGTACCTGGGCGTGACAATCTCCGGCGATCCGCGGGAGTACATCGCGGATAATCTGAGGCCGCTATTAACGGAAATTAAAAATAAGTGTCGGAGATGGGTGGGCTTGCCACTTTCGCAAATGGGCAGGGTCAATTTGTTGAAAATGTGTATTCAGCCTAAACTCTTGTATTTGCTGCTACATTCCCCGGGTTATGTAGGTGTAAAATTTTTTCAAGAGTTAAACAGTGTTCTGTCCTCATTTGTGTGGAAAAATAGAAGCCCTAGGATTAGATTCCCTATCCTGACCCGCGACAGAGTAGAAGGGGGTCTTGCCCTCCCGGATTTTAGACTTTATTATTATTCGTCTCAGTTAAGTCATCTATGCCCATGGATACAGGGTAGGGAGGGGGTCGGTGAATTCGAGTTCCTGGCGTTATCATGGCAATTTGGGGGGTCTCCTCTTCAAGTGCTCTTGGCGGGGAAGTTATGGGGTAACGCTCCCCCCCTGATAGCCCAAGCCATACGCGTCTGGAGACAGGTGCAAAAGATGACAAACTTTGCGGATATTGATCCACAAACCTCGATTTTTTTCCTTGTCAGAGGGTAAAAAGTTGAGGGGTCAAGGAGTGGGAGATTGGGAGGCATATGGTTTACTGGAAGTGGGAGCATGGCTGCAAGATGGGGGGGTTCGATCCTTCGAGGACCTACAACAGGGGTATGATCTCCCTGGGAAAATGTACTTTAGCTATCTTCAGGTTAGGAGCGCGTTGGTATGTATGTTAAGGAGGGGTACCCTGAAGATTCAGGAATCCCCCTGTAAGGCGATGGTAGGAAAACTGGGTCCTAGGAAGCACCTTTCCAAACTATATAGATTTATCCACTCCTTTAATCAAGAAGGCGGATGGGAAAAGTTGAGGTCCCAGTGGGCCATGGTCATCCCCCGTGTCCTGTTAATAGATTGGAGAGAGATTCTATCGGCCACAAGCAAATCCTCTATGTCCCTCTCTGTACAGCAGGTCCAATTTAATATTTTTCATTGTATATACTTTACTCCGGAGCGATTGAGGCGTATGGGGAACATCGACAGTACGGGGTGCCCTAGGTGTGGAGTGGAGCCTGGCACACACTGGCATTTAGAGAAGAAGTGGAGAGACCCGCACCATAAGGTGCTTTTGAAGCAATGTATGGTATCGTGGAATAATTGTGCTTATATTCGCTGGAAATTTTTATAAATATCTTTCCTGGCAATTTAGGGTGCTGATCCCCTGATTCAAAAATGAGCAATAACAATGGAAGAGAAAAAAGGTGAATCAGTTTGACTGGGATGCACTCCTGTTCCACAGTAATAAAATATTATTTTTACCTATAAAAGGTGTATACTTTATTTGTTGACGTATTTGATTATTTTTAGAAGTTTTATTTATTAAACTTTATTAAGAGCTAGTAGGTCATCATTCTGTAATGGTGCTGGATAATACAGTTTGTCAATGATATGAGACCTTAAGGTAAGTAGTGAAAATATTAAAACAAGATATAGATTTAAAGAGAAAAAGAAATTTTAAAGATTAAAAATCACTCTGTGAATATTGTAGCTTGAGTATACTTGTCTAGTTACTGCTTAAATTCCACAGTGTGATAGTGGATTAATGAGGGCAATACATTGCTTTGATTAGACAACAGACAGTGAGAATATCACCGTGTTAATCAAACACCCTACACAGGCACTGCATTAATCCACTATCACACTGTGGAATTTAAGCAGTAACTAGACAAGTATACTCAAGCTACAATATTCACAGAGTGATTTTTAATCTTTAAAATTTCTTTTTCTCTTTAAATCTATATCTTGTTTTAATATTTTCACTACTTACCTTAAGGTCTCATATCATTGACAAACTGTATTATCCAGCACCATTACAGAATGATGACCTACTAGCTCTTAATAAAGTTTAATAAATAAAACTTCTAAAAATAATCAAATACGTCAACAAATAAAGTATACACCTTTTATAGGTAAAAATAATATTTTATTACTGTGGAACAGGAGTGCATCCCAGTCAAACTGATTCACCTTTTTTCTCTTCCATTGTTATTACACACTGGCATTTAGTCTGGGATTGTGTGCAAGTGCAAGCGTTTTGGTCTGCCATTTGTAATATTATGCGGGAACTAGGTATCCCAAGTTCAACCTTCAGTACTTTATGTTTAGTATTGGGTGTGGTGGATGTCCAATTAAGTGGGCATTGGACCCAATTGATCAGGATCTTAGTATCCTGTGCTAAAGTAATCATAGCAAGGAAATGGATGGCAACAGTAGGGCCTTCAGTGGTGGAATGGACCAATTTGGTTAATGCTACTTGTTCTCATGAAAAATACGTGTACGCTACACGAGGATGCTTCCCCAAATTTTACAAGGTATGGGGTGGGTGGACGGCATCCAAATTCTATATAGCTTTATAAAGGAATTTCGACTCGCTTACCATAAAATATTCTCTTTTCTTTTTCTTTTTCTTTTTTGGTAAATTAAGGTAAAGGCACGATGTAGGTCGATGTGTATATATTATTAGATTTGACTAGATTTCTGTTTGTTTCTTTTTGTCTATGAGTAATGAAGTAATGATTCTTCTTAAATATGCACCTTGGGGTATTGGATTTAGGAAATATTGTGTGGTTACATGAGGGCGTGTTTAGTGCATTACAGGGCAGGGGGTGGGGGGCGGAATATCAATAGTTTACAGGTGGTTAAAGTTATTGATCGCACTCACTCAATATTAAATGTTTTTATATATAGGTTGAATCCTGTTAGGCACTGCTAGGGGAAAAGGGGGGAAAAAGAAAAGAAAGAAAAAGGGGAGAAAAAAGTGATAATATTAGTCAAGTATGATAAGTGAGTAAATATTAAGGGTGATGGGTTAAGTAGAGGAGTATAAGTGGTATAAGATAAAGCACTATGAAGTTATGAGGAATAATGCAATATTGATTGAGTATCGGTCCTCTTCCTTTTTGTTATATGGTATGGATCAGTAGGGTCTGCCCGGATTGGAGCCGTCATCTGACGTACGTCTTAGAACATTTAGGTGTAGAGATTTCCTGTATAGTGGGGGGAGTGACCGGCCATGGGGGAAGTAAGCTTTTTTATGTGTATATGTTGTATTGTATTTATGTGTTTTGTCTGTATTTTGCATATGAAAAATAAAAACTTAATTAAAAAAAAAAAAAAGCATGCGCAGATGAAAAAAAACCCGATCTGCCCGTATACGGTCCCACCGTACCGAGCAGAATAACCCCCAGTGTGTGTATCTATAGCAGCTCACCCTGTATAGCCCTGGCTTACTGACACAGTGTGTGTATCTATAGCAGCTCACCCTGTATAGCCCTGGCTTACTGACACAGTGTGTGTATCTATAGCAGCTCACCCTGTATAGCACTGGCTAATACCCCTTTCAGACATACGCGAAAATCCCGGGTTTTTTCACATGAACGCGCCCGGGACTAGCGTATGTCTGAAAGGGTATACCCGGGATTTCACTCCCGGATACTGAGCACCAGCAACTGAACAGGGTTTTTCCCGGTATTTAACTCCCGGGTATAATACCCGACTTATGTCTGAATGGGTTTACCCGGGTTTTTCAGTTTTAAACATGTGATGTTGCTTTTTTTTCCTGCGGGGGCGTGTCTTATTTTAATGATGAAACACTGAAATGCTTGAAAAGCCTGGCTTATGTGTGAAAGGGGTATACCCGGGTTTTTCCCCGATTTGAGGTGTAGTGTGAAAGGGGGTTTGTTACTAAAATCCTGGGAGTGACCTGGGTTGAAAATCCCGGGTAAACCTGGACAAAATCCCAGGTAGTATGTCTAAAAGGGGTATTACTGAAGCATTGTGTGTAACTATAGTATCCTACTCTGTATAGCACTAGCTTACTGAAGCATTGTGTGTAACTATAGTATCCTACTCTGTATAGCACTAGCTTACTGAAGCATTGTGTGTAACTATATCAGCCTACTCAAGGGGTTCCCAATCTTTTTTAATCATGGCACCCTAGAGCAGGCATTCTCAACCACGGTCCTCAAGGCACGTCAACAGTGCAGGTTTTGTAGATATCCAGACTTGAGCACAGGTGACTTAATTAGTATCTGAGGGATTCTGATTAAACCATCTGTGCTGAAGCCTGGATATCACTAAAACATGCACTGTTGGTGTGCCTTGAGGACCGTGGTTGGGAATGCCTGCCCTAGAGTATCAGAATTTTTCCACGGCACCCCTAGGCCCCAAAAAATATATGTGGACGACCAACCTGTATATCACTAGCTTACAGAAGCATTGTGTGTAGCTATATTAACCTACTCTGTATAGCACTTTCTTACTGACACATTGTGTGTGTAACCATACCTCCCAACATGACCCTCTCCAGGAGGGACACAATGCTCTGTTTCTGGACTTCCCTCTTAATTTATGATTACCATTGTAGATGTGTGCGAATCAATAACCTCACGGACACCTGTGCATCTTCAAACAGGTGCGTCTTTATTCCAGCTCCGGCTAACACTGACTGCCTGGCCAGTCGTGTGACCGGAAGTGATGATACAACCTGGGTATTACAAATACCAAGATGCATCAGATGCATCTACATCCCCCCTTTTAAACTGAGAGGACACAACATGCATGGTTATAACAATTTAGAATAACAATGAAGATAAAGATGAAAGAGAAAGACTACTGTATATAGCAAAGTCTTGGAACTTGGGATTGGGCTTGGACACCCGCCCGGACCTGGTGATGGTGTGCTGTGAGCCCATGGGATTGTCCTAGACAGTTTGGGAGGGCTCTGCCACTGGTAAGGTCTCTGGGATGGGATCGTCCAAATGATGTGAACCATCAGTAGCATTGGTTGCAGCAGTGGCAGTAACTGATGGACCCAGCTGTGCAGAGTCCTCTTCAGCTGTACTGAGCAGGTGCCGGCGGATGTGCTCATACAAGGCATCATCAGACTGCACCACAAAACTATTGGGACGTTCTGCTGGATGCTGCACCACTGCTGTTCTATCGAAGCCTTGCTCAGTCTGTATGCAAACAAGTTGGCCTGGGGAAAGTGGTGGCAGGTGATGTGCAGATCTGTCGTAGGACGCCTTGGAGCCTGCTCTGCGTCTGTTTATGCCAACACTCACTTGGGATTCGACTCTGGGCCCCAGGAGCTGTTTTGCCATGGGGAGCATTGTGCGGGTGCACCGTGCCAACAAACACTGTGCAGGGGAGGGTAACCCGTCTCTGGGTGTATTTCTCAGGTTGAGCAGGGCTAGGTGTATGTCTGAGCCATCTCGTGCACACTTCTCCATCAAGTGCTTTGCTGAGCGCACTGCTCGCTCCGCCAACCTATTGGATTGTGGATAGTGAGGACTACTGGTGATGTGCTGAAAGTCCCAAGTGTTGGCAAACTCTTCGAACTCTCTGCTGTTGAATTGCATGGCATTATCGGTGATGAGCTGCTGTGGAGTGCCATGTGCTTCAAAGTGCCTTTTTAGTTTTGATATTACCATCAGGCTTGTGGTGGTGGTGAAGTAGTTAATTTCGAACCAGCCTGAGTAAGAATCCACAAGCACCATGTACTCCTTCCCCCTCCATTCAAACAGGTCAGCCACCAGAATGGACTAAGGAAGGTCCGGGATGTCGTGGAGCAGCATGGGTTCCCGTGGCTGATGTGGACGCAGGGCATTGCAGGGGGCACAAAGAGACACGGCTCGTTCAATGTCACCATACATAGAGGGCCAGAATGCAGTTTCTCGGGCCCTGCGCTTGGTGGTTTCCAGGCCTGCATGGCCCTGGTGCAACTGCTGGGTGTATGAGGACTGTAGAGCGGCTGGGATCACAAAGCTGTGACCTCGCATAATGACACCATCAACTATGGTGAGTTCATCCCTCATGCAGAAGAAGGGACGTAAACAGTGAGGCAAGTCTCTGAATGAGGGTGGCCAGCCATTGAGGATGACGTCAGCAAGACGCTGGGAGAGCTCATCAGTGCTGGTGGCCGCACGCAGCTCCTCCATCCGTTAAGTGGGAAGGTTTTCTACAGCCATGACCTCAAACTCGTCCTCAGGGCTGCCCAAGTCAAATGCTATTCTCATAGAAATGCAGGGTCATCCCGGGTTCAGTGTGAAAGGTGCCGACCCGGGTTGTCCCTGCTTCAAAAGCATGTGTGAATGGATCCCAACCCGGGAATGTCCCTGCTTGTCCCTGGAATTTAATTCTTGGGTTTGTCTCTGCATTTTTGGTGTGAAAGGGGTATCAGTGGAAGGCAGGAATGCCCTGGACAATGCATCAGCAACGCTGACCTGGCTGGTAAATAACGTCCAAATTGTACCTTTGGAGCTTAAGCATCATGCTTTGTATGCGGGAAGAGGCAGAGTGTATAGGTTTCCTCAGGATGGTGATTAGGGGTTGATGATCTGTTTTAGTCACGACAGGATGGCCATAGATGAAGTAATGGAAACGTGTGCAAGCAAAGACAAGTGCCAACAGTTCTTTTTCAATTGTGCATATCTTGTTTCCGTGTCAGTGAGGGCCCTGGATGCAAATGCCACCGGCTTGCGGAGTTGAAGGCATACAGCCCCGAGGCCACTTTGTGAAGCATCAGCAGCAAGGACAACAGGATCATGCACGTTGAAGTGCTGCAAAACTGGCGGTTGTGTGAGCATGGTCTTTAGTTGGTTGACAGCAGCTGTGTGTGTGTCCAACCAACACCACTTAGAGTCCTGTTGCAGTAGCTGCCGCAAAGGTGCAGTGGTAGTGCTGTACTGTGGCAGAAACTTGGATAGGTAGTTGGTCATCCCCAGGAAGCACTGGAGTGCCAATTTGTCTGCTGGGAGGGGCATCTGCAGGACGGCAGAGACCTTGTTGGGGTCTGGCAGGACGCCCTTGTCGGTGAGGAGGTGGCCCCCATTTGTCAGGGTTGAGGTGGAGGGTGGGAGCCTGTTGGAGTACCTGGTGGAGGCATTGATCATGCTCCTCTCTGGTGCGGCCCCAGACGAGGATGTTGTCAGCGAAGATGTCACAGGGAGAGCCAGCAAACAGTTGCTCCATGCATCGCTGGAAGACTTTGCTGCCCGTGGTGATGCCATAGGGCATGCGGAGGAAGACGTAGCGCCCAATAGGGATCATGAAGGCAGTAAGCAAGGAAGAGGCTCTGTCCAGAGGGATCTGCCAAAACCCACACTTGGCATTCAGGGTGCTAAAGACGGTTGCACCTGGCATGTCGGCGATCACCTGCTCGATGGTGCGGAGTGGGTGGAAGGGGCGTAAAAGTGCCTTGTTTAGGTGCACTGGGTCGATGCATAAGCGTACAGTCCCATCTTTTTTAGCAGCTTCTACCATTGCAGACACCCATTGTGTTACTTCTTTAATTGGTGCAATGACACCTAGCTGTGTCATTCTGTGTAGCTCTTGGATGATTTTGTCCTTCATTGCAATGGGGACTCTGCGGGGAGCACAAACAGTGGGGGCAATAGAGTCATCCAGCCTCATGTTATATGTGATGGGTAGTTTTCCTAGTGTGCTGTTATCAAATAGGTCTTGGAAATCTTTCATTTCTGGGACAGTCATTTGAATAGCGTGTACATCAGGCCCCAGTGGTTTTTCTGAGCCGACTTGTGCTGACACGCGGTATTTCATTCCCTACCATCCACTAGGGCATGGAGGGAGAATATAATAGTGTGCTGAGTGCAGCGAGGCACCGAGCCCGACGCATGGCGAGCACACGCAGGGCACTTTTTCAGTGTCCATGTTGACTAGTGTATGTCAACATTAGGGACAAAAAAGGTCAAAAGGTCAACCTTCCCATTGTTGACCTAATGCATGTGTCGACCTTTTGACCCTGACAACCTTAACCATGTTGACCTTTTCCAAGTGTCGAACTTCAGTGGTCGACCAAATGACCCATAAGCGTTTTGCCGGTGTGCTTACACTCTATGTGGGAGGTGTGCCTATACTCTATGGGGGGATGTGTGTCTATATTCTATTACACTGGTTCTCAAACTCGGTCCTCAGGACCCCACACAGTGCATGTCTTTAAGGTCTCCTCACAGAATCACAAGTAAGATAATTAGCTCCACCTGTGGATCTTTTAAAAAGGTGTCAATGAGTAATGAGTGCACCTGCCAGGTGACCTGGAAAATGTGAGCTGTGTGGGGTCCTGGGGACAGAGTTTGAGAACCCCTGCTCTATTGCATTTTATTATTTTTAAAGTTTAACCTTAACCCCTTATAAAAAAAAGTAAATTTCATTAAATAATAAGCCATTCATTTTTTTTTTATTTTTTTTTTTATAAAAAATAAAAATAAATAACACTTTTATCCCCACCCGACACCCAGGTGAATAAAATGACAAGAAATTGACCATTTTAGACGACTATTAAAAGGCGTGAAGCTTATCACCAAACATTTGAATACGAAGCCCATTGAAAATGACTGTGAAGTAAAATATGTTTAAAAAAACTGTCAACTTTTAAAAGACGGGGAAGAATTGAATAGCAAACTAATATCACAACATATAAATGTTGTGAAAAAAAGGGAGAATAGGCTTGAAAAAAAAGAACAGACCAACATTTGAATACCCCCCAATGTGTGTAACTATAGTAGCCTACCCTGTATAGCACTGGCTTACTGACACATTGGCCCTTATTCTGATCGGTGCGGCCCGATCAGAAATATGCGGTGATGTCCGTCTTGGCGAATCCCCGCCTTCCATACGGATCGCCACCTCCGTCCGTATGCGGATATGTGGCGGTCCGCATGAATGTGGACGGGGATACGCCTCCTCCATGGTGGGAGCAGCCCCTGCATTCGATGGTCGCTGAACATCGAATGCAGGGCCGCACGCTCCACCAGGTCCCGCAACACAAGACCACACGGACACTTGTCCGTGTGAAATCTTGTATGGGGGCGGGCAGCTGACATCCGGCGATGTCAGATGCCCGCCCCGTACCCACGCATCACGGCCTCATTACCATGCATACGCCCCGCGTTTGCATGGGAACGCCCAGGAAACGCGGGGCGTATGCATAGGGTAATGAGGCTAAGTAGCCCCTCACGCCCCTCTACGCCCCCTGTGCGGCGTATAAAGAATCCATGCGGCGAAATCGCCTGCACATGCGCAGAGTGACCTCTGCACATGCGCAGACGATAAACATCGGCGGCCCGTACGCAAGCGGGAATATCCGCACCGATCAGAATAAGGGCCATTGTGTGTGTAACTATAGTAGCCTACCCTATATAGCACTGGCTTACTGACAGGGGCGGGCTGGGCTGGGGGGCAGGGTGCCATGTGCCCCCCGGGCCGCTGAATCGTTTTGCGTGCGGGCCGCCATTGTTCTGAGGCTGCTGCTGCAGCCAGACTGACCAGTTTCCGAGTGGCCTCCATAAACATGGCCGCCGGCCTCCTGCACTGAGGACATGTCTAGTGCAGGTGGCCACTACAGAGACTCTGTATGTTCCACCTACTTCCTGCCTGTGCGTTACACTTTCTTCCCTATGCTGCAGCCTGCCTCACTGACTAGCATCAAGGTAAGAGGGAGTGGGACTGTACAGGCTGAGCAGCCTGTAAGGTTCAGTTATTATACAGGGGAGCAGCCTGTGGGGGTCCCATTATTATTATACAGGGGGAGCATCCTGTGGGGGTCCAGTTATTATTTTATGGGGGAGCAGCCTGTGGGGGTCCAGTTAATATTATAAGTGGGAGCAGCCTGTGGGGGTCCCATTATTATTATACAAGGGGAGCAGCCTGTGGGGGTCCCATTATTATTATACAGGGGGAGCAGCCTGTGGTGTCCCATTATTATTATACAAGGGGAGCAGCCTGTGGGGGTGCTGTTATTATTATTATTATTATATTATACAGGGGGAGCAGCCTGTGGGGTCATGTTATACAGGGGGAGCAGCCTGTGGGGTCATGTTATCATACCCTCCAACATTTTTAGGGCAGAAATCGGTACACATATGTAAAGGGGGCGTGGCCATTGATAAAGGGGGCGTGGCCATGGATAAAGGGAGACAGAATGAATTATATATGACTTGCAGCTATAATCCCAGAATTATGCGTTTGATTTTCTTTAGGGGTACACTAAAGACATAAACTATGTTGTTGCTATGGGCAACCTCTGCTTTATACTTTATTAATGGCTTGAGATATCTCCGCCACAGTGATAGGACTGCTACAGGGGGTGGAGATATACAATACAGCTGCATGATGTGGTGACAGTGACACTTAATTATTAGACATATCCCAGCTGCTGAAGTCTCCAATACAGCACTGTTGTACTATACAGAGCAAATAGAAACTCACATACCCATGCCGCTCTGACAGGCAAGCTCAGATAGATGATACACAGAGCCCAACTCACTGTGACAGGCCCGCCGACCACATCGCGTGCAGGCGCAGGTAGAGGCCGCAGAGTGAGGACCATCCCCGGCTCTGTGCAGACACCCCTGCCATAGTCCCGTGCTCCCTCCTTGCTAGTGACACACTCACACTGAGCCCGCCTCATACAGGCTGACTGTGATCCGGGCTCGGCATGATAGAGCCAAACGCAGCATCAATGTGTTTCTCTTTCCCAGCAGGAGGACATCTTTCTGTAGACCGCAACGCTGCTCTAACTTGTTTGGTCTTCAGAACAAAGGAGTTCAACGATACGCTAGGGAGACCAGCATGAATGCAAGACTAGGACACTTTAGATAAAGTAATGTCCCTGGGTTTTCTTGCAAACTATCCGCACATACGCACTCATTTCATGAGCTAGCACAGTGGGGAAAAAATCTGTACATTCGGTACAATCAATATTTGCCGGTACAGACTGTTAAAAAACGGTACTGTACCGGCAAATTTGGTACAGTTGGAAGGTATGTGTTATACAGGGGGAGCAGCCTGTTGTGTCCTATTATTATAAAGGGGAGCAGCCTGTGATGTATTTTTATTGGTACTTGTTTCCTAGCACGGCCACAATCTTATGGATCGTGTACCTTTAAGTTAAGGTACACGATCCACACGATGGACCCGATTTCCTTTGAAATCAGGTCCATTTTGCCGGCTAGGACACAATATCGGGGGCATCGCGTCGGTCGGGACCATTAACATTGGTCCCGACGCGACCGACGCGATGCCCCCGATTTTTCCATAGGCTTCAATGTTAAAAAATATTTTAACATTGAAATCGTGTCGGAAAAGGTAAAATATCGGGGGCATCGCGTCGGTCGGGACCATTAACATTGGTCCCGACGCGATGCCCCCGATTTTTCCATAGGCTTCAAGGTTAAAATATTTTTTAACATTGAAATCGTGATAAAATGTGAAATGGGCCAATATGACCAATTTCACATTATAGATGTCCCCGTCGTCACCCCACGATAGACGCCAACCCGAAGCGTGGCGAGCGGCGGCGGTGCGCGTCCTCCGACCTTTTCATTCCCCTACTATCCACGTCGGCGTGGAGTTGAGAATAGAATAGTGTGGCGAGCGCAGCTCGCCACCGAGCCCGAAGCGTGGCGAGCGGACGCGTATAACTTCACAGGTATACGCGTCCGCTCGCCACGCTTCGGGCTCGACGGCTCGCTGCGCTCGCCACACTATTCTATTCTCAACTCTACGCCGACGTGGATAGTAGGGGAATGAAAAGGTCGGAGGACGCGCACCGCCGCCCCTCGCGGGCTCGCTGCGCTTGCCACGCTCCGGGTTGGCGTCTATCGTGGGGTGGGGTTTACGCCGTTAAATTTGGGGGGGTTGGGAATATTTTACATTGAATCCAATGTAAAATCGGGTCCCAGGGACCCGATTTACATTTAATTCAATAAAAAAATCGGGTCGAAAATCGGTCGGTCGCGTCGATCGCATCACATGCGACCCGATTTTTCCGACACGACCACCCCGATGTAAATTGGTGTGGCCGTGCTAGGAAACAAGTACCTTTTTATTATACAGGGGGAGCAGCCTGTGGGGGTCCTGTTATTATTACACAGGGGAAGCAGCCTGTGGGGCCCTGTTATTATTATACAGGGGGAGCAGCCTGTGGGGGTCCTGTTATTATTACACAGGGGAAGCAGCCTGTGGGGCCCTGTTATTATTATACAGGGGGAGCAGCCTGTGGGGGTCCTGTTATTACACAGGAGGAGCAGCCTGTGGGGGCCCTGTTATTATACAGGGGGAGCAGCCTGTGGGGGTCCCGTTATTTTTATACAGGGGGAGCAGCCTGTGGGGGTCCCTTTATATACAAGGGGGCAGGTTGTGGGGGACTCGTTATTGTTGTTATTAATATCATTATTATTATAATAATAATACAGGGGGAGCAGCCTGTGGGGTCATGTTATACAGGGGGATCAGCCTGATGTGTCCTGTTATTATAAAGGGGGAGCAGCATGTGATGTAATTTTATTATACAGGGGGAGCAGCCTGTGGGGGTCCCGTTATTATTATACAGGGGGAGCAGCCTGTGGGGGGCCGTTATTATACAGGGGGAGCAGCCTGTGGGGTCCTGTTATTATACAGCGGGAGCAGCCTGTGGGGTCCTGTTATTATACATAGGGAGAAGCCTGTGGGGTCCGGTTATGATTATAAGACAGGGGGAGCCGCCTTTTGTGTCCTATTATACAGTGGGAGCAGCCTGTGGTGTACTTTTATTATACAGGAGGAACAGCCTGTGGGGGCCCTGTTATTATTATACAGGGGAAGCAGCCTGTGGGGTCCTGTTTTTATACAGGGGGAGAAGCCTGTGGGGTCCTGTTATTATTATAAGACAGGGGGAGCAGCCTGTTGTGTCCTATTATACAGGGGGAGCAGCCTGTGGTGTACTTTTATTATACAGGAGTAGCAGCCTGTGGTGTACTTTTATTATACAGGAGGAGCAGCCTGCGGGGGTACTATTATTATACAGGGGAGCAGCCTGTGTTGTCCTTTTATTATTATAAGACGGGGAGTAGACCTGTGGTGTTCTAATATTATACAGGGGGAGCAACCTCTGTTATCCTGTTATTATTATAAGACAGGGAGAAGCCTGTGGTGTCCTGATATTATACAGGGGAGCAGCCTGTGGTTTCCTATTATTGTTTTTTTTTTTTATTAATACATATTTTTAAACCGTAAAACCTAAATTTAACGATGCGCTGTTACTTATGGGCCAGTGCTCTGGACTTGCCCCCAGGCTAAAAGTTGCCAGCCAGCCCCTGCTTACTGACACATTGGGGGTTATTCTAGTTCATTCTTTCTGACAAATTCCTTCTTAGATGGGCAAAACCATGTGCACTGCAGGTGGGGCAGATGTAAAATGTGCAGAGAGGATTAAATTTGGGTGCGTTATTTTGTTTCTGTGCAGGGTAAATACTGGCTGCTTTATTTTTACACTTCAATATAGATCTCACTTTGAAGTAAAACCTCACCCAAATCTAATTCTCTCTGCACAAGTTACATCTGCCCCACCTGCAGTGCATATGGTTTTGCCCATCTAAGAAGGAATTTGTCAGAAAGAATAAACTAGAATAACCCCCATTGTGTGTGTAACTATAGTAGCCTACTCTGTATAGCACTGGCTTACTGACACATTGGGCCTTATTCTGGTTGGAGCGGCCGGGCCGTACGCGGACGTCCCGGGGTTTTTTATGATCTGCGCATGCGTACATTCGCTAATGCGCAGGCGCGACCACTCCACAACGCTTACGGACGGGCCTCTACGTGCGAAAAAACCTATACGCGAGTGTACGGGCATTGGGGGCGGCATAGGGGCGTGAAGAGGGGAGCGGCCGAAATAATGAGGGAAAATGGGCGTAAATATGGGCGTACACGGGGGTGTGCACCAAAAATGAGCGGTGCTACTACCGCACGATCGACTAAGGCACCGTTCATTTCGGACACAAAACAGGCGGCCGCCAACCGCCATCTCAAACCACCCCTACAGATACCGCATGCCAGCGTGCGCCTGGGTTTGCTAATTTACGCTGATTACTACTCAAACACATACACCTGAATGTAATAAGCAATGCTGCAGTCTATTAAGTCCAAACCATGATTTCACTACCTGCAAGCCACACACAGCACTCAAACACATTGGAAGCTTATCTTTCTATACTTCTCGACATTTAAAGGTTTGTTTAATTTAAGGTAAGAATCTTTTTAAGACCTGCTTATATATGCTAAGGTAGCTATTTGCTAAACAGTTACACACATTCACTACGTGCTTTCATAGACTTTACACAGTAGCACACTCAATCTACACAAGTCGACATGTGTCAACGTGTTCACTCTAATACAAACATAGGTTTTGTATTTATGATACAATAACATAAACCACATCTAAAGCTGGGTACACATATATACAATCGTCGGGCCGTTCTTCCAATCTGGGGGCAAACGGCCGTTCGATTGTATAGGTGTGTACGCTGTCCCAATTGCTGCTGTGCGATCGATAAACGGCCAAAAACGCTCTTGGCCGTCCACGGTCGGTCGGTCGAAGGTTCTTTGCTGCTTAATATTTCATCCGACAGGACGGCTCCATATCGGAACAAAAGTGAAGTGTGTACGCATGTTCGATCGATATGCTTGACAGTTTGACAAAGCACGGTGGTATGCTGCATTATGAGAGACCCTGTAACCCTTTGCCTGCTGTTTTAACTAATGTGTGTTTAATGCCTCGCTGCCCAACACTTTAGAGGCATCACTTTAAGACATTAATCAATGTTGAAGTTTTAATAGAGTGTGCTGGAAGCTCTTTGTAGGGCACCATAACACACTATTAAAACTTCAACATTGATTAATGTCTTAAAGTGATGCCTCTAAAGTGTTGGGCAGCGAGGCATTAAACACACATTAGTTAAAACAGCAGGCAAAGGGTTACAGGGTCTCTCATATACTTCTTCTTGCGATTGTTTGGACGGGAGTACATCGGACGTCGCAAGTAAAATTGTACATATGTGTACGCGCAGATTGGTCGTATGTTTTGGACGGTCGAACGTGTATTCGGTCGAACGAACGGTCGCAAGAAAAATGAAATTGTACATATGTGTACCCAGCTTTACACCTACAAAGGATGTTTCAGCAATGTTTGAAGCCCATGCACACTATTTTGCACACAATCTTTGTATAGTACCCAAAATACAGAACTGTACCACTATCTGATCTGCTATGAATTGGATTTAACTACACTCTGGATGTAAGATGCCACCAATCACATTATTGCACTCACATCTCTCTAACAAAGGATTCCTACATCTGCTTATGACACTGTAAAATCATATATATTTAAAAACTTATACATGTTTCTTCACAAGCAATTTTACGTCTCTCCATGGAAATGGGTGTATTGTGCCCCTTTAAGCAGCGTATTTATAAGTAGACGCTTGCGTGTATTATTTTCCGCACACTGTATATACAGTTCCTCTCTATACATTGAATGCATGCTGTTGGTTTTGGTCTGTGTATATCGGAACGGTCCGCGTAAGTTTCTATTCGCATCCAGTTTGTTAATGTAAGAAGGATTAATAAAGTTAATACTAAACAAACCATTTTTTACACCAATCAGCAAGCACCAAAAGTGATATATGTACCTGCAATTAATAACTGCGCCATTGGCACTATGACTTCAACCAGGGCTAGGCCGTTTTCGACCCAGGAGTTGTTGGCCTTGGTTGAGGTCATGGACCGTCACCTGGGGCCCAGGGGCCCATATGTCAGCAATATGGACAAGCGGCGGGCGTATACTGCTGCCCGCCGCCTAATCTACTACACGACCGGCGTCCGCAGAAGCCTGGGGCAAGTGGAGCGGCGCTGGTCTGACCTGCGCCGGCGGCAGCCAGTTTTGCTCTGCACACTTCGCCGCCATATTGCCCGATGTAAGTTTTTATTACTAGTATGTCTGCGTTTTTTTGCAAATGTTTTCTGTACTTTTTATAAATATGTTCCTGAGTATGTGGGTGTATATGGGGTGTATATGGGGTGTATAGGGGGTGTATAGGGGGTGTATAGGGGTGTATAGGGGGTGTATAGGGGGTGTATAGGGGGGGTTTAAGTAGTTGCTCAGTTTTTGGGTGTAGCATATCAATTAGTTTGCATGATAAATGTCTGAAATATAACAGCAATGATAATTTGGAAGGTTATGAGCATGACTAATGTGAATTTTTCTTTCCCCCTTTTTTATGCAACCCAATCTTCGATTTCTATGTCATCAACATGAACATTTCAGCACGGGCAAGGGCACGCATGGAAGCCCGGGAGCAGGCAGCCCGGGAGCAGGCAGCCCAGGAGCAGGCAGCCCTGGAGCAGCCAGACGAGGAGGAGGAAGAGGAGGAGGAAGAGGAGGAGGAGGAAGAAGAGGAGGAGGAAGAAGAGGAGGAGGAAGAGGAGAAGGAGGAAGAGGAGGAGGAAGAAGAGGAGGAGGAAGAGGAGGAGGAGGAAGAGGAGGCCGAGACAATGGCTCAAGCTGGGGCCCACACAATTTCCCCATCCCCTTCCCCCACCTCCTCCCCAACCCCCACCCCCTCCCCAACCCCCTCCCCTACCCCCACCCACACCCCTACCCCCACCCCCACCCCCTCCCCACCCCATTTCCAACCCCCCTACACCTCTCCACCACCCACCCCCAAACCTCTCCAATCCCCACTCACACCCACTACCTCTATCCAAATTCCCATCCCATCCCCCTTGCTCCTGACCCCCCCAACCACCGCACAGCCAACCAGCGGCGACCAGGATGGCTCAAGTAGCCGTAAGTAAATAATGTGTCTAATGTTTACCTACACATTTCTACACATAAACAATCACAACAACCACATATGTGTATCCAACATCAACATTAGTTGCAACATATCACTGCAGGGCGACCATGAGGTGTGTCCTGTCCTTCTCCAGGAACAAGGGTCCCCTTGGTGGTTTTTTGGAGTGTGGCCATGCCTCACCCCTTGAATAATTGACATAACAGTACATCCAATGAGATATCCGACATTAGTGGTGTGGTAGTTATGTGGCTCCAGGTGTTGGGTAACTCCAGTTCCCAGCATGATGTGCAACATAAATGTAGAGATTGTTTTGTTAATAGTGTGTGAGGCCATGCGGATGCATGCTTTACAAACATAGCTGTAGGCCTATAATTTGTACAGCAATGTCCTAAATTTAAAATAGTAAGGAGTGCTTAAGCCACAACAATGTCATAACCCTTAAATAGCACAGCCTAATTGTGAGGTTAGAGGACAGTCCCCCAAAACCAAACTACCAATTGGGATACAGCATACATTCATCCAAGAAGGAGTAATTGAATTAATGTTATTTACTATGTACAGTATGTGTGTGTTAACATATTATTTTTTAGTACTGTGTTTACAGCAGACCCATCTTCAATGTAGTTTAAAAATGTATGTGGCCTTCACACATAACTCTGAACTTTTTATTATGTACAAATACAACAAACATTTGTGTATGTTATATATTAATTTTTTTTTTTATCCCTTCACTACAGACACTGAACAGCAGCAGGAGGAGGTGGCAGCCCTCATGCGGGAGATCGTCCTGACCCTCCTGTATTTACAGATTCTTTTTGGCCTTCTGGAGGCCCGCATTTAATTTATTTTTATCCCCCCCCCCTTATTATTTTTGTTCTAAATAAACGTTTCTATTGTGTTATAAATTGCCTGTGTTTTTAATAATAAATATGTTAGAGGGCTTGTAAGGGTAGGTACATACAGATGTGTAATGTAAGTTATATTTGTAATTTGAGGTGAGGGGTAATGATTGATGTGTGAATGTGTGTGTTTTTGAGTAAAATAACACATAGTGAAAATGCATGAATGTTTAATGTTGTTCGATTAAAACATCACACATAACATCAGGGTAGGTATACATGTTACACATTGTGGACAAAGTAATTATGGACATAATTTAGTACATATACAGAAACACCAACATAACTTGATTTAAAAGTAACAGCAATATGGGGACACATAGATAGTGATTAAAATGCCACATTAGAACATAACAAATATACATGTAATGAGGGTTAAAATGTTGTTTTATTAGGTCTTTATTAAGGTAGACAATTGAGTTAATAGAAAACAATAATTGAATAACAAATAGATTAATTAATCAATTGTCAGAATTCTAGTTGAAAGGCAAGATTTGCAGGTCCATATATGTGAAGGGTATGCCAGCGTACACGGACGTACGCTCACTCTCACGAGCGGTGACATAAGCTGAGTTTTCCATTGAAAACAATAGGGACCCGTCCGTGCAAGCTGGCGTACGCTCAGATCTCCGCAAGAAGTCGTTGGGAAGACGGACGAAAGACGTCCGTAAACGGTGCCGTACGCTCAGTTGTACGCCAGTTGTCGGAGTGTAAGGGTTGGCCCGTCCGCGTACGTTGCCGTACGCTCATTTGTACGCCACTCCCCTTCTACGTTGTTTCTGCCCGTACGTAAGCGGCTGATTTGTGGGTGGACTTAACCCCAACGGCCGCGTACGGCTAGCGTACGTTAATAGTGAACGTACGCACGTTTGGCCGCACCGATCAGAATAAGGCCCATTGTGTGTAACTATAGTGGCCTACCCTGTAATAGCACTGGCTTACTGACGCATTACATGTATCTATAGCAGCCTACCCTGTAATAGCACTGGCTTACTGACGCATTACATGTATCTATAGCAGCCTACCCTATATAGAACTGGCTTACTGACATATTGTGTGTATCTATAACAGCCTACCCTATATAGAACTGGCTTACTGACGCATTGTGTGTAACTATAGCAGCCTACCCTGTATAGCACTGACTTACTGACATATTATGTGTAAGTTTAGCAGCTCACCCTGTAATAGCACTGGCTTACTGACACATTGTGTTTAACTATAGTAGCCTACTCTATAGTATGAAAGTAATATAAAGGTGTTCAAATCGCGCTTAGAATGCATCTTGGTGGATGAAGACACAGGGATGGTGTCCCCAGACCATATAAACACGTGAAAGAAAAAGATCATATGCAAGAGCATATGAAATCGTGTCTCGTTCATCAGCGCTATCAATAGATAATACATCCCTATGAAGGTATATTAGTCTCCTCTTCTCCGCCTCAAACTGGTTTATACAGTAGAGATGACCGCAGTATTGAAAGGGATTCTTGTTATATATGGATACCCATCACCGAAGATGTCAGAGTGGGGAGAAAATACCATACATCCCTATATGGGATTGGGCGTCTCCTCTTCTCCGTTTGTAGGAAATAAAGTGTGGCCAAAATCGATAATCATCTGACTATACCACTCTCCAGTGGTGTGTACATAAGGAGAGAGATAATTGTGCCACGTGTGCTGTTCATCAAGGCTTGTCGGCCTTTTTGTATGCTGTACACTGTATTGTCAGGACATAATTACCCATTTCCTTGTCTGCACCAAATAAGCGCTGGACTTGAAGTGTTCGGAAGAAGCCTGCTGTGTCTGTAAGGAGGCTATTTATCAAAGATTGGAGAGAGCTATGGTACCAACCAATCAGCTCTTAGCTGACATTTTTGAAACACAGGCCGTAACATGGCAGTTAGAAGCTGATTGGCTGTTAATTTATCTCTTTCCAACCTTTTTCACTCGGATAACTTGTTATAATTTATTATCCATGTGGCCTACAATTGGTAATGGTAAAGTATGGTGAGGGAGGCACCATACGAGGGTACTTGGTACACTAATTGAGGGTCTATGTCGACTGTTGTTGACCTAGGCACTAAAAATCTTAAAAAGTCATGTCGACCTTTTGCTTGTCTCAAACTTTAGTCCATGTCAACCATAGTGCATGTAGACCTTTTCACTGTCGACCAATAGTGGTTGACCTAATGACCGTTGACCTAGTTATCGTCGACCTAATAATACACTTTTTGACAAACAGCAATGCTAATATTGCATTGTGTGTATTATTTTAGCACAAACTTGTTAGGAAGATGCAAAATATCAGTCACTGTGAACTAGGGGCCTCACTGCAGCACTTTGTGAAGCGGACATTTTGTTCCTGAGGTAACTTTTTGAATGGGCCGCAACCTACTGTATGAACTCCCCAGGCATTTGTAACATTACTGAAATTACAGGATTTTAATGGCTATTTTAAATACTGCATGGACCAAAGCAAGGAACCCTCTGAGATGTGTGTAAACAGGAGAATGATGGGGTAATGGCTATGTCTCCTCATAGATCAAGAAACCCTTTGAGATGTCCTGTATGTAGACACAAGAATGATGAGGTACTGGGTGCATCTCCTCATAGACCAAGGAACCCATCTGAGTTGTGTGTAGACAGGAGAATGATGGGGTAATGGCTATGTCTCCTCATAGATCAAGAAACCCTTTGAGATGTCTGTAGATAGGTGAAAGGAACCCTCTGAGATGTATGTAGACAGAAGAATCATGGGTAATGGCTTTGTCTCCTCATAGACCAAGGAACGATCTGAGATGTGTGTAGACAGGAGGATGATGGGAAATAGCTAGGTCCTTCTCATAGACCAAGGAGCCCTCTGAGATGTGTGCAGACAGAATAATCGGGTAATGGCTAGGTCTTCTCATAGACCAAGGAACCCTCTGAGATGTGTGTAGACATATTTAAAAAAGTAAATGTGCACATGTTTTATTTTACATATTCTGACACTGTAGCCGCCAAGCATTCCCCCAGCATGAAGACGCTCCAAATAAGGAAATAACCACAGAGATACAGTATTATTCACCACTCATTTTATTAGCCAAATTGTTGTTGGAAATAACACATGATGGGGTATACAGTAAGATGGGAATTCTGTTGAAGATGGGATGTTGCCCATAACAACCAATCAGATTCTATCTAGTATCTCCTAGACAATACTAAATAAATAATTAGTCTATTATCTAGACTACTCATTTATTTAGTATCGTATAGGAGAAAATAGATACAGTCTGATTGGTTGTTATGTGCAATATTCCATATTTAACGAGTTGAAATGTAGTGGGACACCTCTACATTGTGAGTGCATGCCACTCCGTGATGGTGACAGGGGTGCATACCACTCCTTGGATGGAGTAGGGGGTGCATGCCACTCCAGTGACAGGGACGCTTGCCACTCCGTAAATGGTGACGGGGGCGCATGCCACTCCCTTGACGGTGATGGGGGTGCATACCACTCCGTGGATGGTGATGGGGGCGTATACCACTCTGTGGGTGGTGACGGGGGGCGTATACCACTCCATGGATGCTTCCTGGGACTCTTGCCACTCCGTGGATGCTTCCTGGGACTCTTGCCACTCTGTGAATGCTTCCTGGGACTCTTGCCACTCCTTGGATGTTTTCGTGGTCAAATACCAGTCCATGGATAATGGGTTCTCTTGCCACTCCATGGATGTTTCCGGGGTCTCTGGCCACACTGTGGATGTTTCCGGGGGCGAATACCACTCATTGGATGTTTTCGGGGGCGAAAACCAGTCCATGGATAATGGGTTCTCATGCCACTCCGTGGATTGGAACGGGGGCTCTTGCCTCTCCATGGATGGTGATGGGAGCGTATACCATTCCGTTGATCTTGACAGGGGCTCTTGCCACCCCGTGGATATTGACGGGGGCGAATTCCTCAATGGTGAGGAAGCCTTTCTCTCCCTCTGTGCCGGTGGGGCCTGTCTCTCCCTTGGTGCCGGTGGGGCCTGTCTCTCCCTTGGTGCCGGTGGGGCCTGTCTTTCCCTCGGAGCCGGTGGGGCCTTTCTCTCGCTGGCATGCGGAGGTGCCTTTCTCTCGCAGGGAGGCGGTGGTGCCTTTCTCTCACGGGGAGGCGGTGGGGCCTTTCTCTCGCGGGGAGGCGGTGGGGCCTGTCTTACCCGCGGTGCCGGGGGCATCTGCCTCTCCCGGGGTTCTTGTTTGGCTTGGCTCTCTGATGGCAATTGGGCCATTTCTCCTCTTGTAGCAAGTTTGACTCACTGCGTCACCTTAATTAAAGATAAAATATAAATATTTAATAACAAATAAGCTATACACAAATATCCCTTCTAGTCATAATGGACAGAGGAAAAATCATTCGGTGGTGAGTAACCATTGAACGATTTCTCCTCTGTGCGGCTGCTTACGCGTAAATGTGTAAGCGTACGCGTTGCAGCATAGTGCGGGTATTTGTGTGGTGAGGTGGGCGTGCCTTTGGCGGAATGGAGTTTACCTGCTTGATAGGCAGAGGAAATAGGCAGCCAAGCGAGCCCTTTACGCTACTATATGTGACCTCTCTGGGCGCAATGAAAAGCAAAAAGTGAATATGGTCCCCGATCTCCTGTCACAATGTTACAATTCATTCCATATTCATATGATTATAATCCGGAATCACAATGCTCCGCTAGTAGGATCAGTATAAATATGTGTTACACAACTGACCACAGAAATGCAGGTATCAGCGAATACAATACCATAATGGAGTAACGGGGGAAATAAAGGGCTTTATTATTTAAAGCCCATTTATCAACAACCTAATTTGCAGTGAAATGTGGGCATAATATCGGTGCCCATTGTCACATGCAAATTGTGATTATTTAACCACCAACAAAAAGAAAGGGGGGGGGGGTTGGGGGGGGGGGTAGGGGGGGTGACACAGGACCCACTGGAATCGAATAACCATTTTAGCTTAAAATGTTGGGGGTCATTGGGAACCGGCAGTGCTATAAATAATAAATAACCACTCAGGTTTGGGTAAAGACCCCCTGAAACACCCACTAAATTGGGACATAACCACCTTCTATGCTATGACACGCCCACTTTCAGGTGAGCCTCGCCCCTTAAGAAATCCATGAAGAACCCTAATTGCTCAAACAAAAAAGTATGAATAGAAATAAGAGCGCACTTACCTTGCCAATATAGAACGGGACGCAGCGCACGGCTGCTCCCGTTTGTCTCCTCTTTCCTCCTCTCTCTCCTTGCTCCTCTCCAAACACAATATATGAACTGAAAATGCTGAATAATCAGACACGTTCAAAAGCTCTGACTGCACAAGTCGGGACCAGGCAACAGAATGACTCCTAGTGTTCCGTCCTGGCTCACCAGGCATTGTGACATCATAGAATCACTGTTATCACAGGGCCATTGTGATGTCATCACACAGGTATTAGCAGCAGCCATACAGGCAAATATATGTATAAAAATAAAGTGGTGCCCATACACTAGTAAGATTTATCTTCAGATCTGGCTGGTTGGAACAAAAACATGGTTATGGATGAGTGACAGTTTGTCGGTTTTCCAACATTTCCAAGCAAATGGTCAACTGTAATTTGCTCTCATCCATAACCATGTTTTTGTTCCAAGCAGCCAGATCTGAAAATAAATCTGCGTGTGTATGGCCACCTTTAGACTATGTGTATGTTTAAGCAAGGGCAGAATAGCATATCTCCTACCTGCCTCAATTTACAACCCTGAAAGGGGCAAATATATTACCAAAATGGGAGGCGCTTTGCAGATTGGGGCAGGGTTTTTTATACCAATATAACATGTCTTAATGCTGTCAAGTGTATCAGGCCTTGCCAAGTACCATACTAAAGTTTGCGTAGGGGTCTGTCAGTGCTGCTTCAGCCTCTGTGCCTTCAGAAGGTCAGTTCAGGCACCGCTACTGGTCATGTGCGACCCTGATAAAGCCATTAAAGTGAAATGCGCACTGGCGGAACACCTGTGTTGTTATGGTAACAGTGATAGGTTACTGTGTGGCCTAGACAGAAGGGCTCAATAGTGGAGTTACCTGTAAGCCATAGGATAGATAGCTGCCGAAGGCTGATTGGATATACTGAATCACCTCTATGCAATATTGTTAGCAAGCAATGATCTAGGTCTTAAACACTGAATGATACCATTAACGATTTATAAACTGAATGTTGGGAGTGAATCACTGCCCTCTGACCGTCAGTGTAACATCTACCTACCCTGTATATCACGTTTTACTGACAAATTGTGTGTAACTATAGTAGCCTACCCTGTATAGCACTGACTTGCTGACAAATTATTTATTATTTATTTATTTATTAACAGTTTCTTATATAGCGCACACAAATTACGCAGCGCTTTACAGAGCATAGTTATGAGCAAAAACACATACCGAATTAAAGTACAAGACAGTTTAGGACAAATACATGGTTAATATGGATGGTTGCATCAGGGGAAAGGACACTTAAACAATCATCAGGGTGGCAGTGGTTTATATATTCTAAGAAAGGCACATGAGGAGAGAGGGCCCTGCTCGTGAGAGCTTACATTACATGTATCTAAAGCAGCCTACCCTGTATAGCACGTCTTACTGACACATTGTGTGAATGTATAGCAGCCTACCCTGTATAGAACAGGCTTACTGACACATCATGTGTATCTATGGCAGCCTACCTGTATGGCACTGGCTTACTGACTCTTTGTGAGTAACTACAGTATAGCAGTTCCCCCTGTATAGCACTGGCTTGCTGACGCATTGTGTGTAACTATAGTAGCCTACCCTGTATAGCACTGGATTACTGACACATTGGCCCTTATTCTGATCGGTGCGGCCGGATCGAATATGCGGCCAGGACCGTGCGTGCGAAACCCCGCCTTCCATACGGATCGCCAACTCCGTCCGTACGCGGTAAGAAGCTGGCCGAACGGACCGCACGCGTATTTTTCACGGAATACGCCTCCTCCATCTCAGGGAACCTCCCCCATCATTCGATGGTCGCAGACCATCGAATGCAGGACCGAGTGATCCACCAGCTCCCGCAACCTCAGACCACACGGACATTTTTCCGTGCAAAAGCAGGGATCTGGGCGGGCAGCTGACATCCGGTGATGTCATATGTCCGTCCCCTACACGTGCGTCACGACCGCATTACCATGCGTACGCCCAGCGTTTGCATGGGAACGCCCATGAAACGCGGGGCGTATGCATATGGTAATGAGCCCAAATAGCCCTTCACGCCCCTCTCCACCCCCTGTTCGGAGTGATCACATTTCATGCGGGATTTGGCCGTACGCCCCGCTCGCACATGCGCAGAGACGCCTCTGCACATGCGCAGACACAAAACATCGGCGGCACCAACGCACGCGGATATTACCGCACCAACCAGAATAAGGGCCATTGTGTGTAACTATAGTAGCCTACTCTGTATAGCACTGGCTTACTGACACATTTTATGTAAATTTAGCAGCTCACCCTGTAATAGCACTGACTTACTGACAAATTGTGTTTAATTATAATAGACTTCTCTGTATAGCTCTAGTTTACTGACACCTTGTGTGTAACTATAGTAGTCTACTCTGTATAGCACTGGCTTACTGACACATTGCATTTAATTATAGTAGCCTACCCTGTATAGCATTGGCTTACTGACGCATTGTGTGTAACTATAGCAGCTCACCCTGTATAGCAACTGGCTTACTGACACAGGGGGCCTTATTCTGATTCGGTTGGTGGAACGTACGTACGGTCTTTTTCACCGTACAATTCCCGTACGCGGACAGTGAGCGTAAGTCCGCCCACAGAACAGCCGCACACGGACGGTCAAAAACACCGACAAAGGGGAGTGACGTACACTTGAGCGTATGCCACCGTACACGGACGAATCCCCTCTTAGACATCGGTAACTGGCGTACAACAGAGCGTACGCCACCGTATAGGGACGGGTCTCGTCCGTTTTACCACCGACATCTTGCGTATATCTGAGCGTATGCCACAGTGCACATAGCAGATATGAAAGTGCATAATGTATGTCGTTGGGCTAAAATAAAAAGATTGTGTGCAAAATAGTGGCCATGGCCTTAGGACATTGCTCAAACATCCTTGTTGGTCTTAGATGTGGTTTATGTGTCTTTTTCTATATAAAAAACTGGTATGTTTGTGCTACAGTGAAAAAGTTGACACATGTCGACTTCTGTGAATTGAGTGTCCTGCTTTTTAAAGTATACCAAAACACTTTCTGATTGGGTGTAGATGGTTATAAAATAACTACCTTGACATACATAAGCAGGTCTTTGAATGAATGTTACCTAAAATTAAACCAACCTTTACATGTTGAAGTGTAGAAAGATATGCTTCCAATGTGTTTGAGGGCTGTGTGTGGCTTGCAGGTAGTGAAATAATGGTTTTCACTTAAAAGGCTGCAGCATTACTTATTACATTCAGGTGTATGTGTTTGTGTGGTAATCAGCATTAATTAGCAGACCCAGGTGTCCGCTCTCATACGGTATCTCTAGGGGTGGTCTGGAGCTATCTTCGGCGTCCGCCTGTTTTTGGGCTAAAATGCACGGTGCGTTCGCTGATCGAGCGGTTATAGCACCGTACATTTTTGGTGTACGCCCATGTTCACGCCCAGTTTTCCTCATTATTCCGGCCGCTCCCCTAAAAACGCCCTCATGCCGCCCACAATGACCGTACTCTTGCAGACAGGTTTTTTCACACGGAGAGACCCGTCCGTGAGCGGTGTGAGGTTGCCGTACCTTGCGCATTGCGAAAGCTAAGCATGCGCAGATGAAAAAAACCCTGATCTGCCCGTATACGGTCCCACCGTACCGAGCAGAATAACCCCCAGTGTGTGTATCTATAGCAGCTCACCCTGTATAGCCCTGGCTTACTGACACAGTGTGTGTATCTATAGCAGCTCACCCTGTATAGCCCTGGCTTACTGACACAGTGTGTGTATCTATAGCAGCTCACCCTGTATAGCACTGGCTAATACCCCTTTCAGACATACGCGAAAATCCCGGGTTTTTTCACATGAACGCGCCCGGGACTAGCGTATGTCTGAAAGGGTATACCCGGGATTTCACTCCCGGATACTGAGCACCTGCAATTGACCAGGGTTTTTCCCGGTATTTAACTCCCGGGTATAATACCCGACTTATGTCTGAATGGGTTTACCCGGGTTTTTCAGTTTTAAACATGTGATGTTGCTTTTTTTTCCTGCGGGGGCGTGTCTTATTTTAATGATGAAACACTGAAATGCTTGAAAAGCCTGGCTTACTGTATGTGTGAAAGGGGTATACCCGGGTTTTTCCCCAATTTGAGGTGTAGTGTGAAAGGGGGTTTGTTACTAAAATCCTGGGAGTGACCTGGGTTGAAAATCCCGGGTAAACCTGGACAAAATCCCAGGTAGTATGTCTAAAAGGGGTATTACTGAAGCATTGTGTGTAACTATAGTATCCTACTCTGTATAGCACTAGCTTACTGAAGCATTGTGTGTAACTATAGTATCCTACTATGTATAGCACTAGCTTACTGAAGCATTGTGTGTAACTATATCAGCCTACTCTAGGGGTTCCCAATCTTTTTTAATCATGGCACCCTAGAGCAGGCATTCCCAACCACGGTCCTCAAGGCACGTCAACAGTGCAGGTTTTGTAGATATCCAGACTTGAGCACAGGTGACTTAATTAGTATCTGAGGGATTCTGATTAAGCCATCTGTGCTGAAGCCTGGATATCACTAAAACATGCACTGTTGGTGTGCCTTGAGGACCGTGGTTGGGAATGCCTGCCCTAGAGTATCAGAATTTTTCCACGGCACCCCTAGGCCCCAAAAAATATATATGGACGACCAACCTGTATATCACTAGCTTACAGAAGCATTGTGTGTAGCTATATTAACCTACTCTGTATAGCACTGTCTTACTGACACATTGTGTGTGTAACCATACCTCCCAACATGACCCTCTCCAGGAGGGACACAATGCTCTGTTTCTGGACTTCCCTCTTAATTTATGATTACCATTGTAGATGTGTGCGAATCAATAACCTCACGGACACCTGTGCATCTTCAAACAGGTGCGTCTTTATTCCAGCTCCGGCTAACACTGACTGCCCGGCCAGTCGTGTGACCGGAAGTGATGATACAACCTGGGTACTACAAATACCAAGATGCATCAGATGCATCTACATCCCCCCTTTTAAACTGAGAGGACACAACATGCATGGTTATAACAATTTAGAATAACAATGAAGATAAAGATGAAAGAGAAAGACTACTGTATATAGCAAAGTTTTGGAACTTGGGATTGGGCTTGGACACCCGCCTTGGACCTGGTGATGGTGTGCTGTGAGCCCATGGGATTGTCCTGGACAGTTTGGGAGGGCTCTGCCACTGGTAAGGTCTCTGGGATGGGATCGTCCAAATGATGTGAACCATCAGTAGCATTGGTTGCAGCAGTGGCAGTAACTGATGGACCCAGCTGTGCAGAGTCCTCTTCAGCTGTACTGAGCAGGTGCCGGCGGATGTGCTCATACAAGGCATCATCAGACTGCACCACAAAACTATTGGGACGTTCTGCTGGACGCTGCACCACTGCTGTTCTATCGAAGCCTTGCTCAGTCTGTATGCAAACAGGTTGGCCTGGGGAAAGTGGTGGCAGGTGATGTGCAGATCTGTCGTAGGACGCCTTGGAGCCTGCTCTGCGTCTGTTTATGCCAACACTCACTTGGGATTCGACTCTGGGCCCCAGGAGCTGTTTTGCCATGGGGAGCATTGTGCGGGTGCACCGTGCCAACAAACACTGTGCAGGGGAGGGTAACCCGTCTCTGGGTGTATTTCTCAGGTTCAGCAGGGCTAGGTATATGTCTGAGCCATCTCGTGCACACTTCTCCATCAAGTGCTTTGCTGAGCGCACTGCTCGCTCCGCCAACCTATTGGATTGCGGATAGTGAGGACTACTGGTGATGTGCTGAAAGTCCCAAGTGTTGGCAAACTCTTCGAACTCTCTGCTGTTGAATTGCATGGCATTATCGGTGATGAGCTGCTGTGGAGTGCCATGTGCTTCAAAGTGCCTTTTTAGTTTTGATATTACCATCAGGCTTGTGGTGGTGGTGAAGTAGTTAATTTCGAACCAGCCTGAGTAAGAATCCACAAGCACCATGTACTCCTTCCCCCTCTATTCAAACAGGTCAGCCACCAGAATGGACTAAGGAAGGTCCGGGATGTCGTGGAGCAGCATGGGTTCCCGTGGCTGATGTGGACGCAGGGCATTGCAGGGGGCACAAAGAGACACGGCTCGTTTAATGTCACCATACATAGAGGGCCAGAATGCAGTTTCTCGGGCCCTGCGCTTGGTGGTTTCCAGGCCTGCATGGCCCTGGTGCAACTGCTGGGTGTATGAGGACTGTAGAGCGGCTGGGATCACAAAGCTGTGATCTCGCATAATGACACCATCAACTATGGTGAGTTCATCCCTCATGCAGAAGAAGGGACGTAAACAGTGAGGCAAGTCTCTGAATGAGAGTGGCCAGCCATTGAGGATGACGTCAGCAAGACGCTGGGAGAGCTCATCAGTGCTGGTGGCCGCACGCAGCTCCTCCATCCGTTTAGTGGGAAGGTCTTCTACAGCCATGACCTCAAACTCGTCCTCAGGGCTGCCCAAGTCAAATGCTATTCTCATAGAAATGCAGGGTCATCCCGGGTTCAGTGTGAAAGGTGCCGACCCGGGTTGTCCCTGCTTCAAAAGCATGTGTGAATGGATCCCAACCCGGGAATGTCCCTGCTTGTCCCTGGAATTTAATTCTTGGGTTTGTCTCTGCATTTTTGGTGTGAAAGGGGTATCAGTGGAAGGCAGGAATGCCCTGGACAATGCATCAGCAACGCTGACCTGGCTGGTAAATAACGTCCAAATTGTACCTTTGGAGCTTAAGCATCATGCTTTGTATGCGGGAAGAGGCAGAGTGTATGGGTTTCCTCAGGATGGTGATTAGGGGTTGATGATCTGTTTCAATCACGACAGGATGGCCATAGATGAAGTAATGGAAACGTGTGCAAGCAAAGACAAGTGCCAACAGTTCTTTTTCAATTGTGCATATCTTGTTTCCGTGTCAGTGAGGGCCCTGGATGCAAATGCCACCGGCTTGCGGAGTTGAAGGCATACAGCCCCGAGGCCACTTTGTGAAGCATCAGCAGCAAGGACAACAGGATCATGCACGTTGAAGTGCTGCAAAACTGGCGGTTGTGTGAGCATGGTCTTTAGTTGGTTGACAGCAGCTGTGTGTGTGTCCAACCAACACCACTTAGAGTCCTGTTGCAGTAGCTGCCGCAAAGGTGCAGTGGTAGTGCTGTACTGTGGCAGAAACTTGGATAGGTAGTTGGTCATCCCCAGGAAGCACTGGAGTGTCAATTTGTCTGCTGGGAGGGGCATCTGCAGGACGGCAGAGACCTTGTTGGGGTCTGGCAGGACGCCCTTGTCGGTGAGGAGGTGGCCCACGTATGCCACCTCTGTGACTCTGAACTTGCATTTGTCAGGGTTGAGGTGGAGGGTGGGAGCCCGTTGGAGTACCTGGTGGAGGCATTGATCATGCTCCTCTCTGGTGCGGCCCCAGACGAGGATGTTGTCAGCGATGATGTCACAGGGAGAGCCAGCGAACAGTTGCTCCATGCATCGCTGGAAGACTTTGCTGCCCGTGGTGATGCCATAGGGCATGCGGAGGAAGACGTAGCGCCCAATAGGGATCATGAAGGCAGTAAGCAAGGAAGAGGCTCTGTCCAGAGGGATCTGCCAAAACCCACACTTGGCATTCAGGGTGCTAAAGACGGTTGCACCTGGCATGTCGGCGATCACCTGCTCGATGGTGCGGAGTGGGTGGTAGGGGCGTAAAAGTGCCTTGTTTAGGTGCACTGGGTCGATGCATAAGCGTACAGTCCCATCTTTTTTAGCAGCTGCTACCATTGCAGACACCCATTGTGTTGCTTCTTTAATTGGTGCAATGACACCTAGCTGCGTCATTCTGTGTAGCTCTTGGATGATTTTGTCCTTCATTGCAATGGGGACTCTGCGGGGAGCACAAAGAGTGGGGGCAATAGAGTCATCCAGCCTCATGTGATATGTGATGGGTAGTTTTCCTAGTGTGCTGTTATCAAATAGGTCTTGGAAATCTTTCATTTCTGGGACAGTCATTTGAATAGCGTGTACATCAGGCCCCAGTGGTTTTTCTGAGCCGACTTGTGCTGACACGCGGTATTTCATTCCCTACCATCCACTAGGGCATGGAGGGAGAATATAATAGTGTGCTGAGTGCAGCGAGGCACCGAGCCCGACGCATGGCGAGCACACGCAGGGCACTTTTTCAGTGTCCATGTTGACTAGTGTATGTCAACATTAGGGACAAAAAAAGTCAAAAGGTCAACCTTCCCATTGTTGACCTAATGCATGTGTCGACCTTTTGACCCTGACAACCTTAACCATGTTGACCTTTTCCAAGTGTCGACCTAAGCCCTGTTGAACTTCAGTGGTCGACCAAATGACCCATAAGCGTTTTGCTGGTGTGCTTACACTCTATGTGGGAGGTGTGCCTATACTCTATGGGGGGATGTGTGTCTATATTCTATTACACAGGTTCTCAAACTCGGTCCTCAGGACCAATGTTCCCTCTAATTTTACGAAGGCTGTGTGCAGCCAAAGATTTTGGCTGTGCAACTCTGGAAGGAAATTTAAATTTTTGTGCGTCACTTATATAACTGGAAAATGACGTTCAGCATTTGTGTTAAATTTACTTCAAAATGATATTAAACATTTAAACATTCAAAACACAGCACACAATGTAGTTAATGGGTGAAAAACACATTAATTGAGTCCACAACTGCAAAAAGGGACCACTGCTGCTTTGTGCGCTCTGCTGTAATGTCTGTGCGCACACTCGTCGAGTTGTGTGCGCGCGCACGTGCGCACAGCTTAGAGGGAACACTGCTCAGGACCCCACACAGTGCATGTCTTTAAGGTCTCCTCACAGAATCACAAGTAAGATAATTAGCTCCACCTGTGGATCTTTTAAAATGTGTCAATGAGTAATGAGTGCACCTGCCAGGTGACCTGGAAAATGTGAGCTGTGTGGGGTCCTGGGGACAGAGTTTGAGAACCCCTGCTCTATTGCATTTTATTATTTTTAAAGTTTAACCTTAACCCCTTAAAAAAAAAGTAAATTTCATTAAATAATAAGCCATTCATTTTTTTTTTTTAATAAAAAATAAAAAAAAAATAACACTTTTATCCCCACCCGACACCCAGGTGAATAAAATGACAAGAAATTGACCAATTTTAGACGACTATTAAAAGGCGTGAAGCTTATCACCAAACATTTGAATACGAAGCCCATTGAAAATGACTGTGAAGTAAAATATGTTTAAAAAAACTGTCAACTTTTTAAAGACGGGGAAGAATTGAATAGCAAACTAATATCACAACATATAAATGTTGTGAAAAAAAGGGAGAATAGGCTTGAAAAAAAAGAACAGACCAACATTTGAATACCCCCCAATGTGTGTAACTATAGTAGCCTACCCTGTATAGCACTGGCTTATGCTGCTTTCAGACCGCATCTCTGGCTTTGACCCTGTATTTGGAAACGTTTCCAAAAACGGGTCTGCCAGATAAAACCCCTTTCACACCGCAGCACTTAAACGGTATATTACCGTTTAAGTGCCGATTTTTTTACACTGGCAGACCCGTTTTTGGAAACTTTCCAAATACAGGGTCAAAGCCAGTGCAGCCTTCAGCCCTCCCCTCCGTGCAGCTCCCCCCCCCTCGCGCGTGTCGACCGAGAGCGTGTCGACGCCCCCGCGCGTGTCGACGCGCCCCCCCCCCCCCCCGTGTCGACTTACCCCGTGCCGGTACCTCCGTTGTGGATCCCGGCACTGCAGCTCAGTATGCTCGGAAAGCACTTATGAAAAAAGTGTCTTCTAGAAAATGGCTGCCCCATAGGAAACCCTGTTTAAAAAAACTGTCTTTCGTATGGGGGCAGCCATTTTCTGAAAGACACTTTTTTCATAAGTGCTTTCCGAGCATACTGAGCTGCAGTGCCGGGAACCACAACGGAGATACCGGCACGGGGTAAGTCGACACGGGGGGGCACCGACACGCGCGCGGGGGGTGTCGACGCGCGGGGGGGTGCTCCAGTGCTGTGAATACTTAATGAGCGCTCATTAAGTATTCACTGTGCTGAATTTAGGACCCAGCTCATTGGCTGGGTCCTAAATACCGTTTCAGAACCGATTTTGAGCCTAAAATACCGGTTCTGAAACGGGTAGGACCCTGCATTTTAACCGGTTAGAAAAAACGTTTTTTTCTAACCGGTTAAGTGGTCCTGCACCTTTCAGACCGCACACATTACCGTTTTAAAACGGTAAAAAAACGGCAATATACCGTTTTTAAAGTGCGGTCTGAAAGGGGCATTACTGACACATTGTGTGTGTAACTATAGTAGCCTACCCTATATAGCACTGGCTTACTGACAGGGGCGGGCTGGGCTGGGGGGCAGGGTGCCATGTGCCCCCCTGGCCGCTGAATCGTTTTGCGTGCGGGCCGCCATTGTTCTGAGGCTGCTGCTGCAGCCAGACTGACCAGTTTCCGAGTGGTCTCCATAAACATGGCCGCCGGCCTCCTGCACTGAGGACATGTCTAGTGCAGGTGGCAACTACAGAGACTCTGTATGTTCCACCTACTTCCTGCCTGTGCGTTACACTTTCTTCCCTATGCTGCAGCCTGCCTCACTGACTGGCATCAAGGTAAGAGGGAGTGGGACTGTACAGGCTGAGCAGCCTGTAAGGTTCAGTTATTATACAGGGGAGCAGCTTGTGGGGGTCCCATTATTATTATACAGGGGGAGCATCCTGTGGGGGTCCAGTTATTATTTTATGGGGGAGCAGCCTGTGGGGGTCCAGTTAATATTATAAGTGGGAGCAGCCTGTGGGGGTCCCATTATTATTATACAGGGAGAGCAGCCTGTGGGGGTCCTGTTATTATTATACAGGGGGAGCAGCCTGTGGGGGTCCCAGTATTATTATACAGGGGAAGCAGCCTGTGGGGGGTCCCATTATTATTATACAAGGGGAGCAGCCTGTGGGGGTCCCATTATTATTATACAGGGGGAGCAGCCTGTGGGGTCCCATTATTATTATACAAGGGGAGCAGCCTGTGGGGATGCTGTTATTATTATTATTATATTATACAGGGGGAGCAGCCTGTGGGGTCATGTTATACAGGGGGAGCAGCCTGTGGGGTCATGTTATCATACCCTCCAACATTTTTAGGGCAGAAATCGGTACACATATGGAAAGGGGGCGTGGCCATGGATAAAGGGGGCGTGACCATGGATAAAGGGAGACAGAATAAATTATATATGACTTGCAGCTATAATCCCAGAATTATGCGTTTGATTTTCTTTAGGGGTGCACTAAAGACATAAACTATGTTGTTGCTATGGGCAACCTCTGCTTTATACTTTATTAACGGCTTGAGATATCTCCGCCACAGTGATAGGACTGCTACAGGGGGTGGAGATATACAATACAGCTGCATGATGTGGTGACAGTGACACTTAATTATTAGACATATCCCAGCTGCTGAAGTCTCCAATACTGCACTGTTGTACTATACAGAGCAAATAGAAACTCACATACCCATGCCGCTCTGACAGGCAAGCTCAGATAGATGATACACAGAGCCCAACTCACTGTGACAGGCCCGCCGACCACATCGCGTGCAGGCGCAGGTAGAGGCCGCAGAGTGAGGACCATCCCCGGCTCTGTGCAGACACCCCTGCCATAGTCCCGTGCTCCCTCCTTGCTAGTGACACACTCACACTGAGCCCGCCTCATACAGGCTGACTGTGATCCGGGCTCGGCATGATAGAGCCAAACGCAGCATCAATGTGTTTCCCTTTCCCAGCAGGAGGACATCTTTCTGTAGACCGCAACGCTGCTCTAACTTGTTTGGTCTTCAGAACAATGGAGTTCAACGATACGCTAGGGAGACCAGCATGAATGCAAGACTAGGACACTTTAGATAAAGTAATGTCCCTGGGTTTTCTTGCAAACTATCCGCACATACGCACTCATTTCATGAGCTAGCACAGTGGGGAAAAAATCGGTACATTCGGTACAATCAATATTTGCCGGTACAGACTGTTAAAAAACGGTACTGTACCGGCAAATTCGGTACAGTTGGAAGGTATGTGTTATACAGGGGGAGCAGCCTGTTGTGTCCTATTATTATAAAGGGGAGCAGCCTGTGATGTATTTTTATTATACAGGGGGAGCAGCCTGTGGGGGTCCTGTTATTATTACACAGGGGAAGCAGCCTGTGGGGCCCTGTTATTATTATACAGGGGGAGCAGCCTGTGGGGGTCCTGTTATTACACAGGAGGAGCAGCCTGTGGGGGCCCTGTTATTATACAGGGGGAGCAGCCTGTGGGGGTCCCGTTATTTTTATACACGGGGAGCAGCCTGTGGGGGTCTCTTTATATACAGGGGGAGCAGGTTGTGGGGGTCTCGTTATTGTTGTTGTTATTATTATTATTATTATTATTATAATAATAATAATACAGGGGGAGCAGCCTGTGGGGTCATGTTATACAGGGGGATCAGCCTGATGTGTCCTGTTATTATAAAGGGGGAGCAGCATGTGATGTAATTTTATTATACAGGGGGAGCAGCCTGTGGGGGTCCCGTTATTATTATACAGGGGGAGCAGCCTGTGGGGGGGGGCATTATTATACAGGGGGAGCAGCCTGTGGGGTCCTGTTATTATTATACAGCGGGAGCAGCCTGTGGGGTCCTGTTATTATACAGGGGGAGAAGCCTGTGAGGTCCGATTATGATTATAAGACAGGGGGAGCAGCCTTTTGTGTCCTATTATACAGTGGGAGCAGCCTGTGGTGTACTTTTATTATACAGGAGGAACAGCCTGTGGGGGCCCTGTTATTATTATACAGGGGAAGCAGCCTGTGGGGTCCTGTTTTTATACAGGGGGAGAAGCCTGTGGGGTCCTGTTATTATTATAAGACAGGGGGAGCAGCCTGTTGTGTCCTATTATACAGGGGGAGCAGCCTGTGGTGTACTTTTATTATACAGGAGTAGCAGCCTGTGGTGTACTTTTATTATACAGGAGGAGCAGCCTGCGGGGGTACTATTATTATACAGGGGAGCAGCCTGTGTTGTCCTTTTATTATTATAAGACGGGGAGTAGACCTGTGGTGTCCTGATATTATACAGGAGGAGCAGCCTCTGTTATCCTGTTATTATTATAAGACAGGGAGTAGCCTGTGGTGTCCTGATATTATACAGGGGAGCAGCCTGTGGTTTCCTATTATTGTTTTTTTATTTTTTATTAATACATATTTTTAAACCGTAAAACCTAAATTTAACGATGCGCTGTTACTTATGGGCCAGTGCTCTGGACTTGCCCCCCAGGCTAAAAGTTGCCAGCCAGACCCTGCTTACTGACACATTGGGGGTTATTCTAGTTCATTCTTTCTGACAAATTCCTTCTTAGATGGGCAAAACCATGTGCACTGCAGGTGGGGCAGATGTAAAATGTGCAGAGAGGATTACATTTGGGTGAGTTATTTTGTTTCTGTGCAGGGTAAATTCTGGCTGCTTTATTTTTACACTGCAATATAGATCTCACTTTGAAGTAAAACCTCACCCAAATCTAATTCTCTCTGCACAAGTTACATCTGCCCCACCTGCAGTGCATATGGTTTTGCCCATCTAAGAAGGAATTTGTCAGAAAGAATGAACTAGAATAACCCCCATTGTGTGTGTAACTATAGTAGCCTACTCTGTATAGCACTGGCTTACTGACACATTGTGTGTAACTATAGTGGCCTACCCTGTAATAGCACTGGCTTACTGACGCATTACATGTATCTATAGCAGCCTACCCTGTAATAGCACTGGCTTACTGACGCATTACATGTATCTATAGCAGCCTACCCTATATAGAACTGGCTTACTGACATATTGTGTGTATCTATAACAGCCTACCCTATATAGAACTGGCTTACTGACGCATTGTGTGTAACTATAGCAGCCTACCCTGTATAGCACTGACTTACTGACATATTATGTGTAAGTTTAGCAGCTCACCCTGTAATAGCACTGGCTTACTGACACATTGTGTTTAACTATGGTAGCCTACTCTATAGTATGAAAGTAATATAAAGGTGTTCAAATCGCGCTTAGAATGCATCTTGGTGGATGAAGACACAGGGATGGTGTCCCCACCCCATATAAACACGTGAAAGAAAAAGATCATATGCAAGAGCATATGAAATCGTGTCTCGTTTATCAGCGCTATCAATAGATAATACATCCCTATGAAGGTATATTAGTCTCCTCTTCTCCGCCTCAAACTGGTTTATACAGTAGAGATGACCGCAGTATTGAAAGGGATTCTTGTTATATATGGATACCCATCACCGAAGATGTCAGAGTGGGGAGAAAATACCATACATCCCTATATGGGATTGGGCGTCTCCTCTTCTCCGTTTGTAGGAAATAAAGTGTGGCCAAAATCGATAATCATCTGACTATACCACTCTCCAGTGGTGTGTACATAAGGAGAGAGATAATTGTGGCACGTGTGCTGTTCATCAAGGCTTGTCGGCCTTTGTGTATGCTGTACACCAGGGTTTTTCAACCGGTGTGCCGCGGCACACTAGTGTGCCGCGGCCAACCCTCAGGTGTGCCGCGCGACAGCTGATCACGGCGACACACCCAGGTCCTCCCGCAGCCGCCCGCCCTACTCCAATGGATGTGCGCGCCAGACGTCAGTGTCAGCGCGCATCATCCATGGTAACCGCCCCCCCACCCGCCGAGACTCACGCCGCCCGCCCGCTCTACTCCAATGGATGTGTGCGCCTGACGTCAGTGTCAGCGCGCATCATCCATGGTGCCCGCCCCCCCACCCGCCGAGGCACACTCTGGACGGCTCCAGCATCATCCTATTTCCCACCCAGGCCGCGGCGCCCTCCTGTCTGAAGCGCGGCAAGCACCCCCAGGATCCACTCTCTGTCTCCTCCCTCCGCCTGCCTGCCTATTGGAGATCTCTCAGGCGAGCAGCTCCAGGTATGGGCATCTTGGTGTGGGCCATATGTTTGACGGGCATCTCTGTGTGGGCTACATGGGCATCTCTGTGTGGGCTACATGGGCATCTCTGTGTGGGCCTTATGTATAATGGGCATCTCTGTGTTGGCCTTATGTATAATGGGCATCTCTGTGTTGGCCTTATGTATATTGGGCACCTCTGTGTGGGCATTATGTATAATGGGCATTTCTGTGTGGGCCTTATGTATAATGGGCATGTCGGTGTGGGGCATATGTATAATGGGCATTTCTGTGTGGGCCTTATGTATAATGGGCACCTCTGTGTGGGCCTTATGTATAATGGGCATCCTTGTGTTGGCCTTATGTATAATGGGCATCTCTGTGTTGGCCTTATGTATATTGGGCACCTCTGTGTGGGCATTATGTATAATGGGCATTTCTGTGTGGGCCTTATGTATAATGGGCATGTCGGTGTGGGGCATATGTATAATGGGCATCTCTGTGTTGGCCTTATGTATATTGGGCACCTCTGTGTGGGCATTATGTATAATGGGCATTTCTGTGTGGGCCTTATGTATAATGGGCATCTCTGTGTGTGGCATATGTATAATAAGAGGTACAGTGTGGGGCATATGTATAATGGGCAAGTCGGTGTGGGGCATTTGTATAATGGACATTTCTGTGTGGGCCTTATGTATAATGGGCATGTCGGTGTGGGGCATATGTATAATGGGCATTTCTGTGTGGGCCTTATGTATAATGGGCATGTCGGTATGGGACATATGTATAATGGGCATTTCTGTGTGGGCCTTATGTATAATGGGCATCTCGGTGTGTGGCATATGTATAATGGGCATCTCTGTGTGCGGCATATGTATAATAAGCGGTACAGTGTGGGGCATATGTATAATGGGAATGACGGTGTGGGGCATATGTATAATGTACTATAATAAACTAATTTTAAAGGAAATAATAACAGATATCAACATATTTTTTATATATATTGTAAGACAGTGACAGGGAAAGTCATAGACGGCAGGTACCTTTCCCCTAGAATCCTGTCTTATGGCATATAGACTGCAGGCTATTTCAATCTGTGTGGTAAGCTCCGGCTTACAAAGGGTGTTCTGTCCTGGGCTGGTAATCAGGAGAGCACCTAATTCTTTAAAAAGGAGTCAGCCCTCTCCATAGAGCTCTCTCTCTCTCCCTGGGTGTTGGAGGCAGTAAGCTGCTGCTAGAGAGAGACAAGGCTGTAAGTACTGCATTACTTGATCTATATCTGCTGTGTGTGTCCAGTGTCACATAGTGTGGCCCTGGTATAGAGAGGGATGTTTATTCTGTTTAGTTAGAGCTCAGACGAGCAGGTTTTATTTTCTGTTTTGCCTGAAGTGTAAAGGCTGTTTTTTAGTTTCTTGCTCTGAGTGCTGCAATAAACTCAGGCAAGCCCTGTTTTGGACCCAAGCCGTGATGTCACTGTCTAAGTCTGTGCCAAATCCTCACCTGTGCCTACCCGTTTGATGCTAAAACCCCACATATGGTGGAGAATGCGAGCAAGCATCTCACTTAAAGAGACATACATCGAACTATCGGACTTTTGCTACAGCAAGCTGGAAGTTGTTGCTAAAGGCAACCAGCCACAAGTGAGTGTCTGGAGTGCGCTGATACTTGTATGTCCTGGCTGAAGGCTGCTGTAACACTGCAACAGGAGACTGTTAAAATGGAGGACCTTTTAAAACACTTGGTGCAGGCAAATGAGCTGCAGCGGCAGGCCAACGCACATCAGCAAAAGGTGCATGAGGAGGCCATGCGTGCCCAGGCTAAAACCAATGTTTTGCTGCTTGAATCCAACAGACAAGCCTTAAAGGAACAGCAGCAAACTAATCTGCAATTACAAGAGCAAATACAGAATGTGGCTAAGAGTGTGGCGCAGAGTGTGCAAACACCCCAACCCTTGCTTCCAACCACACGGGCTGCAGTACAGAAGTCTCTGCAAAAGATGACTCTCACGGATGATGTAGAGGCCTATCTTGCAGTGTTTGAACGTGTAGCAGAGCGTGAACAGTTACCCGTGGATCAATGGGCAGGTGTGGTAGCACCTTTTCTAACTGGAGAACCACAAAAGGCGTATTTTGATCTGAGTGAGCAGGATGCTAAGGTCTACGCGAAACTCAAGGGAGAGATCCTTGCTCGCTTAGGCGTAAACATGAGTGTGCGTGCCCGGAAGGTGCATAACTGGACTTTTTCTGAACAGTTACCTGCGCGGTCCCAAATGTATGACCTGGTCCACCTGGTAAGGAAATGGCTACAGCCAGAGGAGTCTACACCAGCGCAGATCGTGGAGAGAGTCGTGCTGGACAAGTATCGTTGTTCCTTACCTCCAAAGGTTCAGCGCTGGGTCGGTCAGGGCGACCCTAATGATGCCGAGGGGCTTGTCAACTTGGTTGAGAGGTACAGAGCTACTGAAAATCTAATCCAAGAAGTGCCTCCTGGACATTCCACCCTCAAGAACAGCAAAGCGGCCGGATCATCTGGTAAGACTGTTCCGTTTACTAGAGGGGTGAATAATGTTGTAAAGGGAGGTGGCCTAGATGGGGAACAAACAGTGGAGAGGCGTTCCCAAGGGACAGTAGGGTCCAAACCTGGGTCGCAAAAAGACTGGGGCCGCATACAGTGTTGGCGTTGTCATGGACCTGGGCATATTGCTGCCAATTGCCCCCTTACTTCTGAGCCAATGGAGTGTGATACAGCCAGGCGAAGCTCTTTATATGCACGTTCTGTTTTCTCTGCTGAGACTGTGTCAGAAACTGGACAGCAAATATGTCATGTAAAGGTGGATGGTTATCCCGGGAGGGCTCTACTGGACTCTGGGAGTTTAGTTACTCTCATCCATGCCAGCTTGGTAGACCCTGGGACACTCACAGGACGTTACATAGGGGTCTTGTGCATACATGGGGACACCAAGGAGTATCCCACAGCTTTAGTCCAGCTAAAGAGTACTTGTGGAACTGTGTCCCATGAAGTGGGCGTGGTAGAGACCCTGATGCATAGTGTGATCCTGGGAAGAGACTTCCCATTGTTCTGGGACTTGTGGAAAAAGAATGTACACTGCACTAGAAATGATGTTAATAATGAGAATGTGTGCCCTGTGATTAGTCCTTTGCCTTTTGATCAGGATACTGAGGTTCAAACGGTAGGGGTGACCACTATTGAATCTGACAGTTTTCCCCTAGCTGTTCTTGCAGGTGAAGCTGAGGAGCAGGAAGAAGCGTGTGACATGCCTGAGCTAGAGATGTCACGTGATAATTTTGGGACTGCTCAACTTAGAGATCCCACCTTATTAAGAGCTAGGGAAAATCCTAAAGTCATAAATGGTGAGCCCCAATACCCCAATGCTGACAAAGAGTTCCCATATATGGCCATTAACCAGGATCTACTGTATCGGGTAGATAAAAAAGTGGGAAGTGTAAATTATAAAGTGTATCAACCAGGTAAACGGAAGCCAGAACAGTTGTACCATGTGAACTTAATTAAACCCTGGAAAGACAGAGAGACTCTGACAGCTGTAAGTGCCCCCTCTAGTGATAGCCCAGAGGTGCGGGTGTCAGAGACCCTGTCCAAATCCCAGAAGCAGGAAACTAAAGAGTTAGTACAAAGGAATTATGATGTGTTCTCAGAACTTCCAGGGCGCACCACAGCCATAAAACATGACATTGTCACCGAACCTGGAGTTCGGGTACGCTTAAAACCCTATAGAGTACCAGAAGCGCGTAGACAGGCCATATCTGGGGAGGTCCAGAAAATGTTAGACCTCGGGGTTATCGAGGAGGCACGTTACCTGGGGTATGTTATCGGGAGAGGTATAATAAAGCCACAAATAAATAAAGTGGAGGCTATCCAAAACTGGCCTCGTCCTTCGACAAAAAAACAAGTCAGGGCTTTTTTGGGAATTCTGGGGTATTACCGTAGGTTCATTCCCCAGTTTGCCACCATGGCAGCGCCCCTAACCGATCTTACCAAAGGAGGTAAGGCAGTTATGGTCAGCTGGAACCCAGAGGCTGAAAGGGCATTCCAAGAATTAAAAGTGGCCCTTTGTAATCAACCAGTCCTGATCACTCCAGATTTTAAAAAAGAGTTTGTCGTACAGACTGATGCTTCTGATGTGGGACTAGGTGCTGTCCTCTCCCAAGAAGTTGGTGGAGAGGAACACCCGGTAACATATTTGAGCAGGAAGCTCACACCTGCGGAGAGAAACTACAGTATAGTCGAGCGGGAGTGCTTAGCAATCAAGTGGGCCCTTGAATCCCTAAAGTACTATCTCTTAGGACGCTCCTTTAGATTAATCACTGACCACTCCCCACTTACATGGATGTACCAAGCCAAAGAGAGAAATGCAAGGGTCATGAGATGGTTTCTCAATTTGCAAAATTTCAAATTTACAGTGGAACACAGAGCAGGAAGGCTTCAGGGTAATGCCGATGCCCTATCCCGAACATACTGCCAGTTGGCAGACAGTGTCCGACCCCACAGGTTCGAACAGAGGGGGAGGGTATGTAAGACAGTGACAGGGAAAGTCATAGACGGCAGGTACCTTTCCCCTAGAATCCTGTCTTATGGCATATAGACTGCAGGCTATTTCAATCTGTGTGGTAAGCTCCGGCTTACAAAGGGTGTTCTGTCCTGGGCTGGTAATCAGGAGAGCACCTAATTCTTTAAAAAGGAGTCAGCCCTCTCCATAGAGCTCTCTCTCTCTCCCTGGGTGTTGGAGGCAGTAAGCTGCTGCTAGAGAGAGACAAGGCTGTAAGTACTGCATTACTTGATCTATATCTGCTGTGTGTGTCCAGTGTCACATAGTGTGGCCCTGGTATAGAGAGGGATGTTTATTCTGTTTAGTTAGAGCTCAGACGAGCAGGTTTTATTTTCTGTTTTGCCTGAAGTGTAAATTAGTTTCTTGCTCTGAGTGCTGCAATAAACTCAGGCAAGCCCTGTTTTGGACCCAAGCCGTGATGTCACTGTCTAAGTCTGTGCCAAATCCTCACCTGTGCCTACCCGTTTGATGCTAAAACCCCACAATATATATATATATATATATATATATATATGTCAATATTTGTTATTACTTGTCTTATATTTGATTAAAAACTGTTTGTGCGCCTTGGCAATTTTAAAGTCTTGTCTGGTGTGCCGCGGCTTGAAAAAGGTTGAAAATCACTGCTGTACACTGTATTGTCAGGACATAATTACCCATTTCCTTGTCTGCACCAAATAAGCGCTGGACTTGAAGTGTTCGGAAGAAGCCTGCTGTGTCTGTAAGGAGGCTATTTATCAAAGATTGGAGAGAGCTATGGTACCAACCAATCAGCTCTTAGCTGACATTTTTGAAACACAGGCCGTAACATGGCAGTTAGAAGCTGATTGGCTGTTAATTTATCTCTTTCCAACCTTTTTCACTCGGATAACTTGTTATAATTTATTATCCATGTGGCCTACAATTGGTAATGGTAAAGTATGGCGAGGGAGGCACCATACGAGGGTACTTGGTACACTAATTGAGGGTCTATGTCGACTGTTGTTGACCTAGGCACTAAAAATCTTAAAAAGTCATGTCGACCTTTTGCTTGTCTTAAACTTTAGTCCATGTCAACCATAGTGCATGTAGACCTTTTCACTGTCGACCAATAGTGGTTGACCTAATGACCGTTGACCTAGTTATCGTCGACCTAATAATACACTTTTTGACAAACAGCAATGCTAATATTGCATTGTGTGTATTATTTTAGCACAAACTTGTTAGGAAGATGCAAAATATCAGTCACTGTGAACTAGGGGCCTCACTGCAGCACTTTGTGAAGTGGACATTTTGTTCCTGAGGTAACTTTTTGAATGGGCCGCAACCTACTGTATGAACTCCCCAGGCATTTGTAACATTACTAAAATTACAGGATTTTAATGGCTATTTTAAATACTGCATGGACCAAAGCAAGGAACCCTCTGAGATGTGTGTAAACAGGAGAATGATGGGGTAATGGCTATGTCTCCTCATAGATCAAGAAACCCTTTGAGATGTCCTGTATGTAGACACAAGAATGATGAGGTACTGGGTGCATCTCCTCATAGACCAAGGAACCCATCTGAGTTGTGTGTAGACAGGAGAATGATGGGGTAATGGCTATGTCTCCTCATAGATCAAGAAACCCTTTGAGATGTCTGTAGATAGGTGAAAGGAACCCTCTGAGATGTATGTAGACAGAAGAATCATGGGTAATGGCTTTGTCTCCTCATAGACCAAGGAACGATCTGAGATGTGTGTAGACAGGAGAATGATGGGAAATGGCTAGGTCCTTCTCATAGACCAAGGAGCCCTCTGAGATGTGTGCAGACAGAATAATCGGGTAATGGCTAGGTCTTCTCATAGACCAAGGAACCCTCTGAGATGTGTGTAGACATATTTAAAAAAGTAAATGTGCACATGTTTTATTTTACATATTCTGACACTGTAGCCGCCAAGCATTCCCCCAGCATGAAGACGCTCCAAATGAGGAAATAACCACAGAGATACAGTATTATTCACCACTCATTTTATTAGCCAAATTGTTGTTGGAAATAACACATGATGGGGTATAAGATGGGAATTCTGTTGAAGATGGGATGTTGCCCATAACAACCAATCAGATTCTATCTAGTATCTCCTAGACAATACTAAATAAATAATTAGTCTATTATCTAGACTACTCATTTATTTAGTATCGTATAGGAGAAAATAGATACAGTCTGATTGGTTGTTATGTGCAATATTCCATATTTAACGAGTTGAAATGTAGTGGGACACCTCTACATTGTGAGTGCATGCCACTCCGTGATGGTGACAGGGGTGCATACCACTCCTTGGATGGAGTAGGGGGTGCATGCCACTCCAGTGACAGGGACGCTTGCCACTCCGTAAATGGTGACGGGGGCGCATGCCACTCCCTTGACGGTGACGGGGGTGCATACCACTCCGTGGATGGTGATGGGGGCGTATACCACTCTGTGGGTGGTGACGGGGGGCGTATACCACTCCATGGATGCTTCCTGGGACTCTTGCCACTCCGTGGATGCTTCCGGGGACTCTTGCCACTCCGTAGATGCTTCCTGGGACTCTTGCCACTCTGTGGATGCTTCCTGGGACTCTTGCCACTCCGTGGATGCTTCCTGGGACTCTTGCCACTCCTTGGATGTTTTCGTGGGCAAATACCAGTCCATGGATAATGGGTTCTCTTGCCACTCCATGGATGTTTCCGGGGTCTCTGGCCACACTGTGGATGTTTCCGGGGGCGAATACCACTCATTGGATGTTTTCGGGGGCGAAAACCAGTCCATGGATAATGGGTTCTCATGCCACTCCGTGGATTGGAACAGGGGCTCTTGCCTCTCCATGGATGGTGATGGGAGCGTATACCATTCCGTTGATCTTGACAGGGGCTCTTGCCACCCCGTGGATATTGACGGGGGCGAATTCCTCAATGGTGAGGAAGCCTTTCTCTCCCTCTGTGCCGGTGGGGCCTGTCTCTCCCTTGGTGCCGGTGGGGCCTGTCTCTCCCTTGGTGCCGGTGGGGCCTGTCTTTCCCTCGGAGCCGGTGGGGCCTTTCTCTCGCTGGCATGCGGAGGTGCCTTTCTCTCGCAGGGAGGCGGTGGTGCCTTTCTCTCACGGGGAGGCGGTGGGGCCTTTCTCTCGCGGGGAGGCGGTGGGGCCTGTCTTAACCGCGGTGCCGGGGGCATCTGCCTCTCCCGGGGTTCTTGTTTGGCTTGGCTCTCTGATGGCAATTGGGCCATTTCTCCTCTTGTAGCAAGTTTGACTCACTGCGTCACCTTAATTAAAGATAAAATATAAATATTTAATAACAAATAAGCTATACACAAATATCCCTTCTAGTCATAATGGACAGAGGAAAAATCATTCGGTGCTGAGTAACCATCGAACGATTTCTCCTCTGTGCGGCTGCTTACGCGTAAATGTGTAAGCGTACGCGTTGCAGCATAGTGCGGGTATTTGTGTGGTGAGGTGGGCGTGCCTTTGGCGGAATGGAGTTTACCTGCTTGATAGGCAGAGGAAATAGGCAGCCAAGCGAGCCCTTTACGCTACTATATGTGACCTCTCTGGGCGCAATGAAAAGCAAAAAGTGAATATGGTCCCCCATCTCCTGTCACAATGTTACAATTCATTCCATATTCATATGATTATAATCCGGAATCACAATGCTCCGCTAGTAGGATCAGTATAAATATGTGTTACACAACTGACCACAGAAATGCAGGTATCAGCGAATACAATACCATAATGGAGTAATGGGGGAAATAAAGGGCTTTATTATTTAAAGCCCATTTATCAACAACCTAATTTGCAGTGAAATGTGGGCATAATATCGGTGCCCATTGTCACATGCAAATTGTGATTATTTAACCACCAACAAAAAGAAAGGGTTTAAACCAAAATAAAAAAGTGTTTATGTGTGTGTGTGTTGGTCGGGGGGGGGGGGGGGGGGGGGGTAGGGGGGGTGACACAGGACCCACTGGAATTGAATAACCATTTTATCTTATATTGAATGCCAAAAATGTTGGGGGTCATTGGGAACCGGCAGTGCTATAAATAATAAATAACCACTCAGGTTTGGGTAAAGACCCCCTGAAACACCCACTAAATTGGGACATAACCACCTTCTATGCTATGACACGCCCACTTTCAGGTGAGCCTCGCCCCTTAAGAAATCCATGAAGAACCCTAATTGCTCAAACAAAAAAGTATGAATAGAAATAAGAGCGCACTTACCTTGCCAATATAGAACGGGACGCAGCGCACGGCTGCTCCCGTTTGTCTCCTCTTTCCTCCTCTCTCTCCTTGCTCCTCTCCAAACACAATATATGAACTGAAAATGCTGAATAATCAGACACGTTCAAAAGCTCTGACTGCACAAGTCGGGACCAGGCAACAGAATGACTCCTAGTGTTCCGTCCTGGCTCACCAGGCATTGTGACATCATAGAATCACTGTTATCACAGGGCCATTGTGATGTCATCACACAGGTATTAGCAGCAGCCATACAGGCAAATATATGTATAAAAATAAAGTGGTGCCCATACACTAGTAAGATTTATCTTCAGATCTGGCTGGTTGGAACAAAAACATGGTTATGGATGAGTGACAGTTTGTCGGTTTTCCAACATTTCCAAGCAAATGGTCAACTGTAATTTGCTCTCATCCATAACCATGTTTTTGTTCCAAGCAGCCAGATCTGAAAATAAATCTGCGTGTGTATGGCCACCTTTAGACTATGTGTATGTTTAAGCAAGGGCAGAATAGCATATCTCCTACCTGCCTCAATTTACAACCCTAAAAGTGGCAAATATATTACCAAAATTTGAGGCGCTTTGCAGATTGGGGCAGGGTTTTTTATACCAATATAACATGTCTTAATGCTGTCAAGTGTATCAGGCCTTGCCAAGTACCATACTAAAGTTTGCGTAGGGGTCTGTCAGTGCTGCTTCAGCCTCTGTGCTCTCAGAAGGTCAGTTCAGGCACCGCTACTGGTCATGTGCGACCCTGATAAAGCCATTAAAGTGAAATGCGCACTGGCGGAACACCTGTGTTGTTATGGTAACACTGTGATAGGTTACTGTGTGTGGCCTAGACAGAAGGGCTCAATAGTGGAGTTACCTGTAAGCCATAGGATAGATAGCTGCCGAAGGCTGATTGGATATACTGAATCACCTCTATGCAATATTGTTAGCAAGCAATGATCTAGGTCTTAAACACTGAATGATACCATTAACGATTTATAAACTGAATGTTGGGAGTGAATCACTGCCCTCTGACCGTCAGTGTAACATCTACCTACCCTGTATATCACGTTTTACTGACAAATTGTGTGTAACTATAGTAGCCTACCCTGTATAGCACTGACTTGCTGACAAATTATTTATTATTTATTTATTTATTAACAGTTTCTTATATAGCGCACACAAATTACGCAGCGCTTTACAGAGCATAGTTATGAGCAAAAACACATACCGAATTAAAGTACAAGACAGTTTAGGACAAATACATGGTTAATATGGATGGTTGCATCAGGGGAAAGGACACTTAAACAATCATCAGGGTGGCAGTGGTTTATATATTCTAAGAAAGGCACATGAGGAGAGAGGGCCCTGCTCGTGAGAGCTTGCATTACATGTATCTAAAGCAGCCTACCCTGTATAGCACGTCTTACTGACACATTGTGTGAATGTATAGCAGCCTACCCTGTATAGAACAGGCTTACTGACACATCATGTGTATCTATGGCAGCCTACCTGTATGGCACTGGCTTACTGACTCTTTGTGAGTAACTACAGTATAGCAGTTCCCCCTGTATAGCACTGGCTTGCTGACGCATTGTGTGTAACTATAGTAGCCTACCCTGTATAGCACTGGATTACTGACTCACTGGCCCTTATTCGGATCGGTGCGGCCGGATCGAATATGCGGCCAGGACCGTGCGTGCGAAACCCCGCCTTCCATACGGATCGCCAACTCCGTCCGTACGCGGTAAGAAGCTGGCCGAACGGACCGCACGCGTATTTTTCACGGAATACGCCTCCTCCATCTCAGGGAACCTCCCCCATCATTCGATGGTCGCAGACCATCAAATGCAGGACCGAGTGGTCCACCAGCTCCCGCAACCTCAGACCACACGGACATTTTTCCGTGCAAAAGCAGGGATCTGGGCGGGCAGCTGACATCCGCCCATGAAACGCGGGGCGTATGCATATGGTAATGAGCCCAAATAGCCCTTCACGCCCCTCTCCACCCCCTGTTCGGAGTGATCACATTTCATGCGGGATTTGGCCGTACGCCCCGCTCGCACATGCGCAGAGACGCCTTTGCACATGCGCAGACACAAAACATCGGCGGCACCAACGCACGCGGATATTACCGCACCAACCAGAATAAGGGCCATTGTGTGTAACTATAGTAGCCTACTCTGTATAGCACTGGCTTACTGACACATTGTGTGTAACTATAGTAGCCTACTCTGTATAGCACTGGCTTACTGACACATTTTATGTAAATTTAGCAGCTCACCCTGTAATAGCACTGACTTACTGACAAATTGTGTTTAATTATAATAGACTTCTCTGTATAGCTCTAGTTTACTGACACCTTGTGTGTAACTATAGTAATCTACTCTGTATAGCACTGGCTTACTGACACATTGCATTTAATTATAGTAGCCTACCCTGTATAGCAGTGGTCTCCAACCTTTTTTGGGTCGGGAGCTACTCGCGACAAAATAAACCGCCCGAAGAGCTACTAAAGTAAAAAATGTTTAAAAATCTGCATAATATCAAAAAAATGCCCTTTACACATAATGCCACAAACCGTAATGCCCCTGACACATTAGGCCACACACTGCAATGCCCCAGACATAATATGGCACACACTGCAATGTCCAATATGTCACAAACATACCTCCCAACACTGTAGGCAGAGGAGAAGAGACATCCGCGCGTGCCGAAGGCACGCGCCAAAAATTAGAGGGTTCAGCTACTACCGTGGAACTCCTGCGAGGCTACATCCCCCATTTTTTCTGCTATGGGGGCATGGTCAGCTCTCTAAGAGCTGTAGCCACATGGGGTGCGGCCATGGAAAATGGGGGTGTGATACACATATGCCCTCAATAGTGCAGTGCCAGATACACATGACCCCAATAGTGCAGTCCGTGATACCCATTATAAATATGCCCCGCACCGTGATGCTCCATTATACAAATGCCCCACACCGTGATGCTCATTATACATATGCCACACACCGTGATGCTCCATTATACAAATGCCCCACACCGTGATGCTCCATTATACATATGCCACACACCGTGATGCACCATTATACATATGCCACACACCGTGATGCACCATTATACATATGCCACACACCGTGATGCTCATTATACATATGCCACACACCGTGATGCACCATTATACATATGCCACACACCGTGATGCTCATTATACATATGCCACACACCGTGATGCTCATTATACATATGCCACACACCGTGATGCTCATTATACATATGCCACACACCGTGATTGATTCTCCATTATACAAATGCCCCACACCGTGATGCTCCATTATACATATGCCACACACCGTGATGCTCATTATACATATGCCACACACCGTGATGCTCATTATACATATGCCACACACCGTGATGCTCATTATACATATACCACACACCGTGATTCTCCATTATACAAATGCCCCACACCGTGATGCTCCATTATGCATATGCCACACACACAATGCCCATTATGCATATGCCCAACAACGTGATACTCCGTTATACAAATGCCACACACCGTGAAGCTCCATTATACATATGCCCCACTGTGATGCCCATTATACATATGCCCCACACCGTGATGCCCATTACACATATGCCCCACACCGTGATGCCCATTATACATATGTCACACACCGTGATGCCCATTATACATATGCCCCACTGTGATGCCCATTATACATATGCCACACACCGTGATGCCCATTATACATATGCCACACACCGTGATGCTCATTAATTAATAATCATCAAGGTATCTGGGGCATATGCCACACACATGATGCCCACACATGATGCCACACACATGATGCCCATTATACAAATGCCCCACAGCATGAAGCTCATTATTAATGAGCATCAAGTGTGTGGCATCATGTGTGTGGCATATGCCCCACACACCTTGATGATTATTAATTAATGAGTATCAAGGTGTGGGGCATATGTGTAATGGGCATTATTTGTGTGGCATATGTTTAATGACTCATTAAACATATGCCATACACATGATGCCCATTATTCCTCAAGCAGTAAACAGTTGCGCACACACGGTTTAAAAAAAAATAATTACGTAACGGAGTTCAGCAGAGGCTGTGGCGGAGGAGTTAAGCAGAGGCTGGGGAGCAGGAGTTCAGCAGAGGCTGTGGCGTCGATAAGTGCGGCATGTTGGGGACGTCAGGACAGGAGGGCACACTGCCACCAAGCGAGGAAGCGCTACGCGGCAGGAGGTCACTGCCGCCGCCAGGTCCAGAAACGCGGCATTAACTCACTTTCTGACCTCCTGCCGCCAAGCAAGGACGCGCTGCGCGGCAGGAGGTCACTGAGCCCCGAGCTACTGTAAAACACCCGGCGAGCTACCCGTCGCTCGCGAGCGACGGGTTGGCGAACGCTGCTGTATAGCATTGGCTTACTGACGCATTGTGTGTAACTATAGCAGCTCACCCTGTATAGCAACTGGCTTACTGACACAGGGGGCCTTATTCTGATTCGGTTGGTGGAACGTACGTACGGTCTTTTTCACCGTACGTTTCCCGTACGCGGACAGTGAGCGTAAGTCCGCCCACAGAACAGCCGCACACGGACGGTCACAAACACCGACAAAGGGGAGTGACGTACACTTGAGCGTATGCCACCGTACACGGACGAATCCCCTCTTAGACATCGGTAACTGGCGTACAACAGAGCGTACGCCACCGTATAGGGACGGGTCTCGTCCGTTTTACCACCGACATCTTGCGTATATCTGAGCGTATGCCACAGTGCACATAGCAGATATGAAAGTGCATAATGTATGTCGTTGGGCTAAAATAAAAAGATTGTGTGCAAAATAGTGGCCATTGCCTTAGGACATTGCTCAAACATCCTTGTTGGTCTTAGATGTGGTTTATGTGTCTTTTTCTATATAAAAAACTGGTATGTTTGTGCTACAGTGAAAAAGTTGACACATGTCGACTTCTGTGAATTGAGTGTCCTGCTTTTTAAAGTATACCAAAACACTTTCTGATTGGGTGTAGATGGTTATAAAATAACTACCTTGACATACATAAGCAGGTCTTTGAATGAATGTTACCTAAAATTAAACCAACCTTTCCATGTTGAAGTGTAGAAAGATATGCTTCCAATGTGTTTGAGGGCTGTGTGTGGCTTGCAGGTAGTGAAATAATGGTTTTCACTTAATAGGCTGCAGCATTACTTATTACATTCAGGTGTATGTGTTTGTGTGGTAATCAGCATTAATTAGCAGACCCAGGCGTCCGCTCTCATACGGTATCTCTAGGGGTGGTCTGGAGCTATCTTCGGCGTCCGCCTGTTTTTGGGCTAAAATGCACGGTGCGTTCGCTGATCGAGCGGTTATAGCACCGTACATTTTTGGTGTACGCCCATGTTTACGCCCAGTTTTCCTCATTATTCCGGCCGCTCCCCTAAAAACGCCCCCATGCCGCCCACAATGACCGTACTCTTGCAGACAGGTTTTTTCACACGGAGAGACCCGTCCGTGAGCGGTGTGAGGTTGCCGTACCTTGCGCATTGCGAAAGCTAAGCATGCGCAGATGAAAAAAAACCCGATCTGCCCGTATACGGTCCCACTGTACCGAGCAGAATAACCCCCAGTGTGTGTATCTATAGCAGCTCACCCTGTATAGCCCTGGCTTACTGACACAGTGTGTGTATCTATAGCAGCTCACCCTGTATAGCCCTGGCTTACTGACACAGTGTGTGTATCTATAGCAGCTCACCCTGTATAGCACTGGCTAATACCCCTTTCAGACATACGCGAAAATCCCGGGTTTTTTCACATGAACGCGCCCGGGACTAGCGTATGTCTGAAAGGGTATACCCGGGATTTCACTCCCGGATACTGAGCACCTGCAATTGACCAGGGTTTTTCCCGGTATTTAACTCCCGGGTATAATACCCGACTTATGTCTGAATGGGTTTACCCGGGTTTTTCAGTTTTAAACATGTGATGTTGCTTTTTTTTCCTGCGGGGGCGTGTCTTATTTTAATGATGAAACACTGAAATGCTTGAAAAGCCTGGCTTATGTGTGAAAGGGGTATACCCGGGTTTTTCCCCGATTTGAGGTGTAGTGTGTTAATGACGATTTGATTATGACCAGAGAGACAATGAGTGAAAAGTGCAGGTTACGTAATGTGTCCGTAACCTGCTTACCCTTTATACCTAACTACGTGCGAACAAAACGTAGCGCAGCGTAGCGTACCTTTTATTGTGTATTTTGCACCAAGAACCAATACCTTAATACGAGATCCTTTCGCAGTACTTTGTCTCTAATCTGCGAATATACCTTAAAGGACAGAGTCCGCAATGTACCTTATCGCTACTATGCGAATAAACAGACACGACCACTGAATAGGAATAAGGAGATTAGAACTCCATAAAAAGGTTTGTATTTAAGTCCCTAACGGACAAAAAGGGGGTTACAGAAATAAGAATAAACAGGTATAACAGGTAATACAATATACTAACAATGAATACTAAACAGACTCTACTAAGGGGAAAGAATACAGTTACAAGACACAATCAGCCAACAATACTTATAAGAATAAATACCGTGAAAATGCAACCGTTTACCCGTCTCATCAAGTATGCGAAGCGCAGTCCGGTCAGAGCTCACTATCGTTCAGGAATGAACTATAGTCCGGTAGGAAGGTCCAGGGAAAGTAGATGTGCCGAAGAGACCGAGCCTGCTCCGGGTCGCCTATCTTATAGGGTCAGAAGGGGGAGGTCAAAGGCCATTCTCATTGGTCAGAGATCATATGTCCGGTCCACTGTGATTGGAGGTTAGACGCTGTACCTGGTCTGACCAGGTGCAGGGGAGTGAACTTTAAGAGTCCTTTGTTTGGTGGTTTCGGCGTCAGCAAGGATAAGAACCGGTTTGAGCTAGTTTCCTTTGTTAACTACTTACAACAGAAACTGTCTCTGGAATATGGATTATGTCCATAACTATCGGGCAATGTACATTGCGACATATTCGCAATGACCGGAATACTTCGCATAATGAACTGAGCGGAACGGTACTAAACACGATACAGACAGGTGTGTGCAGGGCTGACTAAGCTATGTGTGGCGTTCTAAACCTTTTAACTATATTTCATTTCGTGTAAGTGTGTTATTATGAATTTATGTGTGATAGTATGTCTACTCTTCTGGTCCACATTGTCACACATACTCGGGTATGGAAACTTTATTTGCGCAACTCTGCGAACCAAAATGGCGGCCATACTATCACAAAATGGCGTGTGTGCACCTAGACTTTCACAGTCCACCCTTTAACAGTAAATATAAAACTGTTACATTACAAAACATTTCACACGACAATACAGAAATTCATAATCCAAACGGAGAAATTGGGATACATGAAATAAACATATAAGGGGAGTAAACCATCTGCTCTCGGCCGATCCGGGATCATGGACAAACGATGGGCCGCATTTATCGAACAATCTACTCAGGGTCACGAAGGATAATGTACAATTTTGGGATAAAAATAAAAACAGGGGTGGTTACAACATATACACGTTCACAAATATGGTTTCTTTAAAGGGAGGTGGTTTCGATTTTAGGGTCATATACCAAACCCTGGTCTTCCTCTGTATCTCTCGTTCTTACACTCATGATTTCGGTACGTTTTGCCTTTCCCCGGGTCACCACCTTTAAACATTTGAACAATAGCACAAAGACTATGATGGCACCACCGATGCAGAGAAGGAGTTTTCCTATGCTAGCTATGATCCCCTGCGCCCATTCTCCTAAACCAGAGAACCAGTGCATTGGATTCAACCAGGAGTTCCATTCGCTAACTTTGTTACCTATTTCTGCCAGGCTGATATTATGTTCCCTTCTAAATTCCCATTTAAGCTGAAGAATCTCATCCATCCGGTGATCGATGATTTCTTCTGGGTCTTCAGTATTGTTGGTGATATATGTACAACATTTCACCCCAAACTGTGTAGAGAGGGTGACACAATATCCTCCTGTCATGGCTGTCAGATAGTTCAACACCATTCGATGTTGGACTAGCTCTCTTTTATACGCTTGCAACTCCTTCCCAGTGTATCTAAAGGTGTCATCATAAATCTCAGTGATGTTATCTACCAAGCTGGCTAATGCTTGTATGTATTTAAAATTGATAACTCCTCGGGCGGTATGGGTGATATCTAATGCAATGAGGAATTGGATACCGAACGACTCGTGTATCATTTCAGAAGCTAGGGGTTCTTTTCTTATTGTTAAATCCCTTTTATGGATTTGGTCATAATGGGTATGAGTGTAAGGAGGAGAAATACCTCTGTGTACGTTCATCATCTCATCGTGTGTGAGGGTCATCACTTCCGGTAACACTCTACCTAGATAACAAATACCAACGTAGTTCATGGAGAGCCATTTGTACGCCCTTCTACCACAGATATAATAAACATCGTCAGGGAGAAAATAAGGGACAGAGTATTTCATTATCTTGTCACACATTATCCATAAGAACATCCCCGTCCCCTGCTCCCTGACTCGTTCCTCACATGTTTCTGGCTGTAGGGTCATATTACAGTAGCCGGCTGATACTCTGCCGGCCATCATTTTACTTTTCTTCACCGTGTAGACATATTTATAGTGTCTTCCACTGGTTCGGATTTTTAACAATAATTCTTTATCTATGGGCTCTCCATCTGGACGCTGGGAGTAAGTTATTGTCTGGTTTTGCCATGTCACTTCCCAAGTACCAATTGTTCTGGAACTTGAGAAGTTCATACATACCAGGGATTTATCCACTTGGTATGGGTGTAATCTAAGACTAGGGGACCTGGTATACAGGTATCTCTTATCCAATGGCCTCCCCTTATTTAATACGCTTATCTCTGAAATATTAAGCGGGTATGGGACTAGGCCTACACTACTCCTTTTATGTAATACTTGTGAACACACCCAGCATTCTGTTTGGTTTAAAACCTTACCCACTAATGAGTGGTAATCACTCAAGGGATGTTGGCCGGTAGTTGCCTTATTGGTCGACTGACATCGCTGGATGCATCCTTCTTCCATTTTAGGTTGACAATATCTACAGACACAGTACTCACCAGACAATAACTCATCACATAGCCCTTGAACTACGTTTTCCTCATACCTTTTACCTTCTCCTGTCATGGGCAAAGTGTCAAGCTGGTTTAGGGATTCTACCTCACCCATATCTGGGTCCATTATTACACTGTCAGTACTCCGCTCCGATCGCTCTAGAATGTGGCAGCCACCGAGTATTTTAGGATGAAGAGAAGAACACAGAAAGAAAACAAAGACATATATGCATAACTGTGAACCTTTTGCTTGGAGTCCTTCCATCATCTCTACCAGGGGACTTTTATTTTGCTCTGCTCTTAGACCTTTGTTCGCTCAGGTTGCTCGACCTTGGCTGCTTCGCAGTGTTCCCGAAACAATGCTTCTAGCGACACTTCTTCTCTCTCGCTCTCTGCACACTGGGATTCTGGGTTACTGGCTTTCTTGCAGTGGGACGAATGTATCCAAGTCTCTCTCTCTGCGACTTTAATCGATGTAGTGCTGGTCAACAAAACTTGGTACGGTCCTTCCCAACGGTCTATCAAACAACCTGAGCGTAAGAAATTTCGGATCATAACAAAGTCTCCTGGTTTAAGATTATGACAATTCTCGGTAGGCATATCAGGGTTCAGAAAATTCAGCTGCTTTTGTTGCTCCCTTAGCTGTTTGTTTAGCTTTAGGATATACTGTACAGTTAGCTCATTATTACATTTTAGATCATCCTGTGGGTCTATCATGATGTGTGGCTGCCGACCAAACAGTATCTCGAAGGGGGACAAGTTGAGCGGAGTCCTGGGAGTGGTCCTAATGCTATACAACACAATAGGCAGTGCCTCTGGCCATAACAACCCTGTTTCAGCCATAACTTTACCCAATTTGTTCTTAATAGTACCATTCATTCTCTCAACTTTGGCGCTCGCCTGGGGACGATATGGAGTATGAAGTTTACTATTAATCCCCAGGAGTTTACACATGATTTGGAAGACCTCTCCTGTGAAATGAGTGCCTCTGTCACTCTCAATGACCTTTGGGATACCATATCTACAGACAAACTCCTGACATATTTTCTTTGCTGTAAAGGTAGCAGTGCTGGAGGCAGCGGGGAAAGCCTCCACCCAGCTGGAAAACATGTCAACACAAACCAATACATATTTCAAATTTCTACAGGGTGGTAACTGTATGAAGTCGATTTGTATTACCTGGAAAGGGCCTTCTGTAGGAGGGATGTGGGATGGCTCTGTTGGGATGGCTTTTCCAACGTTCTTCCTCAAACAGGTGAGGCATGACATTGCCACTCTACCTGCTTGAGAAGCGAACCCTGGTGCACACCAGTAGGCCTTTACCAGCTTGCACATACCTTCCTTTCCAAGATGTGTCAGCCCATGGGCCGCCTCGGCTAGACTAGGAAGGTATGCTCTGGGGGCCACTGGTTTCCCGTGTCCATCTCTCCAAAGTCCGGTGGACTCTTGGCCACATCCCTTCGACTTCCATACTGCTCTTTCCTGTGGGGAACACAAATTCTGCATGTCTATCAGTTTGGATGTGGATACCATGTTCAGTGTACAAAGGTTGGTGGGATGGGTAAAAATATTTACAGGGCATGCGGCCCTTTTCGCTGCCTCATCAGCGCGGCTGTTACCAAGTGACACCGGGTCTTTCTCTGATGTGTGAGCTTTGCACTTGATAACAGCCACTCTGTCTGGAAGCTGGATAGCTCCCAGAAGTCTCCTAATGTACGTCGCATGCGCCACTGGTGTGCCAGCCGCCGTCATGAAATTTCGGAGGCGCCATAGGGCTCCAAAATCATGGACTACTCCGAAAGCATATCTGGAGTCGGTATATATGTTAACTGATTTCCCTTTGGCCAGTTCACATGCTCTGGTCAGTGCCACCAGTTCCGCTACTTGTGCTGAGTGAGGTGGTCCTAAGGGTTCAGCTTCCACAATACCTTCTCCATCTACTACTGCGTAACCTGTGCACAGCTCTCCCGTGTCCGTCTGTCTATGACAGCTACCATCTGTGAATAAGGTTATGTCTACCTCACTTAATGGACTGTCGCTTATGTCAGGACGTGCTGTGAAGGTCTGATTCAGGTAGGTCATGCAATCATGTTTGTCCTCACTCTCACTAAACTCTGCTTTACCATATTCAGCAACATTCCCATCCCCCTCCACCCTTTGTGCCTTGGAGGGCACATGAGGAAGGAATGTGGCTGGGTTTAGTGTGTTGCATCTTTTGATGGTAATATTTACTGGGGCCATCAGCGCCAGTTCCCACTTAGTGAACCGTGCTGAGGACACATGACGTGTTTGAGCAGAATTTAGGAGAGCAGAGACAGCATGGGGAGCATGAACAGTTAAATCGTGTCCCAGCACTACGTCCTCACTCTTACTTACTAGTTGTGCTATTGCAGCCACACTTCGTAAGCAAGTTGGGAGTGAGCGTGCTACTGTGTCCAGCTGGCCACTGTAGTACGCTATTGGTCGGTTGGCATCACCATGTTTTTGTACAAGCACTCCTGCCGCACACCCACCTGATTCAGTTCCGTACAGTTCAAAGGGTTTCCCATAATCTGGCATTCCCAGTGCTGGGGCCTTGGTTAGGCTCACCTTTAGTTCCTCGAAAGCCAGCTCAGATTCCTCAGTATGAGAGACCCGATCAGGCTTAGTTGAGGAAACCATCTCTTGCAGTGGTAATGCCAGAATAGAGAATCCTGGGATCCAATTGCGACAGTATCCACACATGCCTAGGAACGTACGGATCTGATGTTGGGTCTGTGGCAGTACCATTTTCTGAATCGCTTGGATTCTGTCGTCGGTGAGGTGTCTCAGCCCTTGGGTAAGACAGTGGCCCAGATATTTAACCCTGTTCTGGCATAATTGCAGCTTATCCTTTGATACTTTATGTCCTGTCTCTGAGATGCATCAGTAGCTGTCTAGTGTCATCCACTGATGACTCCAGTGATTCAGAACACAACAATAAGTCATCCACATATTGTATCAGTATCGAACCACTCATGGGTTGAAAGGATTGCAAACAATCATGCAAGGCCTGGGAGAAGATGCTGGGGCTGTCTATGAACCCCTGGGGGAGTCGTGTCCAGGTATACTGTACTCCTCTGTAAGTAAAGGCGAACAGATACTGGCTGTCAGGATGCAAAGGGACGGAGAAGAATGCTGAACACAAATCAATGACTGTGAAATGAGTACAGTGAGGTGGGATTTGCATTAGGATGACAGCTGGGTTTGGCACTACGGGGAATTGGCTCTCAACTACCTTGTTTACCCCTCTTAAATCCTGCACTAGTCTGTAGCCCCTCCCCCCGCTCTTTTTCACAGGAAAGATGGGACTATTGGCCGTGCTGGAAGTTCTAACTAGGATTTCCTGTTGGAGCAATCGTTGGATCACTGGAAATATTCCTAGCTCAACTTCAGGTTTTAAAGGGTATTGCGGTATTTTTGGGGCTATCCTGCCTTCTTTTAAGCGGATTTCTACTGGAGCTACATTTGCCATCAGCCCAGCATCCTGTCCATCTTTAGTCCAAAGGGAACTCGGTATTTGTGCTGTAATTTCAGCTACCCTAGATGGATTTGATTCTACAACAGTGGAACACAACATTAGCCTCTGAGGACTATCCAGCATATCTTGCACTTCTTGTGTAAGATTTCTAGGAGTGTCCAAAAATACCCCATCGGGGGTGCAATAGATGACACATCCCATTTTGCATAATAAATCTCTACCCAGGAGGTTAGTCGGGGCCGCTGCAGCCAACAGGAAAGAATGTTTGGTATGCAAAGGCCCGATTGTAACCTCCGCTGGTTTCGTCAGTGGGTAATGTTGTATTTTTCCTGTTACCCCAATTGCTGCTACTGATTGGTTAGTGAAACCCAAGTGAAGAGGAGTGTTGAGAACAGATCTGGCCGCCCCTGTATCAACCAAAAAGGTTTGCCTTACTCCAGCTATATCAACCTTCACCTGAGGTTCCTCTCCAAGGTGTTGTGTTAGTCTAACTGGCTGTAGGATACAGGTATGACCTGTTTCCTATGGTCTGACCTGGGTTGCCCTTAGCACAGTGTCAGCCATCAGATGGGGAGGAGGCATGTTGCGTGACCTGTCTGTCTCCTCCCATTGTCTAGGGGCTGGGTATCTCCGTGTCTCACCTTTGTGAGATTCCCACTCTCGCTTATGTGTTTGGTAACTCCTGGGGTTTCCTGCCCTACAATGAGCTGAGTAATGACCTTCCCTATTGCAGTTGTAACAGATAATTGGCTTTCTACCTGTGTCCCTGGTGTTTCGTTGTTGGTATGCAGCTTTGTTTGGGGCATTAGAAAGGGCTTGGATGCTAACCATCATCAGTTTGTCAGTTTGCAGTTCCCTGTGCTTCTTAATGTTGCGGTCGTGGTCCACAGCAGATTCCCGTAGGGCATCCACTGTCATTCCACGCCAATTTGGGAAAGAAGTTTGGACTCTGGCTCTCAGGTTTTCCCTAAGCCCTTCCACCAGCACAGAGACAATCAGCTCCCTCAGGTGGGGGTCGTCCTTAGGCTCGGAGACACCAGTGTACTTTGATACCGCCATCAAACCCCGATTGAAATATTCGCTAGCTACTTCACCATCTTGTTGTTTGATAGTGAATATCTTGCTATATTCCACTGCTGCAGGAAAATACACTCCTAACTGTAAGTTAATCAGGCGTATATTTTCCTGGTTGATCTCATCATTTATCTCCTTGTCCACTTTCAATCCACTATCCTGAATGAATTTCGGGATGTCAATGTGAGTGGGGAGACAGGCCCTCAACATGATTCTCCAATCCTTGTTGGTGGGCTCATCAGAGTTTCCCAGATCCCTTACAAATTTCCGGCACAGAGCCAGATCTTTCCTAGGATCAGGGAAATCTGTAATGATGGACCGCAGCTCTAACCGTGTCCATGGGTTTAGCATGGTCATCTTCCTGGTAGGTATCACACCTTCTCTGTCTGCCTTACCATAGGGAACCTCCAGTGTGCGTACAGGGTATGTTTGTACCACATCTGCATTACTGGGACCTGCTTGGGAGTCGTCTGTGTCTGTGCTGTGTAGTGCATCCTTACCTGAGTCCAATTCTATACTGTTGGCACCAGCTGCCTCCTCCTCCTGTGCTGGAGCCCCAGCAGCGGGTTGAGCTTTACCCTCAAGCATATTAATTGCATGGGAGACGGCCAGTGCCAACAGCTGCTCGTTCTCCTCTCGGGTTTCCTTATAAGGGGATAAGACAGGGTACAAGTTAGTAACAGATACATTATTACTCAAGTCTTTCTTATGAGTCATTAACCCCTTCGGCACATATGGGGGTGGGGGAGCTGATTCTACTATGGCAGCGGTTGCATTTGCATTTTTATTGTGGCTGATTGCATCCGGTACTGCCAGACTTCTGGTTCCCCATTGTTCCTGTCCTTCCTTCTGCCACAATTTAAGAATATTTATATGCTTCACTCTCTCCTTACGACTGGAGAGTAGGCATATTTCATCTTTTACTGCCGATAAGATTTCTGGATCGAAGCTACCAACACTGGGAAATTCTAACTTGCTGCCTTGTGTCATTTTTCTCCATTTATTTTGGTAAACAACTGCGAGTTCACCGTGCTTCCTGCACATAATAAAAGCAGCCGATCCTTTTGGCTGGCTTGCTTCCTCCCTATCCTGCACGTTATCACAGCGTGACCCGTTATTACCCATAGTTACAGGAATAAACGTTCACAGCTTAATAGATAATCGGTGGGTTATTTAAGTTGAGAGCTCCCCAACCACTCACTTCTCCACACAGCGACACTTCAACGCAATCAAGCGAAGAGCCCACAATGCGAGGTAACGTACTCAATCACCAAGTCTTTCAACTAGCAGCGAACTTCTAGCCAACTTGCTTGATGCGGCACAATTTTTCCAGGGTATAACAAACTTGCTTTCCTATACCCCCAAAAATCGGATTTCTAAAGTAGCTAATCGGAAACAAGTGCGTTCCGATATATCTTCTTGTACCCTCCTAGCGGAATCAATTCCACTGAAGGGGCAGTTCCTATGGGCACGTCGTCACGTGAACCCGGTCCTAACTGGACTGTCCTACACTGGACTACACTGCGCTGAGTCGTGCCGTCACACACCCGTTCGCCTCAGTTATTTTTCACACTGGGCGCTAGTTACACCTTGGTCTTATGCGTATTTTTGAAATATTTCTGTACAGAAAATTTTTCCCAGGCTGGTAGCTTGTCACTAGATACTTATGCAGGTATAAATCCCTTATAATAAACTATAGGAATCTATTAAAATAATGCTTGAGTTGCTTGCTTATGAAAAATGAACAAAAAGAAAAAAACTTATTTTCTTTTATTAATCACCGCCTTATTCGCAGTATATTACTATACTGTTTAAATAAAGCTGATGGTTTAATACTGTTCACCTTTGAGTTCCTATGTGTGCTGCATGTGCAGTACCAATGAACAGCCACGTGTGTACGTGCGTTGTTCACAGGCCGCCGATGAATCGGCCACCCACGTGTTCTATAGTGTATTTGCAAGGTTGCGCTCGGGTTTCGCTATACGCAGTAATTGCGCCTAAATGTGGAATAAATCCCTTAACTCTGTCCGAGAGTTACGTATCAAGATGCGAAATAAATCCCGTACTTAATCCGTAAACCACGTACAAAGATGCGAAACTTTCCCGATGTGGGCACGTGCGCGCGCACCTTGCGTAATATACAATAGACGCTTTACGTTACTGCAAAAGGCCCAGGACTTGTCGCCACGTGTCGTGGTCCCTGTTTTTGCGGTAACTAACAATAAACAATTATAGTTTTGCACAGAGGGGATCCTCTATGTACTATAATAAACACAGATTCCACGTGTGCGAACCTTATCGCACGTGGTACATATACTGTAATAAACAAGCAGCCCAAGACACTATACCCCGTTAAACTACTTGTGGCAGGCAGAAGTACAGTTTACTAAACACTTAGGTATGATATGCTTTAAAACATGTGGCTTTCACTCATTGTACTCCGGGTTCAGCGCTAGCACTTCCCGAACCCCGCACTGCCGTGGACTCGGCCTATCCAGCAATGAAAATAAATACTTCCACCCTTTTGCTGGTATAGGTCGAGTCGCACGCCTGGTACTGAGTTCTGGACTGTGGAGCGGACGGACGAGCCCTCAATTGTTAATGACGATTTGATTATGACCAGAGAGACAATGAGTGAAAAGTGCAGGTTACGTAATGTGTCCGTAACCTGCTTACCCTTTATACCTAACTACGTGCGAACAAAACGTAGCGCAGCGTAGCGTACCTTTTATTGTGTATTTTGCACCAAGAACCAATACCTTAATACGAGATCCTTTCGCAGTACTTTGTCTCTAATCTGCGAATATACCTTAAAGGACAGAGTCCGCAATGTACCTTATCGCTACTATGCGAATAAACAGACACGACCACTGAATAGGAATAAGGAGATTAGAACTCCATAAAAAGGTTTGTATTTAAGTCCCTAACGGACAAAAAGGGGGTTACATAAATAAGAATAAATAGGTATAACAGGTAATACAATATACTAACAATGAATACTAAACAGACTCTACTAAGGGGAAAGAATACAGTTACAAGACACAATCAGCCAACAATACTTATAAGAATAAATACCGTGAAAATGCAACCGTTTACCCGTCTCATCAAGTATGCGAAGCGCAGTCCGGTCAGAGCTCACTATCGTTCAGGAATGAACTATAGTCCGGTAGGAAGGTCCAGGGAAAGTAGATGTGCCGAAGAGACCGAGCCTGCTCCGGGTCGCCTATCTTATAGGGTCAGAAGGGGGAGGTCAAAGGCCATTCTCATTGGTCAGAGATCATATGTCCGGTCCACTGTGATTGGAGGTTAGACGCTGTACCTGGTCTGACCAGGTGCAGGGGAGTGAACTTTAAGAGTCCTTTGTTTGGTGGTTTCGGCGTCAGCAAGGATAAGAACCGGTTTGAGCTAGTTTCCTTTGTTAACTACTTACAACAGAAACTGTCTCTGGAATATGGATTATGTCCATAACTATCGGGCAATGTACATTGCGACATATTCGCAATGACCGGAATACTTCGCATAATGAACTGAGCGGAACGGTACTAAACACGATACAGACAGGTGTGTGCAGGGCTGACTAAGCTATGTGTGGCGTTCTAAACCTTTTAACTATATTTCATTTCGTGTAAGTGTGTTATTATGAATTTATGTGTGATAGTATGTCTACTCTTCTGGTCCACATTGTCACACATACTCGGGTATGGAAACTTTATTTGCGCAACTCTGCGAACCAAAATGGCGGCCATACTATCACAAAATGGCGTGTGTGCACCTAGACTTTCACAGTGTGAAAGGGGGTTTGTTACTAAAATCCTGGGAGTGACCTGGGTTGAAAATCCCGGGTAAACCTGGACAAAATCCCAGGTAGTATGTCTAAAAGGGGTATTACTGAAGCATTGTGTGTAACTATAGTATCCTACTCTGTATAGCACTAGCTTACTGAAGCATTGTGTGTAACTATAGTATCCTACTCTGTATAGCACTAGCTTACTGAAGCATTGTGTGTAACTATATCAGCCTACTCCAGGGGTTCCCAATCTTTTTTAATCATGGCACCCTAGAGCAGGCATTCCCAACCACGGTCCTCAAGGCACGTCAACAGTGCAGGTTTTGTAGATATCCAGACTTGAGCACAGGTGACTTTAATAGTATCTGAGGGATTCTGATTAAACCATCTGTGCTGAAGCCTGGATATCACTAAAACATGCACTGTTGGTGTGCCTTGAGGACCGTGGTTGGGAATGCCTGCCCTAGAGTATCAGAATTTTTCCACGGCACCCCTAGGCCCCAAAAAATATATGTGGACGACCAACCTGTATATCACTAACTTACAGAAGCATTGTGTGTAGCTATATTAACCTACTCTGTATAGCACTTTCTTACTGACACATTGTGTGTGTAACCATACCTCCCAACATGACCCTCTCCAGGAGGGACACAATGCTCTGTTTCTGGACTTCCCTCTTAATTTATGATTACCATTGTAGATGTGTGCGAATCAATAACCTCACGGACACCTGTGCATCTTCAAACAGGTGCGTCTTTATTCCAGCTCCGGCTAACACTGACTGCCCGGCCAGTCGTGTGACCGGAAGTGATGATACAACCTGGGTACTACAAATACCAAGATGCATCAGATGCATCTACATCCCCCCTTTTAAACTGAGAGGACACAACATGCATGGTTATAACAATTTAGAATAACAATGAAGATAAAGATGAAAGAGAAAGACTACTGTATATAGCAAAGTCTTGGAACTTGGGATTGGGCTTGGACATCCGCCCGGACCTGGTGATGGTGTGCTGTGAGCCCATGGGATTGTCCTGGACAGTTTGGGAGGGCTCTGCCACTGGTAAGGTCTCTGGGATGGGATCGTCCAAATGATGTGAACCATCAGTAGCATTGGTTGCAGCAGTGGCAGTAACTGATGGACCCAGCTGTGCAGAGTTCTCTTCAGCTGTACTGAGCAGGTGCCGGCGGATGTGCTCATACAAGGCATCATCAGACTGCACCACAAAACTATTGGGACGTTCTGCTGGACGCTGCACCACTGCTGTTCTATCGAAGCCTTGCTCAGTCTGTATGCAAACAAGTTGGCCTGGGGAAAGTGGTGGCAGGTGATGTGCAGATCTGTCGTAGGACGCCTTGGAGCCTGCTCTGCGTCTGTTTATGCCAACACTCACTTGGGATTCGACTCTGGGCCCCAGGAGCTGTTTTGCCATGGGGAGCATTGTGCGGGTGCACCGTGCCAACAAACACTGTGCAGGGGAGGGTAACCCGTCTCTGGGTGTATTTCTCAGGTTGAGCAGGGCTAGGTATATGTCTGAGCCATCTCGTGCACACTTCTCCATCAAGTTCTTTGCTGAGCGCACTGCTCGCTCCGCCAACCCATTGGATTGCGGATAGTGAGGACTACTGGTGATGTGCTGAAAGTCCCAAGTGTTGGCAAACTCTTCGAACTCTCTGCTGTTGAATTGCATGGCATTATCGGTGATGAGCTGCTGTGGAGTGCCATGTGCTTCAAAGTGCCTTTTTAGTTTTGATATTACCATCAGGCTTGTGGTGGTGGTGAAGTAGTTAATTTCGAACCAGCCTGAGTAAGAATCCACAAGCACCATGTACTCCTTCCCCCTCCATTCAAACAGGTCAGCCACCAGAATGGACTAAGGAAGGTCCGGGATGTCGTGGAGCAGCATGGGTTCCCGTGGCTGATGTGGACGCAGGGCATTGCAGGGGGCACAAAGAGACACGGCTCGTTCAATGTCACCATACATAGAGGGCCAGAATGCAGTTTCTCGGGCCCTGCGCTTGGTGGTTTCCAGGCCTGCATGGCCCTGGTGCAACTGCTGGGTGTATGAGGACTGTAGAGCGGCTGGGATCACAAAGCTGTGATCTCGCATAATGACACCATCAACTATGGTGAGTTCATCCCTCATGCAGAAGAAGGGACGTAAACAGTGAGGCAAGTCTCTGAATGAGGGTGGCCAGCCATTGAGGATGACGTCAGCAAGACGCTGGGAGAGCTCATCAGTGCTGGTGGCCGCACGCAGCTCCTCCATCCGTTTAGTGGGAAGGTCTTCTACAGCCATGACCTCAAACTCGTCCTCAGGGCTGCCCAAGTCAAATGCTATTCTCATAGAAATGCAGGGTCATCCCGGGTTCAGTGTGAAAGGTGCCGACCCGGGTTGTCCCTGCTTCAAAAGCATGTGTGAATGGATCCCAACCCGGGAATGTCCCTGCTTGTCCCTGGAATTTAATTCTTGGGTTTGTCTCTGCATTTTTGGTGTGAAAGGGGTATCAGTGGAAGGCAGGAATGCCCTGGACAATGCATCAGCAACGCTGACCTGGCTGGTAAATAACGTCCAAATTGTACCTTTGGAGCTTAAGCATCATGCTTTGTATGCGGGAAGAGGCAGAGTGTATAGGTTTCCTCAGGATGGTGATTAGGGGTTGATGATCTGTTTCAATCACGACAGGATGGCCATAGATGAAGTAATGGAAACGTGTGCAAGCAAAGACAAGTGCCAACAGTTCTTTTTCAATTGTGCATATCTTGTTTCCGTGTCAGTGAGGGCCCTGGATGCAAATGCCACCGGCTTGCGGAGTTGAAGGCATACAGCCCCGAGGCCACTTTGTGAAGCATCAGCAGCAAGGACAACAGGATCATGCACGTTGAAGTGCTGCAAAACTGGCGGTTGTGTGAGCATGGTCTTTAGTTGGTTGACAGCAGCTGTGTGTGTGTCCAACCAACACCACTTAGAGTCCTGTTGCAGTAGCTGCCGCAAAGGTGCAGTGGTAGTGCTGTACTGTGGCAGAAACTTGGATAGGTAGTTGGTCATCCCCAGGAAGCACTGGAGTGTCAATTTGTCTGCTGGGAGGGGCATCTGCAGGACGGCAGAGACCTTGTTGGGGTCTGGCAGGACGCCCTTGTCGGTGAGGAGGTGGCCCACGTATGCCACCTCTGTGACTCTGAACTTGCATTTGTCAGGGTTGAGGTGGAGGGCGGGAGCCCGTTGGAGTACCTGGTGGAGGCATTGATCATGCTCCTCTCTGGTGCGGCCCCAGACGAGGATGTTGTCAGCGATGATGTCACAGGGAGAGCCAGCGAACAGTTGCTCCATGCATCGCTGGAAGACTTTGCTGCCCATGGTGATGCCATAGAGCATGCGGAGGAAGACGTAGCGCCCAATAGGGATCATGAAGGCAGTAAGCAAGGAAGAGGCTCTGTCCAGAGGGATCTGCCAAAACCCACACTTGGCATTCAGGGTGCTAAAGACGGTTACACCTGGCATGTCGGCGATCACCTGCTCGATGGTGCGGAGTGGGTGGTAGGGGCGTAAAAGTGCCTTGTTTAGGTGCACTGGGTCGATGCATAAGCGTACAGTCCCATCTTTTTTAGCAGCTGCTACCATTGCAGACACCCATTGTGTTGCTTCTTTAATTGGTGCAATGACACCTAGCTGTGTCATTCTGTGTAGCTCTTGGATGATTTTGTCCTTCATTGCAATGGGGACTCTGCGGGGAGCACAAACAGTGGGGGCAATAGAGTCATCCAGCCTCATGTGATATGTGATGGGTAGTTTTCCTAGTGTGCTGTTATCAAATAGGTCTTGGAAATCTTTCATTTCTGGGACAGTCATTTGAATAGCGTGTACATCAGGCCCCAGTGGTTTTTCTGAGCCGACTTGTGCTGACACGCTGTATTTCATTCCCTACCATCCACTAGGGCATGGAGGGAGAATATAATAGTGTGCTGAGTGCAGCGAGGCACCGAGCCCGACGCATGGCGAGCACACGCAGGGCACTTTTTCAGTGTCCATGTCGACTAGTGTATGTCAACATTAGGGACAAAAAAAGTCAAAAGGTCAACCTTCCCATTGTTGACCTAATGCATGTGTCGACCTTTTGACCCTGACAATCTTAACCATGTTGACCTTTTCCAAGTGTCGACCTAAGCCCTGTTGAACTTCAGTGGTCGACCAAATGACCCATAAGCGTTTTGCCGGTGTGCTTACACTCTATGTGGGAGGTGTGCCTATACTCTATGGGGGGATGTGTGTCTATATTCTATTACACAGGTTCTCAAACTCGGTCCTCAGGACCCCACACATTGCATGTCTTTAAGGTCTCCTCACAGAATCACAAGTAAGATAATTAGCTCCACCTGTGGATCTTTTAAAATGTGTCAATGAGTAATGAGTGCACCTGCCAGGTGACCTGGAAAATGTGAGCTGTGTGGGGTCCTGGGGACAGAGTTTGAGAACCCCTGCTCTATTGCATTTTATTATTTTTAAAGTTTAACCTTAACCCCTTATAAAAAAAAAAGTAAATTTCATTAAATAATAAGCCATTCATTTTTTTTTTTTAATAAAAAATAAAAAAAATAACACTTTTATCCCCACCCGACACCCAGGTGAATAAAATGACAAGAAATTGACCATTTTAGACGACTATTAAAAGGCGTGAAGCTTATCACCAAACATTTGAATACGAAGCCCATTGAAAATGACTGTGAAGTAAAATATGTTTAAAAAAACTGTCAACTTTTAAAAGACGGGGAAGAATTGAATAGCAAACTAATATCACAACATATAAATGTTGTGAAAAAAAGGGAGAATAGGCTTGAAAAAAAAGAACAGACCAACATTTGAATACCCCCCAATGTGTGTAACTATAGTAGCCTACCCTGTATAGCACTGGCTTACTGACACATTGGGGGAAATTTACTAAAATAAATTTGTAAAAAATAGGTGTATTTGTATCCAGAAATACACTTATTTTTGACATTTACTATCCCGAAAATACGGCAATTCGTATTCCTATTGATAGCACATCAATACGACTACGAATTGCCGTATTTTCGGGATAGAAAATGTCAAAAATAAGTGTATTTCTGGATACAAATACACCTATTTTTTTACAAATTTCCTTTAGTAAATTTCCCCCATTGTGTGTGTAACTATAGTAGCCTACCCTATATAGCACTGGCTTACTGACAGGGGCGGGCTGGGGGGCAGGGTGCCATGTGCGTGCGGGCCGCCATTGTTCTGAGGCTGCTGCTGCAGCCAGACTGACCAGTTTCCGAGTGGTCTCCATAAACATGGCCGCCGGCCTCCTGCACTGAGGACATGTCTAGTGCAGGTGGCCACTACAGAGACTCTGTATGTTCCACCTACTTCCTGCCTGTGCGTTACACTTTCTTCCCTATGCTGCAGCCTGCCTCACTGACTGGCATCAAGGTAAGAGGGAGTGGGACTGTACAGGCTGAGCAGCCTGTAAGGTTCAGTTATTATACAGGGGAGCAGCTTGTGGGGGTCCCATTATTATTATACAGGGGGAGCATCCTGTGGGGGTCCAGTTATTATTTTATGGGGGAGCAGCCTGTGGGGGTCCAGTTAATATTATAAGTGGGAGCAGCCTGTGGGGGTCCCATTATTATTATACAGGGAGAGCAGCCTGTGGGGGTCCTGTTATTATTATACAGGGGGAGCAGCCTGTGGGGGTCCCAGTATTATTATACAGGGGAAGCAGCCTGTGGGGGGTCCCATTATTATTATACAAGGGGAGCAGCCTGTGGGGGTCCCATTATTATTATACAGGGGGAGCAGCCTGTGGGGTCCCATTATTATTATACAAGGGGAGCAGCCTGTGGGGGTGCTGTTATTATTATTATTATTATATTATACAGGGGGAGCAGCCTGTGGGGTCATGTTATACAGGGGGAGCAGCCTGTGGGGTCATGTTATCATACCCTCCAACATTTTTAGGGCAGAAATCGGTACACATATGGAAAGGGGGCGTGGCCATGGATAAAGGGGGCGTGACCATGGATAAAGGGAGACAGAATAAATTATATATGACTTGCAGCTATAATCCCAGAATTATGCGTTTGATTTTCTTTAGGGGTGCACTAAAGACATAAACTATGTTGTTGCTATGGGCAACCTCTGCTTTATACTTTATTAACGGCTTGAGATATCTCCGACACAGTGATAGGACTGCTACAGGGGGTGGAGATATACAATACAGCTGCATGATGTGGTGACAGTGACACTTAATTATTAGACATATCCCAGCTGCTGAAGTCTCCAATACAGCACTGTTGTACTATACAGAGCAAATAGAAACTCACATACCCATGCCGCTCTGACAGGCAAGCTCAGATAGATGATACACAGAGCCCAACTCACTGTGACAGGCCCGCCGACCACATCGCGTGCAGGCGCAGGTAGAGGCCGCAGAGTGAGGACCATCCCCGGCTCTGTGCAGACACCCCTGCCATAGTCCCGTGCTCCCTCCTTGCTAGTGACACACTCACACTGAGCCCGCCTCATACAGGCTGACTGTGATCCGGGCTCGGCATGATAGAGCCAAACGCAGCATCAATGTGTTTCCCTTTCCCAGCAGGAGGACATCTTTCTGTAGACCGCAACGCTGCTCTAACTTGTTTGGTCTTCAGAACAATGGAGTTCAACGATACGCTAGGGAGACCAGCATGAATGCAAGACTAGGACACTTTAGATAAAGTAATGTCCCTGGGTTTTCTTGCAAACTATCCGCACATACGCACTCATTTCATGAGCTAGCACAGTGGGGAAAAAATCGGTACATTCGGTACAATCAATATTTGCCGGTACAGACTGTTAAAAAACGGTACTGTACCGGCAAATTCGGTACAGTTGGAAGGTATGTGTTATACAGGGGGAGCAGCCTGTTGTGTTTTATTATTATAAAGGGGAGCAGCCTGTGATGTATTTTTATTATACAGGGGGAGCAGCCTGTGGGGGTCCTGTTATTATTACACAGGGGAAGCAGCCTGTGGGGCCCTGTTATTATTATACAGGGGGAGCAGCCTGTGGGGGTCCTGTTATTACACAGGAGGAGCAGCCTGTGGGGGCCCTGCTATTATACAGGGGGAGCAGCCTGTGGGGGTCCCGTTATTTTTATACAGGGGGAGCAGCCTGTGGGGGTCCCTTTATATACAGGGGGAGCAGGTTGTGGGGGTCTCGTTATTGTTGTTGTTATTATTATTATAATAATAATACAGGGGGAGCAGCCTGTGGGGTCATGTTATACAGGGGGATCAGCCTGATGTGTCCTGTTATTATAAAGGGGGAGCAGCATGTGATGTAATTTTATTATACAGGGGGAGCAGCCTGTGGGGGTCCCGTTATTATTATACAGGGGGAGCAGCCTGTGGGGGGGGGCCATTATTATACAGGGGGAGCAGCCTGTGGGGTCCTGTTATTATTATACAGCGGGAGCAGCCTGTGGGGTCCTGTTATTATACAGGGGGAGAAGCCTGTGAGGTCCGATTATGATTATAAGACAGGGGGAGCAGCCTTTTGTGTCCTATTATACAGTGGGAGCAGCCTGTGGTGTACTTTTATTATACAGGAGGAACAGCCTGTGGGGGCCCTGTTATTATTATACAGGGGAAGCAGCCTGTGGGGTCCTGTTTTTATACAGGGGGAGAAGCCTGTGGGGTCCTGTTATTATTATAAGACAGGGGGAGCAGCCTGTTGTGTCCTATTATACAGGGGGAGCAGCCTGTGGTGTACTTTTATTATACAGGAGTAGCAGCCTGTGGTGTACTTTTATTATACAGGAGGAGCAGCCTGCGGGGGTACTATTATTATACAGGGGAGCAGCCTGTGTTGTCCTTTTATTATTATAAGACGGGGAGTAGACCTGTGGTGTCCTGATATTATACAGGGGGAGCAGCCTCTGTTATCCTGTTATTATTATAAGACAGGGAGTAGCCTGTGGTGTCCTGATATTATACAGGGGAGCAGCCTGTGGTTTCCTATTATTGTTTTTTTATTTTTTATTAATACATATTTTTAAACCGTAAAACCTAAATTTAACGATGCGCTGTTACTTATGGGCCAGTGCTCTGGACTTGCCCCCCAGGCTAAAAGTGGCCAGCCAGACCCTGCTTACTGACACATTGGGGGTTATTCTAGTTCATTCTTTCTGACAAATTCCTTCTTAGATGGGCAAAACCATGTGCACTGCAGGTGGGGCAGATGTAAAATGTGCAGAGAGGATTACATTTGGGTGAGTTATTTTGTTTCTGTGCAGGGTAAATTCTGGCTGCTTTATTTTTACACTGCAATATAGATCTCACTTTGAAGTAAAACCTCACCCAAATCTAATTCTCTCTGCACAAGTTACATCTGCCCCACCTGCAGTGCATATGGTTTTGCCCATCTAAGAAGGAATTTGTCAGAAAGAATGAACTAGAATAACCCCCATTGTGTGTGTAACTATAGTAGCCTACTCTGTATAGCACTGGCTTACTGACACATTGTGTGTAACTATAGCAGCCTACCCTGTAATAGCACTGGCTTACTGACGCATTACATGTATCTATAGCAGCCTACCCTATATAGAACTGGCTTACTGACATATTGTGTGTATCTATAACAGCCTACCCTATATAGAACTGGCTTACTGACGCATTGTGTGTAACTATAGCAGCCTACCCTGTATAGCACTGACTTACTGACATATTATGTGTAAGTTTAGCAGCTCACCCTGTAATAGCACTGGCTTACTGACACATTGTGTTTAACTATGGTAGCCTACTCTATAGTATGAAAGTAATATAAAGGTGTTCAAATCGCGCTTAGAATGCATCTTGGTGGATGAAGACACAGGGATGGTGTCCCCACCCCATATAAACACGTGAAAGAAAAAGATCATATGCAAGAGCATATGAAATCGTGTCTCGTTCATCAGCGCTATCAATAGATAATACATCCCTATGAAGGTATATTAGTCTCCTCTTCTCCGCCTCAAACTGGTTTATACAGTAGAGATGACCGCAGTATTGAAAGGGATTCTTGTTATATATGGATACCCATCACCGAAGATGTCAGAGTGGGGAGAAAATACCATACATCCCTATATGGGATTGGGCGTCTCCTCTTCTCCGTTTGTAGGAAATAAAGTGTGGCCAAAATCGATAATCATCTGACTATACCACTCTCCAGTGGTGTGTACATAAGGAGAGAGATAATTGTGCCACGTGTGCTGTTCATCAAGGCTTGTCGGCCTTTTTGTATGCTGTACACTGTATTGTCAGGACATAATTACCCATTTCCTTGTCTGCACCAAATAAGCGCTGGACTTGAAGTGTTCGGAAGAAGCCTGCTGTGTCTGTAAGGAGGCTATTTATCAAAGATTGGAGAGAGCTATGGTACCAACCAATCAGCTCTTAGCTGACATTTTTGAAACACAGGCCGTAACATGGCAGTTAGAAGCTGATTGGCTGTTAATTTATCTCTTTCCAACCTTTTTCACTCGGATAACTTGTTATAATTTATTATCCATGTGGCCTACAATTGGTAATGGTAAAGTATGGCGAGGGAGGCACCTAGGCCCTTATTCAGATCGGATCAAAGTACAAATTTGTTCTTAAAATGGGCAAAACCATGTGCACTGCAGGTGGGGCAGATGTAACATGTGCAGAGAGAGTTAGATTTGTGTGAGTTATTTTGTTTCAGTGCAGGATAAATGCTGGTTGCATTATTTTTACACTGCAATTTAGATTTTAGTTTCAACACACCCCACCCAAATTTAACTCTCTCTGTACATGTTACATCCACCCCACCTGCAGTGCACATGGTTTTGTCTATTTTGAGAACAAATTTGTACTGCGATTAGATCTGAATAAGGGCCCATACGAGGGTACTTGGTACACTAATTGAGGGTCTATGTCGACTGTTGTTGACCTAGGCACTAAAAATCTTAAAAAGTCATGTCGACCTTTTGCTTGTCTCAAACTTTAGTCCATGTCAACCATAGTGCATGTAGACCTTTTCACTGTCGACCAATAGTGGTTGACCTAATGACCGTTGACCTAGTTATCGTCGACCTAATAATACACTTTTTGACAAACAGCAATGCTAATATTGCATTGTGTGTATTATTTTAGCACAAACTTGTTAGGAAGATGCAAAATATCAGTCACTGTGAACTAGGGGCCTCACTGCAGCACTTTGTGAAGCGGACATTTTGTTCCTGAGGTAACTTTTTGAATGGGCCGCAACCTACTGTATGAACTCCCCAGGCATTTGTAACATTACTAAAATTACAGGATTTTAATGGCTATTTTAAATACTGCATGGACCAAAGCAAGGAACCCTCTGAGATGTGTGTAAACAGGAGAATGATGGGGTAATGGCTATGTCTCCTCATAGATCAAGAAACCCTTTGAGATGTCCTGTATGTAGACACAAGAATGATGAGGTACTGGGTGCATCTCCTCATAGACCAAGGAACCCATCTGAGTTGTGTGTAGACAGGAGAATGATGGGGTAATGGCTATGTCTCCTCATAGATCAAGAAACCCTTTGAGATGTCTGTAGATAGGTGAAAGGAACCCTCTGAGATGTATGTAGACAGAAGAATCATGGGTAATGGCTTTGTCTCCTCATAGACCAAGGAACGATCTGAGATGTGTGTAGACAGGAGAATGATGGGAAATGGCTAGGTCCTTCTCATAGACCAAGGAGCCCTCTGAGATGTGTGCAGACAGAATAATCGGGTAATGGCTAGGTCTTCTCATAGACCAAGGAACCCTCTGAGATGTGTGTAGACATATTTAAAAAAGTAAATGTGCACATGTTTTATTTTACATATTCTGACACTGTAGCCGCCAAGCATTCCCCCAGCATGAAGACGCTCCAAATGAGGAAATAACCACAGAGATACAGTATTATTCACCACTCATTTTATTAGCCAAATTGTTGTTGGATATAACACATGATGGGGTATAAGATGGGAATTCTGTTGAAGATGGGATGTTGCCCATAACAACCAATCAGATTCTATCTAGTATCTCCTAGACAATACTAAATAAATAATTAGTCTATTATCTAGACTACTCATTTATTTAGTATCGTATAGGAGAAAATAGATACAGTCTGATTGGTTGTTATGTGCAATATTCCATATTTAACGAGTTGAAATGTAGTGGGACACCTCTACATTGTGAGTGCATGCCACTCCGTGATGGTGACAGGGGTGCATACCACTCCTTGGATGGAGTAGGGGGTGCATGCCACTCCAGTGACAGGGACGCTTGCCACTCCGTAAATGGTGATGGGGGCGCCTGCCACTCCCTTGACGGTGACGGGGGTGCATACCACTCCGTGGATGGTGATGGGGGCGTATACCACTCTGTGGGTGGTGACGGGGGGCGTATACCACTCCATGGATGCTTCCTGGGACTCTTGCCACTCCGTGGATGCTTCCGGGGACTCTTGCCACTCCGTAGATGCTTCCTGGGACTCTTGCCACTCTGTGGATGCTTCCTGGGACTCTTGCCACTCCGTGGATGCTTCCTGGGACTCTTGCCACTCCTTGGATGTTTTCGTGGGCAAATACCAGTCCATGGATAATGGGTTCTCTTGCCACTCCATGGATGTTTCCGGGGTCTCTGGCCACACTGTGGATGTTTCCGGGGGCAAATACCACTCATTGGATGTTTTCGGGGGCGAATACCAGTCCATGGATAATGGGTTCTTATGCCACTCCGTGGATTGGAACGGGGGCTCTTGCCTCTCCATGGATGGTGATGGGAGCGTATACCATTCCGTTGATCTTGACAGGGTCTCTTGCCACCCCGTGGATATTGACGGGGGCGAATTCCTCAATGGTGAGGAAGCCTTTCTCTCCCTCTGTGCCGGTGGGGCCTGTCTCTCCCTTGGTGCCGGTGGGGCCTGTCTCTCCCTTGGTGCCGGTGGGGCCTGTCTTTCCCTCGGAGCCGGTGGGGCCTTTCTCTCGCTGGCATGCGGAGGTGCCTTTCTCTCGCAGGGAGGCGGTGGTGCCTTTCTCTCACGGGGAGGCGGTGGTGCCTTTCTCTCACGGGGAGGCGGTGGGGCCTTTCTCTCGCGGGGAGGCGGTGGGGCCTGTCTTACCCGCGGTGCCGGGGGCATCTGCCTCTCCCGGGGTTCTTGTTTGGCTTGGCTCTCTGATGGCAATTGGGCCATTTCTCCTCTTGTAGCAAGTTTGACTCACTGCGTCACCTTAATTAAAGATAAAATATAAATATTTAATAACAAATAAGCTATACACAAATATCCCTTCTAGTCATAATGGACAGAGGAAAAATCATTCGGTGGTGAGTAACCATCGAACGATTTCTCCTCTGTGCGGCTGCTTACGCGTAAATGTGTAAGCGTACGCGTTGCAGCATAGTGCGGGTATTTGTGTGGTGAGGTGGGCGTGCCTTTGGCGGAATGGAGTTTACCTGCTTGATAGGCAGAGGAAATAGGCAGCCAAGCGAGCCCTTTACGCTACTATATGTGACCTCTCTGGGCGCAATGAAAAGCAAAAAGTGAATATGGTCCCCGATCTCCTGTCACAATGTTACAATTCATTCCATATTCATATGATTATAATCCGGAATCACAATGCTCCGCTAGTAGGATCAGTATAAATATGTGTTACACAACTGACCACAGAAATGCAGGTATCAGCGAATACAATACCATAATGGAGTAATGGGGGAAATAAAGGGCTTTATTATTTAAAGCCCATTTATCAACAACCTAATTTGCAGTGAAATGTGGGCATAATATCGGTGCCCATTGTCACATGCAAATTGTGATTATTTAACCGCCAACAAAAAGAAAGGGTTTAAACCAAAATAAAAAAGTGTTTATGTGTGTGTGTGTTGGTCGGGGGGGTAGGGGGGGTGACACAGGAACCCACTGGAATCGAATAACCATTTTAGCTTATATTGAATGCCAAAAATGTTGGGGGTCATTGGGAACCGGCAGTGCTATAAATAATAAATAACCACTCAGGTTTGGGTAAAGACCCCCTGAAACACCCACTAAATTGGGACATAACCACCTTCTATGCTATGACACGCCCACTTTCAGGTGAGCCTCGCCCCTTAAGAAATCAATGAAGAACCCTAATTGCTCAAACAAAAAAGTATGAATAGAAATAAAAGCGCACTTACCTTGCCAATATAGAACGGGACGCAGCGCACGGCTGCTCCCGTTTGTCTCCTCTTTCCTCCTCTCTCTCCTCTCTCTCCTTGCTCCTCTCCAAACACAATATATGAACTGAAAATGCTGAATAATCAGACACGTTCAAAAGCTCTGACTGCACAAGTCGGGACCAGGCAACAGAATGACTCCTAGTGTTCCGTCCTGGCTCACCAGGCATTGTGACATCATAGAATCACTGTTATCACAGGGCCATTGTGATGTCATCACACAGGTATTAGCAGCAGCCATACAGGCAAATATATGTATAAAAATAAAGTGGTGCCCATACACTAGTAAGATTTATCTTCAGATCTGGCTGGTTGGAACAAAAACATGGTTATGGATGAGTGACAGTTTGTCGGTTTTCCAACATTTCCAAGCAAATGGTCAACTGTAATTTGCTCTTATCCATAACCATGTTTTTGTTCCAAGCAGCCAGATCTGAAGATAAATCTGCGTGTGTATGGCCACCTTTAGACTATGTGTATGTTTAAGCAAGGGCAGAATAGCATATCTCCTACCTGCCTCAATTTACAACCCTGAAAGGGGCAAATATATTACCAAAATGGGAGGCGCTTTGCAGATTGGGGCAGGGTTTTTTATACCAATATAACATGTCTTAATGCTGTCAAGTGTATCAGGCCTTGCCAAGTACCATACTAAAGTTTGCGCTGGGGTCTGTCAGTGCTGCTTCAGCCTCTGTGCTCTCAGAAGGTCAGTTCAGGCACCGCTACTGGTCATGTGCGACCCTGATAGAGTCATTAAAGTGAAATGCGCACTGGCGGAACACCTGTGTTGTTATGGTAACAGTGATAGGTTACTGTGTGTGGCCTAGACAGAAGGGCTCAATAGTGGAGTTACCTGTAAGCCATAGGATAGATAGCTGCCGAAGGCTGATTGGATATACTGAATCACCTCTATGCAATATTGTTAGCAAGCAATGATCTAGGTCTTAAACACTGAATGATACCATTAACCATTTATAAACGGAATGTTGGGAGTGAATCACTGCCCTCTGACCGTCAGAGGCGTAGGGAGGGCGGAGCCACTGGAGCTCACGCTCCGGGCGCAGATTGGTAGAATGGCGCCGGCCGGCCCGCCCTCACTCCGCAATCGATCCGTGCACTAGATCAATAGTACTAACGGGCAGCAGGCAGCGTGCGCTGCCGGCTGCCCTGCCCGGCGCCTGCCTCCTGCCCTGCTCACCCGGTCCAAACATCACGGACGGTGAGGCCGGGCAGGTAACTCACTGCTCTCTAAGTTGTTGCTGCTGCTGCTGCTCGTGACGGCTTCCGGGCAGCGCAGCAGATTCCAGAACTCCAGACTCCTCCCAGGGTCCCGGTCACCTGCCCATGCTACCCTCCTCCCTGGCTACAGCAGCGCGTCATCAGCCATCCCAAGCGCTGGCTGTAGCCTGGAGGAGGAAAAGGTGTTCTGCTGGCGCCCGTGCCGCCCTGGACCTGCTGCAATCATTTATCCTTATTAAAGGTGAATGTGGATTTTTTTTTTTTTTTAATACAGCTAGCTGATAATGTTACAAACTTGGGGATTGGTGGGGCCAGGGGGAGGTGTGGGGGGGGGGGGGAGTTGAGAGTGCTGTGCTGTATATATCTTTATGTGTATATATATATATATATATATGTATTTATTTACAGCATCTTATATAGCGCAGCAGATTCCATTACAGTGTCTAATATAGCGCAGCAGATTCCGTTACAGCATCTTATATAGCGCAGCAGATTCCGTTACAGCGTCTTATATAGCGCAACAGATTCCGTTACAGTGTCTTATACAGCGCAGCAGATACTGTTACAGTGTCTTATATAGCGCAGCAGATTCCATTACAGCGCCTTATATAGCGCAGCAGATTCCATTACAGCGTCTTATATAGCGCAACAGATTCCGTTACAGTGTCTTATACAGCGCAGCAGATACTGTTACAGTGTCTTATATAGCGCAGCAGATTCCGTTACAGTGTCTTATATAGGGAAGCAGATTCCGTTACAGTGTCTTATATAGCGCAGCAGATTCCGTTACAGTGTCTTATATAGGGAAGCAGATTCCGTTACAGTGTATTATATAGCGCAGCAGATTCCGTTAAGGTGCGTACACACGGGGGGGGGGGGGGGGGGGGAGATATATTGCTTGCAATATATTGCTCAGTGTCTCCTTTTCATCAGCGACCAGAGATGGTCGCTGATGAAAAGGAACCTCTGCTGGGGGAGCCGCAGAGGTAATTAGCTGGTCGCAGGAGCAAGCTCCTTCGACCAGCGATTACAATGGGGCAGAAAACGGGAGCACGCACCCGGCGATTTATCGCTGGTGCGCACTCCAATCACTGGCAATATGGTCACCTGCGACCATATTCCCAGTGATTATAGCCCCTATCGCCCCCGTGTGTACACAGCATAACAGTGTTTTTTTTCTTTTCAAATGTAACATCCCAACACATGTTAGCCACGCCCCCAATTCATTACCGGGGGGGGGCGCGAAATATGCCCTTGCTCCGGGCACCATGACACCTAGCTACACCGCTGCTGACCGTCAGTGTAACATCTACCTACCCTGTATATCACGTTTTACTGACAAATTGTGTGTAACTATAGTAGCCTACCCTGTATAGCACTGACTTGCTGACAAATTATTTATTATTTATTTATTTATTAACAGTTTCTTATATAGCGCACACAAATTACGCAGCGCTTTACAGAGCATAGTTATGAGCAAAAACACATACCGAATTAAAGTACAAGACAGTGTAGGACAAATACATGGTTAATATGGATGGTTGCATCAGGGGAAAGGACACTTAAACAATCATCAGGGTGGCAGTGGTTTATATATTCTAAGAAAGGCACATGAGGAGAGGGCCCTGCTCGTGAGAGCTTACATTACATGTATCTAAAGCAGCCTACCCTGTATAGCACGTCTTACTGACACATTGTGTGAATGTATAGCAGCCTACCCTGTATAGAACAGGCTTACTGACACATCATGTGTATCTATGGCAGCCTACCTGTATGGCACTGGCTTACTGACTCTTTGTGAGTAACTACAGTATAGCAGTTCCCCCTGTATAGCACTGGCTTGCTGACGCATTGGGCCTTATTCTGGTTGGTGCGGCCGGGCCGTACGCGTACGTTCCGGGGTTTTCCATGATCTGCGCATGCGTACAATCGCCAATGGGCAGGCGCGAACACTCCACAACGCTTACGGACGGGTCTCTCCGTGCGAAAAAACCTGTACGCGAGAGTACGGGCATTGGGGGCGGCATAGGGGGGTGTTGAGGGGAGCGGCCGAAATAATGAGGAAAAATGGGCGTAAATATGGGTGTACAAGGGGGTGTGCACCAAAAATGAACGGTGCTACTACCGCACGATCGCCTAAAGCACCGTTCATTTCGGACACAAAACAGGCGGCCGCCAACCGCCAGCTCAGACCACCCCTACAGATACCGCATGCCAGCGTGCGCCTGGGTTTGCTAATTAACGCAGATTACTACTCAAACACATACACCTGAATGTAATAAGCAATGCTGCAGTCTATTAAGTCCAAACCATGATTTCACTACCTGCAAGCCACACACAGCACTCAAACACATTGAAAGCTTATCTTTCTATACTTCTCTACATTTAAAGGTTTGTTTAATTTAAGGTAAGAATCTTTTTAAGACCTGCTTATATATGCTAAGGTAGGTATTTGTTAAACAGTTATACACATTCACTACGTGCTTTCATAGACTTTACACAGTAGCACACTCAATCTACACAAGTCGACATGTGTCAACGTGTTCACTCTAATACAAACATAGGTTTTGTATTTATGATACAATAACATAAACCCTACAAAGGATGTTTCAGCAATGTTTTAAGCCCATGCCCACTATTTTGCACACAATCTTCAATTGAGTTAATAGAAAACAATAATTGAATAACAATTAGAATAATTAATTAATTGTCAGAATTGTAGTTGAAAGGCAAGATTTGCAGGTCCATATATGTGAAGGGTATGCTAGCGTGCACAGATGTACGCTCACTCTCACGAGCGGTGACATAAGCTGAGTTTTCTATTAAAAACAATAGGGACCCGTCCGTGCAAGCTGGCGTACGCTCAGATAGCCGCAAGTAGTCGGTGGGAAGACGGACGAGAGACGTCCGTAAACGGTGGCGTACGCTCTGTTGTACGCTAGTTGTCGGAGTGTAAGGGCTGGTCCGTCCGTGTACGTTGGCGTACGCTCAATTGTACGCCACTCCCCTTCGACGTTGTTTCTGGCCGTACGTATGCGGCTGATTTGTGGGTGGACTTAACCCCAACGGCCGCGTACGGAGAGCGTACGTTAATAGCGAACGTACGCACGTTTGGCCGCTCCGATCAGAATAACCTCCATTGTGTGTAACTATAGTAGCCTACCCTGTATAGCACTGGATTACTGACACATTGGCCCTTATTCGGATCGGAGTGGCTGGATCCGAATATGCGGCCAGGACCGTGCGTGCGAAACCCCGCCTTCCATACGGATCGCCAACTCCGTCCGTACGCGGTAAGAAGCTGGTCGAACGGTCCACCAGCTCCCGCAACCTCAGACCACACGGACATTTTTCCGTGCAAAAGCAGGGATCTGGGCGGGCAGCTGACATCCGGCGATGTCATATGTCCGCCCCCTACACGTGCGTCACGACCGCATTATCATACGTACGCCCAGCGTTTGCATTGGAACGCCCATGAAACGCGGGGCGTATGCATATGGTAATGAGCCCAAATAGCCCTTCACGCCCCTCTCCACCCCCTGTTCGGAGTGATCACATTTCATGCGGGATTTGGCCGTACGCCCCGCTCGCACATGCGCAGAGACGCCTCTGCACATGCGCAGACACAAAACATCGGCGGCACCAACGCACGCGGATATTACAGCACCAACCAGAATAAGGGCCATTGTGTGTAACTATAGTAGCCTACTCTGTATAGCACTGGCTTACTGACACATTGTGTGTAACTATAGTAGCCTACTCTGTATAGCACTGGCTTACTGACACATTGTGTGTAACTATAGTAGCCTACTCTGTATAGCACTGGCTTACTGACACATTGTGTGTAACTATAGTAGCCTACTCTGTATAGCACTGGCTTACTGACACATTGTGTGTAACTATAGTAGCCTACTCTGTATAGCACTGGCTTACTGACACATTGTGTGTAACTATAGTAGCCTACTCTGTATAGCACTGGCTTACTGACACATTTTATGTAAATTTAGCAGCTCACCCTGTAATAGCACTGACTTACTGACAAATTGTGTTTAATTATAATAGACTTCTCTGTTTAGCTCTAGTTTACTGACACCTTGTGTGTAACTATAGTAGTCTACTCTGTATAGCACTGGCTTACTGACACATTGCATTTAATTATAGTAGCCTACCCTGTATAGCATTGGCTTACTGACGCATTGTGTGTAACTATAGCAGCTCACCCTGTATAGCAACTGGCTTACTGACACAGGGGGCCTTATTCTGATTCGGTTGGTGAAACGTACGTACGGTCTGTTTCACCGTACGTTTCCCGTACGCGGACAGTGAGCGTAAGTCCGCCCACAGAACAGCCGCACATGGACGGTCACAAACACCGACAAAGGGGAGTGGCGTACACTTGAGCGTATGCCACCGTACACGGACGAATCCCCTCTTAGACATCGGTAACTGGCGTACAACAGAGCGTACGCCACCGTATAGGGACGGGTCTCGTCCGTTTTACCACCGACATCTTGCGTATATCTGAGCGTACGCCACAGTGCACATAGCAGATATGAAAGTGCATAATGTATGTCGTTGGGCTAAAATAAAAAGATTGTGTGCAAAATAGTGGCCATGGCCTTAGGACATTGCTCAAACATCCTTGTTGGTCTTAGATGTGGTTTATGTGTCTTTTTCTATATAAAAAACTGGTATGTTTGTGCTACAGTGAAAAAGTTGACACATGTCGACTTCTGTGAATTGAGTGTCCTGCTTTTTAAAGTATACCAAAACACTTTCTGATTGGGTGTAGATGGTTATAAAATAACTACCTTGACATACATAAGCAGGTCTTTGAATGAATGTTACCTAAAATTAAACCAACCTTTACATGTTGAAGTGTAGAAAGATATGCTTCCAATGTGTTTGAGGGCTGTGTGTGGCTTGCAGGTAGTGAAATAATGGTTTTCACTTAATAGGCTGCAGCATTACTTATTACATTCAGGTGTATGTGTTTGTGTGGTAATCAGCATTAATTAGCAGACCCAGGCGTCCGCTCTCATACGGTATCTCTAGGGGTGGTCTGGAGCTATCTTCGGCGTCCGCCTGTTTTTGGGCTAAAATGCACGGTGCATTCGCTGATCGAGCGGTTATAGCACCGTACATTTTTGGTGTACGCCCATGTTTACGCCCAGTTTTCCTCATTATTCCGGCCGCTCCCCTAAAAACGCCCCCATGCCGCCCACAATGACCGTACTCTTGCAGACAGTTTTTTTCACACGGAGAGACCCGTCCGTGAGCGGTGTGAGGTTGCCGTATTTGCGCATTGCGAAAGCTAAGCATGCGCAGATGAAAAAAAACCCGATCCGCCCGTATACCGTCCCACCGTACCGAGCAGAATAACCCCCAGTGTGTGTATCTATAGCAGCTCACCCTGTATAGCCCTGGCTTACTGACACAGTGTGTGTATCTATAGCAGCTCACCCTGTATAGCCCTGGCTTACTGACACAGTGTGTGTATCTATAGCAGCTCACCCTGTATAGCACTGGCTTACTGAAGCATTGTGTGTAACTATAGTATCCTACTCTGTATAGCACTAGCTTACTGAAGCATTGTGTGTAACTATAGTATCCTACTCTGTATAGCACTAGCTTACTGAAGCATTGTGTGTAACTATATCAGCCTACTCCAGGGGTTCCCAATCTTTTTTAATCATGGCACCCTAGGCCTAGAGTATCAGAATTTTTCCACGGCACCCCTAGGCCCCAAAAAATATATATGGACGACCAACCTGTATATCACTAGCTTACAGAAGCATTGTGTGTAGCTATATTAACCTACTCTGTATAGCACTGTCTTACTGACACATTGTGTGTGTAACCATACCTCCCAACATCAGGGGCGGATCCAGGATAAAATGACAGGGGGGGCACCATGATAAAAGAGGGTTTAGGTGGGGGAGGGCCAGTGTTAGTGGTGCCAGTGTACATGCTAAGAGAGCGGCAGAGAGAGGGTGGCAATGGGATTAAAAATAGGCCCTGGCATTTAAAGTGCACAGGCCCACCATGGCAACAAAAGTGAAGGATGTAGTTGTGCGTGCGCCGAAGGTGCGCTCTGGAAAAGGGGGTGTGGCCACTCAACAGGGGGCATGTCCTTGAGTGTAGTGTACAACACCATATACAACTTCTACACATTTTGCAACAAAATACTAGACTCCATTATACTTGCCCCTTACACATGATGCCAAATGGAATGAGCCAAAATTCAAACAATGCCACATGGATTGAGCCAAAATTTACATAATAACACATGGATTGAGCCAAAATTCACATAATGCCAAATGGATTGAGTCAAAATTCACATAATGCCAAATGGATTGAGCCAAAATTCACATAATGCCACATGGATTGAGCCAAAATTCACATAATGCCAAATGGATTGAGTCAAAATTCACATAATGCCAAATGGATTGAGCCAAAATTCACATAATGCCACATGGATTGAGCCAAAATTCACATAATGCCACACGGATTGAGCCAAAATTCACATAATGCCACACGGATTGAGCCAAATTCATAAGATGCCATATGGATTGAGCCAAAATTCACATAATGCCACATGGATTGAGCCAAAATTCACATAATGCCACACGGATTGAGCCAAAATTCACATAATGCCACACGGATTGAGACAAAATTCACATAATGCCACATGGATTGAGCCAGAATTCACATAATGCCACACAGATTAAGACAAAATTCACAATACACTTCATAAACAGGGACATTGTCCACCAAAGGCACGCATTAAACATTTACACCATAATGTCCATTGCACGTTAAGTTACACGGCATGATGTCCATTATGTATTATGCCAAACACCACAATGTCTATTAAAAATTATGCTACATACAGTAATGGCTGCTTATCTACATGCTCATTGCCAAGGGTTCCATGCTCATTGCCAGAGGTTCCATGCTCATTGCCATGTGGGATTACATGCTCATTGCCAATGGGGAATACATGCTCGTGGTAAATGGGGGACAGCCGCCGCCAGGCAGAAGTGATAGCCACTGACAGTGGCAGAGCCTGGCTGTATTCCGAGCACTGCAGGCCCCAGCTATTTGAAATAATACCCATTTCACACCAGAAAATGCGTTCCCAGGTTGGCCCCTTTTACGCCAGCCTAGTCCCTGCATTTTCTGGTGTGAGGGGGAGAGAAAACCACCCCTCCCCCCCTTTAACCAGTTATCTCATTTAACCGGCTATATCTTCGGAACTAACTGATCCATTTACATGAGACAAGTATCATATTGAAGAACTTTTGAGTGGGCTTTGAATGATTTTGGTCCAGTGAAACTGGAACGTTTGGTTCCAGAGTAATCTGCCCTCAAAGAACATGAACAGCCATGAAATTACATTTCAAAAATAAAAAAAAATCGTTTTACCCGCAATATCTCTGGAACCGATTGACCGATATGGACCATCCTGATATCATATTGAAGGCCCAGCGATTTGGAATTGAATGACTTCAACCACAAGCTCATGTGATGCCAGGGGGGGAACTGGCAGCCGTCGGAACCGGGTGGGGGTCGGAATTGACGGGTCCCATATTATACTATGGGGAAAAAATGTTACAGCTTTGCCAGGCGATATCTCCGGTTCCCGGGGGGCTAGAGACATGGGGCTGGGCTCGTTGGAAAGCTCTGTTCCTCATCTACAAAATGAATGACAGGGGGGGCACGTGCCTAGGTGCCCCCCCCCCTGAATCCGCCACTGCCCAACATGACCCTTTCCAGGAGGGACACAATGCTCTGTTTCTGGACTTCCCTCTTAATTTATGATTACCATTGTAGATGTGTGCGAATCAATAAACTCACGGACACCTGTGCATCTTCAAACAGGTGCGTCTTTATTCCAGCTCCGGCTAACACTGACTGCCCGGCCAGTCGTGTGACCGGAAGTGATGATACAACCTGGGTACTACAAATACCAAGATGCATCAGATGCATCAACATCCCCCCTTTTAAACTGAGAGGACACAACATGCATGGTTATAACAATTTAGAATAACAATGAAGATAAAGATGAAAGAGAAAGACTATATAGCAAAGTCTTGGAATTTGGGATTGGGCTTGGACACCCGCCCGGACCTGGTGATGGTGTGCTGTGAGCCCATGGGATTGTCCTGGACAGTTTGGGAGGGCTCTGCCACTGGTAAGGTCTCTGGGATGGGATCGTCCAAATGATGTGAACCATCAGTAGCATTGGTTGCAGCAGTGGCAGTAATTGATGGACCCAGCTGTGCAGAGTCCTCTTCAGCTGTACTGAGCAGGTGCCGGCGGTTGTGCTCATACAAGGCATCATCAGACTGCACCACAAAACTACTGGGACGTTCTGCTGGACGCTGCACCACTGCTGTTCTATCGAAGCCTTGCTCAGTCTGTATGCAAACAGGTTGGCCTGGGGAAAGTGGTGGCAGGGGATGTGCAGATCTGTCGTAGGACGTCTTGGAGCCTGCTCTGCGTCTGTTTATGCCAACACTCACTTGGGATTCGACTCTGGGCCGCAGGAGCTGTTTTGCCATGGGGAGCACTGTGCGAGTGCGCAGTGCCAACAAACACTGTGCAGGGGAGGGTAACCCGTCTCTGGGTGTATTTCTCAGGTTCAGCAGGGCTAGGTATATGTCTGAGCCATCTCGTGCACACTTCTCCATCAAGTGCTTTGCTGAGCACACTGCTCGCTCCGCCAACCCATTGGATTGCGGATAGTGAGGACTACTGGTGATGTGCTGAAAGTCCCATGTGTTGGCAAACTCTTCGAACTCTCTGCTTTTGAATTGCATGGCATTATCAGTGATGAGCTGCTACGGAGTGCCATGTTCTGCAAAGTGCCTTTTTAGTTTTGATATTACCATCAGGCTTGTGGTGGTGGTGAGGTAGTTAATTTCAAACCAGTCTGAGTAAGAGTCCACAAGCACCATGTACTCCTTCCCCCTCCATTCAAACAGGTCAGCTGCCAGGATGGACCAAGGAAGGTCTGGGATGTTGTGGAGCAGCATGGGAAGGACTTCTACAGCCATGACCTCGAACTCGTCCTCAGGGCTGCCCAAGTCAGTGGAAGGCAGGAATGCCTTGGACAATCAGCAACGTAGATTTATTTACCTGGCTTATAAATAACGTCCAAATTGTACCTTTGGAACTTAAGCATCATGCTTTGTATGCGGGAAGAGGCAGAGTGTATAGGTTTCCTCAGGATGGTGATTAGGGGTTGATGATCTGTTTCAATCACGACAGGATGGCCATAGATGAAGTCATGGAAACGTGTGCAAGCAAAGACAAGTGCCAACAGTTCTTTTTCGATTTGTGCATATCTTGGTTCGTGAGGGCCCTGGATGCAAATGCCACCGGCTTGCAGAGTTGAAGGCATACAGCCCCGAGGCCACATTGTGACGCATCAGCAGCAAGGACAACAGGATCACACACGTTGAAGTACTGCAAAACTGGCGGTTGTGTGAGCATGGTCTTTAGTTGGTTGACAGCAGCTGTGTGTGTGTCCAACCAACACCACTTAGAGTCCTGTTGCAGTAGCTGCCGCAAAAGTGCAGTGGTAGTGCTGTAATGTGGCAGAAACTTGGATAGGTAGTTGGTCATCCCCAGGAAGCGCTGGAGTGCCAATTTGTCTGCTGGGAGGGGCATCTGCAGGACGGCAGAGACCTTGTTGGGGTCTGGCAGGACGCCCTTGTTGGTGAGGAGGTGGCCTACGTATGCCACCTCCGTGACTCTGAACCTGCATTTGTCAGGGTTGAGCTTGAGGTTGAGGGCGGGAGCCCGTTGGAGTACCTGGTGGAGGCATTGATCATGCTCCTCTGGTGCGGCCCCAGAGGAGGATGTTGTCAGCGATGATGTCACAGGGAGAGTCAGCGTACATTTGCTTCATGCATCGCTGGAAGACTTCGCTGCCCGTGGCGATGCCATAGGGCATGCGGAGGAAGACGTAGCGCCCAATAGGGGTCATGAAGGCAGTAAGCAAGGAAGAGGCTCTGTCCAGAGGGATCTGCCAAAACCCACACTTGGCATTCAGGGTGCTAAAGACGGTTGCACCTGGTATGTCGGCGATCACCTGCTCGATGGTGTGGAGTGGGTGGTAGGGGCATAAAAGTGCCTTGTTTAGGTGCACTGGGTCGATGCATAAGCGTACAGTCCCAGCTGCTACCATTGCAGACACCCATTGTGTTGCTTCTTTAATTGGTGCAATGACACCTAGCTGCGTCATTCTGTGTAGCTCTTGGATGATTTTGTCCTTCATTGCAATGGGGACTCTGCGGGGAGCACAAACAGTGGGGGCAATAGAGTCATCCAGCCTCATGTGATATGTGATGGGTAGTTTTCCTAGTGTGCTGTTATCAAATAGGTCTTGGAAATCTTTCATTTCTGGGACAGTCATTTGAATAGCGTGTACATCAGGCCCCAGTGGTTTTTCTGAGCCGACTTGTGCTGACACGCGGTATTTCATTCCCTACCATCCACTAGGGCATGGAGGGAGAATATAATAGTGTGCTGAGTGCAGCGAGGCACCGAGCCCAACGCATGGCGAGCACACGCAGGGCACTTTTTCAGTGTCCATGTCGACTAGTGTATGTCAACATTAGGGACAAAAAAAGCAAAAAGGTCAACCTTCCCATTGTTGACCTAATGCATGTGTCGACCTTTTGACCCTGACAATCTTAACCATGTTGACCTTTTCCAAGTGTCGACCTAAGCCCTGTTGAACTTCAGTGGTCGACCAAATGACCCATAAGCGTTTTGCCGGTGTGCTTACACTCTATGTGGGAGGTGTGCCTATACTCTATGGGGGGATGTGTGTCTATATTCTATTACACAGGTTCTCAAACTCGGTCCTCAGGACCCCACACATTGCATGTCTTTAAGGTCTCCTCACAGAATCACAAGTAAGATAATTAGCTCCACCTGTGGATCTTTTAAAATGTGTCAATGAGTAATGAGTGCACCTGTGCACCTGCCAGGTGACCTGGAAAATGTGAGCTGTGTGGGGTCCTGGGGACCGAGTTTGAGAACCCCTGCTCTATTGCATTTTATTATTTTTTAAGTTTAACCTTAACCCCTTATAAAAAAAGGAAATTTCATTAAATAAGCCATTCATTTAATATATATATATTCATTTAATATATATATAAAATATATATGAACAGAGAAAGAAGGAGCGCACAGCGTGAGCGAAAGTTTATGAAATATTTACTGTAACTCGGTAAAAGAAAGCTCACATACATAACAGAATAAATATAGCCGCGTGAAGTACTAGCAGGTCTCCTGACGAAGTCCAATGACGAAACGCGTTGGGGCGTTTCCATCTGATGCTAAGATCACTGGCCTTCCATCTGTTTCGTGCTGGTCTTATCTGCTGTTTCCCTCTGTGAAAGTCTGGTCCCCGCTGCTGCTACACCTGAGCCGGAGTGACCGCCGCTGCTGATACACGCTAGACAGTGCGACTGGAGTCCCCAGTGCCCGCCCCGCTACCTGTTGAGAGTACCGACGTTGCACTAAACATCGTGTTGGATCGACTGGTGTCCCCAGTGCCTGCACTGCGACGTGCTCTAGGAGCGGTGAATATGCTAGTACTTCACGCAGCTATATTTATTCTGTTATGTATATGAGCTTTCTTTTACCGAGTTACAGTAAATATTTCATTAACTTTCACTCACGCTGTGTGCTCCTACGGTACTTGTTTCCTAGCACGGCCACAACGATTTAGATCGTTGTGGTCGTAAGATAAAAAATCGGATCGATCGCATCGCATGCGATTTGGTCGCATGCGATGCGACCGATCCGACCGACCGATTTTTCACCCGATTTTTATTTTTTTTTCACCTGATTATTTTTAATTGCCCCCCCAAATGTTACTAAGTGGGCTAGACCCCACGATAGACGTCAACCCGAAGCGTGGCGAGCGCAGCGAGCCCGCGAGGGGCGGCGGTGCGCGTCCTCCGACCTTTTCATTCCCCTACTATCCACTAGGGCGTGGAGTGAGAATAGAATAGTGTGGCGAGCGCAGCGAGCCACCGAGCCCGAAGCGTGGCGAGCGCAGCGAGCCCCGCGAGGGGACGCGTATAACTTCACAGGTATACGCGTCCCCTCGCGGGGCTCGCTGCGCTCGCCACGCTTCGGGCTCGGTGGCTCGCTGCGCTCGCCACACTATTCTATTCTCACTCCACGCCCTAGTGGATAGTAGGGGAATGAAAAGGTCGTAGGACGCGCACCGCCGCCCCTCGCGGGCTCGCTGCGCTCGCCACGCTTCGGGTTGACGTCTATCGTGGGGTCATGGCGGGCACATAAAAAATGTGAAATGGGTCATATTGGCCCATTTCACCTTTTTTATCATTTTTCCCTATGTGAGATGGACTTAATCAAGTCCATCTCATCTTGTGCCATTATAATGGCACAAGACCGACAAGATCCTCCCGATTTCAATGTTAAAAGATTTTTTAACATTGAAGTCTATGGAAAAATCGGGTCAATCGGTCGGTCGCATCGCCGCCGATTTTAATTGGTCGCGACCGACCGATTGACCCGATTTCTGTCAATCAAAGGGAAAAAATTGTAAAAAATCGGCCACATCGTGAGGATCGTGTCCCTTAATTAAGAGCCACGATCACTCACGATTGTGGCCGTTCTAGGAAACAAGTACCGCTCCTTCTTTCTCTGTTCCTACATACTGCTATCTGGGGCCTGACTAGCCCATAGACATTGCGCAGAAATACCTGTTTGTATGTATATATATATATATATATATACACAGTCCCAAATTGACCGTCACTCTATTGTATAGGCAGCTGGAACTGGTGCTTATCCAATGAAGTTTACAGTATCCCAAACGGATGTCACTCAGCAAATAAAGCAGACAAAGAAGATAGTATCTTTATCTTTGGGCTAAAGATACTATCTTCTTTGTCTGCTTTATTTGCTGAGTGACATCCGTTTGGGATACTATATATATATATATATATATATATATATATATATATAAAATAACACTTTTATCACCACCCGACACCCAGGTGAATAAAATGACAATAAATTTACCAATTTTAGACGACTATTAAAAGGTGTGAAACTTGTCACCAAACATTTGAATACGAAGCCCATTGAAAATGACTGCGAAGTAAAAGATGTTTAAAAAACTGTCAACTTTTAAAAGACGGGGAAGAATTGAATAGCAAAATAATATCACGACATATAAATGTTGTGAAAAAAAGAACAGACCAACATTTGAATACCCCCCTTTGTGTCCATTCCTTTTTTGCTGTGATATGCAATTAATGTATTGATTTACTGGTATTCCTTTTGAAAATCAATAAACCGAGTTAAAAATAAAAATAAAAAAAACAATCCGGCCTCCTATCTCCCCTTCCAGCTGGCCAGTTTAGTCCTCTGAGGTCCTCTGTCTTTTGATGATGGGCTCATCATATTAATTCTTTCTATTTGATGTAGAGTCTTACATTTTGGTAACCAGCAGCTCTGTGGCCCCAGCTGATGTTCTTATAGGACGGGTGCTTTTGGGAGGGTTTTCCAGGTCGATCTGACAAATGAGAACCCTTTAAATTGTCCTTGCTCCTCAACTGTTATTGGTTGTTTACAGGTCCCTGCTGCCTCAGTTCTCTGTAGGTGGCTTACAGTGAAGCCTGAGTTGGGTAAGGATGGTGGCTCAGGGTTGTATCGAGGTAGGGCTTCCACCGCAATCCACGCGACTGGCTGGAAGAATGGATGGTGTCGTATGTTACCATTGACTCCGAGTCGTCTGGCGGGATCTTTCTGGAGGAGCGCTTCAATGATGTATATTACTGCAGTGCCAAGTTCTTGAAGTCTTGTAGGATGGTAATCAAGTCCTCTGGTGATCATTATGATACCAAATGAACACCAGTTGGCAATGGCATTGTACTCCTTGCTAGCACACACCTCCGGAGCAATGTAACCACGTGTCCCAGCATAGCCAGTTGCCCTTCGGTCTCCAAGGATGTTCTCGAGTGCGAGACCTAAGTCAGTGATCTGAATATGTGGCCTGATTCAGTCACCAGGATATTCACTGGTTTGAGGTCACGATGGATTATTCCCTTAGAATGGAGGAATTGTAGTCGACATACAAGCTCTGCCAAGTAGAAGGTGGCACTAGGGATGGTAAGGCGGACATTGCTCTTCAGGACCTGATGAAAATCTCCTCCACTTATGCATACTGCATTCCAAGTAGTAGATGTTCCTCGGTCTGCTGAGCAAAGTGGCCATGGATAAGGAAGGCCCTTCCTTGTATCAGTTCTAGCGCTCTACTTTCCACAAACACTCCTTCTTCTTTGCCCCTGGCTAGCAGCGGTTTCCTCTTTATGACTTTCACCGGCACCAGCTGACAGATAGACACATCTGCTGCCAGCAAGACCTTACCAAACCCGCCACAGGCTAACTGATGGAAAAACATCAGTCCCTGGAAGGTGTCGCTGGGGCAGAATGATGCAGCACTGCTGGTTCCCCTTCTTTCTTCATCTTCTTATGTCCAGTCTTCTCATCTGAGCTGGATGAGAATCTCATACACTCTTTCTCATCAGTGGACTTAGAAGAGATCCAATTGCGCCATCTTGTATGTTTTTCCTCTTCTCCTCGATTGCGACCATGGGGTGTTGCTCCTCAGAGGAGTCAGAAATTATTATTATCTACCTGCCATGACCGACGTTGCTCTTCTCCTTCTTCGTGGAGATCTTCTCTTCTGAACTTGATATTACTCTTCTTCTTTTCTTCTCCTCCTTCAAAAAGATCTTCCCTTCTGATCTGGATATCCTCATCCTTCTTCTCCTCTTCTCCTCTTCTCCTTCACGGAGATCTTCTCCTCTCCCGAACAGGATGATACATTCATTCTTTTTCTCCTCTTCTTTTCCTTCACAGAGATCTTCTCCTCTCCCGCACTGGATGTCCTCAACCTTCTTTTCCTCTCCTTCACTTACCTAGTTGTCTCTTACGCCTCAGCTTAGCTGGAAATTCACTAACTCTCCTTTCTTCGCTGCTTCCAACTGTCGCTCTGCCACCAGTGTAAACAACCTGGTTGCCCTGGCAATGGCTGCAGCTTTGAAAAAGTGGCATGCGGAAGTCAGTGGCAGTTTCCAGACCATATCCCAATGCTAATACATGGTGTATGCTTGCTGTGTCTCTGTGCATGTGACATTAATTGGTAGTCATGTGTGAAACTAATATGAGCAAACAATTGGATAATGCTGCGCTCGGCTTCTTTGTGGTTGTGTTTCAATAACAATCAACAGTGCGGTGTAATGGCTAAAACAAGGTTTGCTTAATAAAACAATACACAATTGTGCAGGGGGTACAGTTTGTGTACAATTAAACTGGATACAAGGTTTACTTAATGAATAATACACAATCGTGCACCAATGATTCAATGCAGAGGGTACAATTCGGTTGCACAATTTTGATTGGGTGCAGTTAAATTAGATACAATTAGCATACAATATAATTGACAATCGTAATAAGAGAAGTGAGAGATCTTATCTCTACTTCAGTGTCAGTGGTTCAATGGTGATGTGGTCACTTATTGCAATTGTACAATGGTACGGGGAGTGGGGATTTTGGAATGGGGTAAACTACAGTCCGGCTGGTTATTGGATTTGTGGTGGTGTCCAACACACCTGGTCTGACCGTGGTGTCCCGCTGGTCTGGACCTGCTTTTTACAGTTTCTGCAGTTAACGGGTATGGGGTCCCAGTGTTGTCGCGCAGTGGTGCGGCATTCCTGAGGAGAAGGGGCCGGGTGTCGGGGAGCCCAGTGCTGGTGGAGAGGCATTCCTGAGAAGGAGGGGTTGGATGTCAGGGTGCCCGGTGTCTGTGTCCGGTGGTGGGGTGCTTTGCGGGAATACGGAGGTGGGGGTTGCTGGAGAGGGTGGCAGTGATGGCGTTTCTGGACCTGCCGTGTGTCAGCATCACGGCGCAGGCCACCGGGGTTTGCCCTGTTGACTGCGCTGTTCGCTGCTGCGGGGGACTTGGCTGGTCTAGCGGTCAGCCTGTGTGTATCTATCAGTTCTGTTTGTTTTTATTGAAGTACATGAAGTTTGTTAAGAAATAAGTGTAGGACATCACCCAAGGTATACCAGCACTATCCTGGGGCTAAATCCAAGTCAATGTATTCTGATGAAATAGCCATGCTCCAGTTTTTTTTAAAGCGGCAATCATTTACACTGCAAAGCCAGTTTGATTTATGAAGTGTAAATGATTGCCACTTTTTTTTTTTTTTTTTTTTTTAAAGGGAGATTTCTTTCCAAATCTCTCACTTTCTGATTCTCTCATCCTATTACATTTCCCCCTATTATCTTTGTTACGTATTGAACAAGTTATATATCCGTGGGTTGCATGCACCGGTGCTTAGTTAGGTTTTCTGAGTTTTGGGGTTTATTTATTAAGCATTGTTTTCATGGCAGAAATGTTAAAGGGCAATGGTATTTCCTAGGTAGAAATAGCTAATAAAAGGCATTGCTCTCTTAATGATTGGGAAAAGCCCAACGCACTGAGCAATTTTAGCCCATCTGGTTTTCCTGGGGGTGGACGACTTTCAACAGCAGGAAGATATGGAAAGGCATCCATCCCATTGCTTGCCTGCTGGTAATACAGCAGATGAGCAGTGGTGGAAGGCAATGCACCAGCGCTCACTGCTCATCACTCCCCTGTAGCAGTTTAAACTGCAAAATTTAGCTGCTTTCGGCTCAAAACCGCCCAGTATGTATAGGCATTTAGGATCATATAATGCTTAGCTCTGGTCACCTGGCCCGACCAATTGATTTTCCTGTAGGGCAGCCTTATCCTGTATGTAACGCCTTCCTGTCCTTGTACTTACCAGTGCTTAAATACATGACCTAGGCCAGGGGCGTAACTAGAACTTTGTGGGCCCCATAGCAACATTTTGAGAGAGAGAGAGAGGGAAAAAGGGATGGGTGCAATCAGGAGAGAGAATGTCAGGGAGGAAGAGAGCTGAAAAAGAGTGTCAGGAGGAGAGAGAATGAAAGAGGGAGTTAGGGAGAGAAAAGGGGGTGTCAGGGAAAGAGAATGAGAGTGTCAGGAAAAGAGAGAGAGTGAGAGAGAGAAGGTGTCAGGGCGAGAAAGGAGGAGAGAACGTGAGAGAGGGGGTGTCAGGGAAAGAGAGAGAGAAGGTGTCAGGGAAAGAGAGAATGAGAGAGAGGGGAGGGGGGTGGTGTCAGGTGGAGAAATGGATGAGACAGATAGTGAGAGACCATGCCAGGTAGAGAGAGAAAGGGAGCAGAGAAAAAAAGAGAGGCTGTTAGAGAGAGGGGGGAAAGAGAGTGGAGATGGGCAAACTAGAGGACCAAGATGGGAAATGGGGGGTGAGAGAGAGAGAGTATGGTGAGTAAGAGAAGGGGAGTGAGATAAGGAGTTTGAAAGGGTGACAGGCAGGCATCACTTTTTACCACTCCTAATTCCCTTCCATTGTAATGCTGGTCGCCTGCTCCCCTTCCCCCCTTCCTGGTAAACTGCTCTCCACCCCAGCGCTGGTCTCCTGCCCACAGGGCTGCGGTCTCTGACCCCCTCGCTCATACAGCCACTGCCACCAGTGTTTTAATTTACCTGTTTGCGCCGTTCCCCTGCACCCAGCTGTGCCCGACTCCCGTTAGCGCCGCTGGTCCCCTGCTCCTGGCCACGCCAGTCTCCGCTCCTGACCTCCAGGCGCTTGTCCCCTGCTCCCGGCTGCACCGGTTATTATTATTATTATAATTTTATTTATAAGGCGCCACAAGTGTTTCGCAGCGCCGTACAAAGGAACAATACAGGGAGACAAAGCTTGGCATAACATTGAATAAATAACAAAAATACAGTACAAATAAAGAGGGCCACAGTTCTATACACATTACAGCTTGGATATAAGTAGTGAGGACTCAATCAACATACAACTAGAGGCTTGATGCCAATGATGGAGATGAGTATGCAGACAAAGATGGTCACTGAGTGTTGGAGTATAGGAGAGCTGTGAGTGAAATGTGAAGAGAAGTGGGCTTTGACAACAGGAGGGAAGAGGGCCCTACTCGGAGGAGCTTACAATCTATTAGGAAGGGGAGACAGACAGATTACAAGAGGTGCAAGCAAGTGGGTGGTGGTTAGATAGCAGGATGTAAACAGGCAAGGGGTCGGAGAACCAGCTGGTTTATGCAGTGGAAGGGTACGCTTTGATGAATAGTTGAGTTTTCAGTGCCCGTTTGAAGCTTTGCAAGGTCGGGGAGAGTCTAATGGAGCGAGGGAGTGTGTTCCACTGAAGGGGTGCAGCATGGGCAAAGTCCTGTACTCTAGCATGGGAAGCAGTGATCAGGGTGGAGGAGAGACGACAGTCGTCAGCCGACCGTAGAGGGCGGGAGGGTGTATGAATGGAGATGAAGTTAGAGATATATGGAGAAATGGAATTAGAGATGGCCCTGTATGTGAGTGTGAGGTGTTTGAAGAGGATTCTGTAGGGGAATGGAAGCCAGTGCAGATTTTGTTGAAGGGGAGTGGCAGAATTAGAGCGGCAGGAGAGGAAGATAAGCCTGGCTGCAGCATTGAGGACAGATTGGAGAGGAGCCAGTTGGGATTGAGCGAGGCCGGTTCCCATGCTCCCGGCTGCGCCAGTCTCCCGCTCCGCCTGACACTGATCTTCTGCACACAACCCCTTGCTTCTACCACTGCAGGTCACTTGCTGCCGTAACTGTTCTTTTGCACCTGTTGGCGCTGGTCAGATCCCCTGCTTCCGCCAGCAGTGTTCCCCTGCTCCTGGACACGTCAGTGCCTGTCCTGCTCCCCTAATCGCTCGGGCTCTTTCTTCCTACAGCTAGTGGTCATTATTTAACTATAGAGGGTACAGGGGATTGCCTTGGGGCCCCCCAAGCCTCAGAGCTCCATAGCAGCTGCATCCCCAGCACCCTCTATAGTTACGCCACTGACCTAGGTAAACAGTGGTGTTAGACACAGACTTTCCTTATATAAGAAAGTTTAACACTAATAATATAAAAAAATGTGATCATATAGCCCACTGCAGTCTACCACAGTGCTAATTATATTCTCTTATACCTGACCAGCATGTCTCCTTTTTAAAGCTATAGAGCAAACCAGTTGCCTTTGTGAGCTGGTGCTAAGATGAAATGATTCCTGGATTGTGTTCCACAGATGTTGCTGTCTGATTTGCTGCATTCTTATGTTACATTGCTCTTTATTTCAGATTTGATTTGCAACCCTGTTCTGGCCACTTTCCCAAGACTCATGGAGCAGACTGATGTCATAGATGCTCTGAGGGTATGTCATTCAAACACAGAGTATATAGCTTAATATGAAGTGAAACACTACATGTTTAATAGAAGTGTTTTAGTCTTCTACTATAGAAATATGCACTGTGAATATTGAGTTCTTAGAAGAAATTGTTGAATTAAAATATATTTTCAAATATCTATCTGGTGTCTGGACAGCGCTTCTAAAAATTCTTGATGGTTTTTCTCAATATTTCAAAACTCCCATTCAAATAAATGGGTGGCCACTGATTGGGTCAAGATAACCTGCCTGATTAGTGATGGGATCATCATACTAAACAACAACAAAAAAAGTGGGCGGAACTCCAGGGCTTTTAGTCAGTGAAACAAAAGATATTTAAACTTCTCTACATATCAGGGTAAGGCAGTCCCCTTTTTCAGTACACACGTGTGTATACTTGAAAATAAGGAAGCAATGGCCACACCGATTCCATGCCTGTATTTTGTGTTCTGTATATCTTAAGGAGAGTAAAACTTTAAATCTATTATATAAATGTGACAACCATCATCATTACCTTAAATCTTGAACCATATTTACTGTATATCTATCTGAGATGCGCAGTAGGCAGCCTAACTTCTTCTGTGCACCATTACATTACATACCTCCCAACTGTTCCAAGTTTTTGGGGCTGTCCCGCTATCTCACATGTGGGCAGCAGTGTCTCACAGTCAGCAGTGTCCTGTGGTGGTGGGGCAATTGGAAGTCTAACTGTCCCTCGCTGCTCTGCTCAATGCAATGGCCATGACCCCATAGTGATGGAAACAGGGTGTGGCTTGCAGTGAGAACATCCTGATGAAGCCACACCCCCTTCAGCTGAGGCCATTCCCCCCCCCCCCCCCCCCCCCCAACAATTTTGGGAGGTATACCATTATAGTACTGCTCTTGAATATTATTATTACCCCTGATCTGTCTGTCCAAGCAAGGTGCATGCAACTGTAAATCAGGCCCTGTGTGTACTGTGTACTGGGCTCCTCCTCCGTGCACCAATTCCTCTGTCTTCCTCACTAAAAGTGTGCATCTTAGGTAAATAAAACAAATGTGAGCCAGAAAACTACTTTGCTAGATTATGCAGAGCAATCTGATGTATGACTTTTGTTTATCTGTGAGCGAATGAGTCTGATGTGCTACAATGCAGCGGGTGCTGCTTCATCTGTGACTTCATAAGTGTTTAAAACTAAATCCTATGCAGTTAAAATAGCAGCCTAGTGTCTCTAGGACATGTTTGCTGCATCTGCGTGGCAAATAAGACTGTTTAGAGATTGTACACTAAAGGTCCATACACACACAACGATGTGTCACATCGTTAACTACCATCGTTAATTTTCACCCTTGAAGTGAAAATGAAAGACCTCAGCATTGCAGTGATCGCTGGTGCACGATGGATGACAAACGACCACAAACGATGCAGGTCCTTTTTTTATTGAAAAAACAAACATTGTTAACGACCATAGCCAAATTGACCTGCATGCATGGACGATGGCTATGGTCTATAACGACCCACGGGTACGCGCATCGTTTGTAGTCGTCCATCATTCACAGCATAAACACTAGACCATGTTGAAAGATTCACCTCCTGAACGACCCTGAACGAAGTCCTTCTGGGTTGTTTAGGAGGTGATTTATAATGGGGTCGTTCATCATCATTAAGGCATCATGTAGTGTCTGTATGGGCCTTCTCAGAGTTGCTCAGTGGGCATGTATTGAGTGTATGCGGACACAACTGTCAGCATATTTTATTTTTAAATTCTGGTTTGTTTTTTTGTAAAGGCTATGTCCACAAACATTTACTCATTCATGTGCAGTGACTAGCCCTAGCCATCACCTCCCAATGCCTAAACTCCCCCCCTAGTTCCTAGCCCTAACTCTTCTCTTCCATAGCTGAACCGCACTTCTTAGCCCTAACCCTCCCTTTCCCACAGCATTACCTTAACTCCGTCTTGTGTCTACCCCAACCCCCTTTTCCTGAAGTTTAACCTCCCTTTAGTGCCTAGTCCTAACCCTCCGCCTAGTTTTTACCCTTTTTTCTTGAGCCGACATGTGCCGACAGGCGGTATGTCATGCCCTACCATCCACTAGGGGGTGGTGGGAGAATAAAATAGTGTGCCGAGCATAGCGAGGCAGCGTGCCCGAAGCATGGTGAGCGCAGCGGTGCTAAGTTTCAGTGTCCATGTCGACTGTGTCGACATTCGGGACAAAAAAAGTGAAGGTACTTGTTTCCTAGCACGGCGCCCACCGCAAACCGTACTTAGTGGTGTGCAATGCGATATTCCCATTAAATTAACAGGAGTGCTTGTAAAATGAAATATCCCATAGCATTGCATGCAAACAAATGGGGACGTGGAATACATATAAAGTAATCCGTGTCCCCTTGCGTGGGCTCGCTGCGCTCGCCACGCTTCGGGCTCGGTAGCTCTCTGCGCTCGCCACACTATCTAAAATCAACTCCGACGTGGATAATGGGGGTATGAAAAGGTCGGAGGAGGCGTACCGCCACCCCTCACGGGCTCGCTTTGCTCGCCACGCTTCGGGTTGGCATTGATAGTGGGGGTGGCGTTGACAATGGGTGCCGAAGTAATGCTTGTTGACCTAATGACACTATCGGCCTAACCTGTGTCGACCTTCCTGCATGGCGAACTAGTGGTGTCGACCTAATGCTTGTCGACCTAGTTGCTGTCTGTCCAATGATTTGTACCCATATCGGGAACGCCGCAGCATAAGATTACAGTGTCTTTCTTGGCTTTTATTCACCTGATTTTGTTATTTTTCCATTGCAACAGATAATATGTCATTATGTTTATCATTTGATGGTATGTTGTACTCTGCCATACAAGACTGAACTAATTAGCATGATAGGCATGTTAAGTACCTTATAAAATTTGAAGCATTTAATATTAAGGGTATTAAACGATCCCTCTCATTTTTATATCACTTGTGTAATGCTTTTAATTTGTTACTGACTTTAGGTTCTCATGTATAGTACATTGTAAAAATAGGGCCTGATTCTAAGGTGGGAGTAAATCAAAAGAGCACAAATGCTGTAGCTATGCACCTGGGTAGTAATACCATACTGTACTGCAGATGGGACAGATGCAACAGGTGGAGAGAGATTTAGAAATGGGAGAGAGGTGTCCAAATGCAAATAATATTTTCACTTTAAAAATAAATCTGCTCCGTGTTGCATGCAAAAGCAGCCAGTATTTATTCTGCATGGAACAAAATACATAAATCCCTAAATAAACATAAATTTAACTGTATTTTTAGTAGTTGGTTTTTAGGGGTTTTAATGTATCACAAATGTAATGTACAGACACAAGCATTGTTAAAATACTAGAGACATTATATAGCAGCAATTTTTTTGGGAAATGCCTTTAAATGATTACCCATGAGAGAGCACATATATATATATATATATATTACCACAGAACATACATGGTACTTTAGCTGTGCAAACTGTAGGTTGCTCTTCCGCATCATGGAGCCTCTTATTGAGCAGTGTGTGCTACTGGGAGCCACCGTAATGTAACATGTGTCCTATGTCGCCATTGTCCAGTGCTATGTAGTATACTGGTGCTCCATAAATGTAACAATGTAAATGGTAACAATGTATCAATGTAAATCAGGGCTGGGCAATTACGGCCCTCCAGATGTTGATGAACTACACATCCCAGCATGCCTTGCATCAGTTTCAGCATGGCCACATAGCAAAACTAATGCAAAGCATCCTGGGATGTGTAGTTCATCAACATCTGGAGGGCCGCAATTGCCCAGCCCTGATGTAAATGGTAACAATGTATCAATGTAAATGGTAACAATGGCATATAAATCCTTTACATTTTATTTTCTGTGCTTTCAGAGTGGATGGGCAGAAAAAGAGAACTCTTTAAAGAGGTCAGAAAAGGTAATTAAATAATGTTATTTCTGAAGATCTGATGTCCACTAACAATTAGTCCTCTATTCATTCATTACTACACATGTATGGAGCCAGAAGTGACCATTTCCAGTCAGATCACGTGATCTAATACTAATACTGTATATATTTTCTGTATATCACATAAATCTGTTTATGCTAATCGTCATTTGATTCAAACTCTCAAAGCACCCAAACGAAGAGCACGCATTTCCGATAACCTTTTACATTAGCACCCCCAAAATTATTCTTTGTATACCCTTTACTACCCAAACAGCCATCAGGTCACATGGAGGTTCCATGTTTTTCATTTCATGGACTGAATGGTTCGCTGTGTCTGCACATAATTCATGTTTTGTCATTAATGAAAAAAACTATATACAGTATCCTAAATATAATATTGTAATTAATTGGTCATTACAGTTATTCCTTAGCAAACTAACTGTAGTGTTATTCATAATCTAAAATACAAGTCAATGTTTACTTTTTTTTGTATTATTTGTTTATTGAATTTTTTGAAAATATATAAAATACAACATTTGGCAATGTAGACAGCAAATCCGAAAACATGGAACAAATGTGGTTTGTTACTTTTTTATTTGCCAGGGACTAATCCAGTAAGTCTCTAAACACAAGTAATGCTGGGCATTCACGCTACAATTAGTTTGCTGATCTGCCCGATATCGGCAAATCGGGCAAATAATTGCAGTGTGTGTGTGTGTGTGTGTGTGTGTGTGTGGTTGACCATACAGAAAATATTGATCAGTTGGGCATATCCGTCCAACGCAATATTTTCTAAAGCTGTGCACACACGGTGCAATATCGCTGGCAATATGGTCGCTGAGCAACCATATTGCCAGTGGTTTGTGCTGCAGCAATAAATCACCGGGTACGCGCTCCTGTGTTCAGCCTCCTAATGGTCGCTGGTCGCAAGAGCTTGCTCCTACGATCAGCTGTTCCCTCTGCTGCTCCCCTGGCATAGTCTCCTGTTCATTAGCGACCAGCTCTGGTCGCTGATGAAAACTGGACACTGAGCAATATATTGCACCATGTGTACACAGCTTAAGCCTTCAGTCAGCCGCATAGGTCAGTTCCGGGAGCGTAAGTTTGCCCCAGTGTCCCAGAGGCAAGATAAATATTGACACCCACACACCGCCTTATATAATATATGCTTTAATCTGATATTTAGGAATATCTGATATCTCATAATTTGCACAAGAACAGCACTGCACATGTGCACATGCATTCCTACAATGTTCTTTGTAGTGTCACTGCAGACCTCAGGTGAGTGATAGTCTGCAGTCGTTTGGGGTCATGGAGATGGACAGCGTTTCCTGGGCATGCTGGAGCCAGTGGCTGTGGCTTTGGATACAGCATCATTGGGCCCACCTGTGTGGGTTTAGCAGATATCCTCAGTAACATGGGTAAATAGATGTCTCATGTTCACAAAAAGGATCCAGTGCTGCATATTTGGATGTAGTGAGCGGATCCGAGTAGCCTTCAATGAGTGTCTGTAACTAAGAATGCCTTTTGTGTTTTTTAAATGTTTAATTTATTTATTTATTGACAGTTTCTTATATAGCGCACACATATTCTGCAGCGCTTTACAGAGAATATTCGAACATTCACATCAGTCCCTGCCCCAGTGGAGCTTACAATCTATATTCCCTACCACATATACACGCACACAGACATTCTAGGTTTAATGTTGTTTGGAGCCAATTAACCTACCAGTATATTTTTGGATTGTGGGAGGAAACCGAAGTACCTGGGGAAAACCCACGCAAGTGCAGGGAGAATATACAAACTCCGCACAGTTAGAGCCATGGTGGGAATTGAACCCATGACCTCAGCGCTGTGAGGCAGAAATGCTAACCATTACACCATCCGTACTGTTTTAGCACAAAGACATAGTTGCTTCTAAATTACTTCCCGCTATCTCTATCTTCATAAACAAAATTATATGAGCTGTCCTGGAGCTGTCCTGGAGCAGGGGGATTTTTTCCCCCATGTGTGCGGTTAGTCCTCTGAATAAGTGACGTCATGATGCTCTGGGCGTCTGTGTAGGCCACAAGGTGCCACTCCAGTACATAATTACTGTAAAATGTGGGGGATGCGGTGGGATTTAGCCACATGGTTTTCGCGCAGGGAAAGTCTCTGGTTATCAATTATACAGCCTTTTCCTTGTGTAGTAAACCCCGGGCAAACACCTGCTTACTCATCAATACTAGGTAAGATGCAGAATAAATGCGTAAACTCTGCTTATTGGTCACTGCGGATACGTGGTTAATTGGATTCCCTCCATACTATACATATATTTCAGTGTCCTCCTGTTTTGTCAGTATGAACTTTATTTGGAACTATATTTACTATGGTGATATTTTTAGAGATCTGTGTCGCAAACATTGGGGCTAATACTGGTTAATAAATGATCCATCAAGCATTATGCCGATGTTGCTGTACTGCGCAGGACCCATTCTGCACATGCACAGGACCAGTCCTGCGATTGCATTGCATATCAGCAAACTCTTCGGCCTGATTGACAGGTAAAGCCATTCACTGGGGACAGCCGGCTTTCCCAAAAACGGGGTGTGTCAACCCTATTTTCTGGGAGTGGCCAGGCCAAGAACTGAGCCGCTTGACCTAGTTTCCTTGGCTTCTGAGTAAGGTTAGACTTACTAAAGGTTGTCTTTGCAGAGAAGCATTGCGTGTGATGGTTGTGATGTTCCTCTAAACTGCAAAAGCATCACTGTTCCATCACAAATGCAGGCTGGGGTGGTATGCACCTCCTCCTGCATTTGCATTGCTTAAAGATCGCATATGATCAGCTGCTGCATGTAGCTTATCTTATGAGATCCTAACTGAATCAGGCCCATTGTGCAGTTTTATTTGTGGTACAGATTTACCTTACCATTACCACTTATTTACATACCAAACCTTGCATTTCCTCTACAGCGAGATACAGAGTTCATAAAAAATGCATTCATCCAAGTGTATCATGACACTGCTTACGCTCTTCTGGAATCAACATTCATGCAGGCACCTAGATGGGCAGAAGAAGAGACGGAAGCTGCTCGCTGGAAAGCAATTTCTGATTTCCTAAAGCACAACCGGGAGAAAGGAGGAGGAGCCTGCCACTTCCTGCTGTCCCCTGATGGCCTTCACAAGCCATTTGACATATCAGAAATAACATACGACTTTCCTGATGCAGCGAGGACATCTGTTACCATAATATGACAATAGCAACATAAGAATAATCAATCTGAAATGAATATGTTCCTAAATGTTACTGATATTGTTTATTTATTCATCTGAATCACATTAGAACTGATTATTTATACATGAAATGTGTTTTTTCTCGAATATTTTTTATGCATTTGTTGATTAATGCTGATAGTATTACTATAATGTATTGTTGTTTTGTAATTTCTTATAAAAAGTTTATTAAATTACAAATAAACTTATCTTTGTAATTTACTAGTTTGTTAAAAGCACATTCTGTAGTCCTCATAGTGAAGAAATGGGGCAATGAAAAATAATAATGTTGGTATAACATAAATGGATTCCTGAACTATATCGTACAGTGTGGTTATAATGTAGCAATCAAAACTCTTACAACTCACCCACTTATATACATTCAGGCAGTTCTTAAAGTGGTGGTGGAATGCACAGGTAACTGTAGAGTTGACGCTTGTGTCGACTTGGGAGTCAAAGTTGGTATGGCCCTTTAAGGACCAGTAGCAAACTCTGTTGGGGGATGCTGGAGTGCTCTATTCTCTTCCCTTGGGAGCTGGAGATGGTAAACAGCGAGGAAGGTAACCTGGCAGGTGGAGAGTACCAGGGAGCTTTAATAGCAGCAGGAGACAGCAGCAGCAGAATGCACAGGTGAACCACAGGGATTCTGGAGCCTTGGACGCTGACGACTGGTTGAACACAGGGATCAGACAAGTTGTTCAAGGTGGGGAGGATGGGCCTGAGGCCTCAACTATATCCCCCCTGCTGGCCTGTGATTGGCTGCAAGTCACCGCACCAATCAATTCCAGGAAGTACCTGTGCACACCTTGATCACATGGATCAGTGCGCAGGTCAGAGTATCAAGGTCAAAGGAAAACTATTGGCAGACAGAGTCATGTGATCACGGGTGTCATGGCGGCGCCCATGCGGCGTGGGACGCTGACCAGAATCCAGGGTAATGCCACCCAGATCTTGCCATGGAGAATACCCAGGGACAGTGCAGGACAGGGACCTGCGCCACAGGACACACCAGCGAGTGGGTAAGGAACGCGGGCGTGGTCGCAGATGCGAACGCGCACTGCGATTTCTGACATGCTCCACAGTGCAAAACTACACAACACCTAAAATAAATGGATCAGTACACACCATAGGCACGCAGGAAAGATTTAGGGCATGGCTTTGTGGGACAGGGGATTATGCACACCATAATGCCCATTACATATTATTTCATTTAAGTGCCGCTTACCTACATGCTTATTGCTATGGTTTACTTGCTCGATGGCAGGGTTACATGCTCTTTGCCAGGGGTTTCTTGCGCTATGCCAGGGGTTTCTTGCGCTATGCCAGGGGTTTCATGCTCTTTGACAGGAGTTACATGCTCAGTGCCAGGGGTTACATGCTCGGTGCCAGTGGTTACATGCACGGTGCCAGTGGTTACATGTTTGGTGCTAGAAGTTACATGCACAGTGCCAGGGGGAAGTTACTGTGTGTACTGCACTGTGCCATAAAGGAGACAACCAGATAAAGCGATGGGAAACCCAGCTGTCTCAGATAAGGTCCATCCATCTAATTGCCAGGCCTCGAGCTCCAATTGGCTCACAAGTTGCGAGCCAGCGCGTCATTTGAAATAGCCGTGCGGACTTGCGAGCTAATTGGACCTCGGGGCCCAGCAGCCAATCAGGCAGCGGTGGCTCCTGATTGGCTACTGGACCACGAGCTCCGAATGGCTCATGAGTCGTGATCTGGCATGTAATTTGAAATAGCCGTGCCGCGAATGGATGGACCTGCTCTGAGACAGCTGGGTTTCCCACTGCTCTACCAGGTTGTTTCCTTTAGTGATGCATGCAGGGACAGACAACAGGGTAAGGTGAGCGGACGGAGGGGGAACGGTTCTACCTCCAAAATGTCGGAACCCAGTGGCCTTGCTATCTGGTGGTTTCACATACAGGGTGGGATGTACTGTACTAATGGGAAAATGCAGATCTTCAAAAACTAGATGTGACCACATTTCCCATGTCTACAGAGCTTGCACCTGATAAGCAACTTCAACCAGATCAAAAGGCTAATAACTAGACCAAGAACCTGGATATTGCTCAATACTCATATTTGTCTATCTTCCTGGAGCTGTCTGAAGGCTCCTGAAAATCGTGTGGCACTCCTGCTTCCTGGATCATTAGGCAAGTATGCCAGAGCTGTCCTCACCCTGCTATTCACGGCACTCAGCAAGTGTTGGACTGGGAAGCAGATAATCTTGGCATTGTACAGTGAGGGGTGTGGCAATGATGACACAAATATGCAGCTGCACCCCCAGCCAAGCCTCTTGCCACCCATTATGTCAAGCTATGCCCCTTGCATCACCCACCACTGTGCCAACCTGGCTACCCCCTCTTGGGAGGTACAGTAGTAGCCATAAAGATGGCAACTATGCTCTAAGTTCGAAAAATATCCCAATGTTGATTTAATTGCACCAGTTATTTCCGGAAATCAAAATCTGTATTGCCATTCCTGTATTGCAGCAAGAAATGTTGGTTTTGTAGGTATGGAGGACAGCCTCAGACACACTTTCGTGCAGAGTTAGAGGTCTATTTGCAGTCAATTTTGAATTCTACTGACAAAATCAACAGACCTTTCGCTATTATGAATCGACCAAAATCAACTACAATTTTAAATGTTTCGAATCCATTGTTAGCAAATTTAGTCAATTTAGATCATGATACTCAATGTCGATGTTGGCAGATTTAGGTCACTTTTAAAATGTATATGAAATTTGATCTTCACAGATGCGGAAGTACAAGCACTGGCGGGTATCGCAAGGGGAAGCTTTGATTGGAAGAGCTGCCCTTTGTGTTGTTCATCGCATATGTTGGTACATAGAGCTGCAGGAAGTACTGCCACTGCTTGGTACATCCCACCCCAAGAGAGCATCGTAAAAAAGAAGGGTGGTCAGGGCGAGAGACAGGACTTCATGGAAAAAGAGAGAATGGGAGAAAGAGAGAGGAGCGAGAGACAGAGTGTAATAGAGAACGGGGTGGGATGCAAGCAGGAGTGAGAAAATTACATGGAGGAAAGAGAGTGAGAGTGTCATGGAGAGAAAGGAGGAGAGACGGGGAGAGAGTGGGGGTGTCAAGGAGAGGAAGATGGAGATAGGGGGTGTCAGGGAATGAGAGAGAAATAGAGAGAGAGAGAGGGGGGGGGGGGGTTCAGGAAGAGACAGGGAAAGAGAGTGGTTGGCCGGATAGAGAAAGGGGGTGAGAGAGTGGCTGTCAGGGAGAGAGAGAAAGACAGGCAGAGATTGTCAGAGAGAAGGGGAAGCGTGGGTAAAGAAGTAGAGAGGAGAGAGATACTAGAATCAGCAAAGAAGAGTGAGATAAAAAGAGAGGTGAGGTGGAATGAGATACTGTTGAGAGAAAGAGGGGGCAGGGGAAGAGAGAAAAGAAAAGGGGATGATGAGAAACAAAGATGGGGGTTACCTGTGCCCCAACGCCACCTCCGGCAGTTGCTGGTCTCTTATGTGCTGGGAAGGCAGTGGCTGGTCTCCTGTGTGCCTCATCAGTCACCTGCTTTGTACAGGTGCCAGGACCATAACTGCTGCAGCCCATAGAAAATGGGGGTATATGTACTGAGGACGTGTTATGGCAGCATTGCCATTTTGGTCTGTGTGCGGTGCCTCTGGTTACTCAGAGGTGCTGCTGCTGGTTTTTGCATCCTGCAGTACCTCTGTGTGGCCAGAGGTGCTGCTGTTTGGCCCTGCATGCAGGGTTGTGCTTTCTGAGGACAGTCCCAGCTGGTGTAATCAGCTGGGCTGTTCTTGGAGTGCTATACCCAGCTGCAGCACATGTGAGTAATTGTGGGCCTGTCTCCATGTGCTGCAGCTATTGGTCTGAGCTGCTTTAAAAGAGGCATTGGCCCTGAGCTCAGGGCCTTTGATAGCTTTTGGTTTGTGAGCTTCATGTTTGTTTGCTAAGAGCTTCTTTTGCCATTATCCTGAATCCTTGTATCCTGAATCCTTGTATCCTGAATCCTTGTATCCTGAATCCTTGTATCCTGAATCCTTGTATCCTGAATCCTTGTATCCTGAGTCCATGTATCCTGAGTTCCTGAGTCAGTTATCTTGCTTTTGATTTTGTTTCTGTATGCATCCTGTTCCTGAGTAAAGCAGTGAGTTCCATCCAGCCTGCCTCTGTCCGTCTGTGCCTCCAGCAATTATATTTCTGTCGTGCTGTCCTATCAACTCCTAACATTATCAAAGGCCATACCGAATTGCTGGAGGGGGAACAGTGTAAATCTTGCTATGGAGCCTAACCAACTTCAAAGCCTGGAAGATCAGTTCAGAGACTTGGCCCGTATTCTGGCAGACTTGTATCGGAAGGTGCAGGCCCCCGGAGCGGTGTCCAATGTGCACCTCCCCAAAGCTGCATCCGATGCCTCAGCCGATGGTGTGCCCCCAGGAGAGGTGGCCGATCCCGTAGCTGATGGGGTGTTACCAGGAGAGGTGGCCGATGTCATAGCCGATGTCGTGTATCGCAGTGAGTCCAATGTCCAGGTCTCCGCCAGTGAGTCCAATGTCCAGGTCTCCGCCAGTGAGTCCAATGTCCAGGTCTCCGCCAGTGAGTCCGATGTTCCGGTCTCCGCCAGTGAGTCCGATGTTCCGGTCTCCGCCAGTGAGTCCGATGTTCCGGTCTCCGCCAGTGAGTCCGATGTTCCGGTCTCCGCCAGTGAGTCCGATGTTCCGGTCTCCGCCAGTGAGTCCGATGTCCATGTCTCCGCCAGTGAGTCCGATGTCCATGTCTCCGCCAGTGAGTCCGATGTCCAGGTCTCCGCCAGTGAGTCCGATGTCCAGGTCTCCGCCAGTGGGTCCGATGTTCCGGTCTCCGCCAGAGGGTCTGGATGTTCCGGTCTCCGCCAGAGGGTCCGATGTTCCGGTCTCCGCCAGAGGGTCCGGTCTCCGCCAGAGGGTCCGATGTTCCGGTCTCCGCCAGAGGGTCCGATGTTCCGGTCTCCGCCAGAGGGTCCGATGTTCCGGTCTCCGCCAGAGGGTCCGATGTTCCGGTCTCCGCCAGAGGGTCCGATGTTCCGGTCTCCGCCAGAGGGTCCGATGTTCCGGTCTCCGCCAGAGGGTCCGATGTTCCGGTCTCCGCCAGAGGGTCCGATGTTCCGGTCTCCGCCAGAGGGTCCGATGTTCCGGTCTCCGCCAGAGGGTCCGATGTTCCGGTCTCCGCCAGAGGGTCCGATGTTCCGGTCTCCGCCAGAGGGTCCGATGTTCCGGTCTCCGCCAGAGGGTCCGATGTTCCGGTCTCCGCCAGAGGGTCCGATGTTCCGGTCCCCGCCAAGGAGCCCGATGTTCCGGTCCCCGCCAAGGAGCCCGATGTTCCGGTCCCCGCCAAGGAGCCCGATGTTCCGGTCCCCGCCAAGGAGCCCGATGATCCGGTCCCCGCCAAGGAGCCCGATGATCCGGTCCCCGCCAAGGAGCCCGATGATCCGGTCCCCGCCAAGGAGCCCGATGATCCGGTCCCCGCCAAGGAGCCCGATGATCCGGTCCCCGCCAAGGAGCCCGATGATCCGGTCCCCGCCAAGGAGCCCGATGATCCGGTCCCCGCCAAGGAGCCCGATGATCCGGTCCCCGCCAAGGAGCCCGATGTTCTAGCCCCAGGAGGGGGTTCCGTCTGTCCAGCCCCAGGAGGGGGTTCCGTCTGTCCAGCCCCAGGAGGGGGTTCCGTCTGTCCAGCCCCAGGAGGGGGTTCCGTCTGTCCAGCCCCAGGAGGGGGTTCTGTCCAGCCGCAGGAGGAGGACGCTGTTGCCTCCGTGGCCTCCGGGCCTGAGTCTGTTGCCTCCGTGGCCTCCGGGCCTGAGTCTGTTGCCTCCGTGGCCTCCGGGCCTGAGTCTGTTGCCTCCGTGGCCTCCGGGCCTGAGTCTGTTGCCTCCGTGGCCTCCGGGCCTGAGTCTGTGGCCTCCGGGCCTGAGTCTGTTGCCTCCGTGGCCTCCGGGCCTGAGTCCGTTAATGCCCATGTTATGGAGCATAAATTGAGAGCCGCCGTGTCGGCTGTCAGTCGCAATGTCCTTTCTTTTAGTACACTATCACTTGCCATGCCAGAGGTCCGTGAGTCCTTCCGAAGTGCCAGAGGTCCGTGAGGGTCCTTCCGAAGTGCCATAGGTCCGTGAGGGTCCATCCGAGGTCCGTGAGGGTCCATCCGAAGTGCCAGAGGTCCGTGAGGGTCCATCCGAAGTGCCAGAGGTCCGTGAGGGTCCACCCGATGTGCCAGAGGTCTGTGATGATCCAGCCCCAGAAGGGGGTCCTTGCATCGTTGACCCAGGAGGGGTTCTTTCTGCTCTTGCCTACGGGCATGAGATCCCGTCTCTCTGGAGAGCCGTCACGGTGGCCGTCATTCCGGGAAAAAATTTTTTGGGAACTGAACAAAATCATTAAAAGAGGCATCGTCATGAACTTTCCTAAGGCGTCTGGAATCCGCCTTCTCAAGGGGGGCATTATGTTATGGCAGCATTGCCATTTTGGTCTGTGTGCGGTGCCTCTGGTTACTCAGAGGTGCTGCTGCTGGTTTTTGCATCCTGCAGTACCTCTGTGTGGCCAGAGGTGCTGCTGTTTGGCCCTGCATGCAGGGTTGTGCTTTCTGAGGACAGTCCCAGCTGGTGTAATCAGCTGGGCTGTTCTCGGAGTGCTATACCCAGCTGCAGCACATGTGAGTAATTGTGGGCCTGTCTCCCATGTGCTGCAGCTATTGGTCTGAGCTGCTTTAAAAGAGGCATTGGCCCTGAGCTCAGGGCCTTTGATAGCTTTTGGTTTGTGAGCTTCATGTTTGTTTGCTAAGAGCTTCTTTTGCCATTATCCTGAATCCTTGTATCCTGAATCCTTGTATCCTGAATCCATGTATCCTGAATCCATGTATCCTGAATCCATGTATCCTGAGTCATGGGGCAGACGGCCATGGGAACAGGGCTCACCCATGGAAATGCACAATGTTTTAAGGGCATCCAATGAAAATTTGATTGGAAGAGCTGCCCTTTGTGTTGTTCATCGCATATGTTGGTACATAGAGCTGCAGGAAGTACTGCCACTGCTTGGTACATCCCACCCCAAGAGAGCATCGTAAAAAAGAAGGGTGGTCAGGGCGAGAGACAGGACTTCATGGAAAAAGAGAGAATGGGAGAAAGAGAGAGGAGCGAGAGACAGAGTGTAATGGAGAACGGGGTGGGATGCAAGCAGGAGTGAGAAAATTACATGGAGGAAAGAGAGTGAGAGTGTCATGGAGAGAAAGGAGGAGAGACGGGGAGAGAGTGGGGGTGTCAAGGAGAGGAAGATGGAGATAGGGGGTGTCAGGGAATGAGAGAGAAATAGAGAGAGAGAGAGGGGGGGGGGGGGTTCAGGAAGAGACAGGGAAAGAGAGTGGTTGGCCGGATAGAGAAAGGGGGTGAGAGAGTGGCTGTCAGGGAGAGAGAGAAAGACAGGCAGAGATTGTCAGAGAGAAGGGGAAGCGTGGGTAAAGAAGTAGAGAGGAGAGAGATACTAGAATCAGCAAAGAAGAGTGAGATAAAAAGAGAGGTGAGGTGGAATGAGATACTGTTGAGAGAAAGAGGGGGCAGGGGAAGAGAGAAAAGAAAAGGGGATGATGAGAAACAAAGATGGGGGTTACCTGTGCCCCAACGCCACCTCCGGCAGTTGCTGGTCTCTTATGTGCTGGGAAGGCAGTGGCTGGTCTCCTGTGTGCCTCATCAGTCACCTGCTTTATACAGGTGCCAGGACCATAACTGCTGCAGCCCATAGAAAATGGGGGTATATGTACTGAGGACGTGTTATGGCAGCATTGCCATTTTGGTCTGTGTGCGGTGCCTCTGGTTACTCAGAGGTGCTGCTGCTGGTTTTTGCATCCTGCAGTACCTCTGTGTGGCCAGAGGTGCTGCTGTTTGGCCCTGCATGCAGGGTTGTGCTTTCTGAGGACAGTCCCAGCTGGTGTAATCAGCTGGGCTGTTCTTGGAGTGCTATACCCAGCTGCAGCACATGTGAGTAATTGTGGGCCTGTCTCCATGTGCTGCAGCTATTGGTCTGAGCTGCTTTAAAAGAGGCATTGGCCCTGAGCTCAGGGCCTTTGATAGCTTTTGGTTTGTGAGCTTCATGTTTGTTTGCTAAGAGCTTCTTTTGCCATTATCCTGAATCCTTGTATCCTGAATCCTTGTATCCTGAATCCTTGTATCCTGAATCCTTGTATCCTGAATCCTTGTATCCTGAGTCCATGTATCCTGAGTTCCTGAGTCAGTTATCTTGCTTTTGATTTTGTTTCTGTATGCATCCTGTTCCTGAGTAAAGCAGTGAGTTCCATCCAGCCTGCCTCTGTCCGTCTGTGCCTCCAGCAATTATATTTCTGTCGTGCTGTCCTATCAACTCCTAACATTATCAAAGGCCATACCGAATTGCTGGAGGGGGAACAGTGTAAATCTTGCTATGGAGCCTAACCAACTTCAAAGCCTGGAAGATCAGTTCAGAGACTTGGCCCGTATTCTGGCAGACTTGTATCGGAAGGTGCAGGCCCCCGGAGCGGTGTCCAATGTGCACCTCCCCAAAGCTGCATCCGATGCCTCAGCCGATGGTGTGCCCCCAGGAGAGGTGGCCGATCCCGTAGCTGATGGGGTGTTACCAGGAGAGGTGGCCGATGTCATAGCCGATGTCGTGTATCGCAGTGAGTCCAATGTCCAGGTCTCCGCCAGTGAGTCCAATGTCCAGGTCTCCGCCAGTGAGTCCAATGTCCAGGTCTCCGCCAGTGAGTCCGATGTTCCGGTCTCCGCCAGTGAGTCCGATGTTCCGGTCTCCGCCAGTGAGTCCGATGTTCCGGTCTCCGCCAGTGAGTCCGATGTTCCGGTCTCCGCCAGTGAGTCCGATGTTCCGGTCTCCGCCAGTGAGCCCGATGATCCGGTCCCCGCCAAGGAGCCCGATGATCCGGTCCCCGCCAAGGAGCCCGATGATCCGGTCCCCGCCAAGGAGCCCGATGATCCGGTCCCCGCCAAGGAGCCCGATGATCCGGTCCCCGCCAAGGAGCCCGATGATCCGGTCCCCGCCAAGGAGCCCGATGATCCGGTCCCCGCCAAGGAGCCCGATGTTCTAGCCCCAGGAGGGGGTTCCGTCTGTCCAGCCCCAGGAGGGGGTTCCGTCTGTCCAGCCCCAGGAGGGGGTTCGGTCTGTCCAGCCCCAGGAGGGGGTTCGGTCTGTCCAGCCCCAGGAGGGGGTTCGGTCTGTCCAGCCCCAGGAGGGGGTTCGGTCTGTCCAGCCCCAGGAGGGGGTTCCGTCTGTCCAGCCCCAGGAGGGGGGTTCTAGCCCCAGGAGGGGGTTCCGTCTGTCCAGCCCCAGGAGGGGGTTCCGTCTGTCCAGCCCCAGGAGGGGGTTCGGTCTGTCCAGCCCCAGGAGGGGGTTCGGTCTGTCCAGCCCCAGGAGGGGGTTCGGTCTGTCCAGCCCCAGGAGGGGGTTCCGTCTGTCCAGCCCCAGGAGGGGGTTCCGTCTGTCCAGCCCCAGGAGGGGGTTCTGTCCAGCCGCAGGAGGAGGACGCTGTTGCCTCCGTGGCCTCCGGGCCTGAGTCTGTTGCCTCCGTGGCCTCCGGGCCTGAGTCTGTTGCCTCCGTGGCCTCCGGGCCTGAGTCTGTTGCCTCCGTGGCCTCCGGGCCTGAGTCTGTTGCCTCCGTGGCCTCCGGGCCTGAGTCTGTTGCCTCCGTGGCCTCCGGGCCTGAGTCTGTGGCCTCCGGGCCTGAGTCTGTTGCCTCCGTGGCCTCCGGGCCTGAGTCTGTTGCCTCCGTGGCCTCCGGGCCTGAGTCCGTTAATGCCCATGTTATGGAGCATAAATTGAGAGCCGCCGTGTCGGCTGTCAGTCGCAATGTCCTTTCTTTTAGTACACTATCACTTGCCATGCCAGAGGTCCGTGAGTCCTTCCGAAGTGCCAGAGGTCCGTGAGGGTCCTTCCGAAGTGCCATAGGTCCGTGAGGGTCCATCCGAGGTCCGTGAGGGTCCATCCGAAGTGCCAGAGGTCCGTGAGGGTCCATCCGAAGTGCCAGAGGTCCGTGAGGGTCCACCCGATGTGCCAGAGGTCTGTGATGATCCAGCCCCAGAAGGGGGTCCTTGCATCGTTGACCCAGGAGGGGTTCTTTCTGCTCTTGCCTACGGGCATGAGATCCCGTCTCTCTGGAGAGCCGTCACGGTGGCCGTCATTCCGGGAAAAAAATTTTTGGGAACTGAACAAAATCATTAAAAGAGGCATCGTCATGAACTTTCCTAAGGCGTCTGGAATCCGCCTTCTCAAGGGGGGCATTATGTTATGGCAGCATTGCCATTTTGGTCTGTGTGCGGTGCCTCTGGTTACTCAGAGGTGCTGCTGCTGGTTTTTGCATCCTGCAGTACCTCTGTGTGGCCAGAGGTGCTGCTGTTTGGCCCTGCATGCAGGGTTGTGCTTTCTGAGGACAGTCCCAGCTGGTGTAATCAGCTGGGCTGTTCTCGGAGTGCTATACCCAGCTGCAGCACATGTGAGTAATTGTGGGCCTGTCTCCATGTGCTGCAGCTATTGGTCTGAGCTGCTTTAAAAGAGGCATTGGCCCTGAGCTCAGGGCCTTTGATAGCTTTTGGTTTGTGAGCTTCATGTTTGTTTGCTAAGAGCTTCTTTTGCCATTATCCTGAATCCTTGTATCCTGAATCCTTGTATCCTGAATCCATGTATCCTGAATCCATGTATCCTGAGTCCATGTATCCTGAGTTCCTGAGTCAGTTATCTTGCTTTTGATTTAGTTTCTGTATGCATCCTGTACCTGTTCCTGAGTAAAGCAGTGAGTTCCATCCAGCCTGCCTCTGTCCGTCTGTGCCTCCAGCAATTATATTTCTGTTGTGCTGTCCTAGCAACTCCTAACAGGACGATACTGCACATGTTCTGGTCCCAGTGTCTGTCACCTGCATTGTACAGGTGCAGGGACTGCATCAGGGATCGGCCACGGGGGTGCCGGCATCGCGGTTAGCAGCAGCCCCCTCTTACAATCGTATGTCAATTCTGGTTTCCCAGTAACTCTGGGGAGTTCATAACACAGGGAAATGTAGCAAACATGGTGAAGATAAATAACGACACCTTAGAGCAGGCTTTCCCAACCACGGTCCTCAAGGCACACCAACAGTGCAGGTTTTGTAGATATCCAGGCTTGAGCACAGGTGACTTTAGTATCTGAGGGATTCTGATTAAACCATCTGTGATGAAGCCTGGATATCACTAAAACCTGCATTTTGGTGTGCCTTGAGGACCGTGGTTGGGAATGCCTACCTTAGAGTATCAGAATATTTTCCTTGGCACCACAAGGCCAAACCTTTCTTGTTGACACATTTCTAGAAAAAATATTAAATGAAGTGCATTGTGTTTTTATGTCATCCTTCAGTTCACATGTGGTGAGGGACCAGATATTTTTTGTTTGCCCACATATTTTATTATTTGCAGCCGCCAGCTCTGGTTTTGCCTATTGCATTGACCATAAATAATCTAAACTGGCTCTGGACCACCAATCCAAGGCACCCCTGCAAATATCCCAATGCCCCTAGTTTGGGAATAACTGGTGAAGATGCTGACATACAAATGTTAAGGTGTCCACACATTACAAGGTTACTTGAGACTATGGGGGTGATTCAACACAACTGGGTAAGCAGTGGTCGTTGCTTAGCAATCGGCTTAACGCCACCCCTCCAAAAGCATGCTGCCGAATCCCCTTGGTACCCTTCGAGGGAATGTGTTCACTAACACATCCCCTTACACAAATCCACAATGAGGAGAAATCATTCAATGGTCGCCGACCATTGAATGATTCTCCTGCCTTCGGAAATAAAAATCAGCAGAAACTAACTTTTATTTCCTCCGCAAATGGCAGAATACGGGGTTGGCACTGATGCCCTGTCCCCAGCAAGCATCAGCCCACCCGCGTTCCCATGGGAACGCCCAGCATTTTCATTGGATGAAAAGGAAGGTCTGTGTATTCTACTAGAGAATTTGTGAGGCGCCTTCGCAGGACTTGTTTCCCCGGAGCAGCTGCTTGAATATAGGGTAGTCACTCCCTATTAAGTAGAATGACAGAAAAAACAAAACAAAGAAGCAGCGCTACAACCACAATGAAGTAATGACTCAGTATTAAAAAAATTATTTTTATATAGACTGAAAAAACACATAAAATTACATCACATGCATAGACATAAAATAACAATTAAGAAATTAATAAAAAGGAGGGTATCTCACTTAACATATTTGCCGGATCCAGGGGTACTTTACCATCCAATACCCAAAGTACTCCTGGATCCAGCAAATGTGTTAAGTGAAATACCCTCCTTTTTATTAATTTCTTAATTGTTATTTTATGTATATGCATGTGATGTAATTTTATGTGTTTTTTCAGTCTATATAAAAATAATTTTTTTAATACTGAGTCATTACTTCATTGTGGTTGTAGCGCTGCTTCTTCTTTGTTTTATTTTCATTGGATAAAACATTGTGCATTTCCATGGGTGAGCCCTGTTCCCATGGCGGTCTGCCCCTGGTCCTTCCTCTCTGCAACAAACGCCCATTCGTTGCTAAGGTCTGCACATAAGCACATAAGCGCTTGTGCATTTGCAGACCCACCATCGGAACAGGGCCAAATTCGCCCCTTTCTGAATTGTGTTGAATTAGGCCCTATGTTTATTTTTACAGTAAGGTTTCAAAGAAAAATGTTGCCCTCGTCTCCCTATGATTTATGACCAGCCCTGCTAATTGTAATCTTTCAGATTTATAACAGATTTAGGTACTTGTTTCCTAGCATGGCACCCACTACTCTATATGCGTAGAGGGCTATTCAGGGTAAGTAAATCGCATCGCATCACATCGCATGTCATTAATGGCATGCGATGCAATTTTTTATCGCATCCTATCTTATTAATGTATTCACTGACTTAGCCCATTAAAAAGATAGGATGCGATAAAAAAATCGCATCGCATCGCATGCCATTAGTGGCATGAGATGCGATTTTTTATCTCATCCTATCTTTTTAATGGGTTGTCAGTGAATACATGTAAAAGATAGGATGCCCCCTCCCCCACTATCCACACCACCCCAAAATGTGGTGAGCGGCGGCGTAACGCTTCCTCCGACTTTTTCATTACCCCACTATCCACGTCGGCGTGGAGTTGATTTTATATAGTGTGGCGAGCGCAGCGAACCACCGAGCCTGAAGCGTGGCGAGCACACGCAGATTACTTTACATGGATTCCGTGTCCCCTCACGGGGCTCACTGCGCTCGCCACGCTTCGGACTCGGTGGTTCGCTGTGCTCGCCACACTATATAAAATCAACTCCAGGCCGACGTGGATAGTGGGTTAATGAAAAATTCGGAGGACGCGTTCCGCCGCCGCTCGCCACGCTTCGAGGTGGCGTGGATAGTGGGGGGGGGGGGGGTGTGTTAGACATATAACGTAAAAAAAAAAATCATCGCATGCGATGCAATGCGATTTCGTTACGGTGCCCTATGTAGAAAATCAGTATTATATTGAGGGAATAACATAGTAACATAGTAATTAAGGCTGAAAAAAGACGTTAGTCCATTGAGTTCAATCTATCTAACTTGTAACTACTGACTTGAGTAAGTCATATCTATAGGATTGCCATAGTGGCCAAAAATGTATCCAGTTTTGATTTAAATTCATTAAAAGTAGTTACTGTAACCACCCCCAACGGCAATGAGTTTCAGAATTTTACTGCTCTAATGGTGAAGAATCCTCTTAACTCAGTACAGAATTTATTTTCCTCGAGCCTCAGTAAATGCCTGCGTGTCCTAAGTATAGGCATATTAGTGACCAAATCATGTCCCAGTTATATACGCTTCCCAATCCTGTATTTGAACATACTAATCATGTCACCTCTCAACCTAATCATGTCACCTTTCTACAGTGAAAACATATTCAGCCTGGTTTACCTATATTTGTATTCTAGTGATTTGAGACCTTTTACTAGCTTAGTCACCCTTCTCTGTACCTGTTCCAATTCATTTTGTGTCCTTTTAAAGGTGCGGTGCCCATAATTGAACACAACATTCCAAATGTGGTCTCACCAATGCTTTTTAAAGAGGCACTATCACATTGGCATCCCTTGAATCTATACCCCTTGCCAGTGTCCAGTTTGCTTTTGCTGCTGCACTTGATCAGTGTGCACTATTACCCAATTTTTCATCTACAGTATGATGACCCCCAAATCCTTCTCTGCATAACAATTCCCTATAATAGCTCCATTTAGCCTATACGTAGCTTGTTCATTTTTGTTCCCATGATGAATTACTTTACATTTTTCAACATTAAACTGCATTTCCCCTCTTTCCACCCACCTTTCCAGTTTATTTAAGTCACTTTGCAGTGTTTCTACATCCTCTCCTGAGTTAATTTCCTTACTCAATTTTGTGTCTTCTGCAAATATTGCAATTTTACTCACTACATTACTTCCAATATCATTAATGAATATATTAAACAAGGTGGGTCCCAATATTGAACCTTGCGGGACTCCACTTTGGACCTTACCCCAGCTGGAATGTATGCCATTTACTCTCTGTCCCCAATTGTGCAACCAGTTTTTAATCCAATTACAATTTTTATCTCCTAACCCTAAAATACCTAGTTTCATTAATAACCCTTTATGAGGCACTGCGTCAAAAGCTTTAGCAAAATCAAGCAGTATTACAACAACAGATTTCCCTAAGTCCAGCCTCCTACTGACTTCCTCATAGAAGCTAATTAAATTAGTCTGACATGATCTATTTTTGATGAACCCATGCTGAGCCTTACTTATCACTTTCTCCTGTTCTAAGAAATTTTGGATACTATCTCTTATTCCATTTAATATGTTCCCCACAATGGATGTAAGGCTGGCCAGTCTATAATTTTCAGGGTTAGTTAGGGTTAGTTTTGCTACCTTTCTTCCATATTGGTACTACATTATGCGCCAGTCCCTTGGTACCTTCCCTGAGTTTAATTCCTCGAATATCAGATATAATGGTAGTGCTATGACAGAACTCAATTATTTTAGTATCCTAAGGTGTATTTCGTCTGGGCCAGGAGATTTGTTACTATATAGGTTCTGTAATCTATTTTTGACTATTTCCTTACTCAAACATACCGTTTGGGAGCAATCAAGAGCCGAGCATTTAATCTGTGGGAGATCTTCTAAAGATTCTTCCCTTGTAAATACCAAAGCAAATACATTGAATAATTCCGCTTTCTCTTTTCCTTCTATTAACGGTACCGTGCTTATTTTTTAGTGTAGACTTTAGAATTTTTGGGGATTAGATTTGCTATCTGTGGCTTTTTTACATTCAGTCTCTAATTTAGCCATTTTGATTGTATTTTTACATTTCTTATTACATTCTTTATATGTGGCAAATGATTTGGGTCTAGTTTTACTGTAATTGGAAGTAAATTGTATAATTGTTGCCGAAATTGCATTCTGAAGTTCTAACTTCAGCTTGCTCTTAATTGTATGACATACATCTGACCAGGAGAGGGCACCATTTAACAGTTTATGCTAGTTTCGTAATCCAGCTATCTTAAAGTAGAAGGCAGTAGACAAGTGTGGTGGCATTTAATCACTATTTGTATATAAACAAGCCTGTTCTTAGTAACAATTGCAATTTGTGAAATGATCACACAATTTTATTTCTAGCTGTGATATGTTAGAACTCACAGAGCAGCAGTAGCTGCAGTCATACGTTTGGATGCTATTTTGTTTCCAGGTACACTTATTGTGAAAAGATTTCAAGATCCAAGACATGAGAGATGAATATAATCTGTCTAGGACATTTGCTGCTGGTCAGGAACCATTCTACAGGTTGGTGAGTTGTAATAATACAGTAAAAAAATGTATGTTTCATACTTAAAGCCAGGTTACAAAGACTTTGTGCCAAAGTGGACAATAATGGTTGTGAGTAGCTTGCTTGGTACATTCTGTCCACAGAGAGAGAGAGAGAAATATTAATAATAATTAGGTACTTGTGTATTATCACGACGCCCACGAAATCGGCCGCAAATCGCATGCAAAAATCGGATGCGATTTTGCGGCCAATTTCCGGCCGATTTTTGGCTGATTTTTAACTTTTTCTGTCCGATTTGCATGCACCCTAATGGGTGCTTACAATGCTTAAATGCACCCCCATGCCACCCCCCAAGTATAAACGTGAACCCGAAGCGTGGCGAGCGCAGCGGTACGCGTCCTACGACCTTTTCATACCCCCACTATCCACGTCAGCATGGAGTTGAGAATAGAAAGTGTGGCGAGCGCAGCAAGCCACCGAGCCCGAAGCGTGGCGAGCGGACGCGTATACCTTCACAGGTATACGCGTCCCCTCGCGGGCTTCACAGGTATCCGCGTCCGTTTGCCACGCTTTGGGCTCGCCACACTTTCTATTCTCAACTCCACGCCGACGTGGATAGTGGGAGTATGAAAAAGTCGTAGGACGCGTACCGCCGCCCCTCGCGGGCTCTCTGCGCTTGCCACGCTTCGGGTTCACGTTTATACTTAGGGGGTGGCATGGGGGTGCATTTAAGCATTGTAAGCACCCATTAGGGTGCTTAAAAGCACCCATTAGGGTGCTTATACAATTTAAGGTACTTGTGTATTATAGTGGTGCCCCCGATGTACATCGCGCAATGTTTTTATCGAATCGCATCGCATGCCATGCACCCGATGGCATGTGATGCATTGCGACGCGATTTTTGCCCCTATGCGATGAAACATTGTATAAGCACCCTATAGGGTGCTTACAATGTTAAATGCACCACCACCACCCCCCCACTATAAACGTGAACCCGAAGCGTGGTGAGCGCAGCGAGCCCGAGAGGGGCGGCGGTACATGTCCTCCGACCTTTTCATTCCCCCACTATCCACGTCGGCGTGGAGTTGAGAATAGAAAGTGTGGCGAGCGCAGCGAACCACCGAGCCCGAAGCGTGGCGAGCGCACGCGGATACCTGTGAAGCCTGTGAGGGGACGCCGATACCTCGCTGCGCTTGCCACGCTTCGGGCTCGGTGGCTCGCTGCGCTTGCCACACTTTCTATTCTCAACTCCACGCCGACGTGGATAGTGGGGGTATGGCGTGGGGATGCATTTCACATTGTAAGCACCCATTAGGGTGCTTTTACAATTTTTAATCGCATCGCATTGTATGGCAGTGTATGCCATACACAATGTCATACAATTTTAAAATTGTATGACATTGTACAATATCGCGTGATATCGCGTCGCATCGCATACCATCGCATGCCTTATGGTATGCGATGCGATTGGCGCCGCTATAATACACAAGTACCCAATTTAATATTGAATAGGAGTTAAATGTCTCAATTGACCCGATTTTCCTGTTCAATGCCTCAATTGACCCGATTTTTCCATAGGAAACAATGTTAAATGGCCCACAGAGGCCAAATAGGCACCCTGAAGTGTGAAATGGCCCCCACAATTGTTAACGCCACCCCACGATCAACGTGAACCCGAAGCGTGGCGATGGGCAGCGGTACGCGTCCTACGACCTTTTCATACCCCCACTATCCACGTCGGCGTGGAGTTGAGAATAGAAAGTGTGGCGAGCCACCGAGCCCGAAGTGTGGCGAGCGGACGCGGACAGCTGTGAAGCCCGCGAGGGGACGCGGATACCTGTGAAGGTATCCGCGTCCCCTCGCGGGGCTCGCCACGCTTCGGGCTCGCTGCGCTCGCCACACTATTCTATTCTCAACTCCACGCCGACGTGGATAGTGGGGGTATGAAAAGGTCGTAGGACGCGTACCGCCGCCCCTCGCGGGCTCACTGCGCTCGCCACGCATCGGGTTGACGTTGATCGTGGGGTGGCGTTAACAATTGGGGTGGCCATTTCACACTTCAGGGTGCCTATTTGGCCTCTGTGGCCCATTTAACATTGTTTCCTATGGAAAAATCGGGTCAATTGAGGCATTGAACAGGAAAATCGGGTCAATTGAGACATTTAACATTGTTCCCTATGGGAAATCGCGGGCATCGCGTCGGTCGCATCGCACCCGATTTTTTAGTGCATTCAATGCCCGCGATGGGCGCCCTTCTAGGTAAAGAGTACCCAGCCCTCCTTAAGTCTAAAGGCAGGAGCCGCCACTGATAAGAGGCCATATTCAGGCGTATAATCTGCCTATGGATGATACAAATTTCAGTGGTGCATCTAAAGACTTGACAAGCGGTATTTCAGTGTCTATAGATTATGATAGTGGACATTTTGCATAAAGACTCAGGTGTGTATATACTAAAGGCTTATATACACGGGGCGATTTCTGCTAGCATGCATGCTGATCCATACAGGCTAGAGTATTTGCTCTTGTGGATCCCAGCGGCTAGATCGCCCATACACACATAGCGATGTGTGTATGGGCTATCTGTGTTACCAGTGTACTCTGGTTAGAACCTTGGCAGTTTTAATATCAAATACTTGTAGTCGGGATCTAGTCTGGCGATGGCGATGTGCAGGACCGTGCCTTGCCGTCGCTCGTGGGCATGCACACTGATCGTACACACAGCATACACATGGAGCGATCCGTGCTTAATTTCTTAGAAAATGATAACAAATATATAGAATATAAGCAGCGCTCTTGGAATAGATAAATTGAGTTGATTAATTAAAAATCACATTGATACATTATCACTGTCTGGTTCCATTTATAAAATAATTACAATACAACTATTTACTGCTTTTAAATAGTTATATTGTAATTATTTCATAAAGGAACTCTCATGGGAGCGCCCATGAAACGCTGGGCGTTCCCATATGCTAATGGGGCTGCCCAGCGTCCCCACCCCTGCCCGCTGTGTAGGGTGTGAGCACCTGGCGAACAGAATGTTCGCCGTGGGTGCACACACACTGCGTCTGCACGGAGGACCGAATAAACAGAATAAAGTCCCCAGTTCAGAATCAGGCCCATTCTGTACAAATGTAAGTTGTTAAGGTTTTATTTTATTTGTAGAGTGTGCAGAGTTCAGCAGGCATGACCCAGAAGATGCATGAAGCTGCTCAGCAGCTGCCAACACTCAAAAGTCAGAGATGATTAAAGCTGGAAAGAGCATGAATCTGTCCCTAAGCAAACAGCATCAACTGCATTATCTCCACTTCTTATCCAAGAGGCCTGGACTAAACTTCATTACCCATCATTTCATTATGAGCCAAAAAGTAACACACTACATAATGAAACATTAATTCCACAACTATCCACAATTTATTTGGTTGGATAGGATGAAGTAGAAAGTGCTTAAATCCATTTTAATTATCCAAACACTTAAAAACCATTTATCCCCAAATCTTTCTAATTCAGTGCACAGTCCCAGTTATCTGGTTTGCAGATCAGCATTCACGTCTGCATGCCTTGCTTTCCACAAGCAGAGACATTGGAGGAAATGTAATAGGGTGAGAGAATCAGAAAGTGAGAGATCTGGTAAGAAATCGCCAGTTTTTTTTAAAGCGGCAATCATTTACACTGCAAAATCAAACTGGTTAATTTTCTGTGCAATATACAAAACTGATAATAAATAAGAGGAATTATGTGGAACTGTATTCATAGTATAACAATCAAACCCAGTGCTTACCAGAGGAGGATGGGTGAGTCTAGAGAATTGATTGGCATTGTTGGCGATAACTGATGGGGCTACAGCATGACCATATATGAAAGAGGACAACTCTTGCATACAGAATTGGTGTGTCTCCACCACCCCAGACAGACCATAATGTAAAGGAAGAGCATGACAAGCTCTCGCTAGTAAAGATATTGTTAAAAGTATCACATTTCACAAATCACAGTAGTAGATATGGGGGCTGTGGCGGTTTTTACCTATGGGCTGCAGGGCTGCAGCCCCCCCAGGTAAAATCCGCCACTGTCTCTGACTAAGTGAAGCCAGATGCAATCTGTGAGACTGCTCTGGCTTCACTGTGACTGGCAGTGACTTCCTATTGGAAGTCCGACCTGCCAGTCACCCAAGGCCAGTCCCATTGGGAGTTCCCTCCCTCAGGAACGCCTCTACATGGGCTGCTGAGTGGCAGCCCATAAAACCAGGTCCTGCGCAGTAGCAGGACGATACTGCGCATGTGCCAGAACCGGGACCCGGAATACGCATGCGCCGGCCACACGTCGGGGACCGGGACCGATGCAGCTGGTGGAACCAGGAACACGGCAACGGAGGGGGGGGGGGGAAGGTGGAATCGCATCATGGCAACCCCCCTACTCTGGAGAGATAAGAGCCGCTACTGTAGAGGGGAAAATTTACTAAGATGAGTATTCTACTTCACATGTGATGTTGCTATGGGCAACCAATCAGAATCTACTTCTTATTTATTTAGCACCCTCTAGAAGATAATAGACAGGATCTGCCAGAGAGTGTACTGTGTACTGTGTGCCCTAGTTGCACTCACCATGCTTCGGGCATGGTGCCTAGCGTGGATGGTAAGGTATGAACATTTCAGTTTTTCTACAAAAAAATCATGAAAAGCTCATATCGACTTTTGTCAACCTTTTTCATGTTAACTTTTTGACTGTTGACATTTTGACTGTTAATGAATGGTTGTCGACCCGTTGACTGTCAACCTAGACACTGTCAAATGACTGGATACAACTGTAAAGAGGAATATTTTGCACTGGTTTTGGGCCATATTTTCCCTTTCGAACACCTCGTCCAAGATGTCTTACCATCAGTTGGGAGGAAGATGGAAGATAGAATTTGCTGCTCATAGAAATGATGAGAGCTGAGGAAGGCATCGCACACTGCACTGTCACCAGTCCCACACACTGCACTGTCACCAAATACACAGCCGCCAAATACGTATACGACCCATTACCAGTACAAACGGCAATGACATTGGAAAATATGAATGAGAAGAATACGACAGCTTTGTAAATTTGCTCCTTCGTATTTTTAGGTGGTAAACGGCTGATCCCATTCTTACCTGTTCGTACGGAGATCAGCCACATACAACCAATCATAGTAAATTTCCTCCTAGGAGTCAGTGCAGTATTAAGCAGGACACAGCTGTAGCCACTTTATCAGAGGCATATTTCTAGTACAGGATTGAACTCCGTTTTTGCCCCCAGAGTAGTCTGATTTATTATAATTGGGTCAGTGCCCCTGGGCCCCCCTCTAGCTAGGGGCCCCTTGTGGTTGGCATGTATTTTTCAAAAAAAAAAATGGTACTGGTCCTAGAACGGCCACAATCGTTAGTAATCGTGTACCTTAAGTTAAGGTAAACGACTAACACGATGGACCCGATTTCCTTTGAAATCAGGTCCATTTTGCCAGCAAAGGCAAAATCGCGTTGATCGCCCCAGTTGCGTTTTTGCCATAGGGTTCAATGTTAAAATATTTTTAACATTGCAATCGCGTTGATCGCGTCGGTCTTGTGCCATTATAATGGCACAAGATGCGATGGACGCGATTAACAACATTTTACATAGCACACAATGGGAAATGGCCCAATATGGGCCATTTCTCATTGTATATGCCCCCGTCATGGCTATTAATTAATGCCCCCCCATTGTGAACGGCACCCCACGATTAACGCCAACCCAAAGCGTGGCGAGCGCAGCGAGCCAGCGAGGGGCGGCGGTACGCATCCTCCGACCTTTTCATACCCCTACTATCCACTTCGGCGTGGTGAATATAAAGTGTGGCGAGCCCGAAGCGTGGCGAGCGCAGCAAGCCCCGCGAGGGGATGCGTATACCTGTGAAGTTATGCGCGTCCCCTCGCCACGCTTCGGGCTCGGTGGCTCGCTGCGCTCGCCACACTTTGTATTCTCAACTCCACGCCGACGTGGATAGTAGGGGTATGAAAAGGTCGGAGGACGCGTACCGCCGCCCCTCGCGGGCTCGCTGCGCTCGCCACGCTTCGGGTTGGCGTCAATCGTGGGGTGCCGTTCACAATGGGGGCATTTGAGCCATCAGGGGGGTTAAAATTGGGGTCTGGGGACAATTTTACATTGAATCCAATGTCAAATAGGGTCCCAGGGATTTGAATCAATGTAAAAATCGGGTCCATCGCGTTGGTCGCATCGCATGCGATTTGGTTGCATGCGATTGACGCGATTTTTCCGACCCGATCAAAATCGGTGTGGCCGTTCTAGGAAACAAGTACCAAAATTTTTTTTTTGTTTTTTTTAGCTAAAGGTTTTGTGCATGGGAGTGGGGTATTGCTGCAGCTTCACCTATCTGCCAATGTGACAATGATTAATGGTGCTGAGCATCAGGAGCCAAGGCACACTGACTGTACAAGTGTGCAGTGCATTACTGGGAGTTGACTAAGTCCCATGACACTTTGCACCAGAGGGCAGATGCTGAGACGTTTGTGCTGAGCTCTGATTGGTGGAGCTCATTACATGCTTCTCAGGCCCATGGAGAACAGCAGCAGCAGACTAGTCATGGGAGGGTTTTTAATCAGAGGCAACATTGGGACAAACACAGGCTTTTCATGTGGTATGTATGTATGTGTGTATATATATATATATATATATATATATATATATATATATATATATATACGTGGTTACCGGCACTCCAAGATACACATGACAACTGCCCGGGTGCTGCACTCAAAGAAATGGTTCTATCCTTGAAAACTGAGTAAAATCTGAAATGCTGGAGCTGATTGCAACTGCATAGTCATTTTTGTGAAGTCCACTTGCCACTTACCACACATCTCTCTCTATATATATATATATATATATCTATAATATATATCTATATCTACTGTATACTGTATATCCCCTGCAGTTACCCATTGACCAAGTTTATACTGCCTTTACTCTGTGTTTTGACAGTGTAATATTCTCCTATGCAGTTTGCGGCCAGTAAGAACAAGTGCAAGGGGGCCCCCCTGTCTAAAGTGCCCCGGGCCCCCTGAAGGCTTAATCTGGCACTGTCTGGGGGTTCTGCAGAGATTGCAAGCGGAATGTACAAAACGGAAAATGCAGCCAAAAGCCAGAAAACTGTTGTGGTCCATAATCCAGCAGTCCCAACATCCCTAAGGACAGCTGTTATCGGGAGAGCTGTCCTTTGCAATACAAATCACATATGTTAGTACAGTACTTATGCAAATGGTATCATAGCGGTAAGTGATGGAATGTAGCGCATTCAGGGCCGGCACCACCACTAGGCAGGACTAGGCATTTGCCTAGGGCGCCGGCCGCTGGAGGGCGGTACTGAGCCGCCGAGGTACCATAGAGAGGTACCCGAAAGCAGGTAGGGGGCAGCAGGTAAGTCTGTGATCCATCCTTCCTCCTCCCTCTCCCCTCTCTTATCCCGCCCGTGGCGTGAATCAATGCTGCTCCTCCCCGCGCTGCCCGCTCCCCGCTGGGGGGATTTCTGCGCGGCAGGCACCACCTGCGCTCCGGGGGGGGTATCGCCCACCGCAGTATCGCCCGACACCCCCGTGCCGCAGTATCGTCCTCTGCCGGCGGGCGGCGTGGGGGGGGGGGTTGCCTGGGGTGGGCAGGGGGCTTGCACCGGCCTTGAGCGCATTACAGAAGCCCTGTGCGCCATGTTCACATGAGTCTACCACAGAGTTGATGCACATTTGTCAGCTGCATATTCATGCTGCAAGGTAACCTGTAGAAGATAGGTAGACTGTAGGGATATAGCAATGCACAATACTCAGGTAGGCTGTGACATGCATGCAAGGTCCAGCTGGTATTAAGAGGCATAATGTGTGCCAAAGAAACATTTCCCATAACATTACAAGTGACCAGCAGCCTGAAGTGTTGGGACAAAGCAGGCTGGAACCATAGATTCAAGTTGTTTATTACAAATGCTCCATGGCTCCATGGCCATCCCCCACTGGAATTTAAAAGTGATAGCAGTTCAAATGTTCATATACATGCACGTGACTGCTGTGGGCTAATCAGGGAAGGGGTGGGATCAAGTGGCAAAATGGGGCTATGCACAGGAGCCCCTGTGCCTGTAAGAAAAATATTGCCGCATTTCTGCCATTGATGGTGGAGGACCCTCAGATTTCCGCCATCAATGGCAAAACCATCAATGATTGATTGTCATAGAAAGATAGAATTTGACGGCAGATAAGAACCATTTGGCCCATCTAGTCTGCCCCTTTTTTATCCTTCAGGTAATCTCAACCCTTTTTAATCCTTATTTCTTTGTAAGGATATTCATATGCCTATCCCAAGGCATATGAATATCCATTGTCATTCCTAATTCAAGTATGGAAAGCATTCCTGGGGAAGTGAGCTCTCTATAGTGCATGCATTTCCTGATGGTTATTGAGAGGGTGACATGACAAGATCAGAAACAAGGAAAGTTGTAACAATAACTGAAGAAGACAGACACAGGCTTAACAATGGGATAGGATACACAAGACCCAGCGTAATACAAGATTAGAAGACACAAGACCACAGGCCCTGAGGCACGCATGCATCCAGCATTCGCTCGCTTACTTTAAAAAGTTATATTTTAGTTCCAACAATATTTCACTCAATAGTACATTAATATTGAGGGAAAGGAAGGGGTGTGTATGTGTGTATGTATGTGTGTGTGTGTGTGTGCATGTGTTTTTGTGGTGTAGATTTGGAACAATGTATTACTAAACCATTGCTGCCAACCAGTTTGTAGATCATCTAAAAAGCGCTATCACTGAAGTCAATGGACCAATAGTCAAAGTCTGTGGAGATAGGAAAAATGAGCCTTATTCAGACCTGCTTGCTGGGCGTATTCTGAGCCCAGCAAGCAGGTAAACGTCACCCCGCCGAGACCGCATTCGCAGCCATGAACACAGGGGGAATATCACTCACCATGGAATGGCGAAGGCTGTGTAGAGAAGGGAGCTATGTAGCAAAGCGCTCACACGTAGCGATATGCCCATAAAATTCTGCGCCGTGCTGTACCCCCCCCCCCCCCCCCCCCTGCAGCCTAACCTCGGAAGTTGTAGTTTAGAGATGGAGATCTGCAAATAAATACTAAATTATTGTCTAAATTTGCTGCTAATTTATAAAAGGCTCCATTGTGTCTATAAGCCAACAGCAGTGATCTAGCCCATGTTTTCTTTATTGGTACTTATAGGGGGCTAAGTGGGCTTAGGCATTGATTCTTTGAAAATCACTTCAGAGACCTGATGGTAGAGACAAACGCGGCACCCAATTGTCTGGATAAACAAACCTCACCTCTGTGCGCTTGTCATGAATAGAAGTTAAAGTTTACCAGGCTGGAGTGGCCGCCATCTCCTACACCCTTTTCTATTCATTACTTCAAATAACAATCATTAGCCTGAAAAATAGGACAATCTGTTTCTCAGGGACCTTCACACAAAATATATGAGCCAAGGCAATTAGTGTCCTGAATTGTGCTGCTCTGGGAATTTCATTTAGTCACCCGGCTGACTTAAGATACCTTCATATCTATGCTATTTACAGAGAGGGAGACAATGTTGGCTAAATGAGAAGAACCCCCAAAAGGCCATATGTTACTGATATACTCGCGTCTCTCGTTGGGAAGGGCCAATGGGGTGACAATTCTTTGTTGCAGACACATGGCTCCTGTATTCTCGTGACAGCACACAGCAGCTGGACACAGACAGCACAAACTGTTGCCACCCGTTGTGGGCAGGACAGCTTCCCCTAAATAGCTGCACACTTGAGCAAGCCCATTGTCTGAAGAGAAAGCATTTCAACTGCCCATTAACAGCCATCATACAAGACAAGGCAGCTACACAGCAGAGAAAACCTGTAGGGCATATTGTTTGGGACAATTAATTTGTAAATTGCCGGTTTGCAAAACACACCATGAATGAATTAGCCGCAATCATCACATAAGCTTAAACAGCACTCATAGCACAGAATTCAGATGAATAATTAGGGTAATCATATGGGGAGAAGCTCCTCTTACTTCTCCTCAGGAATTGGAAATTGTAGGTATTTGAAAAACTAGAAAAATAGAAAACATTTTGTTTTTGTGATATTTTCTTCGGTCCACAAAAAAAAAAAAAGAACAGGTTTTGCAGGAAGAATTAGGGTTTCCCGATCTAATCGCAGCCACAAAGCAGAATACACTGACTGTCATTGCTCCAGATCTGTGTGTATACAGATGTGGGTACTCTTTACCTAGAAGAGCGCCCACGATTTTGATCTTGGGCATCGCAAGGTAAAAAATCACGTCGGTTGCATCTCATGCGACCAAAAAATCGCATGCGATGCGACCGACGCGATTACCGCGATTTTACATAGGGAACAATGTTAAATGGCCCAATTGACCCGATTTTACATAGGGAACAATATTAAATGGCCCACAGAACCCAAATAGCCACCCTGAAGTTTGAAATGGCCCCCCCAATTGTTAATGCCACCCCACGATCACATCAAACCGGGCGCGTAGCGAGCGCTGCGAGCCCGCGAGGGGCGGCGGTACGTGTCCTCCGACCTTTTCATACCCCCACTATCCACGTCGGCGTGGAGTTGAGAATAGAAAGTGTGGCGAGCGGACGCGGATACCTTCACAGGTATCCGCGTCCCCTCGCAGGCTTCACAGGTATCCGCGTCCCCTCGCGGGGCTTGCTGCGCTAGCCACGCTTCGGGCTTGGTGGCTCACTGCGCTCGCCACACTTTCTATTCTCAACTCCACGCCGACGTGGATAGTGGGGGTATGAAAAGGTCAGAGGACGCGTACTGCCGCCCCTCGCGGGCTCGCTGCGCTCGCCACGCTTCGGGTTGACGTTGATCGTGGGGTGGTGTTAACAATTGGGGGGGCCATTTCACACCTCAGGGTGGCTATTTGGGGTCTGTGGGCCATTTAACATTGTTTCCTATGTAAAATCGGGTCAATTGGGCCATTTATCATTGTTCCCTATGTAAAATCGCGGTAATCGTGTCGGTCGCATCGCATGCGATTTTTTGGCCGCATGCGATGCGACCGACGCGATTTACATGTTAACATGCGTTTCTATGTAAAATCGCGGGCATCGCATCGGTCGCATCGCATGCCATTATAATGGCATGCGATGTACATGCGATGCCCGCGATGGGCGCCCCTCTAGGTAAAGAGTACCCAGATGTGTTCTCATATACGAGTGTCTGTATGCCATACGGTGTGAGACGCATGGCGTGACTGAGACGATCCGCGGTGGATATTTCACAATATGCAGCAACTTAGCCCCATTATAGCTGCAGACAGTCTGGTCAATGTACTAAGTTTGGAGTTCTGTTGAAGATGGGATGTTGCCAATAGCAACCAATAAGATTCTATTTATTATTCTCTAGATGATGCTAAATAAATAAGTAGAATCTGATTGGTTGCTATTGACAACATCCCAACTTCAATAGAGCTATCTTAGTAAACTTACCCCAGTGTACCAGAGAAGCTAGGTTGCTATTTTTGTTACAAAAAATCACGAAAAACTCCTTTCGTTCTTGTCATGTGTCTATCTCCGCCATATGGACAGCTTTGACCCTGTAGACCTATTGCATGTCAACTTTTTGAGGTAGAACTATTGACTGTCTATCTAGAATCTAGATACTGTAGATCTATCAACCAGAACCACAGTGCGCATTCCCACGGAGTAGGAGTGGTGTGCGGTGGGGTGAGGCAGGTGAGGCACAGCCTTTTCTGTCATACTAACGTATGCGCCAGAGTTTTGAGTTTATAAATATGTAAAAAATACAAAGAACATATAAAAAAAATCTTATTTTTATTATTCTAATCATTTTTACAGTCAAAACTCTGGAGTAAAAAGTCTATGGCAAGTGAGGCAGTGCCTCACCTAGCTGCCTTTTCTGCACATCTCTTTTCAAAGGTCAGCAAATCTCAGTGTATTCTGCTACACATGTGTATAATGCCGGCATGTACCCCATGGCTCATACATTGTGTGCAAATCTGGCTCTGGTACATGCCAGGGACTCCTCAGCCATTTAACTTACCGCACGTCCCTGCTTTGCCTATGCCAATGTACTATTGCAATGTCACTCGCAGTGAGGAATAAGCGCAGTGATTGACAGGAAGTTTTGTTTTTGACATGATCCTATCTTAAATGTACATGGAGTCAGATACATACTATGTGCACGTAAACAACAACATTATTTATGTGTAGAGATGTGGAACATGAAGCATACTTGCCTACTTTTGAAAACTAGTTTCAGGGAGATTATAGTTGGTAGTATTTTGCACAGCGCCCCATTGAGGGGTCATGTCATGCTCCACCCAAAGGGCGTGTGTAGTTCCATATATGGAGAGATTGTGAAAAGAGGTTGTGACTGTGGCACCTAGAAGCGTTGGTGTGTACTGCTACATCTGAGGGGAATCTTTTAACCCCTTCACGACATTTGACGTACATGTACGTCATGGTCGGGAAGTACTTCCCGACATTTGACGTACATGTACGTCATGGATTCTAACTGTCACTGCGTCTATAGACGCGGTGACAGTTAGGAGATGTCTGCTGTCCCTGACAGCAGACATCCCCCCTCGTCGCCCAGGGGGGGCAGGGGTGCCCCCCCCGGTCGGCGATCGCTGTGATTGGCTGTTCAAATCTGAACAGTCAATCACAGCGTTTCCTGTGTTACCGGCGGCTAAGCCGCTCGGTAACACAGAAAACGGTGGTGATCGGTGCAGCACCGATCACCACCGAGCGGCAGCACCCCCCTCCCACCCGCCGGGCACTCACCCGGCAGCAGCAGCAGCTCCAGCGGCTCCACCGCTACGTCCGGAGCGCACGCTGCGCTCCCCTCCTCCCCCCTCCCCCCCGCAGCAGCAGCAGCAGCAGCATCATGCTGCTGCTGGAAAAGTGAAAAATTAAATAAAATTAAAAATAATGTGCAAATGTGTGTATATATATATATATATACACACACACATATATATATATATATATATATGTGTGTGTATATATATGTATATATATATATATATATATATATACACACATATATATATATATATGTGTGTGTGTGTGTGTGTGTGTGTGTGTGTGTGTGTGTGTGTGTGTGTGTGTGTGTGTGTGTGTGTGTGTGTGTGTGTGCGTATACCGCACCGATCACCAACGATCGCCAGCCCCCCCCCCCCTCCCACCCGGCAGCCCCCCTCCCTCCCACCCACCCGGCTGCCGCAGCGCCAGCACCCCTCCCACCCCCCCGCCAGCCGCAGCGCCAGCCCCCCTCCCAAAGCTGGTGACCAAAATGGGGTCACTTGTGGGGGGGTTCCACTGTATTGGTGCTTCGGGGGTCTTGCTAATGCGACATAGCACCCGCCATTCATTCCACCACCAAAAATCACTCCTTCCCTTCTGAGTCCTGCCATGCACCCAACTGGTATTTTTTGGTCACATGTGAGGCATTGCCGTACCCGGGAGAAATTGGGGCACAGATTTTGGGGTGCTTTGTCTCCTTCATTCCTTGTGAAAATTAAAAATTTTGAGCCAGAACTGCATTTTTGTGTAAAAAATTAAATTTTTTTACACAAAAATGCAGATCTGGCTCAAAATTTTTCATTTTCACAAGGAATGAAGGAGACAAAGCACCCCAAAATCTGTGCCCCAATTTCTCCCGGGTACGGCAATGCCTCACATGTGACCAAAAAATACCAGTTGGGTGCATGGCAGGACTCAGAAGGGAAGGAGTGATTTTGGGATTTTGCAGCACAGATTCTGGTTGAATGACCCCCGAAACACCCATACAGTGGAACCCCCCCACAAGTGACCCCATTTTGCAAACTACACCCCTCAGGGAATTCATCTAGGGGTATAGAGTACATTTCAAACCCCCCGGGGTTTCACCAATTTTGATACAACTGAGCTGTGAAAATGAAAAATTATTTTTTTTCATTTTCACTGCCCAGTTGTACCACAATTGGTGAAACCCCTGGGGGTTTGAAATGTACACTATACCCCTAGATGAATTCCCTGAGGGGTGTAGTTTGCAAAATGGGGTCACTTGTGGGGGGGTTCCTAACTTTTAGCATCTTATGGTGCCTAGAAACCTACATGGTGCCTAAAAAATAATCTCATAAAAAGGAGTCTCCAAAATCAAGTAGGTGCTCCTTCTATTATGAAGCCTGTGGTTTGGTCACCGTGCACACTAGGGCCACATATAGGATATTTATGAAAACCAAAGAATTGGGGGAATCAATTTTTAGTCACATTTCTCTAGTAAAATGTACTGTGTTCCTTAGAAAAATGTATTAAAATTGAAAATCCGAAAAAAAAATGAAATTTTGAAATTTCACCTACACTTTGTTTTAATTCCTGTGAAACACCTAAAGGGTTAACAAACTTCCAAAATGCTGTTTTGAATACTGTGAGGGGTGCAGTTTTTGAAATGGCATCATTTATGGGGGTGTCTCACATACAAGTCCCTCAAAGTCACATCAGAACTGAACTGGTCCCTAAAAAAATCAGTGTTTGAAATTTTCTTGAAAATTTGAGAATTTGCTAGTCATATTTGAAGCCTCCTAGTGTCCAAAAAAATTAAAAGGAAGTTGAAATAATGATTGCAACATAAAGTAGACATATGGTCTTTGTTAGTTATTAACTATTTTGAGTGGTATGATTATTTGTCTCACAAGCAGAAAATGTGACATTTTGCATATTGCTAAATTTTCCATTTTTTCACGATATTTTGGTATTTTTCACAAAAAAACACAGACTGTATCGACCCAAATTTACCACTAACTTGAAGTACAATGTGTCACGAGAAAACAATCTCAAAATCACTGGGATAAGTAAAAGCAAAAAAAAGTTATCCCCACTTAAGTGAGACATGTCAGATTTGAAAAAAAGGGCTCTGTCATGAAGGCACAAACTGGCTCTGTCATGAAGGGGTTAAAAGGACTTATATTCAAATGTAGATGAGCCACAAAGCAGTCAGTAAGAGTGCTGGGAAATGGTGCTGATGATTCAATGTAAATGTATCTATCTTTCATTCTTCCCCCCCCCCCCCCCCCAAAATATAATAGTGTAAAGTGGGCTAGGTGACATGAGGGAGATTGCTAGACTAACGAGGGAGAGAGGGATATTGCTGCTATTTCAGGGAGTCTCCTGCAGAATGCAGGAGGGTAGGCAACTATGACATGAAGTAGAGGCAATCCTGCTGCCTTCTAAAGCTGAGTGCACATTAGCTAATTCTTGTTAAATATCTGCACAATAATTATATTCTCATGCATATCGGCTAGTGTGTACGCACTACACCGATAGCGATGCACTCTGCCATCGGCACACAAGCTAACCACTGTTTATATTGAAAAAATGATTGGCGCTCCAGTGAGGGCTGAAAATCTATGGGGCGCTCTTTTGTCCTGTGAACCCTGGTGCAGTAAAGTGACACTGCAAAGTGGCAGCTCACTTTACAGCATCGGGGGTCACAGAGGAAGGAGGAAGCCCCAAAGACTGGCAGCGCTGGAATAGCCAATCCTCAGGTGGTGAGCATGAATCAGCAGTGGTGGGGGGTTTGCGGCACTGGGGAAGTTTGTTGCGACGGGGAGGGGGTGTTGGTGGTGGAGGTGGCGTTGAGGTTGATCACTATGCACAGCACAGCATTGGGGTATTTTCCCCCCAAAATACTTTGATAGCATACCTCCCAACTTCTTGTAGATGGGAAGCGGGTAAAGGGGGCATGCCGTATGCAAATGAGGGGCGTGGTGTATGCAAATTATGGCATCCGGGTCACGCCCCCTTTTACACCAGCTACGTCGCTGAATTACACCTGCAGCGTCTATTACTTCAGGTCCCGCCCCCCGCCAGAGACACTGCCGGCCCCGGGCAGGGGGCGGGACCTTCCCCAAAAAGTGGGAGGGTCCCACAAAAAACGGGACTGTTGGGAGGTATGTGATAGTGCTGCGGAGACCCATCGCAGGGACAGAGCTTTATTGCAAGCTCTGTCCCTGCGGCGATAATTTTGATACATTAATGCTATGGGCCAATGTTATCACAACGCATCTGCATCCTCAGATGCTGATGGTGAGAAATTGGCCCCTAAGGCTCGAATGAGCTGTATTGAGTTACAAAATAATGCAAAAGTCATAGTTAATTTGGGAGATGATACAGTTTGAGAGCAAGGGGGACTTTTAAGTGATATTTTTACCTTTTCTAATATGCAACTTTCCATCATGGAGCGTAGTCCTGTAATGTGACAATCGGGACAGATCTAATAACAATGTATACTGCATATATTGTACCTGTGTATGTGACCAGCAATATAAGAAATCTGCATCTCTGCATCATAGATGACCCCCACACTCTGATTCACTTAATATAACCACTCTTCCTATCCTTCATATGGTTGTGACCAGACCTTGGCCCAGATGTGACCCTACACAAGATTGTCCTGTGTCATAAACAACCATCTAGTACAGGCTAATGTGAATTGAAACTGTCTCTCTCCTGCCCATTGACATGTCTTGTCTGCGTCTGCTCTCTGTTTAGTACAAGCTCGCAAATTAGAATTGTATGCGGGTCACTAACCCTTCATGGTAGGGTCACTTTAGCCCTTTACTAGAGCTGTAAAAATGATAATTTCCCCATAGAGGTCTCCTGAGAAACTCATCATAGACAGTTTACACTGCTCTTGTGGTTTCTCAAAATATACAAACATTATCTAATCTATCTATCTATCTATCTATCTATCTATCTATCTATCTAGCTATCTATAATGCAAAGTGTTGTGTAAGGGTGCCATGACCTCATTGTTAAAAAGTATAAATATGTAATTCTCAGAACTCACCAGAACCATTGTCCAGAAGTAGTCTGGGTCTGGGAACTACAGAGTAGAATTTATAGTGATCCTTACTTCTATATACATTGCATTATGCAGAAAAAGAAGAATGAGCGAGCGAAAGAGAATATTCTTCATCCTTCAAAGACTGGAGGTACAGCGAGAATAATCAAAATATTTTGGAATGTAAGGAGTAAATTTACTAAGATGGAATGTCTATTGAAAATGGGATGTTGCCCACAGGAACCAATCAGATTATATAGGCCTTATTCAATTGTTTTTAACCAGCATTTCAGCTCGTTAGTCCAGGGGGTGGTGAGCTGAAATGAGCGAATGCGTGGCATATCCTGACCATAATGAGCGCGATTTGAAAATTGATCAATTGAATATAGCCCCACGATCTTCTGTCGCTTTAGATGGGAGATTGGGTGTGATATAACAATTGAATACCATCCTATCTTTTATATTCTAAATTGTGCTAAATAAAAAATAGTTCGAATTTAATTGATTGGTTGCTATGGGTAACTTCCCATCTTCAAAAGAACTCCCATCTTAGGGCCTTATTCTGCTTGGTGCGGTAATTTCCGAATTCTTTCGGAGGGCGCTTTTTAGCCATCTGCGCATGCGTAGGCAACGCTATGCGCATGTGCCATGCATGGTCTCCGTACTCGTTCTCACTAGTACCGTACACAATAAATGTCCACCAAATTGACTCGGGAAATATGGGTGTTTTTGGGCGTCATTCGGACTTACACAAGGGCGTGGTTTCAAAGTGGGAAAAACTGGGCGTAAATATGGGCGTACACGAAGGAGTGCACGAACTCTGGTAGGCATGCATTCGGACAGCACACCGACTGCAAACGAACCAACACGCATGAAATATGCGGTCTTCATAAGCAAGTTTCACTTTGCGGAGACCACTTGTTCATGTGCTAGGCATTCGGTTCGCCCAATTAGTACGCCCGCACCTGAAGCACTGTCAGCTGAACACAATACAATCCACTCCTCTACTCATTACTCATTAATTACACTCTTTTCATTGCTTCAATTGGAAGCATTGCTGACTAAAGGGACCATTACTTAAAGGGGTAACAATGATTGAATAGCACTTCACATGATGTAAGGGTTAATGTAAAGTGGTAGTAATGTTTTTAAGTATCAAATAGGATTTAATTGATTACAATTACAAACAATCCCTTTTTTATGAGGTATAAATCTGTCATGTGACAGATTTATGAGTTCAGATAATAGTCGTGAGTTTTGCGGAAAAACACCGCATCGGTGCGTATGGCCAGCTTCCCGTCCGTTCTGACGCTGTAAGACTGTGCAGAATCTTTGTGTGGCCACCGCACACGCACGGTTTGGATGTTGTCTGAAAACACACCCTCTTCTTAGAGAGCGAGTCCGTCCGAATGCGGAGGACCTGTGGGCGTTTGTTCTTACAATGTCCGCACAGCGTGGCGTGCAGGTCCGCTCCGAAAGAATTCGGAAAGTTACGCACCAACCAGAATAACCTCCTTAGTGTTTTTCTACCACTGTGCCATGGCACACTAGTGTGCTTTGAGCTGTTCTAAAGTGTGCCCCTAGATATAGAGAAGCCCAAACCAGTTTACAGCTACCACCAGTTCAACTGTTATTTACTGGTCTCTTCTTTTCATGTAAAGGGAGTATTTATTTTATTTTTGTTACCTGTGGGGACCAGTGTGATTGATTTTTTTATATAGGGGCCAAATATATATATATTTTTTTCCTGTGGGAGCCAATGTTTTTCGCCCTGTGGGGATCTCATGGTGTGCCGTGGCAATTTAAAAATCTTATTTAGTGTGCCGCAAGGTAAAAATCACTACCCTAAAGGATATATTTACTAAGATGGGAGTTCTATTGAAGAGGGGATGTTGCCCATCAGATTCTGGGTCAAAAGTGATAAAAAAGAGAGTGATAAACAGCCAGCCAATCAGCTCCTGCCTGACATTTTTCAAACACAGTCTGTGACATGGCAGGTAGGAGCTGATTGGCTGGCTGTTTATCACTCTCCATTTTATCACTTTTGAAGCTTAGAGAATCTGGCCCTCTATCTCTTAAGATGGTGTTAAATAAATAAGAGTTAGAATCTAATAGATTGGTTGCTATGGGCAACATCCCATGTTCAATAGAACTCCCATCTTAGTAATTGTACCCCTAATTGTCTGTTGTGATTACAATAGAGCAGTGGAAACCTCGGATACTCATTTCCAATCGCATAAAGCACAATTGTATAAATGGATGCTGCTCATTTGCAATCAATGCACAGCCAGGTGACAATTTGTCACCTAGCCGCATCCTGCTAGATTAATTATACTGCTCGCATGTACCACATCACACCCAAGTCATTTATCTGCTTAAATTCTGATGGGATGTGGCTGCATACAAGGTGAGGATAGCTACAGGGTATGTGTCCTAGTTCCATCTCCAGCATAATGACGGTTGCTTGTTAATGAACCGTCGCTGCTGCTGCTGCTGTTATTATTATTATCATTATTGTTATGATTATTATAAGAAGAGATCTGTTTAGCTTAGGATGTGCTGCTAAATGCTTAGTGAGTGCATGTAACTATTTTATCAGCGACATGCAAAAAATAATCGGATAAAACGCTCACTTATTGGTGGATGATTACGGGCGAGCATTATGACATTTTGCCTTTCCCCATCTCTAAAATCTCTGCATTTTAGATCAGATTTTACTTTCATTTGCTGCCATTAACACTTAGGAATTATACCGGAGTATATTTCAAATGCTAAATTCTCTGTGATGCGGATTATGTGATCAGAAATAAATATGAATTTCTCAAGTTGGCCTTGACTGTGTTGGTAATCAGGAAATCGCTTATCCGTAAGCTAAAATAGGGGATTGTATTCTTAAAAAAAAAAAAAATTGAATCTAAAATGCTTTTAGGATGATTTATTTGGAATAAAACAAAGATAAAAGTGCACATTTATTGTCGTCAATTGCTAAATAAAACACAGCTAGAAAATAGTCCTACGGAATGGGGCTTCTGAGCTAATAGATCATCATGAGAATCATGGAAAAAAAATAACAGGATTTCATTATAAAAATATATATAATTCCTTGTAAGTCTACACAACGGGCTGGCAGGACGTCGGCTGTTTCATTTCGCTTTTATTTAAACTTTACATTCTAAACCGGTACCAATTTGGGTAAACTAGGCTTACAGTACCGATAATACTCGACGAGGTTTATTTTGTTAATTTCATTCTTTTATACACAGCATCTATCCTTGTTTGGGCTCAAGTCATGAGCAATACACCTTTATTAACAAAACTGCTGGGTTAATCTCCTTTAAAGCTCTGGACAGAAATACCAAACATAATCTATCTTACCGAGGTTACTGCAGATGCACTTGAGAAAATTAGACCATCTTCATAGAAATTAGGTATTTTTCTTATTATGGAGGAAAAAAAAATTCAGCCGATTAAGTAGCAATGGATTTTCAGCATCAAGGTTGTGTCCTATATAAATTATTGCTTATTTCTGTGTAAAATGGGCAACAAAACACCGGAGAGCTGCTTTAGAGGCCAAGAGTATTCTACAATGAAAGATTTAAAGGCCACCTTCATTTTAGAAATGGTATTTTTCTAGGAATTAAAGGTGCTAAAACAGTTATAAACAGAGTACTGAATGAATAAAAAGCTAAATATCAGACTCATGTGATTCAAATTTATCCCCAGCTCCGATGGTCAGGATTTGCGCATTTCTGCGCATGTGCAAACCCTGGCACCGAATGGCTTTGGCGAGTTACACACTCGCCGGGCCGCTCGTTGCGGGGAGGGAGGGCCTGGGGCAGCCGGGGGCAGAAATGATGCTGGACCATGGCAACGCCCATCGTTTTATGGGTGACCCCATGAAAATGCTTGACATTCCGCTGGAAACACAGGCGGCCCGATGCCTGCCAGGAGTGGGCGGCTGACATCACAGGACGTCAGCGTCCGCTCCATCTTTGGCGACAACTGTCCTTATTTACCATGTTCTTGTCCTAAATTGCCTTGTACTGTAATTTGTTATTTGATTGTTTTTTTTTTCTTATTTATGTATTTTTAGGTTTCAGAACCCTTGTAGTGCCATATAAATAAACGATAATAATAATCAGATCTCAGAATCTTGAGTCTGTGCCCGGTTTGATTCTCTACTCTACAAGTAGTCTGCAATTTTCTTTTCTTCAAATTTCTCTCTACTGAAATGCATGTGTCATTATTATATAGTCATTTATAAATGTCACAAAGTATCTAGAGCATGTTACAAAGTATCTATATCCACTGTCTGACTCCCATTGGACCAGGATCGTTTCTAGAGAGGAGAGGACTCGAGTGCAGCCTCTGTTGCAGGCCTCCTCCTCTCTGGCGGTGAGTAGACCCTGGCATTATGCCAAAGTCTACCTCGCATGTTTAGGTCATGGCGTCCGTGTCTTGTTCCCAGGGACATATCCAGTGTGCATGTGCAAATCACTCGGAAATGCCCGCCGTGGCCATTTTTTTCGAGTGATTTGTGTCTCCGGGGCTGAGATGCCACCGCTGGTCAACAGGGGGGTAAGTATGATGTATGGGTGCAGTGTATGCGGCCTGGGACCCAGGGGCCCATGTGCACCAGGCACACTACACCCATTATAGAAACGCCTATGAATTGGACCTCATACATCTGTATGTGCTATCCCAAATGGTGCTGTAGCTCTATTTGTTGACTTGGGGAATGTCTGACATCTTTGTTTCCCTACTATGTAGTTCTCGCAACTGACATTCGTATGACTGTCCTATTTTGTAGCTTCTGTACATTGTTGCATCATAGCTGACCAAATCTTCTATGCCAGAGTAGAATGTCCAAATTTTGAACATGATGTAAGAAAAATCAGAAAGGATGTACTTGGACAGGGAGATAGATAGTCATCAGCTTGTAGAATATTGTGAACTATTTATTAACCGCTATTTATAAAGCACATGCTTATTCTGCAGTGCCGTACAGAGAATGCTTCAGTCCCTGCCCCAGTGGAGCTTACAATCTGTTTTCCCAATTACAAGCATACATAACATGCCAGGGTACATTTTATATCAGAAGTTAATTATCCTCTTCAGACATATGCCACATACACACAAGATGATTGTAGCCCTATTTCTAAGTGCTCTGAATTGATCACTTAGAAATGAAGCACGGATCCCTTTGTGGACCTTATTCAGGTCCATTCGTAGCAGCACTACGTTCGCACGGGGACCGATGTTGTCTTACTGCGCATGTGCATACACAGGGTGTATGCACCTGTGAGATGGGTGTAGGGGCGGTGCGGTGTGGTGCCTGCTGCCGTGCAGGTGTCATCAGACCACTTACCTCTCACCTTCAGGACGTGCCAAATCACGGTCCTGGAAACTCCGGCACCCGGACACGATGGACCTTCCTCCCGATGGATTCCTCTCCGTGTGTTCCTGGCCATACTGTTAGGAACAAAAGGGTGGTTAAAAAGGCTCCACCGTTTAACTCACAGAGAGTTGAAGGTGGAGGGGGTTATGGGTAGCCGCGACCTTCACTGACTGAGTGAATGGTCATCATTGGCCGGAGCCTCAGCCACCCAGTTTCACCTATAGGCGCTCGCGCACCCAGGTGTTTAGATAGGGGACCCACACGTCCATGTACAGTCCCTAAGCCGGCACGTAAGGGAAGGGGAGACAGAGAAATGTAAATACTACTCACTCTCAGGTTCTTGTCACCTTGACGGGCGCTCTCCAGCACCTGTAGGGGAGACACAACCTCCCTATCCTATAACTTTCCCTAACACAGGCTAACTGACCTATGCTCCCTTAACAACATTACATTGAAGTTGCAGGTATCTAATCACTCAAACAATTAACTAATATGCAAAACAGTCAAAAACACAGACAATAACATTAAGCAACAGGGAATACAATCAGACGAAATTGACTAACAGGCCTTTAGCGGCTGTGCAGGCCTAGAGCCTGACTAATCATTTACACAAGTGACTCTGTCATAGTGCTAGAGCCACTTACCACCCTCCTAGCTGCTCCAAGGCCTAATACCTTTCAATGGCCACAGGCCTAGTGCCTGTCCTACTGGGCCTCAGGCCTCACGCCCGGCTATTGTGCCACGGGCCTAGCACCCGGCTAAATGGGCCAACGGGCCTACTGCCCGACCTATAGTGGCCCATGGGCCTACTGCCCGATACCGGGCCTCAGGGGGAAGGGGCCATGGCCCAACTAAACACTACGGGCCAGGAGGGCCTGACAATCAAGTGGCCACGGACCGAGAGGGCCCGACTGAATTACCCACAGGCCGGAAGGGCCTGACAGTGCCCACGGGCCTAGTGCCTGACACCCGGTGGTCTAGGGTAGGGGTAGGTGGCCTGGGGCCGTCTACCTGATGTTGGGAGATGCTTCCCACCCCCACTGGCCTCTCTGTGGATCGCCGCCATCTTCTGCCGATGGCCTGTCCTGGCCAGCGGCGCCGCCGCTTCTCCTCTTCCTGCAGAAGGCACCAGAGATCTTCTTTCTTGATCCCGGCGTCTTCTGGCCTCTTCAGGGGCCGCCGGAGCTCTTCTCTCCGCTGCCGCTGTCTCCTTCTCCCGGCGTCTTCTCTCTTCAGACGGGGCGCTCCTGCGCTCCTCCGGCATGGACTCCTATTCCTTCTTCGCCTCCCAATTCAAGAGCCCTGTTTCGCTTTCGAATACCGGGATATTCAAACCGCCACCAGCGGCGCTTTGGATTGGCGGCCGCAGCGGCGAAGCGTCCCCGCTTCGCCGCTCTCCGCCGCACTGGCAGTGCTGGGATCGGTGCCTTGATCCCAGCGCTGTTCCTCTCCCCCACCTGCTGCTGTTGCTGCTCCGGTGCTGGGAGCAGGGAAGCTGTCCCAGCACTGGGGCACATCATTACACACCCACGACTAACAGCCTGTTCGCTGGGTGCACGCACCCAGGATAGCGGGCCGGGGGCAGATAGGCACAGGCGGGTGGCACCATTAGCATATGCTCTATTCTTTAAATCTAAGCAAATCCTGTAAAACATCTGTGTAGTGTATTATTTGATTCTGTTGATTTTTACTATTTTTTATGTTCGAAAACTAAAGAAATAATATATAACAAGTTGTATTAATACTTGTTTTATTAAAAAATATATCCAATATTCATTAAAGAAAAGGAAATACTGTACTGTACATCAAGTTATACCTTTTGATTTTCTTAAACAAGCCCCAGGGGCTGGCAACTTTTAGCCTAGGGGGCAAGTCCAGAGCAGTGGCCCATAATTAACAGTACAGCATTGATTCCTGGAGATCCACCTCCCCAGGAAAAATAAAATATTGCTGCAAATGGGCAGAGAATAATTCAGTAAGAGGGCAGAGCTATGATTGCGCAATCAGACAGACAAAAAAAAACCTTAAAATGTGCTCCATCAGAGGTGAGGTGTGTGTGTGTGTGGGGGTGGGGGGGGGGGGGGGTCTGAGGACTGGGAAACCCCACTGCTCCCCCTTTATAATAACAGCAGGATAACACGTCCAACTTGGGCACAATCTCTCAACTTAATTTGGGCAACCACTAGTATCCCCTACCTTGGGATCCAATTACCTAAGAACTTATCATTATTATACATGCTTAATGTTTCCAAAATTGTATCTAAGGTGGTTTCATTCGGATCTGAGAGAATGGCATTATTTACAGCTCTCATTTTTAGGCCGAGTGTATCTCATAAAATTATCTCGTTTCCCAAACTACTTTATCCCCTCCAACTTCTACCTGTATTCAAAAGATGAAAACCAACTTAATAGTGCATTCCACAGATTCATGTGGTCAGGCAAAAAAATCTAAAATGAGTCTCAAAATCTTTAAAAAAAAAAAAAAAAAAAGAAGGGGGTATTAACCTTCCACACTTAGCACTTTACAACCAAGCGGCGATATGCCGTTATATCAAAGATTGGCTTACCTTTACGCTAATTCTGAGCTAGAACAACAACTTATCCCCGACATACAGTATATCTTATAGCCTTCCTTGATATGGATAAAAAATACATACCTCCTACAATACTAGAAAATCCACTGTTAACCTCCATGATGGAAAATCGCAATTCCCTTTTCGTTCATGGTCCTACAAAGGCTTATCTTCTGTTGGGTGCATAACGGATATTGAATCCCGCACACCCCTCACCATCACACAAATCAACAACAAATACAACTGTACTAAACATCATATGTTTGCCACATATCAAACACAACATTACACAAATGCAGTCATAAAAACCCTTTTTCTAACTTGACATACCATACCTGCTTCCTCTTACAGGGAAATTACATTATTAAAGCTACATCTCACCTTCTAGGGTGTCTCAAATAGGTATAAAAACCTCAGCTTCATGTCTTGAATATAGCCACATGAGTGTGGTATGCCGTTCTGACACTCATTAGCCTGACATCGGGATCACGACCGGCCGGACTCAGACAGCATGGCCAGCGCAACAAAGCCCCATGCGGGCACGGTGGTGAGCTATGCTCGCCACCTATTCTATTCTCCCTCAATTATGGTTGTGGACCCCCAAGAGGGAGAAAAGCCGACGGCCGTCGGGAACCTGGCCATCTGTGTTTTAACAGTTGGGATCCCGACGTCGGGTTAATGACTGTCGGGATCCCGACTGTCGGGACCCCGTCCGGCACCCAGCCACACACCTGCCACTCTAGTTCACTGCCTCTGGGATTGCCCAAAGATACATCAATTTTGGGCCCAAATTATTAATTATATTAACTCATTTACTAAAATAACATTCCTGGTGTCCCCAGAATGGGCTGTCCTTGGGGTAATGAAAGCCTTCTCAAACCTTACACCTGAAGACAAACAGTTTCTGTCCATCGTAGCTGGAGTGGCTAGAAAATCTATATTTCAACAGTGGATTTTCCCACACCCACCTTCCTTGCAAATCTTAGTAGAAAAACTTTTCTTTATCTTTAAAATTTCCTGGATTGGATCCTGTAGCCGCGGCCATGTTTTGTAAGCCAGCGCCGCTGGCTACAGGAACATGGCCACCGGTGGTGGAGGAGGAGGAGGTAAGGCGGCCCACAACAGTACCTATAGAGTGGCCTGGGGGGCACATGGCACACTACCCCCGGCCCAGCCCACCCCTGATGCCCCTAATATTCTACCTCTTAGACCTAGAAGGTGGTTTGAGCAACAGTCTCATCTTTTTTTTTTTTTTTACTTGAAGCTAGGCGTGGCACTACAAGTTTAGAGTTTAGGAACATCCTCTTCTGCAATTTCACCTGTTCCATTCTCATCTTGAAGACTCTACAGGTTATTTGTACTGCTGTGATTGGGCCAAATTGGTGGTTTTACCATGGAATTTGGTTGCAATTTCATATTTTACCCAAACTGTTCTTTACCCCCAAGGGTAACCATTTTTTTTTTTCAAAAAAAACATTGAATGTTTCAATCTTTATTAACAATGTTACCATTACAAATATTCAGAGAAATCTTAAAAATTGACCTGAATGTTTTTGTCTAGTTCCCTCAAGTACAGAGATAGCAAATATACTTATATCAAACAAAGGCATTACTAGAAACAGGGATATGTATTATCTTATTTTTTTTATTTTCTTTAGACTTTAAATTTCACAATAAAAAAAATAAATAAAAAATGTATCAGTTGCCAATAAGTCTTTCCTATTCTAGAGGAATGCAGGCTGGATTTGGTAGAAGTTACAATAACATTTGCTTTTAAATCCAACATAGTAATGACTGGCATGTTTTAGCTGGTTCATTTATTCCAAGCAAGGAACCAGTATTGTTGATCTAGATGAAAACCCCCCTAAAGATATCACATGTCATGATGCTGAAGCACCGGTGCTATCACAGTGTACGCACCCGATGGCTGACGAGCAGGAATGCATTACCCTCATCCCCATTACAGCATTCAAAAATGTCTTCATGGCACCGAATGATGCATCATTACTAAATATAACTTTACATAAGGGGATCAAGTAATCAAAAGTGTCGTGTACAGACATTTGGATTGATGTGCCCTGCTTTTGTGTACAAAATAATGTGCTAGTTCAGAGCAGATGGGATTGCAGACAAAGATAACTGCGTCTTTTAGCATAGAATAATCATGGACCAAACGATGTGAGGAGACATTGAACACAGACTATACCTACAATGACGTCGTTAGACATGAGAAAAGTGCTATAGAAGGTGTTTTTCTGTGTAAAAGTGCCTGCAACCATTTCCCAGGTACCAAAAAAACTTTGATTATCATTATAAACGTTAACGTGAAGCATATTCTGTCTTCTTAATGCATTCCATAGAGAATTACCTTTCTTGCCTACACCCATGACAATAGTGTCTCATGCAATAAAGGCAAATTTACTATCCCAGTAATAATATATAATAAGGCGAAAACGAGCTATATTTTCTCAGAGTGAAGCTGGGTACACATGTGGCCAGTGGCGTAACTACTGTAAGGCAGCCCTAGCTGCCGCTTGGGGGAGCAAGCGGCAGTGGGGTCTGTGTAGGTGCAGGCACCTGCTTGAAGCACTGACATGTTCCTGCCTGCCGCTGCCCACTGGCTGAGCACCAGAGATACTCTGCCTCTTTCCTGCTTCAGCTTCTCCATTATGCGTGTGACGTCAAATATTTTGGCAGGGGGGAGCAAAATTTATAGTTACGCCACTGCACGTGACCGACTCACTTAGCGATCTAATGATTGGTAAGGGTTATGCAGAAATGTTCTTGCAAATACCCATCTACCAATCCGCCGGTTCTATTATGCCAGGTCACAAAATATATCAACATTTCACAACTGTCGTTACAGGTCAACAACGTAGTTCACAGATATATTGGCTGTACACAGGGGCCAATATATTGTTTGGTGGCTGTATGAGATAGTGGCAAGTGTCTACCAAGCTGTTTTGAAATATGGCATTATGGCATATGGCAATAATTCTTTATTATTGCAGCTTCAAATGTTTTCTTTATTAAATCTGCTAGGCAACTAATAATAAAAGATCACTGGGAACTAATAAGACAGGACAGGTGCTTCAAGGACTGAACATACATTAGTTTGCTTCACAATTTGACAAGTGACAAGTGTCATCATTTTCTGTAGCGAATGGGATGAAAATTGTCTGTTGAATAATTTCCATGTATACAAACACTTTGCAATGCAGTGACATTACTCTTGCTTAAAACAGAAATGTGGTAGAATCCCCATTATTAGGGTTTTTACTTTTTACAGCATTTCCATATGCTCCAATGCCCTTCCACCTGGTCAGCGCTGCGGAAGGAATCACCAGCTTTTGCTGGTGATTCCCTATAGAAGCCTATGGGCTTCTTACCGCAGCGCTGTGTGAGGGATCAGTCACGTATACCTCCCAGCATGCCCCGCAGCATGCTCTTACCGCAAGTGCTGTCCTTCGCGTTACTAATCGCATATGTTAGTGCATTTGCGATTAGTAAGTATGCAAAACCCGGCGATATGCGGCAAATACGGGCGGTGGATGTTAGAGCATCCCGCCCTTAGTCAGCAATCAGAAATGGGGTCTATGTAATAAAGCTGGCCATACACCAGAATAATCTGCATATGACCTGATCATATGCAGGTCATAAGAGCGGCCCCACGAGCGATTGTGGTTTAAAAGCACATACGATCTGCTTACGACCGCAAGGAAAGCCGATGGATCAGACATGCAGCACGTACGATCTGAGGGCCGACCTCTCGTCCCGCAGGGCCGCGCATTGTACCGATACTCCTCACGATGTGTACACATTCCGTCGCACGACCCGTCGAGATTGTACATTCAGGCCTGATATCGTTCAGGTGTATGGCCAGCTTAAGCCTTGGTGTGATAAAGTCAACAGAGATAAAGTATTAACCAATCAGCCCCTTTCATTTGACAGCTGTTAACATGACAGTTAACAGCTGATTGGCTGTTACTTTATCTCCGCCCACTTTATCTATCTCCTACGCTTAGTACATAGACCCCATATTTTTAGTATATATAAGTAACTTATTAAACAGTACATTGGTAGCTCCTTTAGTGTAATGCATTAATCACCCTGTACTTTCTTTGAATCATAGCCATGGGAAGAAAAGGCCAGAAAAATGCAATTATCCCTTGATACATTCAACGGAATTTTGAGATCAAATCCTTAGAAGAGAAGACTTAAAGAAAGCTGCAATTACAAATTTCGCACAGACCTCCAAAGAGCGTTCTAAAGGTGGCGGAATGCTTCCGCCTGTTAAATGACAGACTACACGGGCTATGTCTGAAAATGGGTTAAACACTTTATTCAGATGACTTCACTTTGGTTACGTTAGTGCTTTGGTCGTCCGGAGAATTAACGAAAGATAAGCTAAAAGTTCATTTATAAGAGTATTAAAGGATAATTATGATGGAGTAAATGCAGAGGGTCAAAAAGCATTATGATGAACATAGTCATAATATAGGGCTTGGGAAAATAGGCTAAAATGCATTCAGTAATACAGTACCTAATATTACCCCAAATTCCTTTAGTGTCTTGCGTGCACTTATTTTACTTTTGTAATGTAATTAATGACGTGCTAATGATTTGAGGTTTAAGCACTGAGCAGAGCATCTCGGTAAATTGATGGTCGCGACTAAAATGAAAGTTAAGACAGTTGCAAATTTGTGACCTTTTAATATCAACAAAATAATAAAAAAAGATTTCAGAGGAAATCTGTTTCAATCAGATTATACAAGAAGTGGGTTAAAGCTGATTACAAGCCCACTAAACACAGTATTTGTACAGTATTTGTTCTCAAACAATAGAGTTAATTCCACTTTAACAAGTATTATCTATCAAATCAATAATTAGTGGAAAACCATTAGAAACATGTTTACAAAAATAAAAAGCAAGCAAACATTCTATTCCAACATATTATTTTTATTGTAAATGTGTAATGATCTAATTTTATTTCTATAAAAAAAAAGTGTTGTTGTGCTTGGCTGGGAACAAGGGAGACTGAGGCACACAGCAAAATTGTATATGACATTATAGAATTATAGCACGCTGCAAGCAAAGACACCACTGCTGGATTTAGAATATCATTATATTTTATTACATACTGTATAAAGCGATCTGTTCTTGATCGGAAAATTTATTTTATTTTTTATTTTTTTTTGCTAAAAGTTTACATAATTGATGAAGATGCAAATTGATCTAATCTGTAAAGACTTGTACTGACATGCTAATATCATATTAGAAACTGCAAGTTCCGCTCATCAGCGGCTGCATTGCGCGTTCATTCTGCAGTGTGCCATCCATATGAAGTGCATGAAACAAACACTGGAGGCAGTTACATGGCGCAATTCGTTGAGTTTTATAACTTTTAAAAATGATGGGTATATCGTATATATTTCAGCAAATTAAAGTGATTAGAGTATATAAGGGTTACAATAAAATGACCGGATTCGGTATGTAATCCCGGCAGTCGGAATCACGGCAGTCAAAATCCTGACGCCGGAATCCCGACTAGGGGACACGTGGATTGCCCCCCTTGCGGGCTCGCTGCTCTCGCCACTTAGCGGGCCTGGTGCCTCACTAGACTTGGCACACTAATTTATTCTCCCTCTATGGGTGTCGTGGACACCCACAGAGGGACAAAGTTCCGGGATTTCGGCGGTCGCGATTCCGGCGCCGGGATTTTGACCACCGGGATTCCGACCGCCGGGAAACTGACCGCATCCCAAATGACCATATAGTGATATTGAAGTGTATATATACAAGCATGGATGGACTGGCTCAGCAGGTGCACAGGTGCATTCATTACTCATTGACACATTTTAAAAGATCCACAGGTGGAGTTAATTATTTCACTTGTGATTCTGTGGGGTCCAGAGGACTGAGCCTGTGCACTAGATGATATGAACATTATATCATTATCTATATCATTTTCATTTATGTCATTGATAATATGTCATCTAGTGCAGCGGTTCTTAAACTGTGGGTCCTGACCCCAAAATGGGTCCCGACCACCTCAGCATGGGGTCATGACTCGATGTTGCTGATCATTAGACTAATGTGTCTGTGGAGGGGGGACAGGGTATAACTCATTAGTAAACACCCACTGCTTCCCTCTTCCCATCCTCCTGTCACCCTTTTGCATCCCCCCTATTACCCACTGCCTTCCTGTCACAAAAGCGGTCACTTCACTTCACTGACCACATATGTGGCGGCCATAAAGTAGGAACTTGCTGGGGTTCTGTAATAATTTTTATTGTCTGACGGGGTCCCAGAGCAAAATAGTTTGAGCACCCCTGATCTAGTGTGTATGGTGCTTTAGTCTATATTGGCTCAATTACATGATGTGTAATGGCCTCTGTGGGGCTGACCACACCTCCTGCGCTAACGAGCCACGCCGCTTAAGCATGAGTCAATTTCAGTGCAGTTCCCTGGTCGGCCTGCCATGGCCCAGTCCAGCACTATATACAAGTTAGTCAAAATTAGGTTAAAAACACTTATTTATTACCAGTTATTTATATAGTGCACACATATTCCACAGCGCTTTACAGAGAATATTTGTACATTCACATCAGTCCCTGCCCCAGTGGAGCTTACAATATATATTCCCTATCACATGTACACGCACACACATAAGTTCTAGGGTTAATTTTTGTTGGGAGCCAATGAACCTACCAGTGTATTTTTGGATTGTGGGAGGAAAGCGGAGTACCCAGGGTAACCTCATGCAAGCACGGGGAAAATAAACTCCACACATGGTGGGAATCAAACCCATGACCTCAGTGCTGTGAGGCAGTAATGCTAACCATTACACCATCTGTACTGTCCATACACACTAGAGGATATAAGGAAAGACATTGCTCAGATAGAGCGATATCGTTCACTATTGTATTCAATAGTGTCTAGTGTGTAGACTCAATATCGTTAACGATGCACGTCATTAACAATGATTGAGTTCTACTGAAATTGCAGGTCAATTTGGCTATATAGCCAAATAACCTGCATGTTTAGCAGGCCCCGGTATTGCCACTGAATGATATCATCCAGAGATATAGTTCAGTATGAACGCAAAATATATTGTCCGCCTGCAGCCAATATTGTAATCTACCGCGGCCAATATTGTAAACTACCGGGGCGGCTAGTGTGTATGGTAGTATTACAACTATTCCATCAATACAAAACCCACCATACATGTCACATAAGGATAAACTAATCTTCTAGAGAGAACGACATGAAAAATGACATGTCTTTATTGGTCATGTTTTCCTATTGATAACCCCAAAATAGTATTACTCAGTGGGAATGTGTCCCAGGGGGATTGAACTGTTTTGACACAACACACACCTACTCTGGAGGTCACGTTAACTCTTGTTGAAACCAAATTTAATGCTTATTTCTAATTAAATAACAAAAGTTGTGCAACCTACAGTAGTTTGCAGCTTATTGTTGTAATGTCCCAGGCCTTCACGGCCTGGGAAATCTTTGATCATTGATCATTTTACACCAGGGCCGCCTTAATAGCATAGTGGGCCTTAAGCAAAGCAAGTCTGAGGCACCTAACCATCCATTCATGGGAAACAATAAAAAAAGTCTTAACATGCCCCACCTGCAGTCCTGCAGCATATCGCCACATACTTTTAGAAAGTGACAGCTCGAGCCATCCACCAATTAGCTCTGGTTGCAGTATGGAAGGCAGGTTCTGAATGCTGCCTAACTGCACTGATTGTTTGACCACCGCCCACCCCAGCTAGCAAGCCCCTAGAATTGTGGGGCCCTGGGCAGGTGGTCAGATCCCTTAGAAACGTGGGCAAAAATCGCCCTGTGTGTATGACCCTTTACACAGCACATTGCACAAAATAATACAATATTTCTATGGCAAACATCACACTTTCTTATACTCCCTGGGATTTCTGGGTGACTCCATAATGTTGGGAAATGTTCCAGGACGCCTAGGGAAAGTAAATGCTTTCCCGGATCATGTTTCTCTTTCTTGTGATCATGACCCTGCTGTGATTGGACATGATTTGAGCAGTGGTGGTTGGTGCTAGAAGTCTCCCTTGGACTTCCTCTCCAGTGTCACCCAGAAATGAGGTCCAAACAGTAAGCAACCATTGTAAACATTATCTTTATTACAGATTGTAAAGGGATTCATTTTAAAACCATACCCAAGAATACAGCTAGACAGCAGTTTAGGTAACATTAAAAAAAAAATACTTGTAAAAAGAAAACAACTAAGTCAGATTAAATGCTTTACTTACAATATGAAACAATGCCATACTGTATACATGTGTTTGTGTTAGATTCATACAGCTATACACTACTAAGGACAACAACTATCTGCTTATCTCTAATTGGTGGTTGGACAATTCAGCAAATAAATGACATGGTAAAATATTGCAGACCAGTGCAACATTTTCTACACCTCTGATTGGTTGAATCCTATAACATTCAGAGGTGGGGGATTTCTTGATCAAGTTTCACACTGTGATTGGTTGTTTGTTTGATCCAAGCATGTGCCTGTTCAAATGATCACTCTATTCCCCCGTGTTTCTGATTGGTTGGATCTTTTCATATGTTCAAAACACAAAATTAAAGTCTATATAAGCCCAAAATATAGGCCAAAATATAAGTTATCAAAGTGCAAAAGCATAAATAATGCGTGTTTTGTGGCCTCTTTAACACTTCCATACATACTCTAGATCTGACAATACAAACCATTGTTTTTAGTGTTACTCTGTTCATTAGTTTTTCTTTCTTGAAAGAACATAGATGAAATGTAACACAGTAATATTTATTGAATGCTGCTAATGGCTGTTTATGAATTGTGTACCCAATCATGTTAAGCCACAGTTCTCCTATGTAGTGAGGGACAGTTCTGCATGTGCACAGAATTGCAAAGTGTAGTGGAGAGCCTTGGGGGAGCCAATCATCTCCATTAGTATCCCCAGAGTGATGACAACAAGGCCATATCCCTTTTTTGGGCACACACAAACCGTACCTCCATAAATTCCATTTGTTGTTAGGTATGCAACTTCCTGCTTCTCATGAAAATGTAGTGAGAATATATTCTGCCATATTATAATCTTGTGTTGGGTCATCAGACTATAAATCATACAATTATAAGATCACATGGAGCTATATAATGAATTGTGTGATCAATGAACATCTTCACAGAGGGACAGAACATTGCCAGTGACACCAAATATAGTGTTGCACGTCTGCTTTGTGAATCAAGCCCTCGACTTCTCTAAGTCTCTTCTAGAGGGAGTAATCTCAACGTGGCCTTCATTTGAGATATATGAAATTGGTTTTGGCACTTCTGTCTCCTTTTGAACCTTCCTAGAGATGCAGGAAAGCATTATTGGTTGTAAAGTAGCATTAGGGTAGTGTGAGAATTCAGCTGGGATACGCATGCAATTGGAATGAGGATTGTTGTGTGCTTTATTGACAATCAAGGACATTGCAGGCTTTAACCGATTTAGCAGATTGAAGGCAGATTGTGTGGACGAAGGGGTAGAATTGTATATATCTAGGGGAGTGGTTCCGGAGATGACATTTAATCATTCAACATTAACACAAGACATCTGTCACATGTGGTAAGGATACTGAGCAGCTTGCACTGATACAATATCCTTTGTAGCCCATAATCACTTGAAAAAAACGAGTTTCTGCAGGAACTTCACTCGTACTGACGGTAAATCCCTGTGTTTTATTATAGCAATGCCAAGTAAATCCTTCAGTAACTTTATTAAAAACAAATTGATTCCTCAGTAGTTAAAGAGCATGCAGATACATCATGTATAGGCTAAATGGTATACACAAGACCAGGCTACAGTGTAGCCCTCCCTTCCCCCAAAGCATTCCTGTAAGCTCTGATGCAAAACTATGTCTTTATGAAATGAAGCAACTGAATCTCACACATGTAAGCTATGCCTGATACCTCATTGGAACCCCAGTATGAAACATGCAGTGACACCCATTCCCAGATAACCAAACTGCATGATCACTGCATCGGTGGATGTCCAACATCGATGTGCTAGACAGCCCAACCACACATGGTCCCTCTCCCGCATGAGGACCATTTCATAGTAATGACTATTTAAGGACCCTCTCATAGCTTACTTTAGTTTGTGTTTTGAGCCCCAAAAAGTGAATGTCTAGGTGGAAACAAAAAATATTTTTTTTATAGGCTCTTTGTAGTTATAGATGTAATACAATTCTTTATATTGAATTTGAGTGAAAGACAATTATTCAGTGAACTTGGTTCCTGTCTTTCTTGTCCCGCACCTTGCATGAGCAAATGAGCAGCAACAGCTGCCTCTTATGTCTCCACTCTGAACAATGGACTTTTTACTGCACTTGTCCTGCTTGTCTCACTGTCCCAGAGGACATCTCATCTTCATATTGGGCAATTGGCAGCTGTAACAGTTCTGTGGAATGTGGGAGAGGGTTGGGGGTTATTGACATCAATGCATTTGAACAGGTAGGCAGACCCTGAATGACAATATTGTATGTTGATCCATGTTACATACCATTTGGATCAATACTGTTCTCTTCGAGACTCTGCTCATTCAACTATGCCAGTCTCCCAGACTCAAGGGCCATAAATGACTTGATCATCCTGGCCACCTTCTGGGAGATGGTGATACTGCTAATGCACCATGATGTCATAGCCAAGGAAAATCCATCAGTGTGTTACTCAGGTTTAGGATGTTGAAGAGGGAGTACACGTAGTTTTGGAGCTTGATGGAGGTGAGGGCTTCAGAATTCTTTGCCCCTCACTCCCGAGTAAAGAGGCATATGTAATCCAATCTAATTTAATCCAGTGGGACAAAGAAACTGGAATATCACACTTGAAGATCTTGTCAGCACTCACACCACATTTTTTTAAGTATCAAATGCAGGCTATCTCAATATGATTAAATTGATGGCAGAGCCTCATCTCAATCTCAGACAGGACTAGAGTAACATTGCCTAGTCTACTGTGGTTGACCAAGATCAGCTATGCCAGGCGCACATTATCTAGTGATCACTGCTTCTAGTAGCAGCTGTCAAATTGCTCCTGTCTCTTGATGAGCTATAGGTGCATGCACTTTACATAATCAGTGAAGGGCAACAGGGTAGGAACATTACATTGCAATGTGTGAGGTGGTTGAGACCAGCAGGCTTCATCTCACTTCGTATAGCTTACTAAAGCCCCACACTCCTTTTACTGAACATCAACGCATGACTCAGATGGACTCATACAATCCTGACATCCAATCCAAGACAGTATTAGAGGATATTGCTGAGCAGCTGTCAAGACCCAAGGGGTCTCCAGCAGTGAGTAACTGTTAATATCACATAGGGGCTCCAGGATTGAGCAACTGTCAAGCTCACCAGCCGCACTCCAGGGGTGAGCAGCTATCCAGCCCCTAGAAGGGCACCAGTGGTGAATAACTATCAATACTTTTAGAGGGTATTCTTTCAGTGATGAGTGACTATAAAGTCCCTTCCCCCCTCCCAAACAGTGAAGTATCTCAGAGAAGCTACAGGGATGAGCGACTATCAAACTCCCCAAAGGAACTCTAGCAGTGAGTAACTATAAAGCCCTTTAATGGTGTTCCAATGGTGAGTGACTGTCAAGCAGTAAGCAATTATCAAGTGCCTAAGAATTGTTTCAGCTGTGTGCAACTATCAATTCATTTGGATGGGCTCCAGCAGTGAGTGACTAAGCCTTTAGAAGGGGATCCAATTGTCAGGAACTAATAAGTGTCTTACAGGGGCTCCAGCAGTAAGCAACTATCAATCCCTTCAGAGGGGCTCCAGAGGAAATTGACTATCAATCCACTCATAGGGGCTCCAGCTGAGAGTGACTATTATGCCCCTAAGAGGGTCTCCAGTGACATGGAGTTGTCAATCCCCTCAGAGGAACTCCAACAGTAATCAACTTAAGGCCATCAGAAGGGCACCTGCAGGGAGTAACTATCGAGCCCCTCAGAGGGCTCCACAGGTGAGTGAGTATCAAGCCCCTCACTGGAGCTCCATTGGTAATTGACAGTCATGACTCTCAGAGGGTGAGTGACTATTAAGCCCCTCAGGTGAGATCCACAGTGTCTGCAGTAGTGAGTTTTTGCCAATCTCTTCTGAGGTACTCCAACAGTAATCAACTCTCAATTCCATTAGAGGGGCTGAGTGACTATCAACCCCTTCAAAGGGGTTCCAGAGGCGAGTGACTTTCAAGCTCCTTTAAGGGGTTCCAGTGGTAAGCACCTATCAAACTCCTCAGTGGGTCTCCATTGGTAAGCGATTATAAAGCCCCTAAGAGTCTATAGCACTAAGTGACAATAATTACCCTCCAAGGGTCTAACTGTCACTGACTTTCTTCACACAGAGGGCAAGCACACTGCGTACTGTGCGCATGATCGGTCTTTCAATAATCGGCAGGGCTGCAAATTTGCAGCCCATTGAATGGCTCTGAATCAGGCCCTGCATCCGACCCACACTGTATCCAGCCTGCACTGTATCTAACCCACACTATATCTCTCACATACTGTATTTGACCCATACTGTATCCAACCCATACTGCATTTAACTTGCATTGTATCCTGCACTACAGTATATCTGATCCAGCTCACACTGTATCCCTCACTATACTGTATCTAATCTGCACTGTATCTAACCCTCACTGTATCCAACCCACACTGTTCCATGCACTGCATCCAACCTGCACTGTTTTCAACCTGCACTGTATACAACTCGCTCTACAGATGGAACTGCTATCATCCTCACCATTTGCAAGAATGGGGTGCGAGTATGTCAAGAGACTCTCGTGCTCGCCCGTCCATGTCCTGTGCCCATCCGCCGGATTGCAGTCTATTATTAATCAGCCGCTGTGCGAATTCGCAGCAGTTCGAACAGGTCTGCATTGGGAACACAGTTCAGGATATAGTGGGTTATTCAGACCTGATTGCCGGGCTGCGAATTCACAGCCCGGATTGCCATCTGCCATAAACTTGCGCATGGTGGTCTGGCGGAAACAACGAGAGTGGTCTCATCTGTATATTCCACACTGTATTCGGAAGGACTTGGTGACCTAACTAACTCTATTCAAATTCCTCTTAATCCTAAATACTTTCGTCTCCCGATCAGTGTCCCTGATGCAACTCGTCATCAGAATAAATCATGTGCAAATATGGTATTGGCGGCTAGATGTATCATGGCCTCAGCTTGGAAGTCATTAGAGGTACCCACTTTGAGTGAAATCATCGCCTTAATTAAAGAATTAATTAAAATACTTTATATGTCTATTATTCTTTTTTTTTTTTAACCCAATTAGTGGGCTGCCCATCCACCTAGTTTCTTTACTGACCAGTCAAGATGTCTTCTCTCCTTTACCTCCTTTCTTCTCATGTCTTTTTCCTTGGTTTCCTTCTCCTGTTTCTTTTTCTTTTCTTTTTCTGCTCTCCCACAATCTGTATTCTTTATATAAAATTTAAAATTAGATGAGAGTCGAGACTGTGATTAACAGCCTGTTATATTGTGTGTTCTTAATATATTTTATAATAAGCATTTTCCTAGTCTGTTCATTGCTCTGTTATTTTTCTTAATAATCTGTCCGGACCTCTGCCTAGGTCAGTTTGCTAATGTTTCTCATCTTTCAAATTCGTTTTTCAAATCCAAAGCTGGACAATGAATCAGTACCAAATAAAGCACAAATGATCCAGCGCATAGCTAAGACTTGATGAAGTCGCTGGCTTCCCTTACCTCCTGTAGATTAACATAACAAATATTCCTTGACCATATTCAATCATTTTACTCTTGATTTCAATTAGTTACATGCACATTTTTTCCAGAGATGATATTGATTATTTACCTGGGCATTATATGTATGTTAATAAGACCGTTCTTTCTGATAATTAATTGAAAATAATACTTAATTTGGGTCAAGAGATGCTTAACGCTAAGTGATTATCTACAGATCAATATACTATTGTGCAGCAGCCAAGGCTGGTGACTTCTAGACCTGCCTGCTTTAATTTGACTACTAACAAACCATAACCTAATAATAAACCAGCATCCTTACACTTTGGAACACTTTGGAATTTAACATACAGTAAGCTGACATACAGTATACTGTATATATACTGTATCTCCATTTGGAAATGTCGGCTGTATCACTGTCAAATATACTGTCGCTGTCAGACAGTCCGGTCAAAGGTCCCTTGTCTTCCTTTCATTCTGTGCTTACTGTAGTTGTAAGTAGACTTTAGCGCTCTGTTCTGTACCAGAAAGAGAATTGATGCCTCCCCCTCCCCATTTTTTCACTATGGACATGGGGGCATGACAAAACTGATGCTAGAGAAGGCCCATGCTGTGATGCCCCTTCCCACTATATATATATATATATATATATATATATATATATATATATATATATATATATATATAGATACAGAAGTACCAACACACTCGCCATTCCTAAGAATGGGGTGCAAACAGCACCCACTTCCCAGGATGGGGTGCGGTGGCCTGTGACCACAAACTCTAGTAAATACAAACACAGGGGGCCCAGCACTCACTACAACACACTAACTCACCTTAACATTCAAATAATCAATTAAATTAATAATATATATATATATATTCAGATGCGTGAGGGTGGCACTCCAGTAAAAAATAACTCGGAAACCAAATAGGTGTACCAACGTTTCAAATGTAATTAAACATTTTTCATCAGGGTGTTTAATTACATTTGAAACGTTGGTACACCTATTTGGTTTCCGAGTTCTTTTTTACTGGAGTGCCACCCTCACGCACCTGGATACATAGGAGTCATCGTTCTCCCGGGAGGGCACCCAGTCCTTTTACCTGTGATCAGCGGAGTGCCGGCTACCCCCACCCTGTATTTTTTATGCAAATATGTTTTTATTGATTTTATCAAAGGAACACAGTACATCACATACAGTATGTGTAAAAAAGAAAGGACACGTATTTCAGGAAACTTTACAAAGTCTGATGTAGAACAAATGTCTGAAATATCACAAGTATTTGTAGTAGTACTAAATAACAGCTGAAAATTGGTACCAATACTGATTCCTTTGGTTCTATTTTAGAAAAGAAAGAGAAGACGGCAGAGACGGAACAGGGGGGGGGGGGGGAAGATACGGAGAGGGGAAGATAACGCTGCGGCTCCTACAGTTGTACTTATGTATTCTAGAAATGTTTCCATGCAGAGTAAAAATAAACAAATCTATTAAAGTGTTCTGATTCTTTATAAGTTAACCAAGGTAGCCAGGTAACATTAAAGGTCTGTTCTTTAGAGTCTATAGAGGAGATAAGGTCATCCATTGCCATATATTGGTCAAGTCGGCCACACCATTCCGACATAGGTGGGGTGGAGCTAGTCTTCCAATGCACTGGAATTACCGCTTTTGAAGCACTCAGTAAGTGGCATAAAAGGGTTTTCTTATATGTAGATTGAGGCCTATGTATGAGGTTAAGCAGCCAAAAGCTTGGGTTAAACGGCAGCTTCTCCTGTAGAATTATTTCTGCAGTTTCGACTACTTTCTTCCAATATGGCTGTATAGACGGGCAGTCCCACCAGATGTGGAGCATTGTACCTGGGTGGCTGCCGCACCTCCAACATACGTTTGAGACTCCAGGATAGATTCTCGCCAGAAGGTCTGGACAACGGTACCACCTAGTGAGAACCTTAAAATGAGCCTCCAATGTTAGGACATTTAGGGAAGAGGAAAAAGTATTCCTGAGTATTTCTGCCCAGTCATGGTCTCCCGCCAGTTCTTGAAGATCCCTTTCCCAGTCTACCATGAATCTTGGCTTGGCCGGAAAGGCCTCTTCAATGATTAATTTGTAAATAGTCGAAAGAGTGTGCCTGGGGTGTGGGTCAGCCATACATAAATTTTCAAACGGCGTGTTGGGTCTCAATTTTTTGGATGCTGGCCCTAACTTTGACAGAAAGTGTTTAATCCAGTGGTTCCCAAACTGTGCGCCTAGGCTCCCTGGGGTGCCTCAGAGCACTTGCAGGGGTGCCTCGGTTTGTTTGTCCAGAACCGATTCAAATTATTTATGATCAATGTAATAGGCAAAACCAGAGCTTGTGGCTTCCAGTTTTAAAATATGTGGATAAACAGAGGTGAATTCTGTCCCTCACCACATAACTGGACCTAAGGGTGACATATAAGCACAATTTATTTAATTTAATATTGTTTTCTGAAATTCTCGGTAGCAAACTTGGGGTGCCGTGACAAATATTCTGATAATCTAGGGTGCCGTGATGCAAAAAAGTTTGGGAACCACTGGTTTAATCTGTAAATATCTCCATATTTCTCTGTTTGGGAGATCCCAATCCCTCTGAATATCCGGGAACGTCAAAATGCCCGATGAATTTATCAGGTGATTTATTCTAGATATACCTCCTGAACGCCATAGGGAGAATGAATTATCAACCATTCCTGGAGGGAAATCCGGATTATCAAACAGAGGCATAAGAGGAGATGGGTTAGGGGAGATCATGGGCAGCGAGCGGAGACGTTTCCAGCAGCGGAACATGGGAGTTGCCAGTGGATGTGAGGTAATTGGGGGCCCTTTGCACCAGGGAAGGCCAGGGTGAGCCAATGGGATAGTGGCTAGTTCCAGATCTACCCATTGCTTATTACCTGAGTGGGAGGCCCATTCCATCACTCTAGTCAGTAGTATTGCCTTATAGTATGAGAGAAAATGTGGCAGTTGGAGACCTCCTGCATGTTTCCTTTTAAACAAAATCTCATGCTTAAATCTCGGCTTGCGGCCCGCCCATATATAATCTCGTATCTTACGTTGTAGCGATAAGAACCAGGAGCTGGGGATATCAACTGGGAGTGTCTGGAGAAAATATAATATCCTAGGTAGTATGTTCATCTTAATTACATTGATGCGACCAAACCAAGAAATGGTTTTTGCTCCCCAGGAGGAGAGGTCAGCCTGTATTCTATTTAGTAGCGGAGGGAAATTGTTAGAATATATATCAGAGACCTTTCTAGTTAAATTTACACCTAGATATTTAAGATGTGTTGGGTGCCAGGCAAATGGAGATATAGACTTCATGACTTGTAAACTCGTCTGATCTAGTGTTAGGTTTAGTGCAACTGATTTAGATAAATTCACTTTGAAATTAGACAGCTCCCCATAGCGGCGAAATTCGCCTAGGAGGTTGGGAATCGAGGTGTGGGGGTTTGAAATTATAGCTAGTAGATCATCTGCGAATAAGGCCAATTTATATTCTTTACCCCCTACACAAAGTCCCTGTATATTGGGGTTCTTTCGGATTGCCCTAGCCAGTGCCTCCATACAGAGAACAAATATCATTGGAGACAGGGGACATCCCTAGGGAATGTATTTTCTGAATCAGAGTCTCTCTTCTTGCCTGTCTCTGTTTTTTTAGTTGGGCTCCTATTTGTATCAGTCTGCCTCTGATTACGCATTTGTGCGCTTCCCAGATCATAGTCTTAGGAGTGTCAGCGATGTCGTTAGTTTCCTTATATTCTTGTAGCGCTGCTCTTATTTGTTGTTGACATTGGGGGTTTTGTAGTAGTGAGGTGTTCAATTTCCAAGTATAAGTTTTACAATTTGGGGTAGGGGGGTTGAAAGTTAGGGAAACTGGAGCATGATCTGACCATGAAATCTGCCCTATGGATGTTTTATTTATTAGATGTAGAAATCTGTGTAATATTAAAATGTAGTCGATTCTGGTGTATATTTTATGAGGATGGGAGTAAAAGGAGTAATCCCTTGTCGAGGGGTGCTGAATACGCCAAGGATCTACTAATTGATATGTATGAAGGAGTCTGCGAAGTCTACGGTGGAGTTTGTCTGAGTAGCGCGGGGAAGGATGAGAGGAGTCTTGTCTAGGATCAAGTATCCAATTGAAGTCCCCCCCACATAGAAGCACTCCCTGTAAATGGGGTTGGGATAAGGACAGTACCTTCTCCAAGAAAGACGGTTGGTTTTTATTGGGCGCATAAACATTAATTAAAGTGAAATCACTGTTGGAGATTTTGCACTTTATTAGCAAAGCTCTTCCTGGAATTAATTGGTGAGAGACTATGTCAGTAACATCCATATGGCGAGAGAACAGGATAGCTACTCCTAGAGTTTTCCCCAGCGGGTTATTTGAGAAGAAACCCACAGGGAAATCCCTATTCCTAAGAGGAGGTGAAGCCCCCTCCCTAAAATGCGTCTCTTGTAAGAACGCTATGTCTGCTTTTTCTATCTTCAATTCCCTTAGTACTCTGGATCTTTTCTCAGGAATGTTTAGGCCCTTAGTGTTTATGGATAGAACTTTAAAGTTAGTCATAATGGTTCAGAATAACGTAGTCACTGCGTGGTTTGGTCTGAGGGACGCAGCGGGGGAGGTGGGTAGAAAGGGGGGTGAGGAACATTGCAGAAGGGGGGGGGCAGAAAGAGGGCAGAAGATGAAAACATATATCTGTCAAACATTAGAAGAGATATAAATAGCCAGAACAAAAACGGCAACACTGCTCCCATTTCACTAGGAGAGAGCGAAAACACTCTCGTCCCTGTGATTGGGACCGTGGAGTGCAGTGTATATGGGGGCAACAGGGGGGGGTATGAGGCCTATCCCGAGCACACCTAAAAAAAAAAAAAAACATAGATGCAAACTTTGACAAAGCAATCAACCATTATAAAGGATTATGCCAGTAATGATTATAATCTGTAGTTTATAAGATTCATGCAAGATATGCGAACTAAGAGGGTAACATTTTTGAACAGTAGAGGTGTCTAACCTTATTTGCAGACAACAGGAAAAAAAAAAGGAGTAACAACATGAGCTCCTGAATTGTAGGAGGTTCCACCTTTAAGCTATATATGGTCTCACTTTTGCTTCTGGTAACTGAGTTCTCCAGAAGAGGCAGGGAAACTTTTCCTGCAAGAAAGGTTTAACTAGCAAAATGGATTGAGACATTATACAGGTTAATTAGACCTAAGCAATAGGAATGTTCTTCCCTGTAGAGGTTACTTATCTATGTCCGTGGGTTTCAATCATAAGGATAGCCATTGAAGTTCTCTGTTCTCCTTGAAATTTCCCACGGATCGGATGTAAACTGATATGCTTAGTGTAGGTCAGGTTATCGATTGTGTAGAAGAGGAGGAACGTGGGGATTTTGGTGCCTGTGACTGATGATGAGATTTCGGTGATCTCTCGACAATCTGAAATGGAGGGTTCATCTTAGGGGCCGAAGGAGGTGAAATCTGGGAGCAAAGTGAGCGCCATTCAGGGGTCTTAATTGGTGGGAGTCCCAGGGTTGCACAAAAGGAGTCCACATCTTCGGGTTTCCGGAGGGTTGCGGTTTTCCCTTCATTTGATGCTGTGACACTGAAGGGGTATCCCCATCTATATTTAATATTCATTTTCCTTAAGGTATCCGTCAAGGGTTTGATCTGTCGTCGGGTCTGCAACGTGAGCCAGGAGAGATCTTGAAACACCTGGACAGGGTGACCGTCGAACTCGAGACTATCTAAGTTGCGTATTTTCCTTAGGATCTCCTCTTTCTGGGCAAAGTAGTGCAGTCTACAAATCACATCCCTTGGACGTTCAGACTGCAAGCCTCTAGGGCGTAATGCTCTATGGGCTCTATCAAAGACAATTGAGTCATTAGGGTTGTTCTCCAGTACTTCATTAAAGATTTTGGTAAGGACATCTTTGAGACCTTGTGGAGAAATGTCTTCTGGGATACCTCTGACTCTCAGATTGTTCCTACGTCCTCTATTATCAATATCATCGAGGTGCTCGCGGAGGGACTGTATTTCTTCTGCCTGCGATCTAATGGTATCTACTAAAGATTTGTTGAAGGCATCAGTCTTTTCTCCTGCTGATTCCAGGGATTCCACTCGAGAGCCTAGTTGGGTCATCTCTTGTTTAAGATTGGAAACTTCAGCACGAACCGCCTCTCTCAGTTTATCTTCTAGGGAGGCGAAGTCCTCTTTTGTGGGGACATCTGCTTTAGTAGGGAGTGTTTGGAGAAGCTTGAAAATTTTTTGAAGGTCATGCTTGTCAGGTTGTGCCAAGAGCGGGGATGGCTCTCCCGGTTCTAGTGAGGTCTCTGATACTGAGTAATGGGCTGGGGAAGCAGGATTTGATCGGGACGCCATTTCGCGATCTTTCTGTGAGCTCAGGTATTTTCGGAGGTCAGTGTTAGGCAATGTACGAGAAGAGCGGGAGCTACCTCTTTTTCCCCTGCGTGTCTTGGAACTCATGTATGCTCACTCATGGAATAAGGAGCATCTTGTAGTTTCAAAACTCTCGACCAAGCATAGGGGATTGCTAGAAATTCACCAATGGTAGAGTGAGACTTTAGTATTCAGATTAATGGTCTATGGTTAGCTATAGTTCGCAAATCTCATTTCACGCATCATTTGTGTAGCTTTGGCATGTTAGGGTTCAGCCGCCACTCCCCCCCTGAGTGGTCTTAGGGTGACATCAAAGAGCACACGGCTTCATTGCAAAGCCTTTCCGGTCACATGCTTGTGTGGTGGTCGGGTTGCGTTTCTATGAGTGCTTGTTTCCAAGGGAGGGGTTCTGTGGCTGGGTGTGGAAACCGAGGGGTAGTATCAGAGCTCTCCCCTATAATATCTGTTCAGGTCCCTTAAATAGTAGTAGCCCTATCTCTTGTGGTTGTATCTTGAGAGACCTCTCTCTTTTTTTTTTTTTTTTCCTTTTTCTTGGGATGCAGGAGATAGCAGTGAGAGGTGGACGTTTAAGCAGATAGGGGGGGCAGGGAAAGTTGTTTAAGGGTGCTGTCAGTCCCCAAGTTTCCAAAAAGCATTGGATGGAGTGGGTATCTTCACTACGGCAGCTTAATTAAGGTGAGAGAGGGTCAGACGCCTTTATCATCTATGTGTCACAGAATATATGTCTTAGTTGCAGGTGCTGCCTCACCCAAGATGGCCGCCGCTGCTACCAGGATTATGGGAGGGGGTCTGGAGTTTCTTCTTCACCCCTGGGTAAACCAGTTGCCTACAGGAGGATCGGAGTATCCCCCGTCAGCCAAATATGACTGCTTTCTTTTTCTTTTCCCTGTGTCTCGCCCACCTACAGCGGGATTTATCAGGAGGTGGGGGTCCCCTGCTGGGTACTTACTCTTGTGCCCCTTGGAGAGTGGTCGGTAGCGCCGCGGCCGCTGTGATAGTCCAGTGTCTCTGGTGTCAGCCAGAGACACTTTGTTAATTAATGTCAGTTAATTAGCCGCCCGCCGCGTCTCTCTCCTTCTCTTCCCGGAGCTCCGGCTTCCGGGTGCTGTGTGCAGGCGCGGCTGCGGCCCACCCGACGGCGCGTGTGATGAGCAGTCCCGGGCGCCTCGCGGCTCTGGACTCGGCTGGCGTCTTCTCGTGGAGGCGCCTCTTCTAGTCGCCAGTCTCCGTCTTGTGTCACCGCTGCTTGGTGGGGCTCCACCGCCGGCGACCCCTTGCACGAAATCGAGGTCCCGGCTCCGGTCCCCCGACAGGCCGCAACCCGCGAGAGCCCTGAAAAGAGCTCCCCGGCTCAGCAGACTCCGTCAGAGGCAAGTGGGGTGCTGGGGGAGATAAGGGCAGTATTCTTGGGGAATTGGCTTGGTCTTTTTATAGGTTTTTATCGTTTTTTCCGGGATCAAAGTGGGAGCTTAAGCCAGGCACGTCTGCTCTGTTCAGCAGCTAAGCCACGCCCCCCCACCCTGTATTATATATATATATATATATACAACTCCACTTCTGCCGGCACTCCGTTATGATAATGGTGCAGCTTGCTTCAGGTGCCCGAATGTGATGCATATATACCTCCAATCCTGGTCACAGGAATAAACGGCACTCTGAAGACTGATTAAGTTATCAACTTATATTTTCAAAACATGGCAGGAGAACGTTTCGGGGTATGAGCCCCGTCCTCAGCTCCGACCTACAGCACACAAACAGGGTACAATACATACATTTATACTCACAAGTCACTTTGCTTGGCCCAGGAGCCGCCGCACACGCCGTCTCACCAGCCGGAAGTCGTCATCACAGGCATCCGGCGTGACCAGCAAGCTGCGTTGCTCAGCAACCGCTAGCCTGCGTGTCACCACCAGGAAGCCCAGTGACACGCATAACCCGGCAAGGAGCACGGGCGTGTGTGACTGCTAACCCCAGGCCAGCCTGCAACTAGATACTACAGGGGTACGGAGGAACGGCACCAGATCCTACCTGCAAGTGTGGTGCGGGGTCTGAGAGGCTGTCACAAGAGAGAGTGTGACGCTCATCTCGATCTCACCTCTAATCCCGTTTCCATCTAACTTACAGCGTTGAATCTGTGCACTCTATCATCCGGGCGTCCCTGTAGAAAAATACAAAAAAGAAAAAAGAGTTACATACAAAAAGATTTTATATCAGGTGTGAGGCAAAATGCCATAGATACAGCAATAAGAAATATCACAGAAAAAACAATGACAGAAAACATAAATATGGGGTAAATATCATGAACAGATATACTTAGAGAAACTAGGAATAGACAGCTACCTTCTACATGCTACATGAGACTATTCCAATTTAATTTATCATTGAGTCCATCAGGCCTGATGGTACCCAATTTAAAAATCCATTTGGATTCAAGGATCAATAATTTCTTAGCCCTGTCTCCACCCCTCATGGTTTCTTTCACATGATCAATAATAAAATATTGCAGAGAGGAGATAGGATGCTTTTTACTCAGCCATCACCCTCCAGCCCTGAAACGCGGGTTACCGCTGTCACAGATGATGAGAGTCTCCCGTATTATGAGTGATGCCACCTGCATCGAATCTCGGCTGAATGATCTCATTGAGAGATTTGTATGTAGAGGGTATGATCGTGCCACACTAGAAACACAGAAAGCTAAGGTCCTGAATATGCCTAGGGCTCAATTATTTACTCCTAAGTTACGTAATCCATCTGCTGTGTTACCATGGTCCAGTGAATTCTCTGTAAGTAGTCCCATAATTAGACATGCCACCAATGCATTATGGCCAATTGTAAAAACTGACCCGGATTTACCAGTCTTCCGGACCATTAGGCCATTGGCGGCTTTTAAAAGGGGAGCAAATCTCAGGGACCGTTTGGTAAAGACCGATATTACTGCAATGGGTATCCCTAGACCCGTTAACACGTATTTTAAACCTCCAGGATGCTATAGTTGTTTCTCATGTGCAACCTGCAAACACATGGTATCTTGCAGACAATTTAAGCACCCCCACTCTGACAAAATGTTTGACATAAGATTTGTCCTCACATGTAGATCCTCTTTTGTGGTATACGCGATTGTCTGTCCATGTGGTCTTTACTACATCGGACAGACCACGCGTCCATTCCGTGATCGAATGGCGTTGCACAGGTCCGACATTAGTCTGTCCAATTCAGGCAGGCTGATAGATCGCCCTGTAGCACGCCATTTCAAAAGTAAAAAGCATCTTATCTCCTCTCTGCAATATTTTATTATTGATCATGTGAAAGAAACCATGAGGGGTGGAGACAGGGCTAAGAAATTATTGATCCTTGAATCCAAATGGATTTTTAAATTGGGTACCATCAGGCCTGATGGACTCAATGATAAATTAAATTGGAATAGTCTCATGTAGCATGTAGAAGGTAGCTGTCTATTCCTAGTTTCTCTAAGTATATCTGTTCATGATATTTACCCCATATTTATGTTTTCTGTCATTGTTTTTTCTGTGATATTTCTTATTGCTGTATCTATGGCATTTTGCCTCACACCTGATATAAAATCTTTTTGTATGTAACTCTTTTTTCTTTTTTGTATTTTTCTACAGGGACGCCCGGATGATAGAGTGCCCAGATTCAACGCTGTAAGTTAGATGGAAACGGGATTAGAGGTGAGATCGAGATGAGCGTCACACTCTCTCTTGTGACAGCCTCTCAGACCCCGCACCACACTTGCAGGTAGGATCTGGTGCCGTTCCTCCGTACCCCTGTAGTATCTAGTTGCAGGCTGGCCTGGGGTTAGCAGTCACACACGCCCGTGCTCCTTGCCGGGTTATGCGTGTCACTGGGCTTCCTGGTGGTGACACGCAGGCTAGCGGTTGCTGAGCAACGCAGCTTGCTGGTCACGCCGGATGCCTGTGATGACGACTTCCGGCTGGTGAGACGGCGTGTGCGGCGGCTCCTGGGCCAAGCAAAGCGACTTGTGAGTATAAATGTATGTATTGTACCCTGTTTGTGTGCTGTAGGTCGGAGCTGAGGACGGGGCTCATACCCCGAAACGTTCTCCTGCCATGTTTTGAAAATATAAGTTGATAACTTAATCAGTCTTCAGAGTGCCGTTTATTCCTGTGACCAGGATTGGAGGTATATATATATATATATATATATATATATATATATATATATACACAGGTTGAGTATCCTGTATCCGGACATCCCTTATCCGAATTATTCCAAAAACCGTGTTTTTTGGAATCATTCAAATTTTTTTTTTAACCCCCCCTAACCCTCTTTTTATACTTACCAAGTCCCCGGGCGTCCACAGCAGACCTCCGGCATCTTCTCCAGGGTCTCCAGCGGTCCCAGGAATGCATTGCGCGAGTGTGCGCGCGCGCCGGTGACGTCACCGGTGCGCGCGCACACTCGCGCAATGCATTCCTGGGACCGCTGGAGACCCGGAGAAGATGCCGGAGGCCTGCTGTGGACGCCCAGGGACTGCGTGGACGCCGAGGGACCACCGGACACCATCAGGGGACAGGTAAGTATGCTTTAAAAAAAATATTCCAAAAACCGCAAAATTCCCCTATCCGGAATGCTCGTGGTCCTGAGCATTTCGGATAGGGGATACTCAACCTGTATATATATATTTATCAGCTGTGATTCCTACTTTTAGTGGGGGTTCCGCAACCCCCATGTCCAGAGAGGATACAGCACCCTGCAATTTACATTCATATTGATGGATTTCGCTCCCTGCTCTAGCATCAGCAACACATACAGTGTAGACTGGGGTATAGATATTGGGCCGTATTCAGTGTGGCCGGCGAGCGGGTTAAACTGTGAGGATCAACAAAATCAAGCCACCATTGCCGTTTAACCCCTGCACCAGCTGCTCACCCGATTCAACATTCCGGGGGATCCTCACTGGCAAGGATTTCCCCAAATGGCGAGGTTCATGGCTAATGCCAGGAGCCCGCTGCATTATCCGCAAGCCTCGCTGTTTTGGCGTCCGCACGCGCTGTTTCCACCTCACTGTAAAAAACCAGCGAGGTGGAAATGGCGTGTGCATGGGGTCGGTTGAATACTGACCCGCAAACTGTCACGGCGAGCAATCAGCACTACTCGCTGTCACAGCTCGCAAAAGAGCATTGAATACGGCCCATTGTATACTGGTGCTGCCTGTGGTTTGAGCCCCTTCTCCCTCCAACAATCATTAGCACTGTATTTTGCTGCTGATTGTAGGCGACATTGATAGAGTACCCCACGATGGAGACTAGCCCCTGTAAGTCAGTATTCCGGCTGTTGGGCATTTAAACAGTCAGGATTCTGATGTCGGTATACTGACCGCTGGAATCCCCACTGTCTGGACATCATTCTGCACCAATATCAAAATGGAAATATAACTGCTAACTGGGTGGTGGGGGGTGTAGCAATACTGGAATGATTTAGAGATTGATGGATCTGCAGCAGCCTGATGACAATGCAGATGCAGCATGGAATCGTTGCTATTAAATTTACTTCTAGTATATTATGATGGAGTGCTGCACCATACTTTGCCTCTCTCTCTCTCTATATATATATTCTATTTTATTTATTTAACAGTTTCTTATATAGCGCAGCATATTCCGTTGCGCTTTACAAAGGAGACAGTGATACTGTACAACAAATAGGGTATATACAGAGTCAAAAGGTAGGAGGGCCCTGCTCGCAAGCTTACAATCTATAGGTATATAGGCATTGATACATAAGGATAGATACTGTATTCTTTATTGCATCAATTCCACCAGAATGCAAGGTTCTATGACTCGTTCTGGAATTTGATAAGCTTGCCTGAAGAGATGAGTTTTTAGGGAACGCTTATAGGTTTGGAGACTGGAGGAGAGTCTTATTGTGCTTGGGAGGGCATTCCACAGAGTGGGTGCAGCCTGAAGAAAGTCCTGCAGTCGGGAATGGGAGCGAGTAATAAGTGTGGATGAGAGACGCAGATCTTGGGAGGAGCGTAGAGGTCGTGTTGGGTGATATTTTGAGATAAGAGAAGATATGTATGTTGTTGTAGTTTGGTTTATGGCTTTGTGTGTAAGTTAAATAATTTTGTATTGAATATGGTAGACTACAGGTAAACAGTGAAGTGACTGACAGAGTAGCTTTGCAGACGATGAACGTCTGGCTAGGAAGATTAGCCTTGCAGCTGCATTCATAATGGACTGTAGTGGTGAGAGTCTGTATTGGGGAAGGCCAATAAGGAGACTATTGCAATAATCAATGCGTGAGATATATATATATCTTGTTATTGCACTTAAACCTTGACAAAGGGGTGAATGATACCCCGAAACGTTGGTTTGCTTTAATACACGCTGTTGAAAACCCTTGGAGTGCCGCTGTCTGTTCCTTCTTACGAGACTACCTGTTTGTTCCAGAAGGCACCCAGGTACTGAATCCCAGCTGAGGGAGTGCCAGGCCGTCTACCTCTCTCTCTATATATATATATATGTATATATGTGTGTGTGTGTGTGTATTCATGTACATATATCCTGTCTAAAGTGACCCCCCCACAATAGCCTTAATCTGGAACTGTACAAATAAATAGTGTATCGAGATGTGTTTAATATACCAATGCCGGCATCCCGACTGGAACTTCAAAAAGGATCAGGATGACGATAGCCAGCACCCCGATCGATAAGTATGTGGGGTGGGCTAGCATGTGGCTAGGGAAAGAAAGTGTGAGCAGGTTTTAGGAACTTGTAGGAAGACTTAGGGTTAGACTGTGGGAGGGGGAGTTTAGGCTGTGGGGAGGGAGGGGTAGGTTTAGGCACTTACAGGAGGGGGGGTTAAGATTATGCTGCAGGTGGGGAGTTTGGTTTAGGTAGGGGGGTATGAGGGTTAGGTTTAGGTGGGGGGTATGAGGGTTAGGTTTAGGGGGGTATGAGGGTTAGGTTTAGGTGGGGGTGTATGAGGGTTAGGTTTAGGTGGGGGTATGAGGGTTAGGTTTAGGTGGGAGGGTATGAGGGTTAGGTTTAGGTGGAGGTGTATGAGGGTTAGGTTTAGGTGGGGGGGTATGAGGGTTAGGTTTAGGTGGGGGTATGAGGGTTAGGTTTAGGTGGGGGTATGAGGGTTAGGTTTAGGTGGGGGGTATGAGGGTTAGGTTTAGGTGGGGGTGTATGAGGGTTAGGTTTAGGTGGGGGGGTATGAGGGTTAGATTTAGGTGGGGGTATGAGGGTTAGGTTTAGGTGGGGGGTATGAGGGTTAGGTTTAGGTGGGGGTATGAGGGTTAGGTTTAGGCACTAGTGGGTAGGGTTATGGTCAAGCTGCAGGAGGGGAAGGGTTAGGGTTAGGCTACTGGCAAGGGTTGGGGGGAGAGGGTTATGTGAGTAATGGAGCCCCTGCCGGGATTCTCAGTATCAGGATTCCAGGGTCAGCCTTTTGTCTACGGGCATCCTGACTGTGGGCATATCATGTGAATGCCTCTATTTCAGTCATTGCTGAGCCTGAGCCAGAGGCAGATTGACGTTTCACGCAGTATGTCATACTGCTATCCATATTGTAGAACCAAGTGCCAATCGCATTGCATAAACCACATAAATTATTCAGATCCCGTTGCACAACCCCATCTTTTTCTTACTGCTGTTTTATTTTATGATACAACTCTATTACCTCTTGTACTGCATCTGAAGAGGGGATCGAGTTGAAAAAAATCGGTTCCAGATCAGTCCTGCAATTTTTTTTTTTAATCAGTGCATCACAGGCCTGCTATGGGATCTGTGTACTGGGCTAAACGTGACACATATAACACATATGCCGGAACCACTGAGGATTATTTTATAAGAGTAAAACAGACAAATCACAGTGCACAGTGATGTAGTTGCCATGGCTCATGCTTTGTTTGTTTAGTTTATTTTTATTTTTTTGTACTTTTATTTGTATTATTATTATTATTATATTATTATTACTTCTGTCAAAATTTCTGTTTTTTGTTCACTCATCTCTCTGCATTTCCGTTATCTCTATTAGTGTATTATTCAATTATTTTCTTGTGCCACGAAGCTACTTACCGTCAGCAGCAAAACTGTGGGCACTTGGCTCCAGTGCGGTTCTGTGAAATCTATTGTACGCTTTCTTATATTGATATTGCCTAGAAAATACAGTATTTGTTTAATGCATGTCTAATATAAACAGCCAGCATGTGGGGCTTTCCATCCTAACTGCCACTATTCAGTAATATTAGGGAAATAGCTGTTACATTTGTTCAGAAAAGCAGTTTTGCAGCCAGTATAGCGGTGCAGGAATAACTAGGGTTATACGTTTTGTGTATGTGTGTATGTTTGCAATGTGACTCACGATAATCTTTTTTAATACTTTCTTTTTATTGAAGTCATTAGTATAAACAATGAGATTAGTTACAGGCTGAAACACAATAACAATGTGACCCACTTAGCAACCGCTGTACCAGTCAGACACGGACATACAGTACATGGCAGCCCTGATACACCAGTGTCTCTGGCAGCAGCTATGTTCTATTACAAATATCTTTGACCTGACCAAACCACACCGGTAGTAGATATACTGTAAGCTATGTTATAGATCATTACATTTTATTTCTTTATTTTTAATAAAAGATAGCTTACCCATAAGGTTATATAACAAGCATTGCACAATGCTATAATACCAGTGTCTGATGAACTATCAGGATGCAGGCTAGGATCTGGGGTCTGGGGGTGGGGTTCTAGCGCTGCCTCCATGATCTGCACTATCCTTAGTACATGCCACTGTATGATTTCCTACACCGGGGCGCCTTGTCACTGACTCAATGAGACGGGATGCATCAACATGCATTTTGTGGTCAAACCACATTGCCTATGTATCAAGATTTGGCAGTACCTGACTAACCAATAGGCTGATTAGGCTGCATCCTAGGGTGCTAGGACAGGGGGAGGATGGCGCCTTGCAGGTTATAGCCTAGGAATAAAACGAAGGCCTCATTTATTCCATGCTTGTTTGCTATCACCCATCCTGGTGTACTGTGGGGGGTAAAGTTTTTAAGGTAACTGCCAGCCTTAAGGCCCATACACACTGGGCGGCTTTGAGCTGAAAGCCACTCAAAACAGCAGGTTGAACGGTGAATGCTGCTGCGTGCTCCTGCATCATCGCTGGGAGAGCCACTTATCTGCTGGTTATACCAGCAGATGAGCGGCTTTGAGGATGGCATTGCATAGCTCTGCGTTATGCAACGCCATCCTCTCTCCTCTGTCAGTGCCGGGCAGGAGGAAAGCCGCTCAGTGTGTATGCACCAAGCTGCTTTCCCACCAGCGATGATAGCGATCATCGCTGTCCATACACGCTGGGCATAGTCGCTCAGGGCGAGATGTATCAAATGGAAAATGCGGTAAAACACCGGTTTTACCGCCTTTTCCAATGTATCAAAAATAATACCGCAGTGTAGGGTATCGCCACCTTTGGGTGGCGATACCCTATAGAAGCCTATGGGCTTCTTTTCGCCGCCCGCCGACGCAAACCCGCTGCCTCGCCGACCCCCCCTCAGGCTTACCTTCCTGAAGGGTCCTCCTGGACCCCGGAAGGTAAGCCCTGCCTCCCCCTAGTGAAGCAGCCGGACATCCTTCCGGCTGCAGGGGGGAGGAGGAAGCGTCGGGGACAGCATGCATAGCTGTCCCCGGCGTGAGGGGAGAGCGTGGCGGCAGGGAGGTGACGGAGACCCCCCCGCACACCACAGTACAGGTATTGCGGGGGGCCTCCGTCACCGCACAGCGATGCCAGCCGCATATGTTAGTACATATGCGGCAGCATCGCGGCGGGGGGGCGGCGAAGGGCGGCGATGTATATTAATACATCCCGCCCTCAGTGTGTATGGACCTTTACTGCTGAAACCATTACTTTATGTACATTGTGCTACAGTGCCAGCCAGGCAGCCTAAAGCCAAAGTCTCCATTACACGCCAGAAGCATTAGATCCTACCTGCCAGTTGTATAACCTGTGTTATATGAGCGCTTGTTCACATGTGATTAGCAGTATTACAAGGGGAGCTGCATGTGTATTAGCCTGGAATCTTTAATCAGGCCCTGAGTTTCAGAATGTGATACATTTTGGAACTTAGACCAGGTGCGTAACGTTACCCATGGTGTTATCCGTTAGAAGCCTATGGGCTTCTTTTCACATTACCCTCTGAAAAGGACGAAACTGGATCCCTGCCAGTACCCCTGCATCATACACTTGTGACTGTGACTGCATTGCAGAGAGCGCACAGGATGAGGTGTGGCCCACAGTCAGCACTGAGGACTTCAGTTCCCATAAGGCCATGCTGTGGAGTTTGTATGCTTTTGTTGGTTTCCTAACACAAACAAGGGCACTTGACTTCTGTACCACCATCTACAAAAAATCTGTCTTACAAATGAGCATAAAGCAGGTGCCAGGATTGGACTAGCCCACTGGACTACAAGGTCAATCCATTAGTGGGCCCCACTGTCTAGGGTCCACCTCCTCTTGGGACTAGGGGCCGGATTTAGTACGAGTAAATGTTTTGCAAGTAATTGTAAAGCTACAGTTTCTGGTGCTATCATGTAGGGGGGCTACCTGCACAGGGCAAGGCTGTCTCACATGCCAAGAATCTCCCCTTACTATTATGTGAGAGCTTTGCATGATAAGGGTAGCCCCTTGGCTGTGCAGCCAAGCTTAGAAGCCAGAGGCCGGGCCACCATGTGACATCACAGAGCCACCGCGGCCCACCCCACAAATGGTGCTGACAAGCCTGCAATAATGGCAGCTAAAGAAAAGTGGTAAGTTGGCGCCTCAGGACTCAGTGACAATGTAGATGAACTTGTCACTCATATAGGGCCTGGTGCACTAAACTTCAAATGTAATAAAAAATGGAGATAAACAGCCAGCCAATCAGCTCCTACCTGCCATGTCACAGACAGTGGATGAAAAATGTCAGACAGGAGCTGATTGCTTGGTTTTTTATCACTCTCCATTTTATCATTTTTGAAGCTTAGTGCATCCGGCCCCTTGTCTGCTGTCTGCTTGTTTTATCCTGTACCATATAAAATACAGGCAAAACTGTTGTATGACCATGCACATTGTTATCCAGATCTGTCCCATCATCTCCAATCATTTTCACTCCTCACACTTTCCTCCTCTATGGTTTTCCTCTACACGCCCAATTGACCTTTATTTCCTGATCATTCTCAGCCCTGTCATTCTTCTTTGGCCTCTTAGCTGGACGTTTGCCATTGGAACAGCTGGAGATTTACTCTCTTTTCCTTTCCTGTTAGAACTGATAAATGATCAACATATGCCCAGGAGATACTGTCTCAGGTGGATTCCACAGGGAGGTGTATTCTCAGGTCCACCACCCCAATGAAACCTTACCTTAATGAAGACATAGGAAATAGCTTATTATATTAGTAATGATTCTTGATCTGATGAAATGCCTGGAAACGAGCAAATACCTTTACATTGTGTTCTGTAAGGATTTAATACACAACTAGCGTAAGAAAGTAAAATAGTTGCTCTATATGCTCTTTATCTGAGTAGGAAATGTAAAATAACTGTAATCACTGTTATGTCACTGTTATGTTTGCTATGGGCGACATAACCTCATTTCATTAGAAGCTTGAGCATCAGGGTTTTTACCGCATTTTGGGATGCAGGGGGGGTATCGAGGTGGGGCAGATGTAATATGTGCATTTAGAGTTAGATTTGGGTGGGGCGTGTTGAAGCTGAAATCTAGATTGCCATGTAAAAATAATGCAGCCAGTATTTGCCCTGCACAGAAACAAAATAACACCAAAATCTGATGGTCTGAATTAGGTCCTAAGGGCCTGATTCATAGTTGTACGGTACAACTTTGCAACACTGTACAACTAATATGATAATGCTGCAAGGGGCATCTGAGGAGAAAAGACGCCTCATGACTGTTTTGCAGAACCAGTGTGGCATGTATCGGATCACCATCGATCGTGATGTTTCCAGCATTGGCTATCTGAGCAAGCTGAATTTTAAGCTGTGTACAACTTGATGGCTGACTTGCCGCTGTGCCTCCCGAGGGGCCGATTCAGTTAAGTATACACACTTACTCAATGTGTCATCCTGACATCACAGCTATGTGGGCATATGAATTTGGCCTTCCAGATTTCTCTTCAGTCCCCACAGCAAGTGTATGGGCGATACACCCGGCCAGATGCATTGCTTCATCTTCAGATATATAGGCCATTGGCTGTGCTGCACAGCCGATACAATGTGTCCGTAAATGATGATGTTCACAGATATATTTGATGTACACCCCACCATCGCCTAGTGATATAGAAACTATTTGCCAGAATGACCAATATATTGGCCAGTATTTACCCACCAATACCTTATATATCTCAAACCAGTCGGTGGGTGCGTTTAAACGATATTTCTGTGAATGACATTGTTCACTGACATATTGGGCCAGATGTAAGAGGGTGTGAGAATCAGAAAGTGAGAGATTTTGTGAGAGTTATCCCATTTTTTTAAAGCAGCAATCAATTACACTGCAAAATCAATCTGTTTTATTTTTTCAGTGTTTATGTGTAATAAAACTGTTAAACTGTGAGTAGTTCAGAGTTTATTTACTAAGCACCAGCTTACAAAAGTCACTGCAACTAGAAGGGTTTAAAGCTCAAAAAGGGCAATGTTATGGGGTGGTTTGCTGTCAGTGTAGTTGCCTTTTTAAATGTTGTGTTTAAATACACAAAGAAGCAGCGGCTTTTGCAATCTGCAGCTTAGTTTCATGTGTAAAGTCCATTGTGGTCTGCAATAACCTTTGATATGTGACCTGTACAGAAGCATTATATCATTATTAGCAGGTTGGCTGACAAGATAATAAATACACTTGATTGGAGTCATTAGGAGTGTCCCCAGTGAATAATAGATGCTGATTACAGATGCTTATTTTCTTCAAGACAATAGACATGTAACTAGCTTCTGAAGGAAAGTGCCACTTGTACCTTCAAGTAGTTTAATGTTTAACACTATCTAGAAAACAAAGCAATATTTATAGCTCTGCATTTTGCAGCCTAAAGTAGTTAAATGACCAATATAAGCTATTACAAATTAGTGTAAAAAAAATAGTTTTGTCAATGTGACATCCATACTTTCCCTGCTCAGTAGAGATTGCATTGCTTTCCCTCTCTTTCCCATATTCCATCTATTTCCTCTCACAGCTGCTGAGTTGTAGATTTTGTATGTTGTAGGTCTAGACCAGTGGTAGCCAACTCCAGTCCTTGAGAGCTACCAACAGTTCACATTTTCCAGATAATGGGCCCCATACATCAGCAATTAATTGTGACAATCCTGAGATCTGGAGATGATTGCCACAATTAATTTTAGATGTGTGTGCTCCCCCTTTTGGCAATCCCAATCAAAAATTAATAGGGATCGCCAATCGATTGCTTATTCAGATTTTTAAACATGCTTAATAATCTGGTATGATCTGCGGATCTTTTTTATATGTGTGGGCATTCCAAATTCATCTTCTTCATCTATTTACATTATGAACAGCTGAAATGACAATCGATTGGGCAATTTCCAGATATGAAGATGCAATCTTTAGATGGAAAAATCTGCCGATCACTGAAATAAATCTGTAATGTGTGGGAAAGTCAAATAGATTGTAGAATCCATTTATCTGGCCAAAAAATCTCTGGATCTGGAAATCCATTAATTGTGATTGCTGATGTATGGGGCCCATAACCTAGCTGCTGCAAAGGTGCACTCGTTACTCACTGACACATTTTAAAAGATCCACAGGTGGAGCTAATTACTTCACTTGCGAATCTGTGAGGTGCTCTGGAAAACATGCACTGTTGGTAGCTCTCGAGGACTGGAATTGGCTACCTCAAGTCTAGATTGTAGTTGTATGTTGTCTGACAGTGGTATACTACAATAGGATTGATATAATCATATACATAAGTCATCTATAGTACATATTCGGTTCCTGGTAGAGCATTCAAATCTGCAGGAAAACATGCACAACCCCATGGCTTTGTTTGTAGTCTACAGAGAGATAATATAAAAAACTATGATTTATATACACACTTAAGGCGCCTACACACACACCAACATAACATTGCTAGATCCAGTGGCATAGCTACGTTTTGGGCGCCCCCCCGCCCCCGTCGCCGCCCCGCTGAGCACCCCTACCCCGCCGCCCCGCCGAGCACCCCTACCCCGCCGCCCCGCCGCCTATGCAAACCCCCCCTCAATCCCCCACAGCCTTACCTATCGCGCTGGTCCCGGTGGCTCCGTTCTTCTGCTGAGGACCACCAGAAAATGGCCGCCCCCATACAGCAGACAGTTTCAGAGAACTATGTGCTATATGGGGGCGGCCATTTTGTGGTGTTCCTCAGCAGAAGAACGGAGCCGCCGGGACCAGCGCGATAGGTAAGTGACAGTCTGCGGGGGATTGGGGGGGGCGGTTTAACTATAGCACCACAGCCCCCGGCGCCACCACATGCACAGCGCCCCCCCGCGGTGGCGGGGGCTGCGGTGCTATAGTTACGCCCCTGGCTAGATCGCTCAGAAGGCTCAGCAACATCGCTCAGCACACAGTGATGTGTCAGCGCTGTGTGCTGAGTGATTTGTCAGGGCCAGTGTACTCCGGTGGCCCTGATCGATTAATATCCATCATGCTGTTATTAATCAATGGGGCGATAGTGACACGCGCGGCGCTGCACAACACTATTGCTATGGCCTCTACACATGGACATTTTCTATGCCATCAAGTGAGATCCCTTAGAAAATATGCCTTAATCACTATGTGTGTAGGCCCCATTACCTGTGCCAATTAAATGAAGCATCTTTGTAGCCAGAGAGTACCTTTAAAGATAACCTGTCCTTCTTACACTGGTTCCACAGGCAATAAGTCAACACAAGAAAATGGTCAACATGTCATAGGTTGACATAGATAAAAGGTTGATACAAGCAAAAGGTCGACATGGTAATGATCGACACGCTAAAAGGTCGACATGAGTTTTTTAATGATATGTATTCTTTTTAAAACTGACTTGCCAAGCGTATGAAGGCACCGTGCCCGAAGGGAGAAGATGCATACACTAATTGAGGGGCCATGTCAACATATGTTGACATATACAAAAAAATTCCATCCTATCATCAATGTCTACCTATTGTGTGTTGACCTTTTTCACGTGTCGACCTTTTGCCTGTTGAACAATAGTGGTTGACCTTGTGACTATTGACCTAGACAGTCAGCCCAATGATCCACACCCTTCTTACACTGTCATTTCTTTCCCCATTAGAACATCTTTAGAACATCCTTGAGGGTACATTGCCTTACCCCTTACGGAAAGGTACAGTATGTGGTTTTATATATTTATTGAAAAAATTACGACATTTACTAATTCCTATAATTATTCTTATTTTAGATAAAAATGGTTCAATATTGTAATTTTATTCATACTCGTTTTCCAGACAAGGGAACAAATGATCATGTACCAGCTATGACAAACATCATATGTGGACAGCATTATGTTCTCTCCACTGTTCTCCCAGCTAATATAAAACACTAGAAGTGATAATGTACAGGTCCTCATGGTGGCACTGCATCAACGTTAATTAATATTGCTGATATTCAACCCTCCATGATCAGCACCTTAATGACCACAGCTATTTTTTGATTGTGCTACTGTTTTGGCTTTGCCAGCAATAAATTAAATTCATAAGCAAATTTTACATAAATATTTTTTTCAAGTGTTTGCATATTGGTTTAATATATTTAATTTTATAGATGTTAGAGATAATTGTGATGGAAAGTCCTTATTGTGAATTATCCCATTATTATTTCACACAGGGACGTCGAGGGGCTGTTTCACAGGGGTGTGTGGAGGTTGATAATTCTCGGGATCTTTTGTCATTAGGGAGAATATTTTTGATGGGGGTGGGAAGTATAATTACAATGGGGGCCTAAGGATACGCAGTTGGGAGGTGGGGTGCAAAACACCCAATAGGTAAATATATATATTTTTATAAAATATTGAAATATATCAAAAACATAGTTTATTAATTTTTAAAAAATTACAAATTGTTTCACAGTTTTGGTGGAAAAATGTTGTCAATTAAGTGCCTGTTGTTAAGGGCTCTTACATTTTTAAAATTATAATAATTTTTTTATCGTACAGGTTTGACAACTCCAGGCTCAACCAGTGGTGCCTTGGGTCGGTAGTCCAGGCAGTGGCAGACATAAATTTTTTGGGACCCTGATGTTTGAACGGTTATTGTGGCCCATTCACAATCAGCAACAATAGGGCAATATCTAACAATGCTCAAATGCACTCCCCCCTTCAATATTCACCTAACAGGAACCCCCCCATTCAATAATCAGCCCACAGAACCCCCACTTCAGTAATCACCTCACAGCACACCACCCTCCCCCCAACCACATTCCGCTCTTCACGAAGCACCGGCCAGTACCCATATCTCAGGACCATAAAAATTACCTTATTAGATGCCTCCTTAGTCATCTGGGTGTGGTATAGGGGTCTAACAGTCGGGATCCCGATAGTCATTATCCCGACGTCGGGATCCCGACTGCCCGGACCCAGACAGCATGGTGAGCGCCACTAAGCCCCTTGCGGGCATGCTGTGCTCACCACGCTGCGGGCACGGTGGCTCACTACGCGAGCCACCTATTCTATTCTCCCTCTAGGGGGGTCGTGGACCCCCATGAGGGAAAATAGCGGGTTGCCGTCGAGAACCCGGCTGTCTGTGTTTTGACAGTCGGGATCCCGACGTCGGGTGAATGCCTGTCGGGATCCCAACTGTGGGGACCCCGTCCTGCACCCGCTCATCTTTCATTGCTCCCAGCCTATTTGTAGGACAGCCCTTTTTTAGGCTCCCCAATTCCTGGAATGTAACTAAGGGAAGTTCTGCAGGCTGTCGGGAATTGTATGTTAAAATGGATACATGGTTCATGATATTTATAGTGCGCAAAGTACAGAGCTCAGAATGTGGGGTGCGCTATTATCAGCAGCTGGCAAGGGGTTGGCACTCCCCTAATTTTCAAAATGAATAAAAACACAGTATGCCAGCACTGGCTGAATGATTGTTACCCAAATGGTAGTATATTAAATCATTTTTATTAACTCTACTTAAGAAAAATGTAAAAATCAATATAATAACAAGATAATATACAACAAAATACATAAAAATAAAAATAAAGGATGGGGGTTGTGTCACTTATGTGACATCAAGTGGTATAAAATGCAGGTTTTAAAAGTCACGGAATTATCCATGAAATGGGAAAGGTTACATATTACCAATTGTAAATTGCTCCACTGATGATTGCTGGATATCGGGAATATTGACAAATGCCCTCCAGTAGTTGATAAACAGCTGACATTATGATGAATAGATTGCTCTGTGATTTCAAGAGCTACTAGGATCCTGATGGTGACCACTGGTTCGCTGGTGTGTCTCTTTAGGTATCTGGCTAGGTATCCCAACAGCAGATGTAACTTTTTCCAGACTCAGGTGGTGCTCTATGTCTTTCAGGAGATGAAGTTAAGCATCAGTGGATAAAGAAGAACTCAAATATTCTGCAGTTATTATATTGATTTTTACAACGCATTTCCCCGGATCAGTAAGCTTCCGGCTTCCTCAGGAGGATTTCATGGATAATTCCATGACTTTTAAAACCTGCATTTTATTCCACTTGATGTCACATAAATGACAGAGCTAGCCTACAACTCCAAGCATCTCCTGCAGTACCAAGAGACACATAGATGTATCCATGCTGTAATAGCAGCTATGCTGTACCTGGTTGTCATGCCATGATTCTATCACTAAAATAACCTTATTTTAATAACATACATTTCCAAACACTCCATTGATTTTTGTAAAAAAAAAAAAAGTTCCTCAGAACTCCTCTGGGGTAACGAGCACTGAAACTTAAGATTAATTTGTTTTATAGTAGACTGCTCCTGGGTCCAGGACCAAAAACAATCGTTTATGGCCAATGTAAAGTGTTAAACCAGTGCTTGTAGTGGCCAATCATAAAATAGGAACACAATCCAAAGTGAATCTTGTTCCATAATTGAACCTAAAGCCCTGTACACATGCATGGATTTTTCCTGATTTTCGATTAGGTTTTGCTTATAGAAGCAAAATCTAATTGAATCCTAAACTAAATCGAATGGCTTTTGTGTCACTTTCGATCTACATTCGATTCGATGCGCGCTCCCGTTTTACAAAATCAAACAGAAAAATGTACTGTGCAGCCAAGGAAATATCGAATTCGATCTAGTAAATCGAATGTGTACAATGTACCATGAATAGATATCGAATTCGATATCGAATTCGATATCTAATGCAAAAGTGCAGATCTAATGCCAAATCAAATGGAAAGATCTAATAGAAAACACAACTGATTTATTCAGTATTTTTTCTAGATGTATCAATACGAAAATTTGGCCTAGTTGTAAAAAACTCTGATACCCTAAGGCGCTGTGATTTAATAACATTGCTTTAATAACCACTGCTATATCCTTTGCATTTTAGAGCTTAGAACATTTATACTTTATCCACTTTTTCTGAGTATATATATTTGAGATACTATTTTATTTGTGTTATTTTCTGTGGTCTATCGCATGTATTTTATATTGTTATACAAAGACATGCAGTTACCTAGACTGAAAGCAACAGTTTTTGTATAATGACCGTTACCAGGTGGCTAGGACTTTCCACATGTGACTGTAATAGGATTGCTTTCTAAATTGTTATCAAGAAATAAATCATTGTGATTTGTATTGTAATAGTAATTGTAATACATTTTTGGTCAGGCCATAGCAGTTGACTGCGGCTTTCAGAGGACAAATTTCCCTTATTTGAGTTTTTATTTAGTTTTAATGAGCGCTTCTCTCTAATTGACTTGATGATTTCTGTTTAATTAGCACATTTTGGAGGGTAGATCAAAACATAATAAGCTAAGGTAATCAGACAAGCATTCTGCAATAAAATATTGGAGCTTTTGTGGGGGATAATCAGAGTGGACAGTCTTTCTGCTAGTTTGTGGCTGTTCACAGTTGGAAACCCTTCTACCCAACTATGTCTTGTGCCCAAAACTTTCCAGGCAGGCAGTCCCACAGACATAGCTTATACAGTCATATCAATTAGCCTTAATGAGCTTTAAGCCAGCCTAACTAATAAACCGCGACGCTCTAGCAAATTTCTCTTTCTTTTAGGAGATTCCAGCATAGTATATGTTCCTCAAGGAAGCCAGTAGGTTCTATAAGGAATGCAAACTTCTCTTTACATTTGCAAAAATACAAGCCACAAAAATCACTTTTATGACAAATGCTGATCGGAAATATGTTGTACAGTAAATAACTGTTTGTGTAAGAAATATTGCTCATACAATTTCAGAAGTGCATCATTTGTAGATAAAAAATAAGTAGAATTATTGTAAATTAATAATTATTGTAAAATAATAAATGTAATGTAGATAAATTAAATGGTACCAAAAAAATTTTGACATATGCAGAAAGACCATTAAAAAGTATCTCTAGAGTATGGGGCCAAAAGACGCATAAAAACTATGTCCTTTTGTGTTCCGGCACAAATTAGGTCCTGGCAATGAGATACATAAAGGCAAGCCAGACACTGTATCCCCAGGTTCGGGCAGCGCTGCTGAAGAGTCTATCAGCCACTGCCCGGCCCTGCCCCTGGCAACCCAGCTGTGTGCGGCGTGACGTTACAAGGTCACGCCGCACACAGCCGGGGGGAGGGAGGCAGGGCCGGGCAGCCACTAAAGCTGAGTGCGGCGCTCATCTCAGCACAGCATGCTGCCCGGAGGAAGGGAGCACAGGCGTGGCACTCCTGAGAATTTCTAGGTTTGCCAGTCTGCGCACTGTAGCAAAACCCAGAAAATTCTCAGGAGTGCCCCTGAAGGGGTTAATATGACATAACTCAGTGGCTACATTTACTTTGAGCCTGATTCAGACTCGCTGGCTAGTCAGCGTATATTCGATGCCTAGCGAGTGGGTAAGCTCCACCCGCTGCCCTGACGAATGTCCAGCCCCACACCACCTGAATCCCCTTGGTAGCATGTGAGGGATTGTGTACGGGAACATATCTCCTCGCATGCAGCCGAAAGGGAAAAAAATTTATTTAATGGTCGCTGACCATCGAAAGATTTTTTCCCCATTCGGAAATGAAAGTTAGCAAAAACTGACTTTTATTTCAGCCAGAGATGGCCAAAAAAGGGACGGCCATTGATGTCATGTGACATAAGCTGCCGCGCTGAGCAAGCATTGGCTTGCCTGCGTTCTTAGGGGAATGCCCAGCCTTTTAATGGGAACGCCCATTAAATGCTGAGCATATCCCCTAATGCCACCCCCTTTCCACCCCCCCCCCCCGCCAACCCTCTGTCAGTGCGAATGCCTCGGCGAGTGTTATACTCACTGAAGTAATTTTCAAAAGGGCGTCTGCACATGCGCATATATGCACTTGTGCAGACCTCCACTATCGGAAACAGGGCGAATTAGTCCCCTTCTTATCAAGCCTGAATCAAGCTTGGCTGCTTTCTTTGTACTTTAGGTCCTTCCTATATTTGGCCACGCGACACAAAGACATCATATCATGCCCAATGCCAACAATATAATACACATAGCCCTCTGAATAACACTACTCAATACAATAGACAATTAATCTATGGGACGTGATAAATTACATATAGGTAAGAGAATGTAATAATGAAACTGTATTAAAATGTCAACTTTAAAAGAGAACTTACTAGCACCATCATAGTAAAGTTATTATACAAGTATACTTATTTATTTATTATTTCTTATATAGCGCAGCAGATTGCCCAACAAACTGGGTAACAACAGACAGACTTGGAGGTAAGAGGGCCCTGCTGCAAGCTTACAAGCTATAGGGACATAGGCGGGAAACACAAGGATGGGCACCAGTAATAGCATAGCAGTCCCACCAAGTCCAGAAGGGAAGCTATATAATACATAAGTGCCTCAGAGGGTTATGTGTGTAGAACTTTAATATGATAGGCTTGCCTGAAGAGGTGAGTTTTCATGGAACACTTAAAAAGTTTGGAGGCTAGTGGAGAGTCTTATTGTGCGTGGAAGGGCATTTCATAGGGTTGGAGCAGCCCGATGAAAGTCCTGTAATAGTGAATGGGAGCTAGTGATCCGTGCAGAACAGAGACGCAGATCTTCCTCAGAGCGAAGCGGTCGAGTCCTGAGATATTTTGGTATAGGTAAAGAGATATAAGCTGGTGCAGTATGGTTAATACAGTAGCTTTATATGTGAGTAGAGGTATTTTATATTTAATATGGTAAAATACTTTACATATTCATCCACTAATATTTACATTAGATGAATGTAATTTCCTGTATGTTAAGCTTGGTCTTCAAAAGCAAAAACACCCCCAAATCTAGAAAACTTGACATTAGCTGACATACTTGTATAATTATGATAGGTACTGTGCTCAGTATTATTTCATTTTCTAAACCATCTTTTGCAAAAGATATTGCAGAACACTAACTGTATTTATTTATAATGAATAGCTTGTGTAATAACATATAACATAGCCTAGGTAATCCACCACCAGTTGTTTTTTCATTACTTCTCTGTCGTGAGTGTCGTGATACTCTGAGCACTAAGTGGTGTGCATGTCTCAGGGAAGATGGTGTGGGGTGATTTTCCCAGCATTTTACGCATGCTCAGTAGGGAACATTATTGGGAAAATGGCCGACATGTTATTTTCCCAGAGACCTGCTTACCACCTAGAACTCAGTGTCACTTCCGCTACTAGAGAGGAGTGGACCTGGATAGAAACTGCACACTGACCCTCTCCGCTCTTAAAACGCCCCTGTCCACCACTATTGTATCACCTGATTTGTGTCTCTACCCAGAAATGCAGATTTTTTTCTTATATATTCACTTTCTAATGCATTTTACAGGAAATGTTTTGAGTGAGATTGAAAAGGTTGCAAACTATTCTTATTATAAGATATTTATTCCAAAAACTTCCAATCTGGACAGAAGTTATAATACATTGAGACCTATGGTTGAATTGAATTTGTACAGAAACCTGATGGTTTGCCTACATATACAGCTGTGAAGGAATTGTGCATGCAAAGAATGGGTCCTGTGTGATTGCTCCCAGTCCCCCATTACCCACTGCATTATTGACTTGCTCTGCCGATGAGGAGCGATGTCTAGGACCGTACTACAAACTACTGGTGCGTCGCCTCCATCCAATGATGCAAACCCAGGGTTTGCATGATCGGATGCAGACTTTTTAGACCTAGCAGAGGGGTTCTTCGACCTAGCTAGGCTGCGACCATCACAACCTATGGCAGCAATGGTGACTCAATGCTGTGTCTTCAGACGCAGCACTTAGACCACAAATGCTGGCAGGAGTCTCCTTTTTCCCATAGATGCCTCCTGCATGTTTAGAATATTTGTTGTACCAATCATAATGATTCCCTGTGAGTCCTTATGTAGGTGGTCATACTCCATATTATATCCCAGGAAAATTATAGTACTACCATAATGCTAACATTTATGCATCCAAAGATTAGTGCCAGGAAGGGATCACATTTACATTTCCCATGATATAGAGCAATATTGGAGACATTTATGAAAACTAGTACAAAGTAAATAACTTGCCCACCAGATTCATTAATCTTTCTAGTGTCCTTGAAAAAAAAAAATTATTGATTGGTACAGGGCACACAATTTTTTGTAATGCATCATTTATTTTACACATGCCACCTAGTAGGTTTAATCTCTTCACCACGTACTTATACCATTTTGCCACTTTTTGAGCTACAGTAGTCATCCATAGCTTTCCTATCACTAACTTTTATTGTTGTAGCCACAAAAGTTTGTACCTCGTTCTGTTCAACAATTACAGATTTCAGAAAAGGATGTTACTACTGTATGCTTATTCCTTATAAACAAGCCAAATAAAATCAACTAATGTTTTTTCCAAAATAGTATTTTCTTTTACAAACAGACAGATTCTGTACACTTTTTTTAAAAAAAAACAATTAGGCATTACCTAGAAAGAATTTCTTTCTTAAGCATTAATCCAACTTTAAATAAAAACAAAAACAAACAGCGTCATTCTGCACATGGGTTTTATAATGAAATCTACAATTCAAAATTATATAGCATTTTTGATGAGGGTACTACCAATATACTGTAGATGGGGGAGATCTGGGCATTAGTCATCCGCCAGCTGTGGAAAACATAATGATTTCGGTAGTGTGGGGTTTTCTTGATTGGTGATCACATGCACAGATGTAGCCATGCTCTTTTCATGACTTATTCCCATTTGGCGCACAAAAGTTGCATCCGCAGCGTGGAATTACCACTCAGTGACATTGCCGCTTAATGCTTTTTTTATTAGCCACAGGAGGGGATTAAATGCACGCGTATGGAGCGGATTACATGCCGAATGCCACATATGTCTCATTGGCGTGGTAGGGATGAGCGTGACTAAATCTGAAATTACCGGACCAAAACTAATAAGCGGCACTCTTGAAAAGTTTACTGTATGAATACAGAAGCTAAATATATTTCATTGCAAAATGTTTTCTGTTCTGTTTCATTTGATCACCAGACAATAACTGCTGTTGGTACCATATCAAAGAAAATACTCCTCTCTTTCAGTATGGGGAGAGGTCTTCCCCCATGCATAGACTTCAATTACTTTTGCGCAGTGTATGGAGTAATTGTGTGTCGACCAAACATATCACCAACCAGTAGGATGTGGTTAGCATAATACTGATGCTGGCATCTCGACTAGTGGCCAGGAGCCCGGTGCCAGAATGCCAACATTGATAAGGATGCCAATGTCAGAAACCCAACTGCTGGCATCAGGATCATAAGTATGCAGGGTGGGTTGGCGTTAGGTTGGCATCTCGGAATCAGGCCCCATGGATTGGCAACCATCCATAATCAGTGGCAAATTAGTTAAGAAAAATTGTAACATAATTAAAATGATGTAAATGTTGTTTAATTGGTAAATTAATTTCAGAATAGGTACTTTTGACTCAACTAGTGACACCTGTAGCATAATAATGCACAACTTATAGAAAAAAATTAATGATTGCCATCATTAGCATTAATTTATATAATTGATTTAGTAAGTAACCCAATACATTTTTATAAATTGACTTAGAGGTCTCTGTTATTAGTTATGACTTTATCGATGCAAAGAGCCACATACCAATTTATTTGTTACATACTGTACAAATATTGTTACTATGGCACAATACATTCGTATTATTCATGGAATTATTGCTATCAATTTAATCCAAAAGTCATTAGAAACATTTTCATTGAATTAAATACAAAATAGAAACTGAATTCGCTAAATATTAAGATTTATTACAAATAATTTTTAAATTTGTATACTTTTAAGTTGATACTGTTAACAATTCTCTCTTATAAATTATGTTGAAGTTTTTTCTTTAATTATAAAAAAATATGGCTCCATATTTTGCTACATTTACCAGTAGACCAATGAGTTAAAAGCCAATATAAAACTACCAGTAGTAAATAATAAATAATATATATTTTTTTTTAAATGGAGGCAAAATATATGCGGTCAAATAAAAAATAGGGCATTTACATTTACAGCAAAATTAATTTGCATAAGCCTCTCCACTTGCAGGACGTAGATCAGCTTATGCAAATTAAGCTGTTTTAAGATGTCTCGTTTTGGCCCAATTTGCTTAATGAGCAATAGACATGCAAGTATTTATATGAGCAAATTAGGGAGTACAAATACTTAGCATAAAAAACAGGTTTACAATTAAGCACCAGCGTGCCCAGAGATTGATGTAATGCTGCGCTGGCCTAAAGTCTTATTTCATAAACTGGGTCAATTGGCAACCCAGACCCTATGCAGAAAATTGCCTTTTTCAATTTAGGTTTTTAATTAGTGTATTTAACTGTTTAATCATACGCGTCTTTTTATCCATTGTTTTTCACCAAAGGTTTTAATATTTGTTTTCCTCTAATGTACCAGACAAGAGGATCCTAATTTGACCATGTGTAGGTTAAAGAAGACAGACAGTGACAGGTTACTTATCATTTTTTTTTGTTTATTTAAAGCTCAAAGAAGGATTAATAGTCAACGCACAGGCTGCTAAACAGACAATAATACAGTAACACACATTGTTGTATATTAACTTAGTGTTAACATAGTATTTATTTCAGTAGAGACTGTGTGGCTTCTAGAAAGCATGTAGAAATTTATAGCTTACAGTAATTCAGTGTACACAAATTGTAAACAAACATGTCCTATCTATCTATCTATCTATCTATCTAGGGTTATGGGACCTACACATGTAGCAACCCTGCTGAGCGTTCTGAGCAATGCTAGATCGCTCAGAACACTCAGCAAGATCGCTCAGCACATAGTGACCTGCCTGACCCTGGCGACCCCGGGTCGCATATCACTATGCCCCTACACATGGAGCCTTGTAGGAGCATTTTCTGAACGTTTTAGTGAGATCGCTCAGAAAATGGCCTGACATTGCTATGTGTGTGTGCCCCATTAGATTGGCCCACAGGGGTACATGAAGAAACCTCTGGTGGGTCCCTCTGCCTGGGGGCCCACCTCCTCCTATAAGAATCAGGTTCCAGACTGTGCACTTGAATTACACATCATACATATGTACCTCATACTGCACATGGCTATGGTGTTTTTTCTACAGTACATTTCTGTTATTAACCTGGTACATTATCATAAATTTACTAGTATTTTTTACTATATATATTTATCAAAGCTCTCTAATGGTAAGCCAAGCCTCTGTGGTGACCGGCCACACCCCTGCTGGAGACTGGCCACACCCATATATATGGGCCCCTCTGAATGCACCCCCTAGGAGGTGGGCTTAGAAGGGGTGCCTTATGCTGAATCCAAGGCGATCTGTGGAGGAACCAGCTAGCACAGATACTACATACATAAGAACATGTATGTTTATCTGTGCAAAGCAGATCTCCCCTGCACTAGATCTGCTTTGCACATACATGTTCTTATGTATGATTTCTGAGTATCATGTTTTTGTCTTGTTGAGTATAATTTATTTCGACTTGTTTATGGTGGTGCTGTTGCTTTCACTTTAAATAGAAAGTCTTGATATGTGTTTGTAAAGATTCCAATACGGCTACTCTCATCTATAATTAAACTGCAAGGAGTAGATTTACTAATGACCATGCTGGCAACTTATCCCAATCATTTTGAAGTGGCAGTTGAAACTAATTCTAAACAAACCTGATTTAGCTTTTTAAACCGACGATGATCAACGCCCTTATACCTACAAGTATGGGCCAAGCTTTAATGTCAAGATAGGAAAGAATGGCTGTAGATAAATAATGTAGGTTAAAAAAAATCCATGGAACACGTATAAAAAGTTACAATAAATTCTAAAATATAAAAATAAAAGAGAATATATTCAAGCATATTTCTCATTCGGTTAATAAAGCAATCAGATCATGATAATCACAGGATGAGGTCATTAGAGGCAAATCAATGTCTGCTAATGGAAGTAATTCATGGCCATAGATAAGGAAAATGGGATCAGAAGCCGGGGCACATAACAGCGATGGCCGAGGGTCTCTAGAGATTATTTACAGACCTGAAGGAAAGCTAGTAGAAGCTATTAAAAAGGTGTTGTAACAACTGCTCATATTTACAAAGCGTCTGCATCATTTATGATCAAGGACCATCTGGTAGGTCTCCAAGCACAGCAAAAGTGTCATCCAAACCCCTAGGGAGCGGGGTTGCGTGTGCCATTAATGAGGGACGTGGCTTGAAAATTAGAACAAAAAGTGATTTTTTTTTTTCGTTTATGCTCTTTAGGAGATTAATAATCTTTCAGCTGGAGAATCGACTTAAAATCTTCCCTGGAAAATAATGAGCAGAGAAACATTTACTGATTAGTCTAATCCCAGATAATCTTATCTGATGAGCAGATATCAAGATATCCTTTAAATGATTTATGCTCCATGCAAGACATGAACATGAATGCTTGACATTCAGAAAGGAGAGGCCAAAAGTGTGCCACATATGTATAAGAAAGGGGGGAAAAGAATAACTCCTGTCATTTGATTAAAAAAAAAAAAAAAATACATAGGATAGTTGTGTTTCCTTCTCCATCTGTGATCATCCATGCCCTGGCTGGTTAATGGTCAATTCTCCTGGGATCAGTACTTTACAAATACAGCAATCAGTGCAACAGTATTCCTGCCATGTTGCTCAATCAATGCTCTCAATACACTTGCACTGCTCAATGTATTCATTAACAGTGTTCCAGAACATGGATCCAGAGAGAGAGAGCTAACTAGAAACTGGTTGACCTAGAGGTGAGCGCAGTGATAAAGGCAGCGATATCTCGTTAGGAAGCCCCACATTCAGGATTGTTGGGTGAACAATTAAGTAGCGATAAGTAGGCTGATAATGTCAGAACATTATTTATTATACAGTATATAGGATAAAGCATGTATCATGTATTGGTTTCAGATCAATTATAATTTTTCCAAGAAACAATTTAATTATTTTGATTTAATTTGTAATACACCATAATCTAATTTATTTTAAAAACATACAGCAGCGTTTTCCAACCACTGTGCCTTGAGCTGTTCTCAAGCGTGCCCCCCGGTCTAGAGATGCCCAAACCAGTTTACAGCCATCACCAGTTGAACTGTTATTTATTTACTGGTCTCTAATTTTGTGTAAAGGGATAATGTATTTTATTTTTGTTACCTGTGGTGACCAGTGTGATTGTTTTTTATATGGGGTCTAATAGGTTTGGTTTTTTTTCCTGTGGGGGCCAATGTGTTATGCCCTTGGGGATCTCATGGAGTGCCTTGGCAATTTTAAAATCTTATTTAGTGTGCCGAAAATCACTGACGTACAGGGTCTACACACGTAGTAATCCCTGGGCATTTTCTAAGTGATCTCATTAGACCACTTAGAAAATGCCCCTACATTGCTCCGTGTGTAGGGGCCATAGCGATATCACTGGGCGATTAAGATCCAGTACGCTGATATTAATTGGTCAGGGCCAGTGTTCTTATTGGAGAACACTGGCCCTGACAGATCGCTTAGCAGCACATGGCTATGCAGCACTGTGTGCTAAGTGATGCTGAGCATTCTGAGTGATCCAGGATCGCTCAGAACACTCATTCACACATCTCCCTGTGTGTAGGCTCCAATACATGCAGATGTCATTGGTGTAAATTGGGAATTGTAGAAACTGTTGGTTATGGGTTAATACAAACCAGGTATTTTTATATAAATGTTGTCACATGCCCACCAGAATGCCCTATAACACATTCAGCAGGACCAATGGCACATCTGGATCTGTGCAATGCAGTCTTAAGGGGTGTACACACGGAGCAAATTTGTGCTATTTTCTAAGCAATCTGACTAGATTGCTTAGAAAGTAAGCACAGATCTCTCCGTGTGTATGCTCCGAGAGATTTAATATCTCTTGCTAACTAAGTCAGTGCATGCAGTCACAATCTAGTCAGATTGCTTAGCAAATGACTGCAAATCTCTCTGTGTGTACAGAATGAGAGATACTGATCACAATCTCTCATTCTGAACCATTACCCTGACTTTTTTTGCTTAAGCAAAATTGCTTAGCAAAATCGCTTAGCAAAATCACTTAGCACAAATCTCTGCATGTGTATGTGCTCCCCATGGGAGATCTTGACACCAGCAAAATAGCTTAGCAAAATAGCTTAGCAAAATTGCTTAGCACAGATCTCTACGTGTGTATGCCCCTTTAAGATAAGTATGAACTATGGGGTCATTCAGGTGCAGTCGGATTTCCTATCACTGCTTCTTCTTGAAACGGGTAGTGCACATGTGCAAAGTACCGAAGATCCGTAGTTTGCATAGATGATCTTATGTGTAACCATACCTGAATGAACCCTATATAAAAATTAGGCCAATTATTACACAGGAAAATATTATGAAAAATGTTCAAACTTTTCCATAAATTTTTAGGTTGATCACCACAAAAATCCTAAAAAAAAAAATCCATAATTTTTCCACATATAAAAATGTAATTTAGTTTTGTTGCTCATTAATTTGTATATTCTTATGTATAAACTTATTATATTCATTTTAGCCCATTTTTAATTAGAGTTTTGCAGCATTTGACAAATGTACTGTAAAATGATTCTTCCTGGAAGAAGTATGCATCGGCCCCTGTCTACCTGGATGAATTTATGAAAAAGGACAAGCATCAAAGATGGAAGGCTCCTGCCCCCAAGGGGGCACCTCTCCTAACCTGCAAGTTTAAATCAGTTAATTTAAAGCCATCAATATCGCTTCTGTGATTGAGTTTTGAAATGTGTCCTCTCTGTCTCTCTCTATCTCTATATTTAGATATATATAAAGATATAAATATACATTTCAAAAATGGACACACACATAGAATGTATAAGGTTGTGTGTGTAGGGGGGGCAACCAGTATATGTCTTGCCTCCCTGCAGCTGAGACGAACTTGCGCCACTGGATGGACGAAAGGGGGATCTTAAAGTACGACCTATGATCCTTGGACAGCAAGAGGGATACATAAAGTACTCATGATTTTTTAATGCAAATGGCACAGTCAAGTAAAAGGTCAGCATGGGATCTCCGAAATTTTATCAGGGGAATTTTTGTGAATCCAGGAAAAGCTTCTCTAACCCCTCTTGACATTGAATACAAGAGCTAATTCAGATCTGATTGCAAAGCACCTTTCTTCTCAAATGGACAAAAACTTGCTGCTGTGTGCTGGGCAGTAGTTTGGCTGGGGAGGGGCTTAAAGTGCTATTTTTCCTGTATTTTATTCTAAGGGTGCATGCCTCCTATGATTAGGCCACACCCCCTGAAAAGTACCTGGGCCTGCTGTAATTGCACCATTCTATTCATGCTTTACCACAAATAGTTGCATGTTATAATTTGTGACATCAAAACTGAGAGTTACATCTGTATGTGCACCCCTTGCGTTAATACATGGGCCCAGTTACTTGCTCATTCTTACTTTATTCCCGCATCAAAATTAGGCCCTACATCACTGTATGGGATCACTGGCATATTTATAATGGGTGCAGTGTTTGCAGTGCACACAGGTCCCTGTAGTCCAGAGGGGCCCACACCGCACGTGCTGCACCCAATTTTTTTGTCAATGCTTTCCTCCCGAGTCCAGTGATGGTGCAGCAGAGCTGCAGAAATCACCAGGAAAATGTGTGTGAGTGCAGTGGTCATTTCCCCGCATTTTGCGCATGTGCATTAAGAAAATCATTGGGAAAATGGCGGCTGAGACCGGCGTATGCACAGAACACTCTGGGACAGCGCTAGGGTCCTACTGCCCAGAGCCTACGGTGCTGCAGACTGAAGAGGAGGGGACCCAGATAGAGTCTGCACACAGGTACAAGCGTAACTCCCAGATGCAATTGATTCACCTGCTTTGAGGCCCCAAGTCTTAAAGGATAGCAACTGCAAATGTATTAGCCAAGCATACATCCGCATCACACTTTAGGAATAAATGACATCATAAAGCATGACTATATATATATATATATATATATATATATATATATATATATATATATATATATATACACAGGTAGAGTATCCGCTATCCGGACATCCCTTATCCGAATTATTCCAAAAACCGTGGTTTTTGGAATCATTCGAATTTTTTTTTTTTTTAACCCCCCCCTAACCCTCTTTTCATACTTACCAAGTCCCCAGGCGTCCACAGCAGGCCTTTGGCATCTTCTCCAGGGTCTCCAGCGGTCCCAGGAATGCATTGCGCGAGTGTGCGCGTGCGTCGGTGACGTCACCGGTGCGCGCGCACACTCGCGCAATGCATTCCTGGGACCGCTGGAGACCCGGAGAAGATGCCGGAGGCCTGCTGTGGACGCCCAGGGACTGCTTGGACGCCGAGGGACCACCGGACACCATCAGGGGACAGGTAAGTATGCTTTAAAAAAATATATTCCAAAAACCGCAAAATTCCCCTATCCGGAATGCTCGTGGTCCCGAGCATTTCGGATAGGGGATACTCAACCTGTATATATATTATCAGTAATGAACTAATACGTAGAATGCAACTGTATATTAAACTATTGATAAGACAAGTAATAATTTCTGATTACCGATCTGTAAATACTGAAAGCTGTTCTTTCATACTGTGTAAGGAAATACAATGACACTGTACACATGAGCTTACATACATGCTTGTATGCTATAAAAACAAATGCAAGCATTATAAAGTGATTGAGAGCAGATACAAAGACCATGCTTTGTGACTCTACAAATGACTTGCCCATATGCATATTTAAGGCTTCATCATCCCCTGTAGCTCAGCTTTAAACGTGAACTGCTGAAATTAAGCTGATTCTGCTGCAACATCAAAAATTAGGGTTTTATCCACCAATATCTGGTCAGACAGGAAATTTTCTGTGGGAGGGAGGCCGGATTACCACTTCTAATTACGACAGGAGATTTACTCTTAGTTGTGGAAGTGAAAGTCTTCTCTCCGACCTTGAGTTTCAACAAAAATAGCGAACTAAGAAAGTGAGCGCAAAGGAAGGAAATAAATGTCTGGTAGAAATGAAGGCATCACGCTAAAAGGGTGTTAAAGACATTGCTGGCCTTGGAAGTGCGAAACTGGGTACAAGAAAATATGCATCTAGCAGGCTGATGAAGACATGACCTGAGCAGAAGTTGCTCATGGCTGCACGTTGATATAAAGGCAAGCTATATAACTATTATGTTCTCATCACCCTGCATTGTTGCAGTGAAATAAGTTGCTATACTACCTACAGTACAATTACATGTTTGCAGAAATTCAACAAAATAGTGGAGTTTTGAAACTAATGGGGAAGAATAACATTAAAAATTAAAACTGTAGTTTTGGGTACAGATGAATAATGAAAAAGTGAAAAATCTTGCATTATGCAAAAACCTTTTACATTGTCTCCATCGTCGTCAGTGAACCCATCCATGTCTTGCTACTGCAGTGGTTTCACAGTAAAAGTCAGTGCAGGGGCGTGGCAAGTTGTTTTAGTGCAGAGGTGGGGAATAAGGGTTTCTGGGTGGAGATAACAATTTTGAGCTTCTCTTCTATATTATGACTATGTATACTGTCAGTAACTCCTAATTTACATTTTTTTTATCATGGGGTGAATGGGTTCTTTCTAAAAACTTCCCCAATTAGTATACATCATTCAAATTTACTTCTTTTCACTTCTCAGCCTTCAAAAGTTTAGTCCTTTTCAGGACCACTCTCTGTTAAAGCACAACCACAGACCAAGTTTCATATTAATACAACCAGGATCATCTCAAAGAGCTGAGGCTGGTTATGCTTGGGAGTGGGGCCGTGCGTAATATTTGTTTTATATTTCTAACTCTTTCTTAACTTTTCCTAAGAGAAGTATGCACGGATCTCACTGATCTGTGCATGCTTCTGTCAAACTCACCTGCCTGAACCTGGTCTATTATTCTGTTGATTTTTGGTAGGGTTTGGTGTCCAATTTAACAATCGCACCCTATTATATTTGAGACTTCTATACTTGAAGACACCTGGATGTTTTTTCATATGTGTAATTTTTGGTAAAGGTAGAGATTGTGCGATTTTGACCCTAATCACATCCTATTACATTTGCAATTTGGTAAAAAAATCAAATCTTATACAAAACCGCAGCCTATTACATCTGGCCCCTTGTCTCGAAAAAGTTCCCATCCGACTACGGGAACGAAACGCGTTTACGTCATCACTACACCTGTATTGGAGACCCACTCAGCCAACTTCCAGCTTGATTCTCAGCTGAAGTGCAGCTTGCTTCCATGCTGCCGGCATCAAGCCGCTCCACGCTGACCGGGAGAACTACATCACAGGCTCACCCCCGGGCTCGTTGCAGACCTCGTATCCACTATCAGCTGAAGTGCAGCCTCCCCCCCTTGCTGCCGGCAATCAGCTGTCTGCACCAGCCGCTCTCCACGCTACAGTGAGGGATAATTTGTTTGGCTCAACACAGCGGAGCAATCCATCCACTACTGAAGCTACTCCTTCACCGCCGTGGCCAGGACGGTGTATCCGTCCCTGACTACGAGCAGGCTACACCGGCACGCTGCCGAGAGGAGTACTAGCTACATCTCGAAGGAGTTTTACCCCCATAACTATTAGGACCACTCGCTGGAGAGACCCCCGCAATAGGGTGAGCATTATACAAACTCTGTGACTGTAAACTTTTCCTTGCAAATTCCTAATACCGGTCAACCAACACGCACATTGTGCTTGAATCGGACTTTCTACCCCGGTCCTATCTGGTATTGCAAATTATTATCAAAGCATATTTTTGCACAATCTTGCTGAATCACTTTATATTGCTGAACCTCATAAAAGCTATTACCGCTTTCATTACTGGGATTAATTCATGATTAATTTTTTAGCATTGTTTTTTATATAATAGAATAAGTGTATATGTATGTACTATTGTTTTTATATTTTCTGTCTATAAAATTTACAAAAGAAACAGTGTGTTCAGCATTCATCTTTAATCAGCCATACCAGTGTGTTCTAAATAAATAATTATTGTTTATACCAGCAGCGCAATTCACTTCAACTCCCCCTATCTGGCCCCTTGTGTCTAAAATGTACAGCCACCGTTTTATCTGATGCTACTCCAGTGGCGTACCTATAGATTTAGCTCCCCCCTGCCAAAACAATTTTGGCGCCCCCCCTTCTTTAGTAAAACATGACAATGGTGCAGACTGGTTACCTGGGCCACTGTGTGCCACCATGTGTAGTGCTGCAGCTCCCCAGGAGTGATGTGCACCCATGCGGCGTAACAGGGAGGACATCCCATCCACTGACATACTGTAGCCTTCAGCCACCAGCCTCCGCTTCCAAGGGCTGACCAGGGACACTAGCGGAAGTGTGTGCAGGTAATGACACTGGCCACCCCCAGGCCCAGAGGAGGCGAGGAGACTGGGGAGGGGTAGGATGTCACCTACAGTATGCAGCTACCACTGCCCACTACTACTGAGTGACACCAAACTGTGTATTCATATAGGACAGCAGGTATTTTTCAGTGTGCCCTGAGACCACTGGCTCCCCCAAGCCACAGCTGGAGCTGCCACACCATAGTTACGCCACTGTGCTTTCCTAATAGTAGACTGGTTATTGTCCATCCTCTCCAACATTTGCCAACCCGCATGGGAATATTAATAAATAAATGACATGATCCATACAACACTATAACCTATTTGCGTCTCTCATCTGAGCGGATCACTAGCTCCCATTCACTATTACAGGACTTTCATCGGGCTGCTCCCATCCTATGGAATGCCCTTCCATGCACAATTAGACTCTCCGCTAGCCTCCAAACTTTCAAGCATTCCCTGAAAACTCACCTCTTCAGGCAAGCCTATCATATTTAAGTTCTACACGCATAACCCACTGAGGCACTTATGTAATATATAGCTTCCCTTCTGGACTTGTAACTTGTTGGTACTGCTATGCTATTACTGATGCCTGTCCTTGTGTTTCCCTCCTATATACCTAATAGATTGTAAGCTTGCAGCAGGGCCCTCTAACCTCCAAGTCTGTCTGTTACCCAGTTTGTTTTATCACTGTCTACTATTGTAAAGCGCAACGGATTCTGCTGCGCTATATAAGAAACTGCAAATAAATAATAAATAATAAATATATCATATTTTTATTTTTTTATAGCCATACTACTATGCAGGTGGGGAAACATTAGTCCAAGCACCAGTGTGCCACATCCGGCACATTTGTAACAACCAGGCTTTGCCTTGTCAGCCAAAAGTTGCCTGTATCATCCGGACGGTGCAATGAATTTATTAGTAATTGCTTAAAATGCAATCCTCAGCAGTAAGCCATCATCGATGGGTCAGTCAATCTATCTCTGAACACAGGCTCCATGTTGACAATCTCCTAATTGTTCAGTTTGCCTTGGGTTCACTGACTGAAGTAAGATTAAAAAAGTACCCACAAAAGTCATTCTTTTGTCTTTTTATTTGCTGACTTGAAACATCATCAGCTTCAGCCCACCCAATCCATGCGGCACTGTGCTCCTCTGCCCTTACCGGCTCCTGGCTGCTCTTCATCCTGACTGCTGCTGCCGCTGACACCCGAGTGGCCAATTAGTCATGTCCCTCCCTCTCTTGGCTCTATTCCAGCAGCAGCACTGCCTCCCTTCCCAGAGACCCTTCCTGGAATACTGCAGCAGCCAGAAAGGAAGAGTCCAGGCCAGAGCTGGTGTGCTGACATCCCTCCCTAAGGGGTAGATGTATGAAGCAGTGATAAGGGAGGAGAAGTGAGACAGAGGAGAAGTGCCCCATGGCAACCAATCAGCACTGAAGTAACATCTATAATTTGCATAATATAAAATTATACAGAGCAGCTGATTGGTTGCCATGGGGCACTTCTCCTCTGGATCACTTATCCTCCCTTATCACTGCTTCATACATCTACACCTAAATCTTCTCACACACATTGTCTGGCCCGGCCACAGTGATTTTTCTTTGATTTTATTCTCAAAAATTGTTATTGCTCCGCTCCCATACGGGATAGGACAATGGTTAATATACCTAAACTTTCCTCGGGAACTGCACTAGCACTACATAATAGTGAAAACTGCACAAAATTTGTCCAGCGGTTTTCAAAATAAGCGCGTTCAGACGGATAGATATGCTTCACGGACTTTCTTTTATACTATGTAAATGTCACAAACCTGACTTGGCTCACGTTTGTTTTCTGATTTACAATGTTTCCAGGCTTGTCTGTGTCCATGCTGCTGCTGCTGCTTCTGCTCTGCATTCCTCAGTGATTAATCACCTGTGAGGCTTCCTGAGTTCAGCACTGGTCCCATGATCCAGGTGTATTCAAGTAATCCCACTTCCTGGTTGTGTCCAAATTGCTGCTGCGGCCAGTAGCCAATCCCCAGCTACCTAGGGGGATATAAGATTCATTTGAGAACAGCTCAGGGCCTTGAAAAACTAGTCTGATCCCTGTGTTCATCCAGAAGTCAGTGTCCTAAGGCTCCAGGTTCCTGTCCAGAGGTCCTGTGCATTACATGTGCAATCTGCTGCTGCCTCCTGCTGTCATTAAAGCTCCCTGGTACTCTCTACCTGCCAGGTTACCAGTCAAACTGCTTACCATCTACAGCTCCCTAGGGCATCCTTCAGCAGAGTTTTCTACTGGCTCTTAAAGGGCCATCAACATCTTCAACTCCCTAATTACACAGGCGTCAACTCTAAACCTTACTCATTCTCCTCAGAGTTTCCCAGAGACTTCCTCCAAGGCACCTGATTACCTGCTACAGTGAACTTCATCCTGGTGGTGTTGCTGCTGCTGTTGTTACTACCACCTTGCCTGGTTAATTCCACCTGCTATAGCTGCTGTTATATTATCTCCAGCATCCAGCTTTCCGAGTGCAGCACAGGACCATCGGTTCCCAGAACGACACAGTCATCGACTCCCAAGTTTAATCTGCCAACATCAACTCCCAGGTCAACGCTGCAACCATCCCCAGCTCCCAGGCTGAAGAATACACTAACGGTTCCCTGACCGACAGTGCCCTCCCTCAACCTGATAATGATTTTGGAATAAAAGAAGTGTAAATATAATTTATTGCATATAGGATAAATACTGCAGGGTTGCCGACTCTCCCGGAATGTCCGTGAGACTCCCGGAATCATGGGACATCTCACGGACTCCTGGAAGAGGGCCCCTTTCTCCCACAGCTGTCGCCTTGCTTGCGCGATATGAACTGCACATGTGCTAGATGCCACCGTCGCCGACGTGATGCCGCCGGCATCGATTCGAGATGAGAGAAGAACAGTGTTTGTAGGAGGCGGGGTAAGTGAATGCGCTGGCGCTCTATTCATTCCCCTGTTCTCCCGGCACTGTCCCCAGTGTCCCGACTCCCAACAACTACTGCTTCCTTGCCCAGCCATTCTCCCCTGACTCCCCTCTCAGGCAGTGGTGGGCTGGGTTTGGGGCAGTGTACCGCATGCCACCCGCGCAAGTGCGATATCACGGTCCCGGGGCTGTCTTCTTGTACATCTTTCAGCCGGTAGAGAGAAACAGCTACTGTATTTAGCTGCACGGCGAGTGCCGCTGATGTCATGCGGCATACCCGCCTGTGCTCCCTGAGTCTCGGAAGCATGACAGATCCACTGGCACATTAAGCCTTGACAGGCTCAAAGAAGCCCCAGCCTGGCAGCCACCTCACTGCCACTACTGCAGGAAAAGGAGGATGAGCCTGCAGCCTTACAGACCCACCAGGGATATCGTGACCCAGCACAGGAGACAGTGAGGGTCTTTCCAGGTGAATCCTGCTAGCTGTATATTTATTTATATATAGATGGCTATTTTTAATCTTTGTTGCACTGGGGGGGGGGGGGGGGGGTGGTTAACGAAGGCGGTGGGCTGCTTCTTTGTGTTGCCAGCCAGCCCATGCCTTTGCCTGCTCTTCTAGCACTAGTCTGTCCCTACTACTCATTCCTTGCCCTCTCCCCTGGCTCCCCTCTGCCTGGTCTCCCAGCAACGTCCCCACTACACGACTCCTTCCTTGCCCTCTCCCCTGACTCCCCTCTGCCTGGTCTCCCAGAACTGTCCCCACTACACTACTAATTATCATTACTTGCCCTCCCCCTCTGCCTGGTTTCCCAGCACTGTTCCTACTACTAATCTGGCTCCATGCTTATCAAAATACTGTAGGGGCCCCCTGGCGCCGCAAGGCCCGACCCCTGGTGCCGCAAGGCCCACCCCCTGGCGATGCAAGGCCCGCCCCCTGGTGATACAAGGCCCACCCCCAGGCTTTTATATTTCTCCCTGAAATAATTTTTCAAAAGTAGGCAACCCTGAAATACTGGCTGCTTTTGCATGTAGGCTACAATTACTGGGCAACTTTATATTTACACTGCAATTTAGATTTAAGTTTAGACACGCCTCTCCCAAATCTGAATTCCTCTTAAATCTGAACTACCTGCAGTAAAACATGGTTTTGCCCAGGTACACAGTTACTTGGACTTTATTTTCAAAGCAGAATCGGGCCTAGAGTGTGGGAGGGCCCCCTATGTGTGGAGACCATGGCGCAGCCACCCCTGCCACCCTGCCTGTAATACTTCCCTTCATACACCTAAAGTTTTGCACAATATGGAGATTATATAGAAATGTAAGGATCTAGTAAAAATATTAAACATAAGTTTTCTGCTTTTATTTAAAAATGTAATTAGATACTGTGAGTGATAACTAACCACCTTAGAGTAGTTTATCTAAGTCGCAGCTGTTTTCGCTGTGCACTGCTGAACCAAAAAGGAGATTCTCTAAACTAAAAATGCGGTAAAAACACCATTATCGGGGATGCTCTAAGCCGTAACCAGCCATAGGCTCAAAGACCCGGTCCTGGTTTTAGATGAAACTGAATAAGAGATACCTGGGGTGACATTTAATAGGATGTAAATTTTGGTCACTTTCCAAAATTGCATTTTTTTCCTGGAATATGCATATTTAATGTTCTATGGGTACAAGAATTTAAAAAAATCGGCTCTTGGGAACGGAGACATCTGACTTCAAAGCAGTGGTTCCCATCCAAACCTGTTAATTGCTCTTCTCAGTCAGATATTTCAGGTTCTGTCTGACTTTGAGTTTTCCAGAGGGACACTAATAGCTTGTCTCTACTGTTCCCAGAACCAGAGATACTGTATCAGCCTTCCTGCAGCTGGTTACTGCTCCAGCTCCACACACCTGGTATGTAGTATACTATTCTCGTTGGTGGATTGCTCTGCGTTCTGAACTCTGATCCCCTAATACAATTTGGTAGGTGGGATTCTCTAGTTTTTAATTCCATTAAAATCTAAGAAATCTATTTCCGGGAACTGGAGATATCTGCAGTCAAGCAAGCTGTCCTCCCACCAGATAATAAGCCCACTCCACTATATACCCCTCCTCTGCGTATTAAACATCCTCTACCACCCTGGAAGTTATGTATCAGGGCCCCTTCATTCAGGCCAATGCCCCCTTCTGCCACCCCATCTCCCACCATCTGTGCAGTAAAGGGGTAATTAGTGGAACTTACTGATCCAGGCCCTACATGCTGAGCGGTTGATATAATACCCTCTACCACCCGCGGGACATCAAAGCTTCCCCCACCCCTACCGGTGGAGGATCGGTAGAGGCCCTAATACATTGCTATGCCCAGGGGTCTACACTGCTGTTGACACCCCTGTATGTATGTATATATATGTATGTATGTATGTATGTATATATATATATATATATATATATATATATATGTGTGTGTGTGTATATGTACATATATATATATGTATATATATTTTTTTTTATTATTTATATACATTTGGTATATCTATAATACTTTAACTGACCCGTCATATACTGGGTCACCTAAGTGTCCATCTCCGTGCTTTGCTCCGCCCCTCTGGAAAACCCTTCTGAAAATCCTGCGTTTGCCCCTGGGTACATTTAGAAATCCCCCACTTTCAGTTGAAGTGCTTTTCTCTTTAGTCCAGTCTATGTTTGGATAGTTAAAATCCACCAAAATTAGTACCTTACCCTGTTCTGCTGCTTTTTTAATTTGTTCTAAAAGAATGGCTTCATCTCTTTCTTTAATGTCAGCTGATTTGTAGAATACCCCTAATAACAATTTGTTTGCTCTTTTGCTATTGCCAACTATTTATGCCCACACAGCCTATTGTCCCTGTGGCCATTTCCTCAAAACATGCTTTAAAGTTTGATCTTACATAAAGCCCCCCCCCCCCCCCCATCTCTTCTATTTTATCTATATATTCTGAAAACGGTATATACCTCCATTTAAAGCCCAGTTGTGTCTCTTTGCACCATGTCTTAATTATATCAAAGTTGCCCCTTGAGGCTAGTGATTCTAGCTCACCCATCTTGTCTGCCAAGCTTCTTGTTTTGGCCATCAAGCATTTCAATGTGTTGTCCCCTTTTCCATTAGCGAGGTTTCCTTTTTGTGTTAATGATTTCTTATTAAATCTAGATTTTCTCCCCATCCCCCAATCTCCACCCTCCATTCGCTTAATACTCAGTTCCTCACTACTCTGTCCTTTTAGTCAAACGTTTCTCTGTAAACCCCCCCTACCCAGTTCTAGTTCTCCTCCAACCTTCTAACCATCAGTTCCCTAAGCATGGCCGTCCCCTTCCCATTTAGGTGAAATCCGTCCCTGGACCACAACTGAGAAATCTCTCAGTTGTGCTCTAGGAATCTGAATCTATCCTATCTGCACCATTCCCACATATTACTCTAAGTTCCCTCTGTCTCCCTGGTCCAGCGCGTGGGAAGTAGGCTAAGGGGGAAATTTACTAAGCCTAATTCGTATAAAATAGGCGCATTTGTATCCAAAAATATGCCTATTTTATACATATTCGTATTTTCGGGATTTACTATCCTGAAAATACGTCCATTCGTATTGGTATTTATGGCACATTCGTATTTGTATTTATGGCACATTAGTATTTGTATTTACAAATACGAATGTATACGCCATCGACAGAATACGAATAGGAATCACCATTCAAAAGAATGGTGATTCCAAATTTACTAACTACGGATGGTAATTATTAGCAGTTAGTGGGATTCGACCACTAATTGCTGGCCAAATACGCCTGGAAAATGAAGTGTACAGTATTTGGCTTCATCCTGCATGGATCAGTCAGATCTGTGCAGGCTTCAGTGTAAAAATAAAAGGATAAAATAAATAAATAAATTAAAAGAAACAGCGTGGGGTCCCCCCTACCCCACGGGCATAACCAGCACCAGGCTGAAAGGGCTGTGGCTGGTTTTAAAAAATCAGAAAACCGGGCAAATAGGGGTTCCCTGTATTTTTGTAAAACGAGCCCCAGGACTGGACCTGGTTCCCAAAATACGGGGGAAAAAATTAATAGGGGTCCCCCGTATTGTATTTTAAGAACCAGCCCCAGGCCCAACTAGCCAGCAGGGTAATGCCACAGCCAGGGGGGGAGACTTTTTATACAAGTCTCCCTGGCCAATGCATTAACCCTATCGACCAGTCAGCCTGGCCAGGGGTTCTGGGGGAGTGGGGACCCCCCAATAAAGGGGTCCCCCCTCCAGGACTTACCTGGCCAGGCTGAAGCCTGGTGCTGTCCCTGGTACTCTGGGCTGTGGGTACTGGGCTGATAAAGTGTAAAAAAATCAAGAAACCATTGGGTTTTGTTGTGGAACTATGAGTCCCAGCAAGCCTGGAACACATACTGGGACTTGGAGAACTACAAGTCCCAGCATGCGGCCCATTAATGGGCTTGCTGGGACTCTTAGTTCCACAACAAAACCAATAGTTAAATAAAAGCACACTGACACATAATTAAAATAAAACTTTAATACACACAGAGCCCATACATACTGATTTTATCTATCTTGAGCCTGTAGGTATCCCTCGATCCGGTGTCCTGGTCCGGTGTCCTGGTCCGGTGTCCTGGTTTGAGTCCGATGTCCGAAGAAATTCATAGGGTTACATAGTTACATAGTAGGCGAGGCTGAATAAAGACTTGCGTCCATCTAGTTCAACCTATGTTTATAATAGTTTATTTTGAAACCTGGCATTCGGAGTGGCAAGCGCTGAATGTAAACATTTAGTGCTTGTCACTGTAGCGATGGTCCGGGTGTTCGTTTTTTTTTTTTTTTTTTGCCTAGTATCGGTGGACTACTTCTGGATAGAAGAGGACCAGATCTACGCCGGATGAGACCCGTGAGTATAATTTCCTTCCACAGGTCCTATATGGATTTCTTCGGACACCAGACCCGGACCAGGACCAGGACACCAGACCAGGACCAGGACACCAGAAGAGGACCAGGACACCGGACAAGGACGAGGGCTACCTAGGGCTCAAGATAGTTAAGTATCAGTATGTATGGGCTCTGTGTGTATGAAAGTTTTATTTTTATTATGTGTCAGTGTGCTTTTATTTAACTATTGCTTTTGTTGTGGAACTAAGAGTCCTAGCAAGCCCATTAATGGGCCGTATGCTGGGACTTGTAGTTCTCCAAGTCCCAGTATGCGTTCCCAATGATTTCTTCTATTTTTCTTTTAAACTTTATCAGCCTGGTACCCACAGCCCATTGGTACCAGGGACAGCACCAAGCTTCAGCCTGGCCAGGTAAGTCCTGGAGGGGGGGGCTTTTATTGGGGGGTGCCCACTCCCCCAGGACCCCTGGCTAGGCTGACTGGTCAGTAGGGTAAATTCTTTGGCCGGGGGGACTTGTATAAAAAGCCCCCCCAGCTGTGGCATTATCCTGCTGGCTGGTTGGGCCCGGGGCTGGTTCTTAAAATACGGGGAACCCCTATTCATTTCGTCCCCCGTATTTTGGGAACCAGGCCCGGCCCTGGGGATGGTTTTAAAAATACAGGGAACCCCTATTTGGCCGGTTTTCTGTTTTTTTAAAACAAGCCCCGGTGCTGGTTATGCCCATGGGGGGGGGGGACCCCACACCGGGTTTTTTATTTATTTATTTTATCCTTTTTTTTTTTTTACACTGAAGCCTGCATGGATCTCACTGATCCGTGCAGACTGCCTATACGAATTCGTATTAGCGGCCGTATATACGGCCACTAATACGAATGGATACGACATCGGGGATTACAAAGCAATCGTATTTGACTACTTTGTAAATTCCCCTCTGGAATACAAATTTGCATACAGCTAAAACAGCCATATGCAGTCGTATTCATTCACACAACAAAAGAAAATGAGCAGCGCTATACTTAAGTAAAAGATAACCAATTGGTTGATCTATCACAAAGATTTAACAACTAATAAGCAATAAAAGGTCAAATTCACCAGCAAAGTTAAAAATTGATATCATAAGAAATTGATCAATCAATAAGCAATAAAATTGCTAACAATTCCTCACCAACCATGAACCTCTGATGTAGTGGAAAGTCCCGGATGGGTATGTCCAAGGGGAAAAGCTTATTTCCCTAGCACTAGTCCAGGGGGAGAACCACTGTGTTGAAGATTTAGGACAGGAGTGGCCCAAGATGGCACAAACTCCTTCTGCCGCGTTCATTCATATTAAGAATACGAATATGAAAAATCCTATTTGTATTCTTAGTAAATTTACCCCTAAATCTTATGTTGTTAATTTGATGGCATCTCCCCATGTAGTTGCATAAAGTTACTAAAAACAAAAATCAGCAGAGTTTGCTGAAAGACGAATGAAATCATTTTATGAATCAATACATTCCCAACCGCCCTCTCAACACAGGACACGGCTGCCCTCAGAGGTGACTCAGGACAGTCACAAAAAATCATAGGGAGGTATGAAATAGGGATGTTCCATGTGGTCATACTCATTTCCACACAGGTCCATCTTTACAACTTGCCAATGTTAGATATATATGTACTGGGTGGTGGTGTAGGCCTGCCAAATTTGCTAGGTATGTCGGTACTTCTGTAGTTTCACGGCGCCGCCGCGCGCACACTCTGGCTCAGAAACTTGGCAGACTGTCAGAGGCTCTGATTAACCGTGCGCGTGCCGCTCTAGCTCAGACAGAGTGTGCTCGCGCCGCTGTAGCTGTACTGACAGCTACGTAAACAGCGTGGCGGCCGGGCAGCAGCAGCAGCGCGCTGCCCAGGCGCTGGCAGGTCACTGTGGTACTTGTAGTTCCACAGTGAAATAGGCAGCGCCTGGGCACCGCTGACAGCTACGTAAACAGCGTGGCGGCCGGACAGCGTAAACAGCGTGGCGGCCGGGCAGCAGCGCGCTGCCCAGGCGCTGGCAGGTCACTGTGGTACTTGTAGTTCCACAGTGAAATAGGCAGCGCCTGGGCACCGCTGACAACAACGGGGGCAAGTGGACACACCCCGGGCACAACGCTGACGTGCCGGGGCTTGTAAAGTACTCACCCCGGCACACCGCTGTGTCCCCCATGTACACGTTAAATTCAATGGCTTGCAGCCTAGATCTAGGCGCTAATGCGCCTGGATTCACACTCCCTGCAAGCCGCAAAGAAGGAGGGGGGCGCCTGGATTTAGGCGCAAAACCCTCTGAATCCAGGCGCCTTGAAAGCCGCTAAGAAGGAGGGGGGCGCCTGGATTTAGGCGCAAAACCCTCTGAATCCAGGCGCCTTGAAAGCCGCTAAGAAGGAGGGGGGCGCCTGGATTTAGGTGCAAAATCCAGGCTCCCTGGGAGCCGCAAAGGTGGTTTAGCATCTAAATTTAGACGCTAAAGCGTCTGGATTTAGTTGGGTGTAGGGGTACATCTAAATTTAGACGCAAAAGCATCTAAATTTAGCTGGGTTTAGGGGTACACTATTAAAACCCGTCCACAGTGGCAGTAGTCGACGCAACAGCTGTCGACCGTGTAAATCCCACTATCCACGCCCACCCGAAGCGTGGCGAGCGCAGCGAGCCCCGTGAGGGGTGGCGGTACGCGTCCTACGACCTTTTCATACCCCCACTATCCACGTCGGCGTGGAGTTGAGAATAGATTAGTGTGGCGAGCGCAGCGAGCCACCGAGCCCGAAGCGTGGCGAGCGGACGCTGACACCTGTGAAGCCCGCGAGGGGACGCGGATAGCTGTGAAGGTATCCGCGTCCCCTCGCGGGCTTCACAGGTGTCAGCGTCCCCTCGCGGGGCTCGCTGCGCTCGCCACGCTTCGGGCTCGGTGGCTCGCTGCGCTCGCCACACTAATCTATTCTCAACTCCACGCCGACGTGGATAGTGGGGGTATGAAAAGGTCGTAGGACGCGTACCGCCGCCCCTCGCAGGGCTCGCTGCGCTCGCCACGCTTCGGGTGGGCGTGGATAGTGGGGCTGATTCAGGAACACATTCACACCTGCACACTCACACACCTGAGACAGTGAAGATGACATTTTCGGCAACTGTTCACTTTTTTTTTTAGTTGAAATTCAAGTGAAATTTAACTTTTTTTTGTTGAAATTCAAGATAACTGTAGAATATAAATGATTCAATGACATGAAATAATCATAAACAATAAAAAGTCCAACAATAATTTAAAAGTCATGATTTAATTAGTAGAGCAGGAAGGAACTTCGGCGTCTATGTCACCGCCAGCATTTTCAGTTGACGGACCTGCTGTGTCGACATCACCGCCGGAAGGACCTACTGTGTCAACATCACCGCCAGCATTCTCCTTCTCGACCAGGGGGAGCAGGGTCAGAGCGTGCCAAATACGATGGAAGGGGTCCTGGGCGCCTAAACTCTGCCTCCACATAAATTCCTGAAGGTATGAATCGAGGTAATGGCGTGCGGTACCCCTCTGGCGTTTATTACGCCACTTACAGCTGCCCCAGAGTCGCTCCACATTCTGGGTGTGCACCCCAGTGTCTGGGTCGACGAAGTGGTATTTGTGGTTCACCTTTCCGTGAACATAACCGGCCTGCTGGAGTTGCTGGGTATTGTACGCCCTCCAGCAGTCTGTGAAGACAGTAGTGCCCGGTTCCACATGGGCCTCGATGGCGGCCATCAGGGTGGCCGTATCCCGCCGCTCCACCACAGTGATAAAGCACTGGCCGGACTCCCTAGATATTCCCCCGAATACCCACTGCTGGGGCAGGAGCCGTCCGACGTTGCTCTTTCTTTTTACGTACAGGCTTTCGTCGACCTCGACGATCTGCCCCGGGCCTCCGATTCGACGATGAGGCTGTGCCAGCAGGCCTCCCTCATTAGATTGCTGTATAGGACAGCAGTTTTTTGGCAGATGTTAAGCTGCTTGTCACAAAATTTCATGCTGGTCAGCTCTTCTGCCCAGCAATACACAAATCTGATCAGGGTCACGAAGGTGAGGTGAGATCCCCTGAACCATTGAGCTGACCTGACGCTGACTTGTTTTCTGCAGCTCCTAATGTGGCAGCGCCACATGCGCTCCTTTATGCTGAGCTTCATGGGGTGGCCATTGGGGCAGGTCATGGTCTGTGGCAGGAACTGGCGGGCCTGCAAGAAAGCCACAGCCTCCTCCTCCGTCTGTGGCAGGTTAAATAACGTCAGACGCTCCATTGCCATACAGAGACTTGCCACTGCCATTATTCACCTCAGCGTCTCGTACAGGGCTACAGCTGACTGACTGACTACGTAAACAGCGTAGCGCGCGTCTAAGCCTGAAGTGCCGGGAGTGTGAATTGACACGCTAAAAACACAAAATAAGTTAGCGTCTACATTGGGGACACCCCCTGTGGTAGCCGTGTGCCGGGGTGTGCGATTTATAAGCCCCGTTTATCCCATTTTGTCTCCTTTTTACACTTCATTAATCACGTTACACTATAACACTGTAGCTACACTATAACACTGTAGCTAGAGCAGCACGCGAGCCTCTGGCAGGCTGCCAAGTTTCTGTTTATAACACTGTAGCTAGAGCGGTACGCGAGCCTCTGGCAGGCTGCCAAGTTACTGTTACTTCCGGCGCCGTGAAACTACAGAAGTACCGGTATGTCTTTGCCTGGCTCTTCAGTACTTGCTCTCACAGTATACACTGTTACTCTGTTGAACTTCTTCTCTGACAGGCTCAATAAATAGTTATAGCTGCATTCTACACTTCTACAGTTCCTTACAGGGGCGTAACTAGATGTTTGTAGGCCCCATAGTTGTAAGGGCCCCCTATTTAGCAACTGCTGGTGATAAATGTATGTAAAACATATTACTTAGACAGTAAAGATGGGCCCCCTTCAGCTCTGGGCCCTATAGCAGCTGCACCCCTTGCACCTATGATAGTTACAGCATCAACCTTCACCTTGATCAAAATTGTTTAGTTCTCCTTTTTCTTCACCAACTCTGCAACCAAGATGGCTTCACCTGGTGGACCCTAGAACATTTTCTTTGCTAAATTATTGTCCATGCTGGTAGCTGTAGTTTTCTTCAACCAAGGCAGCATATAGAACCGTACTGCTTATAGCTCTAGTACCACTGCCACTGAAGTGCCTGCATCTACCCCATCCCAACAGGTGAGCACTGATTAAAGAGATCACATTTACTGTACATAACTGGCCCACAGGTATATAGGGGAAACACCTGGTGGGCCCCACTGGCTAAGGGCCCACCACTTCCTCTAGGGATCAGTATCTAGATTGCACTTACACCATACAGTATACCTATGTTACATTATACTGCACAGGACTCTCTTGTATTTTCTACACTGCATTCCTGTTACTAATTTTGCATATTTTCATGAATGTACTAGCCAGCGGACCCAAAGAGGGTCGTGACCATCTCAGCATGGGATTGCAACTCCATGTTGCTGACCATCAGGCTGATGAGATCAGTTGAATTGTCTGTTTCTTCAGATTCCTCACATCATTTTGTGTTTCCACAAGCTGCCATGCATGTGCTGTCTGTGTAGAGACATGCGCCGGCCTATTTTTTTAAGTTTTGGTTTTGCATCTGTATCTCCCTCTGCTATTGGATCTGTATTTGGTTTTGCCAAAACCTCCCTGGCTGGTTTTGGATCTGTCTTTTCTTTTTTTATCATAAAAAATGCTAAAATCCCAGAATGTTGGCCTATTTTTGTTCCTACAGTATTATTAACCTCAATAACATTAATCTCCACTCTTCTCCAGTCTATTCTGACCACATGTAAAATTTAGGGAATAAGGGAATTGGGAATGGGGACCACACCAGTTTAATTTGTACTTTCTAGTCAATTATCTAGAAATTCTTTGGTTTTATTGCATATAGATCCCTTGGAACTACTGACTATTGGAGTCACTGATCTCCAATTGGTCACCAAATTACCCCTCGATTTACGTCACAGAGTTTCAGCCCGTGACAGTCAGTTGTGTGCAATGTCCCTTCCTGCAATACTGGGAGAGTAACAGGGTCACCCGGAAAAAGATGTCGGCACTATAGTCAGCTATCTACTCTATCCCTTGGTCATAACCCTTGGGCTTTTCACTCTCTCATTCCCCTTCCTCTGTCCTGAGGTCACAATACACCTACAGTTGTACGCTTATACATGTTACACCACACAGTAGTACCTTCACAGTAGTACCCTTATACATGTTACACCACACAGTAGTATGCTTATACATGTTATCCCACACAGTAGTACCCTTATACATGATACACCGCACAGTAGTAACCTTATACATGTTACACCACAGTAGTACCCTTATACATGCTACACTAGACTAAAGTCATTTTTACACATTATACCATGGTAGATCCATTTCTCATCCATAATCATCATTCCTCCTTCCCTTTCCCCCCAGCAGAACACAACAGGGTTATACTGCACTGCAGCAGTACACATACAGGATTACAGTGCGCCTTAGATACAGTGCAGGATACAGTATGCATCAGATATAGTGAAAGATACAGCACACATCAGTGTGATATATAGTGTGTGTGTCAGATACAGTGTGGGTAACAGTGAGCGCCAGATACAGTACCCATCAGATACAGTGCGGGCTGGATACAGTGTGGATTAGATATTGCGTGGGGTACAGTCAATGCAGATACAGTTCTGGTTGGATACAGTATGGGACAGATACAGTGTGGGGTATAGTGTGGGTTGGATACAGTGCAGGTTGGATACAGTGCAGATACGATATTGTGCAGGCTACAGTACACGTTGGTTGCAATATGGGTTGAATACAGTGTGAGATATAGTATGGGTTGGATACAATAAGGGATACATTGTGAGCTGGATAAAATGCAGGAAACAGTGCCATCTAGATACAGTGCTGTCTATATACAGTAAGGGTTGGATATAGTCCGGGATACAGTGCATGTTGGATACAGTGCAGGATATAGTGTGGGTTGGATACAGTTTGTGTTGGATACAGCGGGGCAGATGAATGAACTAGCGTTAAATGCATTTCTGCACTTAACGCTAGTTAACTGGGGGTATCACATTTTTGCAGATGTATTACTAGTGTACGTTACGCTCGGCGGGGCTGTCCCTTCCAACCCCCCCCCCAGTAATTAGCGGCCGGGGCGGTGTATTAACACCCCCCAGCCCCTGTACATGGCTGCAAACGCGTTCACAGCTGTGCACACAGGGGGGAAATCACTCCCTATCAAACGATTTCCCCCCTGCCCGAGTAAATCTAGACTTGCTTGGCACTGCAAAGGCTGTGGGAAGAAAGAGGCCGCTGAGAATATTAGCTGCCCTCCCTCCCAATGGCCAGGGAAAATGCTGCGTTAATGACCTCAAACTCCCACAGGGTGTCAATCAGATTGCGAGCAGCAAGAATGGCTGCCTTCATACAGACGGCTCACGCATGTGCACTGCACACTGTGCGCATGCATTGATTTGGGCAAATTTGCAAATTAGCAGCCCATTCACAATGAGTCAGGATTGATATTGTGAGGATTGGATACAGTCTGGATCAGATACAGTATGGGTCGGACACGGGGGGTGTCTGTGCAAGGGGGAAGTTGCAGCGGAGGGTGGTGGTGCCTGGCTGCAGCAGTAGCACTGGTGATATTGATGATGGTGTACTTGGTCCCTGCATGCGATAACTGCATACCTCCCAAACTTGTTAAAAAATATAAATCGGGACCACGCATGTGCCGAAGGTGTGCGCCCAAATTTTGGGGGCATTGCCTATGCTTGCCATGCTCTCATGAGGCCAAGCCCTGTTTTTACCGCTGGGGGGGCATGGCCAGTGACTTTGTCTTGGCGTGACTAAGGACCATCCCAAGAAACGAGACAGTTGGTATACAATTGGTCTGCAATTGGTACATCCATGCAATGTAATCAATTATCGCAATGCGGATTGGGGCAATGTTATCACATGTGCATCCTCAGGTGCGGATTGTGATAAATCTGCTCCTAATTGTTGATCCTCAGTGCTGAGCACAGGATGCCTTTCCCATCACCTTCCTTGGATTAATAAAAAAAAAAACTTTTTTTCTATGTGATCATTTTCACTATTTCAATGACCACATAACAGTGCGACAATCCAGTTCATTCTCTTGCCAATGATACCTCTCATTGGTACCTGACAAAATATCTGAATAATTAGATTTCTGCTTCCTCCAGAGCCAAGAATAAATTGTAATTGTCAAAAGCAAACCATAAACCCAAGCAATTCAAATTACAATTATCCTAAATGAAAGTTATTATTTTGCTAATCCTGGGAACAGCTTGCAAAGGGAGATTTGGGTCTTTCTTTAATAATGTAAAGTTAATACGTAGTCCTCTTGTAATTATCTTTATCAGAAGGCCCTTGTTTAATCTGCATGTTTAGCAGAAAAGGACCAAATCAAAAAGAGATCTGCTTTAAAGCAGTTGATGTAAGCTGTTTGTAAATCGTTTGCATAAACAGATGAAGCATGGAATTGCAATCCAGGTGCAGAAATAAAAATCACATAACCTGATGTGGTTAGAACACTTCTAAGGTCATGCAACATTTCTTACCATTTCCTTACAGAGCGAGATAATGACTTTTTGTCTGGGCTGGTTTCAATGCAAGTAGAATAAGCTTAAATCTGCGTGTAAGGACCAAGATCGTTCACTCTCTGTAGAATATATGACAGTTACACTTAACTGCTAATACTTGTATTTATTGCTAGAAACAAAAATATAGTATTATTGTAACATATAAAAAAAAAAGAAAATATATACACATTTATAATACTACAGCCAGCATCATGCATTGTCAGAGGAGAAGATTATTACACTAATGCAGTGTAAATAACAGCTATAAGTATGCGGGAACCTGCTGGGACTTGTAGTCTTATCAAGCCGCAGAGACTCAGATTGACTATGTGTGCTGTAGACTGTAAACTTGCACTTAATATTTATGTTGATTCAATGGGGGACATTTACTAAGCTGAGAGTTCTATTTCAGGTGGGATGTTGCTCTGGGCAACCAATCAGATTTGATCTAATATTTTCTATAAAGTGCTAGATAATCAAGAAGTATATCTTAATTGGTTGCTAATAGCAACTTCCCATTTGAAATAGAACCATCTTCGTAATTCACCCCCATGTGTCAACTTTTTTCTGTGTAGGGTACAGCAGTATGTTTTGGTATTAAATAAATTTATAATCATAATAAATAATATAAAATATAATTTGTTAGTGACTAATGATAATGCTGTAAAGTATTTATTTGAGATAAAATACTCCTAGCTGCATTACATATTTCAATCCAGTAAACAATCATTGATAAAATACTATGGTATTAATACCCTTTATAAATAAAATAATAATATTGAAATATGAACAGAAATGGATAAAAAAATAAAAGCTAATTTCGTAATGCAAATCGTATTAGGCTGCTATAAACTATGCAACATGACTTTGCAGGAACATGACATTTACAAATGTTAGTAAGAGGGGACAATCCTATTATCCCCTTCTAGCACAAGAGTGTCTATGTTTCTGCACACAAAAATCTGTGGAACATCTGAAGAAAGACTGTGCTACAAGGGAGCGTGCCAGCGTATCTGCGCCATTGCAACGTCAACTTGCTTGCCTCGTAAACAAACAGGATTGACCCCATAGACTTACTGTATATATAATATATAAGGATCGGATAATTTTTGCCTAAACTCTCTGGCTCTGGAAATCCATGTTGAATGGATAATTATTTATGGATTTTTATTAGCTAAAGGTAGTCGTACAGTATTTATTTCTTAGAACGCAGTTGTTAGGAAAGTAGGTGTAACAAATTAAATATCAATAAATGAATTTGTTATACCAAATTGTGATTATGGTGAGACGAATCACTATTAGAAATATAAGGGCCTATTTTTTGGGTTCATAACTCACAATTTACAAGCCCATTAATTATTAA